>NC_081413.1:221387642-222093642 GCF_030272615.1 Cryptomeria japonica
AAGTAGTTATTTCAATTAATTAAATTTTACGCGTTCATTAGTAGTTGTTTCCAAGTATGATGTTTTCATAGCTTGTAGTTAGAAAACTAATAAAGGAAGATGGAAACCAAAACATAGTAGCGTTCGGTATATACGGTGCCTCTGGGTCACGCTTATGGGTAATGCCGTCATGTTGAACTATTGCACTTAATGCCTAATAAAGATACATCAACGATGTTTGTGGCATCGTCCCTATAAATCGTCGGGGAGTAATAAGGGACACTTGGAAGTTAAAATCCAAGGGGTGGGTAATCCCCCTTGGATCGATAACCTACTAAGATAATTTTTTTGAATGATTTCACATCCGTTGAGATAAACCATAGTAAAACACCTTTAGGTTTGGTTAAGTAAAATGCTTTTATGATATTGATTTTAAAGAGATATTGATGATTGACAATTTGGTCAAGGGTGATGCTCATGATAGGTGTTAGGATGCAGTTGTTAGGCCACAAACAATAGGCCATCTTGAGCATTTGTTTAAGTGCTACCACCATGGGTAGCAACTACAGAGAAACTATCTGGGACATTGACCCTAGAAAGGGTTACGTACCCACTAATCAGTTTACATCAAACCATAGAGTAGAAAATAGAACTACATACTTTATGCCTTGATCCCATGCCGAAGCGGGTATGTTGGCAGTCTTGGGACGGAGTTGTCCCTTGTACCCAGGCATTTGTGGGTGGGGTCTAGGCTTGGTATAGAAGGATTGAATAGAATCCTAATTTGAAAGATAATTAAAATGGAAAAAAAAAGTAATTCAATGCATACTCGGAAGGAATCCCGTATGGATTCGCTTGACTTCCCGAGGCTTTAAGCCAAATTTCGAGGTGAAATTCAAGCTTGTATTATGTTATTTAATTACTCCTAAGGACGGTGACCTTAGTGCACTCCTGTTAGAAGAGTGTAGTACTTAGTGAGTGGCTTAGGACCTGAATGGTGCCGATGAGTCTAAGTCTCTGGCCAGAGCACCTCCTATCCTAATTGGATAGATGCCTACCCCGTATGGGTAGATGCCTATCCTGTATTGGATAGATGAAATCTTATGTCCCGTATGGACAAATGCCTAACCCATATGGTTAGATGCTCATCCCGGATGGATGAATGCTAATCCAAATGGATAGATGCCCAGAGTATGCGATTGAATCAAACACAATGAATAAATTAAAAAAAAAAAAAAAAGAATGGTCAATTTTGTTGAGTTAATTATGGTGGGTTATTACAATATATGTGAAGAAAAACCATAATGAATGTAATATCATAGTCACCTATAGGTTATTTTCAGTAATCACATCATTGTCTATCCTTTCCAGTTGTATAGTTAACTTCTGATTTTTCAACACCTACAAATTTCAACGTTTTTTTCCAGCAGTCATATTAAAGCTTTGATTTTAATTTATAGTAAGTGTAATTTCTCAGTAGCTTCAGATATTTTTGGAGATTTTTGTCTCTTTCAGAACCTATTTATAGCAATACTAGTTTGCACTGCAAATCTAGGTGATTAGGATATACATCCCTTAGCTAGATACATAAAGGTAGTGAAGACATAGGTCAATGCATAGAGGCCAAGTCTAAAACAGAGCTTCAAGATCCAAGAAAAAAGGGTATCACAGAGATTATCTCTATTCAATTTTTTTTGAAGAATTCCATTGAATGTCATGGCTATAAAGAATAGCTTCAAAATACAATATTCTATAAATGGATTGTCTCACTGAAAATCTAATGCATCAACATAGTGAAAATTCGATAGAAAAATGACATGAAGGGAATTTTAAAAGACAGTAATAAGAGGAAAGCCTTTTAGAGTAGTCCAAGAATAAAGATTTTGACAACCATTGTAAGAGCAGGGTTATGAGAGGTATGAAAATGTAGTCATAGAAATGCAGGTCATGACAGTAAAGAACAATGAAACAAGAAAAGTGATTGACGCAAATATTTGGTGTTGTGGATGCAATGTTTTACTTTGAGTTCTAACCTTTTTTTTGCATCTAATTCTTCATAGCAATAAATTTATTTCTTAAGATAGAACAATCCATGGTCAAAGATAATCAAACAATTAATTTCCTAAAAGAATTAAAAACTTTAAATCTTGAAAGCTTTGAGCTTCTTCTTGTAAGGTTTCATAAGGATTTGAATAACATCAACTTTAAAATTTGAGCTTCAGTGCCAGTCTATGGCATAGATAAATTTGAACTGGTAGTGAACACTTTAAACAATAACAATGTCTATAAAATTACAAGCTATAATTTTCCAACATGTCTATAAACCTAATATGAGAAATAACTATGTTGTGATCAGATTATATGGTAAAAATGCCTTCTGCCCAAATTAAGTAGTATGAAATGAAAACAAAGGCTTGGGAATTTTTAAATTATATGGTAGTATAATTGCATTATATACATCATAATGCATACATAAAATGGAGCATGTCCTAATGTTCAAAAATACTTGTTTTAGGTTCAATCTTGACAGAAAAATCAGCCAACAAAATGACAAAGAATCCCACCTTCTAAATTCGAGCATCTACTAAGGTTTTCAACAGAAAGAAAGAAAGATAAAAGGAAGAAAATATATAGCAATATCAAAAAATATTATTTTCAAGGCCATGTATGTTTGCACTGTTATCTTATTTTCCTCTGTGTGACCATCATCATAATTATATTACAACCTTACTTCTACACTAGGCTCGTTGTTTGCAGTCTTCTTTATTGTTATTTGAGAACACAACCTTTACGTATTCCAAAAGGAGCTCCAGACATTCTTATAGCCAAAAGTAACTATAACGATATTTTGAATGTATGCATTTATCTAGACCAATGGCAGTGCTAATATTACCATTCCCACATTTGCCCTAGAAGACATGTATGCGAAATCTGGAACGAAAGACAGGGCACGTGAACTATTTTACATAATGACACAAAGAGATGTCTATTGAAAATATAGATTTGTTGAAAGATCGATATGGCTTTAAAAACTCTAAAACATATTCAATTTGCAGGTGTCAAGCCATATTCCATAGCCTTTTTCTAGCATCCTCCCTACCTGTGCTAAAATCAAAGATTTGGAATCAAGTATGGACACCCATCAAAGCTTAATAGAAGGGGAATTTTTTTTGACCAAGTTCAAGAATGAATTAAAATATTGTACAGTTCCACATTATTGACCTATGCAAAGCTACCCTCAAATATAGTTGATGTTATGATAAATTTCGTTCGTGCCTCCCATCAAGTCTGAGAACAACCCAGGAGAGACATAGGCTGTGAATAGGTTAAACAGGAGACTAAAAATATATTTTTCACAGCATTAGATGAATCTCTTAGATTCATATAAAACTTGTAACATAAAATAGAAGGGAATTCTGACATAGCTAAACAACAATGTGAATCTTACTTTAAATTTAAGTAAAATGAGTACTTTCTTGGAAAACCTAATTTACAATAAAACTAAAAGAGAACATAAACAACCCACCTGCCAATGATATTCGAAAACACTACTATATATATCTAAAAACCTCATAATTGTAAAACCATACAAAAACATGAGCAAAATAAATCATTGAACTGAGAAACAGAAGCTAGTAAAAAATCCACACCAATTATAGGCATACTTAAAGCATTTGCAGAAACATTGCATACCTATACATGCAATAGCCAACCGATGCACCCTTTGACCTCCAACACAAGTGAAAAAATGCAACTAGAAATAGGATATAGTCTTCTCCTCCTATCAAAGACTCTACCCCTGATATTAGAGACCTGTTTGCAACCCATTTTTCACAGATCACATCAAGCAAAAAATAATAACATACAAAAGCATAAACTCAACACAAATGCAGATACCATACCAACCTTACCATAGATAACAATTGATCTTCTCGTGCTTGCGACTGCTCAGCTCGAAACAACACCCACCTCAAGAAAACAATTCAGAAAACTTATTCTATACATCTTTTGTTGCATAAGAAACTTGATATCTACACAATTAGCAAACGAACCTGACATGAACAACAAGGCTAATAAATCGCATTGAATGCCATCCACCCTAAATGTTTCACACTACGCACTTTTTATTTTTATCTGCCTTCACAAGTAAAAACCTTTCCAATTAAAATGATACCACTTGGGTTACGTTAATGACACCATTGAAAATCATGCCCCAAAAAACAATATGATGCCCGTGAAATGCAAATAATCAAGATACTAACAATTTACTGGGTAGAAAAGCCCATACTAAGAGCCTATGGGCTCAATTATTTCATGGATCTTCTCAATGAGCGAGTGAAAGTGAGTATAAAAGAGAATTAAAAAAAAAAAATCAATTATTCAAATAAGGAAAGGGCTAAAATTCTTATTAAATTCATTGGTTTTTTTTCCTCCTTTCTAAATTGAAATAGGATTTGTAGCTATGAAATTAGGGAAAAACAATGAATAATTGAAGTCTGCTGTCAAAAACAGATTGATACAAATGTCTCACGAAGCCACCAACTAAGATTTGGGCAAAAGAATATGTTTAGAACATGTTCTGAGAAGTTCAGCCTGATTTTTCAGGACCTAGTAGCACACTTTTGCCTTGGTCCTCCGAATTTTCCTCGATCAAAATTTAAACATGTTCATTACTATCAACTCTGCCAAAATTCCTGAGTATAGCTCTGTTGCGACGTAATTATACATTTCCCTATTAAAAATGGAGACCCCTCTTTTTCTTATCATAGTCGTAGAATAGGGTGTCTTAATTTTAGTGTAAAGTTAGAGTCTAAAATTCAAAAACCCCAAAAAATTAAAAAATTAAAAAATTAAAAAATTAAAACAAAAACATTAAAATTTCAAAAATACGAAAAAATAATTTTTTTTTAAAATCCAAAAACAAAATAAATTAAAAAAAAATAAAAAATAAAAAAAATAAAAAAATTGAAAATTTTGACTTAGGCACAAAAAATATGTCGTGCATGGCCTTTGCATTCATCAAGCTTTACTTTCACACACGTCGTGCATTTTCATCACACACCACCTTCGCATATCACCTTTGCGCCTTGCTTTCAAATACACCACGCGTTTTTGTCACAAGCTACCATCGTGATCGTCACGTGTTGCTTTCGCATATGTCGCGCTTTTCTTTCGCACGTATCGCATGCATCACTTCTGTGCTTTGCTTTCACGTGTCACCTTTACACATTGCTTTCACACTCGTCGTGCAAAGCTCTCATGCCTATCATGAATTTTTACATACATCGCACGAAGCCTTTACATCTATGTGATAACATTGTGCTCATCATACCTCGTGTGCGTCATGCATTCAAGACTTAATAAATCAACGAAGAAGAGATCCCATGATGAACAAAGAATGAAGGAAACAATAATGCCTTGCAAACGCTTTAAAAAGCGCTACCTCCACACTCACATTACGCGACGTATTCTTCGCATTGCATTCAGCGTGACAACTCAAGAAGTCAATGAAACACATTCAATATTCAAGTTCGATGGAGCTCGCAAAATGAGGTTTGATGCATCTCAAATGTGAACGATTGAGAGATATTTGATAAAGATGTCAGACACTATAGTAAGACCTTTCGTACCTCAATATACATGGACGATTAAGACACATTTAAGAAAAATGATAAACTATAATGCATTTGGTAATTCAAAGATATTTAGTAAAGGTGATCATTCAAGTGCAAATCTTGGAAATTAATGCTTTGTTTTGCTCGAAGTTCGAACTGTATCATTCAAATTGAAACGGCCTGCACTTATCATAATCAAAATTTTAAATTTTATATGTTGATGATTAATTTAAGAAGGTGAGCATGATACATTCTTATTAATAATTGATCATAAGACATAAGACATTGAATGAATGAGGTATGATTGGAAGTTCGAAGCTATTCCAAATTGCATCTGGGGGTGATTATTTAATATATGTTGTTGGACATTAATAAAAGTATCCCAATGCATTTGGCTAACTCGATAATAGAACCCCATTAATCTTCCAATGAGGTGATTCGACTTCGAAAGAAGCTACCCACGTTTGCAAATTGCTAAGATGTTGAAGATGAGTTTACCAAAGAAGAGTCTCTATTATCTACCTCATCATCCATGAGGGTAAGTCTAGAGAGGATAAAGGAAGAATATCTAATATAATTTAATATAAATGAATATAATGTAAGAAAATTGAAATGAAGATAAACGAAGAAAATCTAATATAAGAAAGTTGAAGTTGCTATGTTAGGGTAGGTCTAAAATCTAATTTTGATAATATAGATATAATTGCTATAGATAATGTTGTTAGATTGATTCTAGAAGATAAAAAAAAAACAAGAAATATGAGATGATAGAAATATAGATGATAGAAAGAGTATAAGTAGTGGTGCACTTGACTATAGGAGTTGTCTGGGCTTTGTTTACTTTTGTGATTGATGTTGCTTTTATCCTCTAGGAAACAAATAAGGATGAGGCTTTCTAAAACTATATATAGAAGAATGATATGTTTGTTAGGAAAAGTGTTGTAGTCATTTATGATATTTCTAGAAAGGTAAGAGATAATTTGAGTATTAATGGGGAGAAGAATTTCAAATGAAGAGCTATTCAAATTTGTGTTTGTTAGCTAAAGGGGAAGAGAATTCAGTAAAATACCCTTTTTCATTGATATAAAGGGGAGAAATATATACATGTTTAGTTTAGCTATCTTTACTATTTGTGGTACACAAGTGTTGCCATCAATGACAAAGAGGGAGAATGTTGGTAACCTAAGCTTTTGTATTGTGTTTCATTGATATCAACTTGTGTTAACTTGGTAATCTTGTGTTGTCATTAATGTTGAAGTAAGGATGATGTAGTGGAAGTTTCAATATGCAAGAAAGGGTATTTAAGTGTTTTGGTATTGTTGAAGTATTTCTAGAACTATGGTATAATAGAAGTTTCAATATCTAGGAAACAATATTTATGTAGGAAAAAAAATTAATTTCCTAGTGGAAGAATGCCTTGCAATCTTTTGGTATGTTAAGATTGTGTTATGGTTTTGAATATAATGCCTATGTTGATTTATATATTACACTATTAGATCTATAGGTCCTTTGTTGTTCAGGATGTAGAGTTGGTTGTTGTTGTTTGTGATAGTAAGCCTATCTACCAGGACAAGTCCAAAGAATGTTTGGTGACTTTTAGATATGTGGATTTAAGTGTTTCAATTTGGAGGACATTTTCATGTTGTTTGTGCAATGTTTCAATTCAGTTTTTAGGTCATGATGTAATTGCCAAGTGGAGTTATAATGTTTTGAGTTATGTGTTGTTAGATTGTCTAATTTCAGTTCATTGTCATGTTGTATCCTACTTATATCACATTCTTTTAGTCTAGGTTTTCTTTGGAGGATGATTTTAGTTACTATTTTGGATCTCAACATGGCATTGATAGATTCATATTGTACAATTTTCATTGATTTTTGTTTTTGGGCCGACTACTTAATGCACTTTAATGTTTATCTACATGTTTAATTTGATGTGAACCTTGGAAGATGTTTTAGCATATAGAGCTTATTGGAATCATTTGTAAATAATATGTTGTGATTTGTTTTGGGTCCTCTCTATGTCTTGAGGTGGATCACAATGAATATTTTAAGTTTGGGTGGCCAAATTCATGTAATATTATTATTTTTGTCTGTGATTGACCTACCTAGTTAAAGGTTTTAATGATTAATATTGTATATAAAGAAGTGTGGATGTATGAGTGAAGGTATGGAAGGAGTGTGAATTGGTAAGTAGTTAAATTTTATGGTTTGCAAGAAGATGTGATTTTGAGGATGTTTGTAAGTGTTACCAAATTTTGCAAATGCCAAATTTAGTGCCCTAATGAAGCCTTGCATTCATTCATTTTGGAAAGGTCAAATCATAATGTACATCACAGAAATGCACTATTTTTGTCTAACTTGTTTGCTTCAAGTGCAGATATAGGAAAAGTAAGATAACATGTGGGTTAAAATGTGGCTCCAATGAGGGTTGAGCTCAACATGCTATAGATCACAGAGATATTTATACTCCATTGCAGATGAAATGGCTTGGCTTATCAAACTTTCAAACAAATGCATTATTGCCAGGGGTTAAACCGACATAACTCTTGCCAAATCCTCCCTGCTGCATGATGAAATAGCGACAAAGAAAGGCTCAGAAGGTTTCAAAACAACGGCTCAGGTGTAGAACACAGACAATAGCTGGGGATGTGTAAAACATGTATCCCACATTGGTACTAGGGAGGAACTTTTCAATTGTTTAAAGGAAAATCCTCATATAACTATAGTGTCAAAGCTTGTAGGTTTTTGAAAAGGAGAAGCTCAGTATTGGTGGGTCCCCCATGTGCGTGCGCATCTCAAGGCATCCAAATTTTACGACAGAAGGGCAAATTAGCCAGCGAGCAAGTCAGAAAGATCAACGGTGATCAAGAAAGATCTGACGGTTGTCGCTATGTCGGGATAGAAAGATGCTCGTCGAATACTCCCCGCGACTTGGTGACAAAGCATGTGCAGAAAAGGTGAAGTGCTCAGAATGAATACCTTGGCGACTGGTGAGGTGGTGGTCCAGTGGTTGGTGAGGTGGTGGGCCCAGGACCAAGTGGTGGGGCCCATGAGAAAGATGGGTCTGATGGTGTAGACATGGCAGGTCAGGTGGTGCCGATGTGGACTCTGAGGAAATCACAAGGTGCCATGTGGTGACACGCAGCAGAAGAGGTGGAAGGTCCAACGGTGATGCCACGATAGAACAGGTGGCATGTCATCAAAATGAATGGCAAACAAACCTTGGCCGCGATGGATCTCTAAATGGTTTCGCTGAAGCCATTGGTTCCATCAACATAAGGTACATCAAAGAAATCCAAATTGGTCCCACCGATAAAATTAAGGCATCGATGAAACTGCAGGTTCGATGAGTCTTGTGAATAGCTCACTGAAGGAGGAAGTTTGGCCGAAAGATTGATGCCAAACAAACCAAAGTGAAATGGTGGGTCCGGTGGTGCTGAAGTGCCGGATGAGGCTGTGCTCAGGTGGTAAACCGAAGAATGACACGTGGCACAGATGGACGAAGAGGTGATAAGGGTTTAGCAATTTTGAGAAAATCTAATGGCCATCGCTATATCGCGAGATGAAGATGCTTGATAGTTATTCCTTACGACTTAGCGACTGATGATGTGGCGGTTAAGGTGGTGCCCAATTAGATCCAAAGGTGAATTAGATTGTAACACGTGGCAAGGGTCTGCAGATGAGTAACTCAAAAGTGGGTCCATTTTGAAGGTTAAAGTGGTTAAAAAGAGAACAGGTTCTTGAAGATCTAGCGGTTGTCGCTATACTGCAATGAAAAGGTGCCTGAATGTTAATCCTCACAGAATAGTGACAAGTCGTTAGTAGTTCCTACGGTCGACTGTTAATCTGTCATGTGCTGACAGTTAATGGAGGTAGTTAAGTCAAATGGTTAGGTAAGCGGTAGCATCCAGGTGGGCTTAGAATGAATCAGGATGTGCCATGTGGAAGAGTACAAAAAAAGATCAAGGAAGATCAGATGATCAGGATAGCTGTTTGATTGTCTTACCGATGACCCGATGGAATTGCCTTTGATGATCAAGGTATTATCGGAGATTGAGAGAACTGGTTGTTTGCAAACGAGGAGTTGTTTTCTGTGTGAAAGATTGATGGTTGATTTCTGCATTTAAGATTAAGTGTTATATACCATTGAAAATCTCACAAAACAAGGAGATCATTTCCACAATTAGTTTCAATAGAAGTTTCAACATGAAAGGAGATTCCAGAGTTTCACGCAGATTTTTAGGAAGTGGGTTTTTCTTTTTTCAGTGGAGCTATTTTGGGTGAGACTGGCAGTTCTATATTCAGTATTGAGGGTTTCTTCTCATACAACATCAACTGTAGTCCTATTTTTGGGGCATTAGATATTATTTTTTTACAGTATTATGCATGAGTTTTTATGCCATTTTTGGGCAAATTCGCCCACGGCTTTTTCTCATGAAGATCTTTCTTTGTTATGGTTTTTGAAGGAGATATTCATTATTATATCTATAGATTCTCTCTCTCTCTCTCTCTCTCCTTCTTTTTCCCTCTGGTTCTTTCTTTTTTGCATACACATTTGTGCAAAAAAATATTGTATCTCAGCACTTTAGTATTTTAGTTTTATAGCAGAATTCCTTTGATATTTTAGAGTTTCATATATTTGCCTTGGTAATTGTGCATGTTCATTTGGAGATTTGATAGAAATTTACTGTGCTTTAATTTAAAACCTTTGAATTTCAGTCTCTTTTATGTGCATGTATCTTCTGCTTTTTGTATAATCTCAGGTTTTAGGTTGTGTAAAAGGGGTATATTGTCAATTTGGTTGTGAAAACCTATTTTTTCTTTCAAGTTTACATTCTCCTTGGCCTTCCTAGGAAATATTTATATTTAGGTGGTTGGAGAGTAAAAATTACTTTGTGTGCATGAATTTTTGTCATATTTTTGTGAGTTTTAGGCTATTACCATTACAATTTCGGTGTATCACCTCCTAGTTTAATTGCAATTTTTTAGTATTTTTAGATTATTCTCTGTCTTTTCCACATTCAGTTTTTTAGTTTTAGGAGGGATTCAAGGGAAGCCAACCCATAACCTGAAGATTCACTTTCAACTTGAGCAACCCACAAGCTCGAAGGTGTTTCCATGTTTCATAGGATTGCTTGGTTTCACACTTAGCATCACGGGTGCAATCCTCCGTGACAATGGTTTTTGGCACGCTCGGTGGGACTCATTTGAGTTGTTACAGCTCAAAGAAGCTTCTTTTTTGCTGTTGTTTTGGTATTGACAACCGTATTTCAGCCTATTGAGGTTATTTTTCTAAGTACCTGGCGACTCTATTTTCTAGTTCTATGTATAGTACAGGGCTTAACATCATATGAAAAAAGTATCAAAGTAGTTAGAACGAGGACCCGGTTGAGCATATTGAGCTACCACCATCACAGAGAAGGTTGAGGACAACGAAAAAGATAGAGAAAGCAACAAATTTAGTAGTTGAGTTTCCTGAAAGTTCACCAGTTGAAGTTAAACTAGAAATTCCAGATTCTGATTTCCTATCTAATTCTTCTTCTCTACCTAATTCTCATCCTAATTTTGCCACCCACATAAATCCTCTTTTTGCAACTACCCCAATTCAACCATCTATTACCCAAAATCCACTAGTAAATCCTCTAGTATTTCCAATGGCTGTACCAAGCACAAATGCTTTTGTACCCTTCAATGGAGACAACCCTTTGAATTTGACCCAACATGATCCTATACTAGGAGCAACTCTAAAAAGTCTTCCTAATTTCACTAGTGAAGACCACGTCACACCCATTGAGCATATAAGAGATGTAACATCTCTATGTGCGGTTCACCATATAACCCAAGAGAATGTGGCGCTCAGGCTACTGGCAGCATAATTCAAAGGCAAAGAACTACAATGGTTAAGGGGCTTGCAAATTAATTCAGTTACTGATTGGGATGATTTGGGTGATAAGCTAACAAAGTAGTTTGCAAATAAATCAGATCACCTATCATTGGTTGAGTAGATGACCACTATCAAGAGGGCACCGCAAGAGCAGATGACTGATTTCAATTACCGTTTTGAGCAAACCTGGAATAGAATTCCTACAATGGTAAAACCCTCTCCTGAGCATGCATTTTTATATTATTTGAGAGCTTTAAATAGTGATATTGCTGTTATGATTCAATCGATGGGTGGGGTTACATTACCAGCATCTTATGATATATCTATTAGAGCAAAAAACAACCTTATACAAGCTGGTAAAATTGCCCCTAGGCCTCCTATGCCTATTTTTCCTGATATACATCTATTGATTCCTTTACAAGTACCCCCTATAGCTGCAATACCTGCTGTTCTAGCACTAGGTTTTCAAAATTATGCTTAAAATAGTGTTGTAGCAGACTCGCCAAAGTAATTATAGGAGTTAAAAGAGATGTTTATAAATAACATTGAAGAAACTCACCAAATTGAGTAGACTATGCAAAATTTTGGCAATGAATTGGTGAACCTCAAGAAAAATCTGAACCAAAATCAAAGGTATCAAGCCCCATATCAAACTCCTTCTCAACCTAATAGGCCTAACTACTAAGTTGATGCTCAAAATCAAAGGAGGAACTACAATAATAGGCAAAACCAGTAGTATAATCAGAATACTACTAGCAATTCTAAAGAAATTATTCTTGCTCAGAACAATATGGCACAAGAATGGTGTTTTCCATGCCAACAACCTCATAATCAGAATCATGCCAAAATACAATGAATTCTCAATCGCAAGTCTTGATGGTACAAAATAACATGTCTTATTAGGATGCAGGTACAAATGAGGAACCAGAAGGTCCTGAGGTGGCTATGATGAATTGGCAAGGAGAGGAATTTTGTGAACTTAATCATCTGCAAGCACAAAATAGACCCTTTTCACTTGTTTGAGCTAATACAAGGTCAATGAAATAGGCTATTGACATTGGACAACAAGATGCAATTCATCAACAACAAGCTATAAATAATGGAAAACAATAGAATAAATCCGAACAACAGCCAGATAAAGGAAAATAGCAAGATTCTACAAGTCAACAAGCTATTAGGACACCTCCACCTGTCCAGAATGTGCATATTTTACCAAGAGGACAACCTGCAGCACCTAAAGAACAACAAAAAGTTCAATCTTAGTCAAAGCCAACTCAGACAGAGCCCGTTGTTCCAAAAGTACAACAAAAGGTTAGTGGTGTTCCATTTAATATTATTGAATCTATGGTAAAAACCATTGTTTCCATGACAATGATAGATGCATTGCAAATTCTTGGACAAAACGAATTGCTGAGAGACAAATTGGATAATCTTTCCTTAACTAATGAGCCTTAGAAAGATCAACCCAGAGTTGCATTAGCTAATAATATCCCAGTTAAGAATAATCAGCCAATCCAAACACCAAATCCTCCTTCGTTTTTTGTAATATTGATAATTGACAACCATCTAGTCCACAATTGCTTGATAGACTCAGGAGCTAGTAGTTCAATTATGCCCAAAGACCTTGCAGATAAACTTGGTCTAATCTATGAGCCTGTTTCTAGAGGAGTTCTACAATTAGATGGAACAACAACTAAGTCAGTTGGATTGGTCCAAGATCTTGGTTTGACCTTGCATGCTTGTCCTAATTTTGTAATACCTCCGGACATGTACATAGCTGACTTACCTCCACACTTTTCTATTTGCCTATCTAGAGATTTCATAGCAAAATTAGGAGGATACCTTTCTGTTGATTGGTCACACTTGTTTTTTAGAACCCGGTATGGTACTAAGGTTACCATTAGGTTAGAACCCCAAGCCACTTGTCACTTAGAACCATATACCCCAAGTCCTATAAATGCAGATCTTTCCATTAGAGACCATGAGGAGTTACCACCTATCCAGGATCTAGATACACCTATTCAATGCATACCTGATGTAGATTTGGATTAGTGGGCAACCCAGAATACTGTAGAAGATCCTTTCATCAGCATGGATGAAATAGGTCTTGGTATTTATATGATTCATGAGGAGGATGTTGTTATTCCAAATCTTGAAAAAGAAGTTTTTTCGCTCAACCAACAGTCGGAACAACAGAAAAATTAGGTTTGGTAGCTCTATTTTGATGGTTCAAGAGGTAAAAATGGTTCTGGAGGTGGTGTTATGTTGGTTTCATCCAAAGGTATGAAATACTACACTGCTTTCAGATTTTCTTTTAGCTGTACAAACAATACAATTGAATATGAGTCACTTGTACATGGATTGGAATGGGCTAGAAAAGGAAATGTAAGGTATTTACAAGTTTTTGGTGATAGTGAACTAGTTGTGAACCAAGTAAGGAATATTCATGTCACCAAAAATGATGTTTTGAAGATGTACAAGCATAGAATTTAGAATTTTAATTGAAGATTTTGATGCATTTAATCTGTTGTCCATACCTAGAAGTCAAAATAAAGAAGTAGATAGGCTTGCTATTTTAGGAGCTCAGTTCAATATTCCAAAAGAACTAGAAAATATTGATAGACAACAGTATGTTAAAGTTACCATAAGGTCCTTAGTTCTAGATAACACTATTAATTGGCAAGTTTTTGATTCAGATGGGCGGATTGCTAATTTCCTAATTGAAGAAGCTAAGTTTTCTACCGGAAATCAACGTAAGTTCAATGAGCAATATGAAAATCAATTTCTCCAATTGAAAACCAACAAGTTGCCTAAGGGTTTGGTAACCCTTGAGTCCATTTTTAATACAGATGATCAGGTCAGGAAAGATAAAGGCAACATGTTTGTGAAGGAAGAATATTATGAACCCGTTGAAATATTCAAGGATAAACTACTAAAAGTTGGCAAGGTATGTACCCCTGAAGAAAAACATGCTTTTGTAAAACTTTGTCAAGAATTCAATGACATATTTGCATGGAGGTATGAAGATTTGAAAGAATTTGATCCTCATTTAGCTCAGCATACCATAGATCTGGTAGATAATGCAAAACCAATAAGGCAAAAACAAAGGCCTCTTAATCCAAAATTAGAACATCTTATGAAAACCGAGTTAAATAAGCTGATTGAAGGAAATATCATATTTCCAATCAAGCACACATCTTGGGCATCTAATCTAGTTCCCATTAGGAAGAAGAATGGTGAACTTAGACTATGTGTTGATTTTAGAGACCTAAATAGAGCATCCCTGAAAGACCATTACCCGCTGCCCTCAATGGAGCAAATTTTGCAGGTTGTATCAGGATCAAAGAGATTCTCATTACTTGATGGTTATTCAGGATATAGCCAAATTCTGGTCAAAGAAGAAGACCAGTACAAAACAACATTTACCAGCAAGTGGGGTACAATGGCTTATAATAAAATATCATTTGGACTAACCAATGCAGGGGCAACATTTTAGCGTGCAATGGATATGGCATTTCAAGGCCTGATTAACAAGTTCATTTTGGTTTACCTAGATGATGTAACTATTTTTTCTAAAAAGGCTAATGAACATCTTGACCACCTCAGACAGGTATTTGAGAGATGCAGGGAATATGGAGTTTCATTAAATCCCAAGAAGAACATATTTGTTGTTTATGAAGGCAAGTTGTTGGGATATATTGTTTCAAAGCATGGGATTTCAATAGATCTTGAGAGGATCTCAACCATACTTGCATTTCCATTACCATCACATAAAAAGGGACTCTATAGTTTCATAGGTAGTATTAACTTTAGTAGAAGGTTTATTCCTAATATTGCAGCATTGATGCAGCCACTTACAACCATGCTTAAGAAAAATAGTCCTTTCTAGTGGACTAAGGAAGGTAAGAACAGTTTTGAAGAAATTAAAGAGGCAATTGCAACAACTCCTACCCTCATTAATCCTAATTTTAAGAATTTTTTTATTTCTATATGCTTTTGGGAATGAGGATAATATTTCTACAATGTTGTGTCTGCAAAATGATGAAGGCTTAGAACAACCAATTGCTTTCTTTAGTCAGATTTTACATGATTATGAGACTAGGTACTCATTTGTAGAAAAGCATGTATTAGTAGTAATAAGAAGCCTTAAGAAATTTAGGCACATGCTCTCTAACAATAAGATTCAGCTTATGGTTTCTCATCCTATAGTGAAAGAGTTTTTGCTTAGCAAAGACATAAATGACAAAAGAGCGGGTTGGATTACTAAGGCAATGAAATATGACATCTTTATCAAGGTAACCAAGATAGTTAGAGGCAAGGGTTTATGTGAACAACATGCTGGAAGTACAGAAAATAGTAAAGAAGAGGAGCAACAAGTTGAAACAGTGCTTAATAATGAAGAGCGACCTACTGTCACAACTTTACTAGTCACTTGGAATCAACAAATTGTCCATTATTTACAAACTGGTGACTGTCCGGAAGGCTTAGACAGGTCAAAATGAAGGTATTTTAGGATACAAGCCATTCCATATGCTTTAATAGATGGTATTTTGTTCAAAAAAGACTATAATAATATTTTATTAAGATGCATTGAGCCAGATTAGATTGAAATAGTTCTGAAAGAATTTCATGAAGGACCTGCAGGAGGTCACTTTGCAGTGAACAACAACTCTGAAAATTATGAGAGCTGGTTATTATTGGCTTGAATTGTTTAAGGATGCTCACTCATGGGTAAGGAAATGTGAAAAATGTTCATTGTTTGCAAGAAAATAGAGGCTGCCAGCCTTGCCTTTGCAACCAATTGAAGTAGAGAAACTCTTTGCAAAGTGGGGGCTTGATTTTATAGGACCTATTAATCCACCTTCTAGTGTAGGTCACAAATGGGTTCTTACAGCAACTAATTATTTTACAAAATAGACAGAAGTAGTTCCATTGAAAGAAGCTAATGAAACTTCTGTCTTGAATTTCTATCAAGATTTAGTGTCCAGGTTTGGTACCCCAAAATCAATCATTTTTTATAATGCTTTAGCTTTTATTGGTATTAGAGTTTCAGATTGGTCAGTTAAACATAATATATATTTGAATACTTCATCCAATTATTACCCTCGGGGTAATGGACAAGCTGAATCAACTAATAAGAACTTGATCAACATCATTAAGAAGACCATTGTTGAGAATCAGAGAACTTGGCATGAAAAGCTCAAGTTAGCCCTTTGGGCTGACAAAATTACACCAGAGAGATCAACAGGTAACTCTCCTTATGTTTTAACTTATGGCAAAGAAGCCAAGTTACCTATTTCAGTTGAATTGCCAACTTTAAATTGTGTAAAAGAGCTTGAGTTACTTGAAGAGCAGCCAATGCAAATTAGGCTTGCACAACTTATGGAGTTAGAAGAAACTCGTAAGGAAGCATACAGAAAATTAGAAATTCACCATGCTCAGATGAAGAAAACCTTTGATAGAAAAGTTGTACCATGCATATTTAATCAAGATGATCTTGTTTTCAAGTGGGATGAGTTAAAAAATAGGCCCAATAGACATACCAAGTTTGATGCCATGTGGGATGGCCCATATGTTATCACAGAATGCAAACAGAATAATGCATTCCAGCTTGCTAAATTGAATGGAGAAATGTTGCCAATCCCTTTCAATGGGATTCACCTAAAACTATGCTATTGAGTACTAACAGTTTTCATATGTACATAGTAGGATACTTGCAGTTTAGTTTTTAGTATTTTTTAGTTTAATAAGTGCTTCTAGCACATTGTTGCTTTTAGTTCAGTTCAGTTTTGTTTCTTGTTTCCATAAGTGCAGATTGCATAGTGTGCAGGCTCAGCTATATGCAGAACCTTTGTAGTTTCATTTTCAAGTTTTGTTTAGAGAGTTGAGATGCAATTACAGATTTTGAGGAAGGCAAAATTGACTCAATGCCCAATGGATATGCTAGGCTACTGGATTCTACTATTTAATAGGCAAACACCCTTGAGAAGTTGCCAAAAATGTTACCAAATTTTGCACATGCCAAATTTAGTGCCCTAATCAAGCCTTACATTCATTCATTTTGAAAAGGTCAAATCATAATGTACATCGCAGAAATGCACTATTTTTGTCTAACTTGTTTGCTTCATGTGCAGATATAGGAAAAGTAAGACAACATGTGGGTTAAAATGTGGCTCCCACAAGGGTTGAGCTTAGCATGTTGTAGATCACAGAGATATCTATACTCCATTGCAGATGAAATGGCATGGCTTATCAAACTTTCAAACAAATGCATTATTGTCAGGCGTGAAATGACATAACTCTTACCAAATCCTCCCTGCTGCGTGATGAAATGGCAACAAAGAAAGGCTCAAAAGGTTTCAAGACAAAGGCTCAGGTGTAGAACATAGACAATAGCTGGGGATATGTAAAACATTTATCCCAAATTGGTAGTGGGGAGGAACTTTTCAATTGTTTAAAGGCAAAGCCGCATATAACTATAGTGTCAAAGCTTACGGGTTATTGACAAGGAGAAACTCAGCGTTGGTGGGTCCCTTGCGTGCATGCGCATCTCAAGGCATCCGAATTTTGCAGCAGAAGGGCAAATTAACCAGCAAGCAAGTTAGAAAGATCATCGGTGATCAAGAAAGATCCGACGGTTGTCGCTATGTCTCGATAGAAAGATGCTTGCCGAATACTCCCCGTGACTTGGCGACAAACCACGTGCAGAAAAGGTGAAGTGTTTGGAATGAATACTTTGGTGACTGGTGAGGTGGTAGTCTAGTGGCTGGTGAGGTGGTGGGCTTTGGAAAAAGTGGTGGGGCCCGTGAGAAAGATGGGTCTGATGGTGCAGACATGGTAGGTTTGGTGGCGCCGAGGTGGACTCTGGGGAAATCACAAGGTGGCATGTGGTGACACACAGCAGAAAAGGTGCAAGGTCTAGCGGTGATGACACAACAAAACAGGTGGCATACCATCAAAATGAGTGTCAAACAAACCTTGGCCATGATGGATCTCTAAATGGTTTCACTGAAGGCATTGGTTCAACCAACATAAGGTACATCGAAGAAATCCGAATCGGTCCCACTGATAAAATTAAGGCATCAATGAAACTGCAGGTTCGATGAGACATGTGAATGGCTCACCGAAGGAGGAAGTTTGGCCGAAAGACTGATGTCGGACAAACCAAAGTGAAATGGTGCATCTGGTGGTGCTGAAGTGGCAGATGAGGCTATGCTTAGGTGGATCAGGTGGCAAACTGGAGATTGACACATGGCACAAATGGACGAAGAGGTGATAAGGGTTGAGCAAGTTTGAGAAGATCCAACGGCTGTCACTATACCGCGAGATGAAGATGCTCGATAGCTATTCCTTGGGACTTAGAGACTGATGATGTGGCGGTTAAGGTGGCACCCATTTGGATCCAAAGGCGAATTAGATTATAACACACAGCAAGGGTCTGCAGACGAGTGACTCAAAAGTGGGCCTGTTTTGAAGGTTAAAGTAGTTAAAAAGAGAACAGGTTCCTAAAGATCTAGAAGTTGTCGGTATACCGCAATGAAAAGGTGCTTGAATGTTAATCCTCGTGACACAGTGACAAGCCGTCAGTAGTCCCGGTGGTTGAATGTTAATTTGTCATGTGCTGACAGTTAAGTCAAATGGTCAGGTAACCGATAGCATCCAGGTGGGCTCAGAACGAATCAGGTTGTGCCACGTGGCAAAGCGTAAAAAAAAATCAAGGAAGATCAGACGATTAGGATAGCTATTTGATTGTCTTGCCGATGACCTGATGGAATTGCCTTCAGTGATCAGGGTATTATTTGAGATCGAGAAAACTGGTTGTTTGCAAATGAGGAGTTGTTTTCTGTGTGAAAGATTGATGGTTGATTTTTGCATGAAATATTAAGTGTTATATACCATTGAAAATCTCACGAAACAGGGAGATCATTTCCACAATCAGTTTCAACAAAAGTTACAACACGAAAGGAGATTCCAAAGTTTCATGCAGATTTTTAGGCAGTGGGTTTTTCTTTTTTCAGTGGAGCTATTTTGGGCGAGACTGACAGTTCTATATTTAGCAGTGAGGGTTTCTTCTCATATAGCATCAGTTGGAGTCCTATTTTTTGGGCATTAGATATTATTTTTTACAGTATTATGCATGAGATTATATGCCATTTTTGGGCAAATTCGCCCAAGGCTTTTTCTCATGCAGATCTTTCTTTTTTAGGGTTTTTGGAGGAGATATTCATCATGATATCTATATATTCTCTCTCTCTCCTTCTTTTTCCATTTGGTTCTTTATTTTTTGCATACACATTTTTGCAAAAAAGCATTTTATCTTAGCACTTCTGTATTTTAGTTTTATAGCAAATTTCCTTTGATATTTCAGAGTTTCATATATTTGCCTTGGTAATTGTGCATGTTCATTTGCAGTTTTGATAGAAATTTACTATGTTTTAATTTAAAACCTTTGAATTTCAGTCTCTTTTATGTGCATCTATCTTCTGCTTTTTGTATAATCACAGGTTTTAGGTTGTGTAAAAGGGGTATATTGTCAATTTGGTTGTGAAAACCGATTTTTCCTTCCAAGTTTACATTCTCCTTGGCCTTCCTAGGAAATGTTTATGTGGTTGGAGAGTAAAAATTACTTTGTGTGGATGAAGTTTTGTCATATTTTTGTGAGTTTGAGGCTATTACCATTACAATTTCGGTGTATCACCTCCTAGTTTAATTGCAGTTTTTTAGTATTTTCAGATTATTCTCTCACTCTTTTCCACATTTAGTTTTTTAGTTTTAGGAGGGATTCAAGGGAAGTCGGCACATAACCTGGAGATTCACCTTCAACTTGAGCAACCCATGGGCTCGAAGGTGTTTCCATGTTTCACAGGATTGCTTGGTTTTACATCTAGCATCATGGGTGCAATCCTCAGTGACAACAGTAAGTTAGTTATAAATAGCATTAATGATAATATCTTTTATATGACAATGTTTTGGAGATAAAGTATAAAGTTAGATATGTTTGTCATGATCTTGGTTGCTTAGCATAGTGGTTTAAGGAAAAATTCATGATCACAAGATCTTGTTTCTTTCAATTCAGCTATTCTTTTTTCTACCAAAAGGATGTGAGTCTCTTGGCAATTTTATGTATCTTTCCCTAAGGTTGTGTGTCGTAGTTCTGCAAGTCCTCTCAAGAGTAGTGAGTTCTAGAGGCAACATTGTAATAAATTGTGTTTATATTATGAGTTTCATTCTCACCATGGTTTTTTCTTTCTTAGGTTTTCCACATAAATATGGTGTTCATATTTTTTATGTTCTTGGTGCTTTCAAGATTTATTATTGTTGTGATTATATAATTAAGGTTTAAAGTTTAAAGATCTAAAACTAAGATTAATTCAAACCCCCTCTTAGTTCAATGGTGTGTTCAACAGTTATGTCTTCATGATTGGTATTTATGTTATAGATTAACATACTGATCCACTTGTAAGTGACAAGATTGAACCCCAATCTTATTATTATGTTGGTTCCCTAAAGAAATAGTAGGAACTTAAATTTGTGAATTGGGATGGCCAATTTAATAATCATTTCTAGACCCTTTTGAACAATTTGAGTGTTTTTAAGGTCAGAATATGTGTGGTTATGTGATACTACACGAGAAATGTCATATAGACAAATATAAAGTTAAAGTTAAGGAGATTTGTATAAATAGGGATGATAAGAATCATTTACGGATTATTGACTACAATAGACCATATTAGAAAGACACATAGTAAAATATAAATTTATTAGATATATCTTCCTTACCATGCCCCATATTATATATTTTTTTCAAATTTTCATGACATTATATTTCCATTTTCCTAATTAACATATTCATGATACAAAGATACAATTTACAAATGTATAGTTTGTTCACTTCACATTTTCATATATTTTATATCAAGTTATTGAAGATATAAGTAACGACACTTATCATAAATATAGCTTAATTTTTTTTTCAATAAATATTCTTTCTTAATGCAAATCTTTTATTTATATATTTGTTTAACTTTCTCAACATCATATCTTCATTTTTGTAATTAACATATGCGTAACTCAAAGATACCTTTTCCAAATACATATTTGCTTCACCTCACTTTTATCATATGTTATGTGCCAAATTATTTAAAATGTAAGTAATGATGATCAATATTAACAATTTAAACATTTGTTTTATAGAAAATAGTTCCTTCATGTACATTATATATTTATAGATTTAATTTACTCCCTAACATTATATTTGTTGTGTGAGCATGAAATGAGGAGAGGAAGGAATTATAGAAAATAGCAGGTTTTATTTGTTGTGTGAGCATTGTCTAGTGATTTCAGTGGTTGTCCTTATGCTGAAACTTGGAAGCAGCACCTTCAACATTACGAGAGAGCAGCACATGTGCCCAGTTCTGTTCTGATACAATAACGTTTTCTTTGGGTGCTGTTTTTGTAAAGGCTCCATGTTCAATGGGGGGATCTGAATTTTTTCTGGAGACATTGATAATAAATATAAGGAAAAGCACAGCAAACACCGTATTTATCTTCATGTGCAGCGAACTTCACATGTTTAGGATTGAGAAAAGTCTTAATGATCAATTTGTAGATGAATATTGAGATGAAATCCAATACATTACTGCAACCCATTTATAGGGGAGCCATAATTGAAAACCATACTTTAACTAATTCTTTCCACCCTCAGGTATTCAAAGTCCCACGGCGTATACCAATTGCCATTGGAATTTGTAGCGTCGTAAATTGTACGCACTCGCTAGGGTGGTACAATTTCACACCTAGTTTAGCACCCGCCTTAGTGCATTTTACATTCTGCATTACATTTCTCCTTAAGCACTTAATTAATCAAATTAATTAAGTCTAAGGTCCTATTTCATCATCCTTTGCATCATAAAGTTGGGCCCTTTCACTAAAGCGCGCCCTTTGCATTTTATTCCTCCAATACACCACTTAATCAAAAACCCTAATTAAGTCCTATTTCGAACTTGGGGGCTTGGTTTCGGGGTCAAAACATCTTGAAATCACCTGTAAATTTGGGATTCTGTCTAAAATCATCATATCCGACGGCCCTGAAAATTTGGTGAAAAGTTGTCGGGACCATGGCGCCCGGAGTGCACATGGTCCCGGACATTTTTCCCGAAATTTTAGGAGCACGATCCAATCATAAAATAAAGCTTAACCCCAAGAAATTGGCGGGATATTCAATCTCTAGGTCGGCCAAAAGATGAATTTACGATCTAGGGTTTCCTACATAAAAGCTCTCTTTCTTCATTTGAAGGGATCCGATTTTTGTTTTCAGGAACTTCATATGCAGCGAAAGAGCAGATCTTTGAAGACTTCAACAACATTCAACATCCTTCTATCAAGCATTCATCATTTTCATTCCTTCATTTAGGGCTTGGAAGACATTGAAGAACAATAGGAGATTATCGACTGAAGATTGGCTTGTACTCCTCCGTTGAGGGTTGGGTATGATTTCATGTTGTTTTCATGTCTTTGCATAAGCTTCAATACATCATTTATTCATGCTTTAGATCACATTGCATCTTGATTTAGAGAATTTACATTATCATTTACAATCAATTAGGGTTTACTTTCTAGGTTGCTCTAGTTTGCTTTCTTGCATTTTTGGGCCTTGCACACACACTAGGTCTGCACACACAATACATTTTACAAACAAATTGGCTATTCGTGGAGGTGGAAATCACTGAAGTGGGGGTTTGACTAAGGCAAAACCCTATATAGCTGCCCATACACCCTTTTTTAGATATCATTATAGGTTTCGGGATTCGGACGACACCGCGGGATACAGATCTGGAGAGAGAAGGTCGAGACAGCACTCTGTATCAAATTGCAGAGCAGAAGACTGGGACAGGGGCGCTGGGTGCCCTAGTCCTGCCAGGATAGGGGCACTGGCCACCCTGGTCCCTGGGACAGAGGCACTGGGCGCCCTGGTCCTCCGGACAGACAGCTTTCAGACAACTTCCCGATAGTGTTTCAGAGTGCAGAACAGCGGTTTCCGGTGCAGTTTTCAGGACAGTGGCGCCCGCGCTCCCATCCCAAACATTTTCAGTCCGATTTTGACTCCAGGTACACATCTGCATTCTTATTTCATCCTCGTATTTACAGCTGTTCATTGTTTAATCTCAATTCTGCAATATTGTTATTAGTTCATACTTGCATTTTGGGATTAGGGTTTGAACTTGCATCATTTTAGCTTTCCATTTCAACAAGGGAATAGAAATCCTAATAGATATCCCGTGGCTCTCTCTTTCACAAAAAGAAGCAGCCAATTGTGCGATATCTCTAGGCTCTTTCGTATTCCGTAATGTGTGTCAAAAGGTAGGATTAGGGCATGTTAACCTAGTCTCGCTTTTTCCCCTACACATTTTGGTGAACCCAACGTGAATCTATCATTGCTTCCTCTTGCATTGCATTTGTTAGATCTAGATCTAGATTTAGTGTGTTTTCATTTCATTTTCATTAAAAGAGAAAAAGAAAAAAAAAAAGAGTGTGTTTCTGTGCATTGTGTGTTTAAAGTTTATGCAATCTTTTCAAAATGTCAGATTTTTATTTGCAAAATGTTCATGCTTTTGATGATTATTATGAGTATAGCCAAGATGAATTAGATGAAGCTTTAGATGAGTTTTTAAACCCTAAGGATGCCAAACCTTCATTTTACCAAAAACTCATAAACCTTGTTACTATGCCATTTAGGTGTGATGAGAAAGATAAGTCGAATGATTCCTCTCAAGGATACATTCCTATCAACTCTTCCCCTGAATCTAGTAACATGGTTGTTTTCAATAATCCCCTCTATGAGGAGATGTCTCCTTTTGAATCAAAAGACAAACCTTTTAACCGATATGACCATGCTTTGTTGGATGATGCTCTTGATGACTTTGTGGCTTTGTCGAAATCCTTAAACAAGAACAAGACTTCTAAATTGGTTAACATGATAAATTTGAATGAATATAACAAGCCTCTTTTTGAAGTCCAAGGTGCTTATCCTTCTCCCACCTTTCACGTTCCTAAATCACCTCTCCTTACTGTCCAAGGAAGGTATGATCATGATTCCTTTTGTAGTCCGAATAAACCAATCATCACTGTGCAAGGAAGAAAACCTATAAGTCCTTACAGTTATGCTAAGCAAATAACTAGAGAGAGTTATCATGCGGTTGCCCATACTTATCATACCAGAAATAATAGGCAACCTAATCCTCCTCCTGTTATTCCAGTTTCTCTTCCTAATCCTCAACCAATTCTTCCTCAAGCTCCCCGTATTTCGCAAGTTATGGGTAAGGAATATGATCTCATAGAACAACTTAAAGCTACCCCTGCTAAGATATCCCTTTGGGATTTGATTCAAACTTCTTCCGCTCATCATGGAATGTTACAAGATGCCTTGAAAGATTTGAATGTTCCTCCACCGAATACATCTAGTAATATAGCATCTTTGGTTAACTCTGTGATGAATCCTAAAGCTCAAATTGTGTTTACCCAAGATGAGTTGCCTACTAGTGAAATTCAACAACAATATGATCCCTTGATGATTGTGGTTATCATGAAAGACACTGCTATAAGACGAACACTAGTAGATAATGGCTCTGGCCTTAATGTATGTAGCATTAATCTATTGCATAAGATGAGTGTGGATACGTCTCTTATTGAGCCTGACTCTCGTCCCATTCGAGGCTTTGACAATGTGGCTAAGACTTCATTAGGTATCATCACCTTACCTCTCACAGTGGGACCCGTTACTTTGCCTACTCCTATCCATGTTATGTCGGGAAATTTAACATATAACTTGTTATTAGGGAGGCCTTGGATTCA
Source organism: Cryptomeria japonica (assembly GCF_030272615.1). Classification (NCBI taxonomy): domain Eukaryota; kingdom Viridiplantae; phylum Streptophyta; class Pinopsida; order Cupressales; family Cupressaceae; genus Cryptomeria; species Cryptomeria japonica. Next base: position 221,412,972 of record NC_081413.1, read on the forward strand.
CAGCATGCAAGCTGTCCCCTCTACATTGCATAGACAAGTTAAATTTATCTACAACAATAAGACATATACTTTGATAGGTGATACTAATTTCCAAGCCTTTCTACAAACATCTACTTCCAAAGGGGGTTCTTCTAAGCCATCCTCGTCTAGTGATGACTCTTTAAACAAGAAACCTATCGATGAGTCTTCGCTCTCCGATGATCAAAATTCTTTGGATGAGTCTGGAGCTCCTGAAGAAGATCCTTCTCAACTTGAAACTACACATAAAAAGGATTTTGATCCTGAGAAGGTTCTCGCAGAAGATGATTGGGGATCTCTTGATTTTAACCCTACTTTTGTAGGTGAATATAAGGTTCCTTCTAGAGAAATTAAAGTTGAAAAGAAGGAAGAAGCTGAAAATCACAAAGTCGAAAAGAAAGAAGAAGCTAAAAATCAATCAACCTTACCTGAATCTATGAGTAATAATTTTGTGGCCGCTTCTCAAACTTCTTCTCCTCACACCTCTAATTATGAAGAGTTTGATTCTTTGTCTTATGAAAAACCACCTTCTCTTCCTGAAATGGCTGATCGTTATGGACGTGGTTTTCGCATTTTTGCTAAGCATGGGTATCATGGAAAAGGTTGTGGTGCTCATGAACAAGGGATTAGAGTTCCTCTAGAGACTAATTTTCAACATTATGCCTTTGGACTTGGCTATAATCCCTGCAGACGTACTAAAGCTTCTAAAAGACCATGCATTAGTGTTAATGCTATCTCTACATCTTTATCAATACAACACCCTGAGTATATTGATAAGGATCCTTCGGGTGATTGTGCCTTGGATATCTTCCCTACTGATGATGCTTTAGCTGAGTTCTTGGGAGCCTATGACACTCTTCCTTGTTATCATCACAATAGGGGACTCCCTTATTGTTTGAACACTGAAGCCTATTTTGGAAAAGAGATTGATAATGATGAGATTGTGAAAGAATTCCCTCAGTTAAAGGATACTCCTCAACAAAGTAATCTTCTCATAAGTGACACCACTGATGTTAAGATGGATCCTTACAACAAAGAGAAAGTTATTAAAATTGGGAAATGTTTGGATGAAGAGGAACAGAAACAATATGAAGATTTATTGCATGAATTCCCTGAGATCTTTGCTTGGACATACTCTGACATGCCTGGTATAGATCCTAAGATCATTACTCATAATATTGTCTTAGTTCCTGATGCTAAGCCCGTGAAACAAAAGATTCAAAAAATGAATCCTAAGGTGGCTCTGCTTGTTAAGGATAAGATTGAAAAATTATTAGAGGCTGGATTTATCTGCCCTATTGACTATTCCCCATGGATTTCAAATATTGTCACTATGGCTAAACCAGATAACAAAATAAGAATGTGTACCGACTTTCGGGATTTAAACAAGGCTTCTTTAAAAGATGATTTCCCTCTTCCAAACATTGACATGATAATTGATTCTACGGCAGGACATGCCTTGTTATCCTTCATGGATGGTTTTTCAGGTTACAATCAAATTTTCATAAACCCTCAAGATCAATTCAAAACCGCTTTCACCACTCCTTGGGGTACGTTTTGTTGGATAATGATGCCTTTTGGACTTAAAAATGCCGGTGCAACTTATCAACGAGCGATGACCCTCATCTTTCATGATTATATGCATAAGATTTTAGAGGATTATGTTGATGATATTTTAGCCAAATCCTTTCTTCGCATAGATCATGTGAAGATCCTTCGTCAAATCTTTGAAAGAATTCGTAAGTATCACATGCGCTTGAATCCCCGAAAATGTGTTTTTGGTGTGGATAGTGGAAAACTATTAGGATTCATAGTTTCGCATCGTGGGATTGAGGTGGACACTAAGAAAATAGATGCTATTGTTAACATGCCACCTCCTAGAAATGTGTCACAACTTAAAAGCTTACAAGGAAAGATTCAAGCTATTCATAGGTTCGTGTCTCAGCTCGCGGATCGTACCTTTCCTTTTACTCAACTCCTTAAAAAAAATATCACTTTTCAATGGAATGAGGATTGTCAGCAAGCATTTGAAGATTTAAAAGTGTATTTGGCTAGTCCTCCTATCCTTCAACCTGCCGAATCTTCTAAACACTTCCTTCTGTATACAGCTGCTTCTTCTCATGCTCTCGTAGCATTGTTGGCACAACATGATAAAGATGGTAAGGAATGTCCAGTTTATTACATAAGTCGTACCTTACTCAATTATGAGACCCGATATTCTGCGATAGAAAGACAATGCTTGGCCTTGGTGTTTGTGACTCAGAAATTGAGACATTATCTTTTAAATTCAGAAGTCCACGTCATGATAAAGTTTGATCCTTTGAAGCATCTTTTCTCTAAGACTAATTTATCAGGACGTCTCGCTAAGTGGGTTATGATGTTAACTGAATTTGACCTTAAATTTGTTTCACAAAGAGCAATTAAAGGACAAGCGTTGACCGATCACTTAGTTGAGGCCCCTTCACCTTTCTCCTTCCCTAACCCTGAGTCTTTTCCTGATGACTTCATTCTTTCTATAGAGAAAGATGAAACTTGGGAGTTATACTTTGATGGCTCTCAGTGTCGTACAGGATCAGGGGCAGGTGTTGTCCTGATTTCTCCTACAAAGAAATCTATTCCCTTATCTTATCGTCTAAATTTCCTGTGTACCAATAACATTGCTGAGTATGAGGCTCTTATAGCGGGAATAAAAGAAGCCTTAGCTCTGAATATAAAACACATACATATTTATGGAGATTCACAATTGATTATAAGACAAGTAACAAGACTATATCAAGCAAAACAAGACAAATTATCACAATATAAAGACCTTGCTATCTCTTTATTACAAAATTTTGATTCTTATACCATGGAACCCGTTCCTCAAAAAGATAATCGACATGCGGATGCAATGGCATGTGTGGCTTCTCTTGTATCTTTAGAGGACCCTGTGGTCGATCTTAATTTTGTTATTCACAACCTTATTTCTCCAGCTATTGTAGACAATTCTAGCTTGGTAACATGTTGTGATTTTATAGACTCAGATGAATGGTACTCGCATATCGTGAGATATTTGACTGATGGTACTTTTCCTGATTCTGCTAATAGAAACACTAGGGCTAGAATCCGCAAGTTGTCTGCTAGATATATCATCCTTTCTAATGTCCTTTACTGAAGGGGTTATGATGGTCTTCTCCTTCGCTGTCTTAACAAATCAAAAATCCCCGTTGCTCTTGAAGAGGCACATTCAGGTGCCTGTGGGGGGCATTTTGGAGGCAAATCCTTGGTTCATAGATTGCTTCGTATGAGATACTATTGGCAAACTATGCAGAAGGATTCCTTTTCATTTGTTAAGAAATGTCATCAATGTCAACAACATAATAATTTGATTCATGCTCCTGCTCAAGAACTTCGTTCTCAAGTAGCTTCTTGGCCTTTCTCCGCATGGGGTTTGGATCTTATCAGAAAAATCTCTCCTCCTTCATCTCAAGGACACACCTTCATTATAACCGCAATAGATTACTTTACGAAGTGGGTAGAAGCTATTCCCCTTCGCTCTACTACTGTTGAAGTAATTTGTCAATTTCTCCTAGAAAACATCATTTCTCGATTCGGGATACCTTCTACTATAATCTCAGATAATGCGACATCATTTAAGAATAAGGACGTGAAGAAATTCCTCGAGAAGTATCATATCAAACATTGATTTTCTACACCGTATTATCCTCAATCAAATGGCCAAGCCGAATCATCCAATAAGATAATTGAACAAATTCTTCGCAAAACCGTAAATAAGCATGGTAAGGATTGGAGTAACTAGCTAATCTATGCTCTTTGGGCCTACCGAACGAGTGTACGAATTGCTACGGGAACTACTCCTTATAATCTTGTTTATGGTGCTGACGCTATTATGCCCTTAGAGTTAGAGATTCCATCACTTAGGGTTTCTCTCAAAGGTATAGTAGATGATGACTCTTATAGAGAACAATGACTTCAATAGCTTGAGATGCTTGATGAACAGCGTATAAATGCTCTTGAGCATATTCAAGTGTATCACAAAACTCTACAACGAAGCTATAATGATAAGGTTATTCAACGTTCCTTCTCGGTAGGTGACTTAGTCCTCTATGGGAATCAGCGCAATGTGAATGCCTTGCCTACAGAAAAGGGAAAATTTAGTCCTAATTGGCTTGGACCATATATCGTTATTGAGGATTATGGATCAGGTGCTTACAAAATAGCGGATGTAGACGGTACGCCTCTTAAAGAACCTATAAATGCTATGCACTTGCATAGATATTATGCTTAATTCTTCATTCTTCATCTATCTTCCTTTCAATTCTTCAACATTGGATAATATGTTAGTATCTCTTAATTAAAGCAAAATAGAATTAAATGTTATGTTGTTTAATCTATATTGCTTCGTTCCTGACAAGCGTGTCTTCTTACTTTATAGTTTGTCTTGAATTCATTTATGTAAATTGTAAAAGATTTACATTTCCATTATGCTAGCATATTATACAGTGTCTTTATGTGTTAAGTAGAATCGTATCATGTTGTGTTTAAGTTCAAAATTAAATCACATTCGTTATATGATTCTTAGACTCAATGCATATTTTTTTCCTTATCATCAATGTTGCACTTGATTAAATATTTTAATTAAGTCACACATGTATCAATTTAATCATGGAGCATTGAGAAATCAATCACATGGAAATTAAATTCTGAACATACATGTACATTTACCAAATGTATTAGATTTAATCAAAGCAAAATATAAATTGTTTTAAGCATTAAAGATAACACATTTGAGACAAAAGAAAAGCATGTATATATACATATATATATGTGTGGATCGTATACAAACATAGGTCACTGTATATCCAAAATGTGACCTCTCCTACATCATAAAATCATCTCCTATCCCTAGGGCTAGTGGCTGGAGAGTGTCGACTAGACGCTCCCTCCTGATCTGGCCATGGAGGTGGACCCATGGGTGTGTAGCGCGATACAGACCGTGAGTGACTCCGAGAGGAACTCCTATGATCCCTATCCATAAGGATTGCACGATAGGTGGTAGCCTCGGCCTGAGCCGCTGCTAGATCTCGCCGCGCCTGCTAGAGGTCCTCTGATAGGACTCTCTCTCTCTGCCGTGCCTGCTGGAGGTCCTCTGATAGGACTCTCTCTCTCTCCCTCCATATATCTGCCTGTACTCGGAATGGGGAAAACAAATCCTCATGCTGACCCGTGTTCCCCTGAGGCCTATAGGCAATCTGTGAGGAACTGGGGATCTGTGCTATCATGGAAATGTCTGTCATTGCCTGCTGAATCAGGGAACGCCACTCCTGCACATTAGCTGTGGTAGTAGAACAGATTTTTGTTAGTACCATTCTATATCATCAAAACATTAATCAATCAATATAAACCTACTATACCTGGATCTCCCTCACGCCAGTAGGGATCATGATATGGTAGCATCTGTGCTTGGGAACCACTAGGCTCCCCTCACTCAAATGATCTATGCACGATGGGTGTAGGCTGGATGGTACTAGGAACGGGTCTCCGTATCGCCTCATGTTCCCCCTATTGGGGAATAAGAGGTGGATCCAGAGCTATGGTATCGTCTCCTGAATGGTGGGGAGCTGCATTCGACTCCTCCTCATCATCTCTATCCTCCTCCTCGTCGTCCTCCTCGTCATCCTCATCCTCGTCCTCATCCGCATCATCACCTGCATCTTCCTCGTTCTCCTCTCTATCTGTATCCTCCTCCTCCTCCTCCTCGGCACTGGGCTGATCGCCTGTAGGTGGATCAGGATCTCCCGCCTCCTCATGACCCTCTCCCTCCTTTGGCTCCTCTGACCTGGATCCCTGGTCCTCGTCTTGGTCTCCATGTCTCCATGGGCCTGGATAGCCTGTCGGATGATCTGGTGGAAAGATAGGACCTGGATATGATCTCATAAACCATGAGATGTACTTGCGCTGTGCTCCAGGCTCTGCAGAATAATCAGTGACTACATCCTGATCAGATCCCTCTAAGTCTGTCATCTCGATGTCATCTATCGTCGGTCTCGCTACTGCTCTAGGTCTGGGAAGGACCCGTGAGTGTCGAGTATAGATGGGCACATCGGCTGGAACACACTGCTCTAGCCCAAACTGCCTCCGTACTCGGTCAAAGTAGAAAGGGACTATGATGTGTGAATATCGTCCCCGCAGTAGGCGGTTCCTCTGTAGGCATGCTAACCGTCTCTCCATACCATCCCATCTGTGCATCCGTAGGTAAGGTCTCCACACTGTCACCTCGGCTGTTAGTCTGTCAAAAATCACTCTCCAATATAACAAATCTCCAAATCTCCACTCGCTGGTAAGTGGATAAGCGAACACCCTAGGTCACTCGCTCGCCGTACTCAGTGGAAAGCTGACGGGCCTGGTGCATGAGAAGTGCTCTAAAATCCACACCTGTAGAAGTGTGCATGTCATCAAACTGAAACCCTATCCGAATATGTACTCCTCAAGGTCGTGATAGAGATGTGCAAGCATACTCTGACCCCAAGCATACACTCTCCTATGTCTCTCCATCACTCTGATACACCATGTGAGACCCCCGTGCATGTGCGTCCCTCGCCCATTAGGGCAGACGGCTAGTGCTATGATGGCGATCATAAGGCGTCTCAGAAGTGGTACCTCCCCTGTAGGATGTAAGAACGAGCTGACCATAATGCGACCTCTCGTCTTGATCGGCATGACTCTCCCTATGCAGTACACCTGCTCTCTCTGATGATCCTCCGCTGACCGATCAGTCGCGTATGTAACAGCCGCTCCTCTGATAGGAAGACGAAGTATACGGTACACATCCTTGAGTGTGACCGTCAGCTCCCCTACCAGAAGATGAAAAGTGCATGTGTCAGGATCCCATCGCTCCATCAGTGCCATCAGCATCGCAGGATGAAATCGAATGGCCGGCATGAGAATCATATACCATAATCCCACAATTGATAGTGTGTCTCTCTCTGCCTGAGTCAGCCGTGGAATCTGATCTCGCAAACTGCGAAGAATATGTCCCGCTGTATGCTCTCTCATGTACGAGAGACCTTGCAACACAAAAACATAACCATAATCAGTACTCGATCATCAAAATCGCTAATGCAAACTGTTGAACATTGTATGCTAGCCCTAAAACCCCTCGCCAAGCCCTGATTGGGGACCATGGCACCCTAATGGGGACCATGGCGCCCTGAAGGGACCATGGCGCCCCTGTCAGGGACCATGGCACCCTGGGGGGACCAGGGCGCCCCACAGGGACCATGGCACCCTGGGTGGGCCTCGGTCAGCCTTCAAGGCCCGAATACGATCATGAAAAAGTCAAACATGCGAAAAATCAAAAGTCAGACGTTTAGTCAACTCACCTCATCCAGTGGCTCGTTGTCGATTATGGCCTGGCACAGGATCTCGATCCTCATGGGACGCTCCGGTCGTCGTGAAGGCATGATGATGGCTATGTGGGCTCTGCTGCACTGAATAGTATTCTGAAATCAACAAAGTGACAAATGTGTCACTTTCAAAGTATATACTCTCATTTGTTTATCTTCACTTTTTGAAACCCTAATTTTCCTCTATCATTCATTTTATCATAACTTGGGTTTGAGAGATGCGATTTACGAGCCGTTTGTTGCGTTGGAATCGTATTTTCCTTCTCTTACTCTCGGGATGTTCCAAAAAGTGCTCTGATGAAGCCTATTTAGTGAACACCCCTCATCAATACTCTCTTACACAATTTGTCACAAGTAAACATGCTACCCTGTTTCACCTCCCTAATAAGCAAGCCGAAACAGGGGGGGGCATATAGCTACTCATAGATTTCATCACTTTCCTTAGTAAGCATTAGGTGATTTTGTGATCTAACGTGTGTTTTGTAGGGTGCGGTTCCTAACTGTGTACTGAAGATACCGCTGGGGGCTTCATCCGACAACTTATGGATATATCCTTTTTCAAATGATGTTTACTTTTCTGTACTTTAGCTTGCATATGCATGTAGTACTCATATGACCGCTAAAGTGGGGGCTAAATGTAGCGTCATAAATTGTACGCACTCGCTAGGGTGGTACAATTTCACACCTAGTTTAGCACCCACCTTAGTGCATTTTACATTCTGCATTGCATTTCTCCTTAAGCACTTAATTAATCAAATTAATTAAGTCTAAGGTCCTATTTCATCATCCTTTGCATCATAAAGTTGGGCCCTTTCACTAAAGCGCGCCCTTTGCATTTTATTCCTCCAATACACCACTTAATCAAAAACCCTAATTAAGTCCTATTTCGAACTTGGGGGCTTGGTTTCGGGGTCAAAACATCTCGAAATCACCTGTAACTTCGGGATTCTCTCTAAAATCATCATATCCGACGGCCCTGAAAATTTGGTGAAAAGTTGTCGGGACCGTGGCGCCCGGAGTGCACATGGTCCCGAACATTTTTCCCGAAATTTTAGGAGCACGATCCAATCATAAAATAAAGCTTAACCCCAAGAAATTGGCAGGATATTCAATCTCTAGGTCGGCCAAAAGACGAATTTACGATCTAGGGTTTCCTACATAAAAGCTCTCTTTCTTCATTAGAAGGGATCCGATTTTTGTTTTCAGGAACTTCATATGCAGCGAAAGAGAAGATCTTTGAAGACTTCAACAACATTCAACATCCTTCTATCAATAATTCATCATTTTCATTCCTTCATTTAGGGCTTGGAAGACATTGAAGAACAATAGGAGATTACCGACTGAAGATTGGCTTGTACTCCTCCCTTGAGGGTTGGGTATGATTTCATGTTGTTTTCATGTCTTTGCATAAGCTTCAATACATCATTTATTCATGCTTTAGATCACATTGCATCTTGATTTAGAGCACTTACATTATCATTTACAAGCAATTAGGGTTTACTTTCTAGGTTGCTCTAGTTTGCTTTCTTGCGTTTTTGGACCTTGCACACACACTAGGTCTGCACACACAATACATTTTACAAACAACTTGGCTATTCGTGGAGGTGGAAATCACCAAAGCGGGGGTTTGACTAAGGCAAAACCCTATATAGCCACCCATACACCCTTTTTCAGATATCATTGCAGGTTTCAGGATTCGGACGACGCCGCGGGATATAGATCCGGAGAGAGAAGGTCGAGACAGCACTCTGTATCAAATTGCAGAGCAGAAGACTGGGACAGGGGCGCTGGGCGCCCTGGTCCTGCAAGGATAGGGGCACTGGGCGCCCTGGTCCCTGGGACAGAGGTGCTGGGCGCCCTGGTCCTCCGGACAGACAGCTTTCAGACAACTTCCCGACAGTGTTTCAGAGTGCAGAACAACGGTTTTCGGTGCAGTTTTCAGGACAGTGGCGCCCGCGCTCCCGTCCCGAACATTTTCAGTCCGATTTTGACTCCGGGTACACATCTGCATTCTTATTTCATCCTTGTATTTATAGCTGTTCATTGTTTAATCTCAATTCTGCAATATTGTTATTAGTTCATACTTGCATTTTGGGATTAGGGTTTGAACTTGCATCATTTTAGCTTTCCATTTCAACAAGGGAATAGAAATCCTAATAGATATCCCGTGGCTCTCTCTTTCACAAAAAGAAGTAGCCAATTGTGCGATATCTCTAGGCTCTTTCGTATTCCATAATGTGTGTCAAAAGGTAGGATTAGGGCATGTTAACCTAGTCTCGCTTTTTCCCCTACATAGAATTATAAGCTTCGACTGAGTAATTCTTCGATTTAATTAAAAAAATGCTGAAATAAACATCTTGAATCAAATTTGATTACCGATGTTGCTGTTGAAATGGATTTTCGTGGGTCAAACTGGGTGACGTGCTATGCTAGAATTCTACAACTCTTGCATATATCTGCCTTATCATGCACAACATATTCATATACTAATATGAGTTTCTTGACATTATATTTTTATTTTCCTAAATAAGATGTCCTTGATCCAAAGACACCTTTTAAAAATGCATGTTTTCTTCACTCCAACATTTTTAGATGATATATATTAACTTGTGAAGGATATATATAATTTGATGACCATCTCCAAAAATGCAGATATTCTTTTATAGAATAACGTATCTTATTATTCACCATATTTTTAAACATTTAATTTATGTGCTTAACATTATATTTCTATTTGATGGAGAGGCCAAAGGAAATCTTGCATCGGCAGGTTGTGGGGGAGCTGCTTGTGATTACAATGGTAGGATTGTGTCAGTAGTGGCACTCCCACTAGGCACCCAGACAAACCATTATGCTAAGGCAAATACGGTCTACATTGGGCTTAAAATGGCTCTTCGTGGAGGGTTCAAGAAGGTATGGTTGGAAAGTGATTCACTAAAGATAATCAACCGTTTGATTAAAAAGACAACCCCTAGTTGGACGATTAACCACATAATGCAGGAGTGCTTTGAAATGATTGCCAAATTTGAAGAAATTCAAATCTCGTACATTTTTAGGGAAGGCAACATGCCTGCAGACCATGTAGAAAACCTTGGCATTGCTAGAGATGATGAAAAATGGTGGTGGGAAGGGGAATCCTTTCCATTTCATTTATGCGAACTGGCACAAAAGGATGCCAAAAATCTCTCTCCGATAGAGCATTAATGATGGTAACTTTTCACATGTGTAATGTCATGCCTAGAAAGATGTGGCAGAGACCTTCTAGATTTTTCCTATGGGTTTGGTTTTTTATTGCCTATTTGAAGCCTAGTTTTAGTGGAAACACTAAAAATTATAGAGGTAACAATTATATGGGGGGTGAGAAGAATAGAATTTAACCATCCTCGTGTGAGCTATGGGAGAAAAATGAAGAGCTATGGAGGGAAGTTGTGGATGGTGGTCTAGAACCATATATAAGAAAACTCCATGGCCAGAACCACAAGCTCATGGAAATGTTTGTTAAAAACTAGAACAAGGGGATGCTAAGTGTCTATGGTGTTGAATTCAGGGTAGATGAACCCTTCATAAATGAGATTGCTAGGCTTAGTATCTAGGGAAAAAATTTCTATAGGGAAAGGAAAAACTCGAAATAAGCCCTTTCTCTTTTCTATGACAAAAAGAGCAAGAGAAGCAGAGTTGGGAAGAACCCAGATGGAGGCTGCAACTAAAAGGATCTTCTGAAGCATTGGGTAGATATGGTGGAGCTCATTATGAAGTACATAACCCTTGATGGCCGATTTTCTAGCATCCTTACTTATCATTTCACTAGTTTGGATCACTTTAGGCATGACAAAATAATTTCTAATACGTTTCATTTATTGTCTTCTCTCGAGCATTCTATTCATAAGAATTTTTAAAATGAGGAAAATTCAGTTTTGAATGAGAGGTTGATGTAGAGGGTTTGGTGTTGTAACACAACTTGATTGGTTTCTCTCTTCAAGGGTCTTCACTAGACACCATCCAATGATATAATGTCTTCAGCCTTCACAAGGCTCGGTATCCTTCCCAAGGATCTCTCCCAAGAGTACAACTAACAATTGACAAGGAGTCTTCTACTCCTACTAAATCAACCCCTCCAACCAAGGTCACCTAACAACTCCAAACCCCTAGCAAATAGGATCTTTTACTCAAATGGTGAAACATGAATTTTTTGGATGAAATGTTATGTGAGACATGGAATTTGCACTGACTTGGACCTCTTGATCAATCTCTACAAGACCTCCAATGTCATTTATCCTTAGAGACCTATTATGGGCTACAAGCAATTAGGCCTCCTATTTGGGTCTTTACACAATATCTTCCAGTCTTCCTTAATAACTCCTAGAAAAAATCACAATTTTAGATACCCTTTTGGATTCCTTGAGAGACTTCACACTTTGGCATCTGGGTTTTGTGTATAAGTGGTCTATCCACACTACACCTAATTGGGCCTCTCTAGCCAGTGTTGGAGACTTGACTCTAAAAGTCGTCACCAGTCACATGAGAAGGAATATTGGGAACTTGTTAGAGGCTTGTACATGTTCAAGGGTCCCTCCCATGCCAATTTTTCTCACTTATCAATCCATTGTCCAAGATTTTCATCCACTTCGTCTGTTGCACATGCTTGCCACATAAGAGATGTCAAGCTTGGGGCATCATATCAAAAATACCAAATGACACTTCCTACCACTCAAACCACTTGGAACACTTAGAATACATTCCAATTAAACATTCCCCAAGGTTTCAGGCCATTCCCACAACGGAATGTTGAATTGTGCCCCTTTTTGCATCAAAACTCCAGTTTTGAGGGTTTTTCAATCCAGCGACAAAAAATTGTGAAAATCTTAAACCAGAGGGTCTAAAGACCTCAAACCAATGCCAAATGTGAGATGATTCACTTCTTGAACTTTTCCTATTCAATGATCATGTACAAATCCATACAAAATCTAGAAAACACAGGATAAGTGGAATAAATTATAGTCACAATTTTGTTTTGAAAGCAAGAATTTCATTCAAAGTTTTTCCTAACCTATTGGAATCATTTCTCAAGCTTATATCATACCAAGGAACTCCTCAACCACCCCCAACATGTACACTCAACCAACTAATCGTTGGGCAACCAAAATTAAAAACTTGACAAAGTTGCTTATGACAACATTGCAACTTTTGACCATTTATTACAATTTGGATCTTGCGTTCACACAAAAGGACAACAGTGAACACACAACATAACTAAGACTTCTAAACACCAAAAACACAAATAAAATGCCCATACAAGGCCTCGGACCAAGTTTACACATCTTGGAGCCTTATGGCTTATTACATTGTCTTAGGACCTAATCAATAGGCCTTCAAGGCAAAACTCAATAAAACCTACCTCAAAGCATAACCATGAATCAACACATATCCTAGTGATGCAAACATATATCCTAGTGCCCCTGCAACATACTCCCTAGGATAGGGAAACTCATGTCCCTTGAGTTGCTAACTAGGTGACTATGGTTCCATGTTTGATGATATCACCTTCATACATCCATGTAGCTTCAGATTTAGGAAGCCCCTTCCATTTAACCAGGTAGTCCTTGTACACCCTTTTTCTAGTTTGTTTGATCACCTTGGAGTCAAGAATGCACTCCAATTCCAATGGCTTGCTAGGTGGTAGATCCTTCACCCAATCTACATCCTCTTCCACAAGAGATGAATCAGGTGCTGCATCTGTCAAAGATCCTTTGAAGGCTGTTAGATCACACACATTGAAGATGGGAGATATTCCCAAGTCTGGTGAAAGTTCAACTTCATATGCATTGTTGCCAAATTTGTGAACCACCCGGAGAGGACCTATTTTCTTCATGATTAGTTTAGAGGGTTGGCGCTTGGGTAGCCTCTCTTTCCTTAGGTAGGCCATCACCAAATCCCCTACTTTGAACTAAACATCTCTTCTCTTAACATCTGCTCTAAGTTTGTACTTTTCAGTAATTTGTTTAAGTGAAGCTTTGACCTGATCATGAATCTCCTTCATAGTGATGGCAAACTCTTCTCCTTGGGCACTCCTTTTTTCCATGCCTCCAAGATCTTGGAGTTCAAGTATCCCTCTAGGATGTAATCCATACACAACCTCAAATGGACTCGTCCCTGTACTCCTATTGACTGAATCATTGTATGCATATTTAGCTTGTCCAATCACCAAGTCCCAACTTTGTCCATGCTTCTTGGTAAGGCATCTAAGGAGATTGCCAAGAGATCTATTAAAAACCTCAGTTTGTCCATTAGTCTAAGGGTGGTATGCTGAAGAAAAAGAAAAATTCGTACCCAATTTATTCCAGAGAGCCCTCCAAAAATGACCCACAAACTTGGAGTCTCTATCAATTACAATATTGAGAGGCAAATCATGTATCCTTACAACCTCTTTGAAAAATAGACCTGCAATATGAGATGCATCATTTGTGCATTTACATGGCACAAAATGAACCATCTTACTGAACCTATCAACAATTACAAAGACACTGTCAAACCCCCTAGGAGTTTTGGGCAAACCAAGTACAAAATCCATACTAAGGCTTTCCCAAGACCTAGTAGGAATCAATAAAGGCTGATATAACCCACCATTACTTGAAACAACTTTTTCCCTTTGACAAATAGGACAATGCTCAACAAATCTTCTTACGTCAACTTGCATCTTAGGCCAAAAGTAAAACCTTGACACCTTCTGCAAGGTCTTATCCAAACCAAAATGACCTCCAAGGCTTCCATTGTGCTTCTCTCTAATGATATTCTCCCTCATAGAGCATTGAGGAATGCATAATTGATGCCCCTTGAAGAGAAATCTGTCCTGCAACATGAAATTAGGAAACTCAACATGAAAAGAGTTAGCAAAATTAGTACATACATCATATCTATCTTTAAAATATTTATCTTCATTGTACATGGCTTTAAGAGAATCAACATCAATGATTTGCAACTGAATTTCTTGGATAGTGAGGGTTCTTTTGCTCAAAGCATCTGTAACCTTGTTAGACACACTCTTCTAATGTTTGATTATGAAGGTGTAAGGTTGGAGTTGTTCAACCCACTTGATGTGCCTTTGACTCAATTTCTCGTATCCATTAAGAAAACTCAATGCATGGTTATTAGTATAAACAATGAACTCCTTTGGAAGAAGGTAATGGTGCCATTTTTTGAGTTCTTGCACCGTTGCATAGAGATCCAAATCATAGGTTGAATACCTTTGCTTAGCCTCATTGAAATTCTTTGAAAAGAATGCCACCAGATGTCCTTCTTGGCTAAGGACTGCACCTATTGCCTACTTGCTTACATCACATTCAACTCTAAAGTGTTACTACTTATCAAGTTGCCATTAGTTTTATATCTAAAGTCATTCTATATACTCTAATCAGTTACTACTACCAAAATATTCAGTCGGTATGCACAGTCCAGTCGGTTATAGAAGAAAGTAGTCATAGAGCCCAGTGTGCACCGAGCTGTCTACCGAGTATCATTCCATGTCTACCGAGCAGAAAAGGTGATACACCGAGTGAAACGTGTTACCAGATTCATTGAACCTGGATACACATATGAAAACGTGTTACAAGATCGAGGAACATAGAATCGTTATCACATTGGAAATTGCACTTAAAGATTGTGTATGATTTTGAGGTCATCTAACCAATGAAATATTTTGCATGGTTATTCATTCAAGAAATCACGTTTGTAAGATCGAAGCAATGAATCAGATCACCGGCATAAGAGATCTATTTATATAGCATGGATTGAAGATAAAAGTGTGAGAGATGGATATACACAAGTATATGAAGCAAGACATGTGTGATGTATGAGAAAGCACTAAGTGATATGACTGTTACAGAGACACAGAGGTCACAGAGAAGGATTTCAGAGAACAACAAAGAACAAAGTAAACATAAGGGTTTACCGAGTTACTTTGTAGGTTACCAAGGTATGCTATAGGCAAGGTAATCTTATTTTGAGCACATAGAATCTGCTACAACATTTCAGATGTAAAGTTGCAGATAGTTGTAAAGATTTTATTGAAAATTTTGAAGTTGTAAGAGAAACCTTTAACAGGGTAAAAGACTCTAATCAAGTCTATAAATTGTAAAGCCTCTAACCAGGTGCAACATTTAGATTAACTATTGTAAAATCCTTTAGCAAGGTAGATCTAACAAATCTTGATACTCCTAATAGGGTAAGCTATCAAAAATAGCTGAACATGTAGCTCTAACCGAGCAACCTTTATTATTGTAGTAGTGAAGTTGTGGGTGCCATCCCCACTGTAGTTTTTCTCTCTAACCAAGAGTTTCTGCATAACCAAAATATATGTGTTATGGTGTGAATCATGTATGATTGTTACTTATTTGTTTTAGCCTTATGTTATGTTACATCAATTTTTGATTTATGCATAACAGTAAAGATATTGTTGATAAAAGGATTTAAAGTACTGATTCACCCCTCCCCTCTCAGTACATTAGCTTTCCATATTGGGCCTAACAATTGGTATCAGAGCTTGAAACTTGAAAAAGGGTTTAACTACCTAAAGAAAAAGATCTTATCAATGGAAGGCTACAAACAATCTTGGAGGATTGTGTATCTGCAAGAAGAATTGGATCATACTAATCAAGTGATTGCAGACATGCAAAGGCAAATGCAAAAATCTCTAAAAGTTAGAAAAAGATTGTCTGATGATTTGCAGGACTCTCAAGAGCTGGTGGAACAAATTGAGACATCATCTGAGAACAGTATATCTGAAGAGACTGAAGAAATGATTGGAGTATTGAAAGAAAAGAACAAAGCACTAGTTGATCAACTAAAAGAAATGAAAAGAGAACATGAACATTTCAACACACAGATGACTAAAAATCTTGATGCATTGAGGACAACCGAGGATAAAGTAAGAGAACTAGAAAGAGAGAAGCAACAACTTGAAGCTTTAGTATCTGATAAGAATGATGAAATCATAAGGTTGACTGGGATTCAACAAAATCTGTCAGATCAACTAGGTTATGCACATCATGAAGCAAATTTGAAGGATGATGAGAATCAAGCATTAAAACCTGAAATATCAAGGTTGACTAATGAACTTGAAACAGAGAATAAATCCAAGGAAACACTGGAGAAGAGTTATGAAGCATCAAAGATGTTGGATGAGCAACTGAATACAAGATGACCCTACAAAGATGCAGGACTCGGTTACAAAGGAAAAGACTCTATCGAGAAGGGAATCTGCACTACCGAGAGGAGAATCATCAAAGCAAGCTGGAATCAAGAAGAACATCAAAGGAAAGAAGCCTAATTGCAACTACTGTGGAAATCAAGGTCATACTACTAACATGTGTCAAATCAGAAAAGGTAAGCAACCAAATGTCACTAAGTCCAATGGTTATTGTTACAATTGCAATAAATATGGTCACACATCTAACCAATGTAGGACAAAGTCTGTTAACAATTATCACAAGGCAAAATTCAAAAGGTTTTGTAAAAACTACAATAGATATGGACATAGTACCAAGAAGTGTTGGTTTAAGCAAAAGAACTACATGTGGTCTACACACCAAGCAAATACTAGAGGTTATCGAACTCACACAGAACCTTACTGACAATATATTGCAGTACCATGGGATTACAATACAAGGATATGGTGTGAATGTTACGGATGACTGATATCTCTGATTGGAGGCAAGTTATCAGGCATGTCTTTGTCCACAACTCTCTTATATCTATCCATCATGACTTGTACTTCACTAGGAATCTTCTTCTTTTCACCATTTCCCTATTTAGATTCATCCTATGGGTACAAAACTAAAGCAGAACCTTGAGTCCCCTCTTTCTTGAGGACTTCTGGAAACTCCTTACCACTAAGTAACATGACATTTGGACTAATATTCTTGGTAATGATGTATACATTCTTCTACCCATCATGTTGTGCTTTGACATCATATTGCCAAGGACTACCTAGCAATAGGTGACAAGCATCCATGGGTAGGATATCACACAAGATCCTATCCTTATAATCCCCTATTTCAAAATCCACCCAAGTTTGGTCATCTACTACTACATGCTTCCCCTTGTTAAGCCAAGACACCCTATAAGGACCCACATCTAGTAACCTTTTCAATTTTAATTTCTCTACCATTTCCAAACCAACAATAGTCTTGGTGGATCTAAAATCAACAATTACCTTTCAAACCTTATTATGAGACTTGGAAGTGGTCTTGAAGAGTGACTTCCTTTGTGGAGGCTCCTTGTCTTGGGGTACCTTCAATAATGTTCTCCTTAGCATGAGACTATCTCCACCCAAGGTAGGACCTTCATTTCCCATGGGAATTAAACACTTTGACCAGCATTCACTTGCACAAGTTGGTTCCTTCTTTCTGGTCCATGTGAACTAGAAGCTTTCTCAAGGTATCTACTCATGGTATGGCCCACTTGAATGCAATTGTAGCACTTTACAGTGAAAACACCAGGACCTCTACCTTGACTGTTTATCTCATCTTGAATGTTTTGCCTTAGTCCATTCATGTATATAGCCACCTTCTCCACCTCCTCTTCATGCTTCCTTGATCTAAGACTTAGTTTGTGGAATTCTTCAATACATGCACTCACATCTAACTCTCTCTGTCTGAGATTTTGCAACTTCTTATACATCTGCACCTCATAATCTATTGGTAGTAATTGGCTCTTGATTTTGTTCCTCATCCTCTCCCAAGAGGATATCTTGTTCTTCCCTTCATTCACCCTTTCTTATTGCAATATTGTCCACCACAATAAGGCAGACCCCTTGAGTCTAGACTTTGCAAAACTCACTCTCTTCTCCTCAGGAATTTCTTTGTACTCAAAGTGGTTGTTGAGTGCTTTTATCCATTCAAGCACCTCTTCTCCGTCCATGCTACCACCATTGGTAGGAAAACTCTCTACATTGTCTATATTTAATGACTTCAAAGCATCCAAGTACATCTTTTGATCAGGTGCATCTTCTAAGCCTCTTTGGCAATAGCCTCCTACTTCTCATTCTCTTTCTCTTCCTCTGAGTCATCATCCCATGCTTTGTCCTTTCCTTTGGACTGTCCGGTCTCTTTGAGTTTCTCAAGAAGCAACTCCTCTACCATCTTCTTGATGGACTTTGGGTTCATTTCCTTAGGAGTCATTGTGTTAGCCTCTTCTCTAAATTATGTACCTGACATACACTACTTCACCCTAAGTATCGACTCTGATACCAATATGATGTAGAGGGTTTGGTGTTGTAACACAACTTGATTCATTTATCTCTTCAAGGGCCTTTACTAGACACCATCCAATGAGGTAATGTCTTCAGACATCATAAGGCTTGGTATCTTTCCCAAGGATCTCTCCCAAGAGGAAAAATCACAATTAACAAGGAGTCTTCTACTCCTACTAATTCAACCCCTCCAACCAAGGACAACTAACAACTCCAAACCCCTAGCAAATAGGATCTTTTGCTCAAATGGTGAAACATGACATATTTGGATGAAATATTATGTGAGACATGGAATTTTCACTAACTTATACCTCTTGATCAAGTTCTACAAGACCTCTAATGTCATTTATCTTTAGAGACCTAGTAAGGGCTACAAGCAATTAAGCATCCTATTTGGGTTTTTACAAAATATATTCCAATCTTACTTAATAACCCCTAGAATAAATCACAGTTTTAGATACCCTTTTGGATGGCCTAAGAGACTTCATACTTTGGCATTTGGGTTTTGTGTATAAATGGTATGCCCACACTACACCTAATTGGGCCTCTATAGTTGGTGTTGGAGAATTGACTCTAAAAGTCTCCACCACTCACATAGGAAGAAATATTGGGAACTTGGAAGAGATCTACATATGTTCAAGGGTCACTCCCATTCCAAGTTTTCTCACTTATCAATCTGCTGTCCAAGAGTTTCATCCACCTCTTTTGTTGCATAGGCTTGCCACATAAGTGATGTCAAGCCTAGGGCATCATCTCAAAAATACAAAATGACACTTACTACCTCTCAAACCACTTGGAACACTTAGAATAAATTCCAATTTAATATTCCCCAAGGTTTCAGGCCATTCCCACAGTGGAATGTTAAATTGTGCCCCTTTTTGCATCAAAACCCTAGTTTTGAGGGTTTTTCAGTCTAGCAACAAAGAAAATTGTGAAACTCTTAAACCAGAGGGTCTCAAGGCCTCACACAAAAGCCAAAAGAGAGATGATTCAATACCTAAAATTTTCTTAATCATTGATCATGCAAACCATCTGTACGAAATGCAAAAAACATAGAAAAAGTGGAATAAATTGCAGTCATAGTTTTGTTTTGAAAGCAAGAGTTTCATTAAAAGTTATTCCTAGCCTATTGGCATCATTCCTCAGGCTTATATCATTCCAAGGAACTCCTCCAATCACCCCTAATGTGTACACTCAATCAACTAACCATTGGGCAACCAAAATTCAAAACTTGATCAAGTTGCTTATGACAACATTGCAACTTTTGACCATTTATTACAATTTGGATCTTGCCTTCACACAAAAGGGAAATAGTGAACACACAACATAACTAGGACCCCTAAACACTAAAAAAACAAATAAAATTCCCATAAAATGCCTTGGTCCAAGTTTACACATCTTGGAGCCTTATGGCTTATTACATTGTCTTAGGACCTAATCAATAGGCCTTCAAGGCAAAACTCAATACAACCTACCTCAAAGTAGAACCATGAATCGACACATATCCTAGTGATGAAAACATATATCTTAGTGCCCCTTTACTTGAGGTTAATCCTCCTAATTTTGGAGTACGCTAAGGCTAATGAGGTTAAAACCTCTCCTGTTTTGAGAAACCCCAAGTCCTTATCCAGTCAGGATGAGAATGATGTTTCAGATACAAATTTTGGTGAGGAGGGACAGATTGCCATGAGTTGAATGACATCCATGTTTCAGATGACTCTGAATATAAACTCACAGAGGATGAGGACCTCCTGCTGAACCCCACTCTTGGCACTACTAGTAGCAAAAAAACTAGAATTCTACCTAGATGGGCAGCGAAAAAATTGAAAACCCCTTTTTCTCGATCCCAAAATTTGGGCCCGCATGTTCTTAAGAAGCAAAAGATTGGGAAAAGGGTAGAGACTCAATAGAAAGGGGAGGATTAAATTAAACTCAATATTCCCCTCATTGTGGACTTTAGTGAGCATAAAAGTGATGAAATGGATGTTGACAGGCTCCTGGGTAATTTGCTCTTCAACCAAGAGAAATGTTTCCGCTAGGTTTTTGTTGAAATTAATCTTCTGAAATAGGGAACAGGGGGTTAAGGAGATTATAGACTCTTTCACTAAGAATCCAGAAACTGATAAAACTGATAAACTCCTGAAGCTAACCCAAAAACTTACAGAAGATATCAAGATCATGAAAGCAGAGCATGACACTAGGATTGACAGGCTGGAGAATGATATCCATGATTTAAAGAGTAAACTAAAGGTTTGGTGGAGATCCGTAAGGAGGCAATATATAAAAGTGTGAAAGGTCTCAAAAGAGTGAACATGGAAATTGCTATTCAGAAAGATCATCGGATCAGATCCAACCTATCCTTTGACATTAACTTGGACAAGAAGAACAAGGATATGAAGAACTCCACAGGGACGTCTACCAAGACGAGGAGCAAAAAACAAGAAAAGGGCAGTTCAAGATTTATCATAGAATAAATCCAAGAGATCAACAATAGGATGATCCAGAAGAATATAGAGCTCTTGAAAGAGCTTAGTTAGTTATTTTGGGCTTGTGTCTTTTGCTAGCGTTGTGTTTTTTGTCATTTTTCTCTTTGGGGTGATTCCCTTCTTTCTGTTGTTGTTTAGTAGTTTTTTAGACTCTAGTTCAACTCTATTTATTTTTTGATTGATTTGGGTTTAGGGTCCCTGTAAAACCCGTTTATCTTAATAAAAAATATTATATTTCTATTTTTGTAATTAACATGTCCATGATGCAAAGACACATTTTACAAATGTGTGTTTTCTTCACTTGTCTTTTTTCATATATTATATATCAATTTATTAAGGATATAAGAAATTATGAGCATCATTAATTTATTACCCATTTTTATGTATAAAATTCACTAGATTAGTTAAGTGCATAGTTCATATTTGAACAAAATTAGAGGCACAATCTTACTTATACATCTAACTTTTCAATATCTTGTAGACAAAAAGATGACATAAAATAAGGACAAGATTCATATATATTGAAGATAAAGATATTATATTAATTATTGATCATAATATTATATATTATAAATATATATAGAATAGAATATCACTTCACTACATAATCTCCCTTACTAAATGCAATAAATTAAAATATATATTTTAGTTCTCAACAAATATTAAAAGAGCCAATACACATATTGAAATTTATCTTCAGATGTATTAAATTCAAGATAAAATTTTTTTGCCCTTTCAATTTGTATTATAAATAATAGATAAATAAAGGACTCTCACTTGCGAACAAATGGTCTTCTAACTTTAAAATTCATACATATCTTATAATTATTTAAAATTTAAATGCAAACATTTGATTTATGAAGATAATGGACACTTTATTGTGTTCAAGTGAAATTAGAAACTATTGATAATGAACAACATTAACTTAATGGATTAACAAACATTAATTCTAAAACATAAGGTGTTCATAAAAATGTAAGGATACCAAAACTTAGACACATGATCATAAGTAAAAATCTCACATATCAAAATTCTAATGTCATAGAGATGAATGCCAAATATATTCTAATCTAAAAATTTATTCTATCCCTACTCTACCTTGTAATTCTAGTATGGGTACAACACAAGGTAATCTGTTTGTAGAAGTTGTGACACACGAGGTTTCTCTAAAACATTTCCTAAAACGTCCATATGATGCTTTATTTTATGTTCATATAGCCATTCAATAATATCACAAGCCACCGAACTACCATCTAAAAAACCCAAAGTGTTTATAAATGAGATAATGTAAGGAATGTGGCATTGAGAAAGAGCAAATTCAGTTAGTCTATAATGTACTGAACAAATTCGTTCTTTAGAATGCATATTTTATTTCTAGCTTTCGCAATCCCACACTAACTTTGGGCTTGACTTATTTTGAAAATTCATTTGAATTTCTCTCTAAGATGTTAATAAATGAATTAAAAAAAGATGATTTCTATGCATCTCAATATTCCATCAAATAATCAAGCCTTGTTGGTTAGTTATCTTAAACGACAAGACAAACTAATTATAAATAGAGGAATTTGAAGAAAAATCCACATACTAATCAAGAACATAGTAAATAATCTATATGTGCCAAATTTAACTTCAAATTCTACTAAACGGGGGACAAATCTATATGTGCCAAATTTAACTTCAAATTCTACTACATCGTTAGAATTATTACCATGTCATATTATCATCAAACTGATTATGTAACTGTTAAGCTCAAACACATCAACACAAAATAAAACCATGCACTACAAGCTATGCTAGAATTCTACAACTCTTGCATATATCTTACATACCATGCACTATATATTCATATACTAATATTAGTTTCTTGACATTATATTTTTATTTTCCTAAATAAGATGTCCTTGATCCAAAGACACCTTTTACAAATGCATGTTTTCTTCACTACACCATTTTTAGATGATATATATTAACTTATGAAGGATATAGGTAATTTGAGGACCATCTCAAAAAATGCAAATATTCTTTTATAGAATAACGTATCTTATTATTCATCATATATTTAAATATTTATTTTATGTGCTTAACATTATATTTCTATTTGACGAGGCGGCCAAAGGAAATCTTGCACTGGTAGGTTGTGGGGGAGTTTCTCATGATTACAATGGTAAGATTGTCTCAGTAGTGGGACTCCCACTAGGCACCCAAGCAAGCCATTATCCTGAGGAAATTGCAGTCTACATTGGGATTAAAATGGCTCTTCATGGAGGGTTCAAGAAGGTATGATAGGAAAGTGATCCAGGAAACATAATCAACTGTTTGATTAAAACGACAAACCCAGTTGGACGATTAACAACATAATGCATAAGTGCAAAACTTGAAGAAATTCAAATCTTGCACATTTTTAGGGAGGGCAACATGCTTGCAGACCACATGGGAAACCTTGGCGTTGCTAGGGATGATGAAAAATGGTGGTGGGAAGGATAATTCTTTCCATTTTATTTATGTGAATCAGTGCGGAAGGATGCCAAAACTGTCTCTCTTATAGAGCATTAATGATGACATCTTGTTGCCGCTAATAATTGTACTCAGGTAGTATGGATGAAGGAAATATTTAAAGATATCAGAGTAGTATTTCATGAGACTATTGCTATCTACTATGATAATTCAAGGGCTATTAACATTTCTAAGAATCTAGTGTTGCATTCAAAGACTAAGCATATATGTATCAAGTTTCATTTTTTGAGAGTAAAGGTAAATGAGAAAGAAATCAGAATGGAGTATGTATCCACAAAGGAACAGATTGCAGATATCTTCACAAAGCCTTTTCCTAAGGATACTTTTGAGTATTTAAAAGGGAAGCTAGGGGTGACTGCCCCTCCTAATCAGAACTAAGGTGCGTTGATATGCATCAATCGGGTGCATTTCACAACCATATCTTGTGATCTAGATTGATGAGGTGGATGCTACTTAGGGGGAGTAGTCAGATGTTTAGATTTTTGAGTTTTTTAGTGCAAATATATGTCTTTTCTATTGATGTCAAAGGGCGAGAGAATGATGTGAAAAACTATAATGTAATATGCATGGCCAAAGGGGAAGTTGTTGAGTGTTTCTTGGAGATTTTGGGTGAGAGAATTATTTCTTTGTCATTGATTGTTTTTCACATCATATGTTGCCATCAATGCCAAAGGGGGAGATTGTTGATATATTATTGGTTGAATGCTGCAAATATGTGCTTGTAAGATATTTGAGAGATGTGTTGCCAATAATGTCAACATATCTTTTCTATATTGTGTAGTGATGCAGTGAGTTCAGTGGGTTGGTTTGTGTTGTATGTTGATGATCAATGTTTGCGAATTAAAGGGTTTGTAGAGAATTCTCTCTAGTTGATTTAGTGCAACATTCAAATGTCCACATGAAGATTTGATTGAGTTATGAGTATCTATATTGTGGCTAGTTTCTTAATTGTTTAGTGATGCCAGAGTGTCATTATTTTGATCTGCATTGTAATATGTTAATCTTCGGATTTGGGAATATGCTTGGGACATTGATCTATCTCCTCAATTCAAGTGGTTCACGATTTGGAGGTTCACAAGTAAATCTTTCAATTTGACAATCAATTTATTTGTTCTTCTTGAGGTCCGGTATGATGATAACAACAATTCTAGTAATTTGAGTTGATGTAGATATTGTTGTGGTAATTCTTGTTTCTTGTGGATGTTTCTAGATCATTTTTCATTCAGGTTGGTGGTCTGCATTGATTGTTGTGCACATTATTGATGATTTTCCTCAGTATATTGGTGTCCTTCATGATCTTGGCCTACATGATGATTGTAGGGTGTTATCGATGTTTGAGGTGGTGATTTAGGTCCATGCTATGTCTTAGCCAACATTGTTTTGGTCCGCATGTGATATTTTGTATCCGAGAAACAAATACATCATTATGATTATTTTATGTGTATTGAGGTAACCTTGGATAGGTCAATTGGTCAATGCCATGTATTAATAAATGTAATAATCTTGTGTGAGGCATAATGTAGAGTGAGAGAATAATGTATTGATCTTTCAGAAGTCGAGAAGAAGTATGGAGAAGTAAATGAAAGTTGTTATGTGCCTAACCGGAACTATAATTAGGCATTGAAGATGCTATTTCTCAGTTCATGATTTTTTGGAAATTATTTGAATTTATTTGTGTTAGAAACCAATAACACTGAGAGGGGGGGGGGGGGGGCGCGAATCAGTGTTATACCAGAATAGAAGATTTTTGCCTTAACAAAACATTCATATACCAAGCGGTATACTGGTATAAACAAAATTAAAAGAACTAATGCAACCAATAAGCCAAACACATAAATGAGAATCATAACACATAGATTTTTACATGGAAAACCTTAATGAGGAAAAACCACGGTGGGATTTGTGACTCATAATATCAATTCACTGGCCATATGAAGAGATATTACAATATATGATGGGCCTGCACTTGCAAGAAGGCTTACAACCTAGAGCACACTGCTCATCACAATAGGAGTCTCATTGACTATAGAACAATCCAAACAATAATCTGAAGAATAGTAAACTGCTTAGTATAGCATCTCCTATGCTAGAATACAGTTTTAGTTTAAGATCTATTTGTTCTAGTTAAAACCCTAAACCTCAGTACGAGAATAATCGTTACAATGAATTCCTCACATGCATAGTCTCTTTGATATATTTCACATTACATTACATCCATAACCTTATCCATCCAATCATTCATTCATTCATTCATTCATTCATTCAATACTTCATTCATTACAGATGTGATCTAATCAATCTCCCCTATATACCCCACACAAATTTATGCTTTATGTCGGCTTACAAGGATATATACAATTACATATTACATGTCAGCCTTATAACGCAAATGAATAAGCATTAAAACAAGTTGTCGATGCCAGATCCAGGATGTGGCGGCCTCCAATACTAATATCCTTTACCATACCATGTCGGCCTGCATTGCCGGTGACCAAAGAAAACTTCTATCCTGCCGGTGTCGATGTAGAGTCTATGAAGTGCCTGTCGGTACACCATATGAAGCCTGAACCCAAAAAAATGTTGCCATCAATGACAACATATTGAAACCTAACTAGTAGAGTGTCAATTGCAAACAATCTCCCCCTTTGGCATTAATGGCAACAATCATGTGAAAAATGGTCATGGTTTTAACTGTTGGTTTCTTCCTCCCCTGCTCTCCTTGAGCTAAACATGCAAAATGCTCCAATACTTCAAAATTCCAAAAAATCTGTAACTCTCTCTAATGTATGCAACCCTTCATTTTTTTTCACATGTATACTACTCTCCCTTTGACATCAATGCCAAAAAATTATAAAAATAATGTCAAAGAATGATAATTGTACACTGAATACCTCAAAAAAGATGTCTTACCAGAGCTTGACCAATTTCAAGATTTCTGGGTAAGCTTTCTCTAATAACTCCACATAAGTATCCCAGTCCGTTTTGAATATGACGAAGATAGATACAAGTCCACTCAGTAAATATGCAAGTGATTCTTTCTCATTAACCTCTACCGGTGTGGGCTTACCAAGCATATCCATGCATTCCCTCTTATGAACACCAAGTGAATCCAATCTTGGACTCACCAAACCTCTGAGGCTTATGGCTCTCCAAATGATCTTATCTCTTTCCTTTTTGAGAGAAAAAATTTGGTTCTCCAAAGTCAAAATTTGTCTATCAATAGATGTGGTCAGTGGAATTAGTCCATCAAAAGAGTTAGCAATAATAGCAATTTTGTCTTGCACCTCTTTTATCTTTTCATCTACTTTTGCTGTAAGAATCTCTGTATTGCAACATACCTTGAATATATTAGAACCTTGTTTCAAAGAATTTTCTATCAAAATTAACTTCTCCTCAATCTTTTTCTTCTCTTTGTCAATGATCTGATCAAAAGCGGCTCTCTTAGCCAAAGTGAATTTTTCAAGTGCTAGCCGATAAGAGATCTACTATAATGATTGAAAATCTTTAGAGATGTGTTATGTTATTAACTTAAGCTTTCCAAAAGGTCTCACTTCATTCTCAATCATGCATTTTGGGACCAATCTGTGCAACATAGTTATGGATTGATCTATAATCCTTTTGTTTGTGGTTCACTCCATCAATTTCTGAGTAGCCATCATCATCAGTTTTGTGGGACTCATCTCTGTGATGTTTTTCTTTCCCACTAGAGAAGTGTCAATTCTCAATAATGATGTGCCAGCAACTCATTCCCTCTCGGATTCCCCTATTTTCTCTAGTGATTTATCCTTTATTACCTCTTGTTAGTCCGCACTTGTATTATGTCTTTTTGCATTCTTCAAATTTTTCTCTTTGCAATTTTCCTTGAAATGAACCTGTCGCTTGAACCTTTCTAGCAGTTCAAGGTTCAAGTTCAAGTTGCGGTATGTGGTATAATGGCTTTTGTTTTTAATAAGACACTAAAGGTCTTGGTGGTAATAGTTCATTGAACTTGAATCTTGCACCTTTCTAGTGGTTCAAGGTTCACGGTTCAACATGTTAAAGCAAGTCTTGTCTAAGTCATGTTTTATAATGGGTAAGCTTAGGCATATTCATATGTTTTTCTCAAAAGTTGTTTTGAACTTGAACCTTTGAAAAACTTTTCAAAGGGTTCAAAGTTAAAGGTTTGAGGGTCGATGACTTTGGAGATAAAGTGAACAAGTGTCAACATATAGGGAATATTCTGGATTTAAAAGATGAAACTCGAGAAAATGAATTGTGATGAAAGTCTGTAC
Organism: Cryptomeria japonica; assembly: GCF_030272615.1. Lineage (NCBI taxonomy): Eukaryota > Viridiplantae > Streptophyta > Pinopsida > Cupressales > Cupressaceae > Cryptomeria > Cryptomeria japonica. The sequence goes on from NC_081413.1 coordinate 221,440,912, forward strand.
TAGGGAATAATAATTCCAAGTAAGGATATGAAGGGGAAAAGACTTATTATTAATAAACCGTCAGAATTTAATCTTTTCAACACGATTCAACACAGATGAGTATGCAGTTTCAAATCATGACAAATCATGGGATCGATATTTTGGGCCAATCCATAAGATCTGTTTATTTAAAACAAGTTACTTGCCTTTATCATTTGCCCAATTTGGTAAGTAGAAGATTAGTGCAGGCGGTATTTCTTGCTCTCGACTCTGTGAATTCTCAGTTTTGCATGAAAGGTGAGCTCAAGTTCTTCATCTTTTCCTATTGGTTTACATAAATTGAAAGTGTCATTTTATACTTTAGTTGGTTCAGTCAATTCTTCTTGTTGTGCATTTTCTAGTTGTAAAGCGAAAATGAGACTGAAAGTACCTCATATAGGCCAGAAGTCTTGGTTAGTTTTCTCCTTTCCTGACATAGGGGATACTTTTCTGTCATTAGTAGACTTAGAGGAATGCCATGAAAGAGTGCGGAATTCTGCTAGTTCCTCTTTGATGCAAAAAATTTAAGATAGTGGGTTGGTAGAAACTGCAACATTTCCTCTAGCTGTGTCATATCCAGAAGTAGTTTTGGAATGTATGAGCATATATGATCCTGCTGAGAGGTGTATAAGGGACGCAATAGGTAAGGTTTTGGTTACAATCAGTCAGGAGGTTATTACTGCCATAATGAAAATACCAGAGAAGGAGAAATATGAGGATTGGACGGTATGTAAGTTGCAAGGAATTTTCTCTAAGAAGTCATGTTATAGGAGTGTCATTGCAAGAAATTGGTTACTGAAATTTCAAAAGGGGGGTTCTCGACTGCCAAGCCCATTAACTTGAGAGCATCTGATTTAGGAAGTAAGGGATATAGTCATTTTACTACATAGAATGTGAGGAAATCAAATAGCCTTTTATTGGGAGGATTGGATGTATTTCTTTATTAAGGTCATTTTTGGCGAAAAGAGACATAGATTGGGTAGAGTTAATTGTGGAAAGAATGCATGAGGGTTTAAGTTTTTTTGGTAATAAAAAAATTCATATGTCCTCTTACCTCATATACTGTTTAGCTTGCACCCATCAATGGGAAGGTCTGCATCATGAAACTTGGCAGAATGACATGAGGATATATGAATATTACCCACATTTGCAACAACATAGGGTCACTAAAAATTATTAAGAGGTTCATAATATTTTTCTTGGCAGGTTAGTGTTTGAGTTAAAAGGAGATATTCATAAGAGATTAACTGAGGAAGCCATGTAGTTTATAAATTGTTGATTAAGATGAGAGGGGGGGGGGGGGGGGTGAATCAAAAAACTCACAATGCAATATATTTAACAGATTCAACCTCGGTAGCCTTTACTGATATGCAACTATGACTGTAAATCATTCAAACTCATAAATAGATACACTTAAGACATCATAACACATTTAACATTAGATTTAACGTGGAAACCCAAATAAGGAAAAACCACTGTGGGATGGGATTTCGGACCCACTAAGAAATATACCCTTCTAGAGTATGCTCGGTTAAAAGCCAATCTTGTTACAGATTACATAAACACATTGCTAGATGTGACCCGATTAAGGGATTTCCCTCAGACTTGTTAGAGTCTTGCACTTTGTTAGAAGTGACCTTGTCAAAGGATTTCAAACACTCATTCAAAATGTTACCTTGCTAGAGGATTTACAAATAAGACTGTTAAGTCTACTCGGTTAAGAGATTTCCTATCACCTACAAATTAAATAACAGTATATAAAATATATCTGCAATTTCACATCTGAAATGCTAAAGAAGATTCTATGTGCTCAAAATAATCTTGTCATAAGACTTATCTTTCTCCTTGTTGGGCTTCTTAATCTGTTCTTCAATTCAATCAGATTTCAATCTTTTGTGCTCGGTGATCACTGCTGTAGTATCACAATTCTTCTGTTTGCCCTCATCCATTGTTCATCAATAATTTCTTATTTATAAATAGTTCCTAACCGCTTAATCTCCTTGATCACATTTCCCATGATCAATCTTAGCCATCAGATCTTCATACGTGACTAGGTTCATTGTATCCTTCGATCTGAACATGTTTTATCTTGCCTTGGAACTTGTATTCCTTCCTTGGAACTTGTGCAAGGTTATTACTGTTCAATCTGCATTGTAGATGTATCTCATGTATTTTCAATGTCATAGATCCTCAACAAACTTCTTGCACGTCATACCAATCATCCATACATCTCCAGCTCATTGGTATTTTGCATTTAATGATGCATTTATCCATCCAATGCATTCTGTTATTACTCGGTAAATACTGAACTTCACTCTGTAGATATTCTGCCTTCCTTAACCGATAGTGATAACCTTAGGGTTTACCGACTAGCAACTTGCTCGGTAACATAGAACAGTATCAAACCTTTACTCATTCTATAGCTTGAAATCTTTTCTCCTTCTTGTTCAGTCTTCAAATACTCATATATAGGATATCAAAACAACAAAATCTCATCACTGTCTAACTCGGTAATAGTTGCCCATTAGATACCTTATTACTCCCCTTCATTTTACATTCATTCTATGTCCCTTACCGACATCTTTATACTTATCAAAACATACTCATTAAGATATGGCAACATCATACTAAATCAGAAAATCAATTGCTTGACATCAATGACAAAATAATATTAGTAATAATCCTTTCTCAGTTATATCAACAATCTCCAACAACCTTCTCAATATCCTCATACCAACAAACTTACTGCCAACAATCTCCCTTTGTGAAAATGCTAACAATCTCCCCCTTTGGCATTGATGGCAAATCAACTTTAATGGCAATACCAACTTGATTTTATGTCAATTGATTCAGATTCGGATTGCGGTTAATCTTCTCCTATTGTTCTTGAATTCTCCCCCAATCATTAGTCTTCTCCCATCCGTCTTTACTAATTAGTCTTCTCCCCCTTTGACAACAATGCCAAAAAGTAAAACTAATTCATGATTTCTTCCTCTGTGAAGTAATTTCCTTGCAGTCTCATTCTTCGATCAGAGCAGCTTGTCTTCAATCACTATTTCCTGCACAACTTTAGGCATCCTCCTAAAGTATGTAAAGTAGCATCAACTCATAAATAGTTATCCTGTAAATTCATAGAATTGATGCTTTCACTGAACTCTGTCAGTGAGTACTAGATAGGGGTAGGACCCGTAACTTACTTCTGAGATACTCAAAAGTGTCCCTTGGTAGTGGCTTTGTGAAAATATCTTCTATTTGTTCCTTTTAACTAATATATTCTAGTAGAACTTTCTTCTCTTGAACTTCTTCTCTGAGATAATGATACTTTATAGAGATATGCTTTGTCTTAGAGTGCATTACCGGATTCTTTGAAATGTTAATGGCACTAGTATTATCATAGAATATAGTTACTGGCTCAGTAACTTTATCATTCATACCTTCCAATAGTTGTTTGATCTATGCTATATTGGTACAATTCAATGCTGCTACGACATATTCAGCTTCAGCTGTTGACTGTAAAATGCATCCTTGTTTCTTGCTGAGCCAACTTACTAGTCTGTCTCCCAAAAAGAAAGCTCCACCGCTTGTGCTTTTCCTATCATCAATGTTTCTTGCCTAATCAACATTAGTATAGACTTTTAAGTCAAAAACATTCCCTTTTTCATATACTAAGCCATAATCTTTAGTGCCTCTCAGGTATCTGAAAATTCTCTTGATTGCTGTCATATGGGTTTCTTTGGGATCTGCAGAAAATCTTGCAACTATACCTACTGCATGTGCTATATTCTGCATGCTGTGAACCACATATTGCAACTTTCCAATCATAGATCGGTAAAGTGTCTCATCAACAAATGTAGATTCATCACTCTTTGATAATTTACAATTGGTAGTCATAGGACTACTTACAGGTTTAGAATCCTCCATTCCAAATTTCTTCAAGATTTCCTTTATATACTTGGATTGAGTAATGAAAATCTCATTTTTCATTTGTACTATTTGTAAACCTATAAAATACTTTATTTCACCAATTAATGACATCTCAAATTCTTTGCACATTTCATTTCCAAAGTTTTTACATAAAGAGTCATTTCCATAAAAAATAATATCATCAACAAATATGGCTGAAAGTAGTATTCCATTGTTTTCATCATTCTTCATATACATGTTGCTGTTTTCACTTGTCCTTATAAATGCAATCTTGATTAAGTAAGAGTGCAATCTTTCATACCATGCTCAGGGTGCTTGCTTTAGACCATATAGTGCTTTGTTCAACTTACATACCCTATCTTTATTCTTATCTTCAATAAATCCTTCAGGCTGTTCAATATAAACTTCTTCTTCTAATATACCATTTAAAAATGCAGATTTAACATCCATTTGATATACCTTGAAATGTTTGTAAGTAGTATAAGCCAACAATGTTCTTACTCCTTCAAGTCTTGCCACATGTGCAAAAGTCTCACCATAATCTATTCCTTCTTCTTGAGCATAACCTTTGCAAACTAGTCTTGCTTTATTCCGAATGACCTCTCCTTTTTCATTTAGCTTGTTTATGAAAATCCACTTTGTACCAATTACATTTTTCTCTTTTGGTCTTGGGACTAGTGTCCATGTTTCATTCTTCTTGATTTGTTCAATCTCTTTTGTCATAGCATGTACCCAATCTTCATTACTAGATGCTTCTTTTACTATCCTCGATTCAAATTCAGATATCAGACATGTGTTTTGTCTTAGTTTGTTCCTTGTCATCACTGGATCATCCTTATCTCCTATAATTTAACTTGATGCATGATTTCTTCTGACATACTTGGCTAATATAGGCTCGATAGGCTCTGTATGATCTTCTTCATCACTCGGTAACTGAGTATTTTCTTCATTTTCTTCATCAAATTTCTTGGTAGGACTTCTTGGTTGAACATATACAAATTCTTCATAATCTTCTGGTTCTTTGGAATTTCCTTCATCATTTATTTTTGCAAATTCATCAATTTTCACATTTGCACTTTCCACTATTTTGTTAGATGATTTAATCAGACATTTAAATGCTTTACTTCTAGAAGAATAACCAAGAAATGTTCCTTCCTCACTTTTCTGATCAAACTTTCCATTTCTGTCATCTTTGTGAACATAACATCTACTTCCAAATATTTTAAAATAGCTTACATTAGGTTTCTTGTCATACCAGATTTCATACTGTGTCTTCAAAGTTCCTTTCTTCAGTTGTACTTGGTTCAGGGTGTAAACTGCGGTGCTGATTGCTTCTCTCCAAAATGTTTGAGGTACCCTCTTTTCTATCATCAGGGTTCTGGCACAATCTACAATAGATCTGTTTCTTCTTTTAGCTATCCCATTTTGCTGAGGTGTTCTTGGTGCAGACACTTGTCTCTTTATACCATGATCATTGCAAAATAGGTTAAATTCATCAGAAATGAATTCTCCTCCTCTATCAAATCTTAGACATTTCAACTGTCTTCCTGTTTCTTTTTCAACTCTAGCCTTATACCATTTGAACATTTGAAAGGCTTCTGATTTCTCTTTTAAAAACATAACTGACATCATCCTTGAGTAATCATCCACAAATAATATGAAGTATTTATCTCCATAATAACTTTGAACTTTCATAGGACCACAAAGATCAGTGTGCACAAGATCTAAAATTCCTTTAGAAGTGTAGGACTTACTTGTAAAACTTGACTTTGTCATCTTACCCATCTGGCATCCTTGGCATATTGCATTCTTAGGTTTTTCCAAGCTCGGTAGACCTCTTACTCGGTGCTTCTTACTTATATTGACCAGGTTATCAAAATTTACATGACAAAATCTTTTATGCCATAACCAGGTATCTTCTATTTTAGCATACAGACAATTGTTCTGAGTTGAGTCAAGATGAAATGTATTACCTTTTGTTTGTGTCCTAGTAGCAGCTAGCTTTCCATGTTTGTCATGAACTTTGACACTTCCCTTCTGAAATTCTATTTGGTATCGTATATTGTTTAGCTGTGCTACACTCAACAAATTGTATTTCAAGCCTTCAGCCCAATATAAATCATCACATTTAGCATTGTCAAGAAGTGTTATGGAACCTTTACCTCTCACTGGACATGGTGCATCATTACCGAATCTTACATAACCTCCATCATAATCTTCTAATTTAACAAACTTGTGTTTATCACCTGTCATGTGATGTGAGCATCCACTATCTATGATCCAAGAATCATTTTTATTTATGTGAGATATTAAGGCTTTTTCCTCATACCTTTCTTCATCTGATCAATCTTTGATAGCCACATAAACAACTTCCTCTATCTCAATCCCATTAGATTTATCATCATTGGATTCCTCATCAGCTATTAGGTATGTCTTTCTATCTCTCCTTCTGAAGTCTTGGTGTCCTTTGTATTGCTTTTTTTTTTGTCTGCCATCTCGGTATTCTCTCTTTTCACTAGATTCCTTGCTAGGATAGTTAGAAGCCATATGTCCTATTATATCACAGTTAAAACATTTTAAAGGTAACTTTCCTTTATACTTACCTTTGCCTCTTGGTAACCTTCTGGCTAATAGTGCTTCAAACTTTTCTTTCTTTCTGATTTCCTCATATAGTTTTGTGTAGGGGAAAAAGCGAGACTAGGTTAACATGCTCTAATCCTACCTTTTGACACACATTACGGAATACGAAAGAGCCTAGAGGTATCACACAATTGGCTACTTCTTCTTGTGGAAGAGAGAGCCACGGGCTACCTATTAGGATTTCTATTCCTTTGTTGCAATTGAAAGATGAAATGATGCAAGTTCAATCCCTAACCCCAAAGTGCAAGTATGAACTAATAACAAGATTGCAGAATTGAACTTAAACAATGGAAAGTTGTAAACACAAGGACAAGACAAGAATGTAAATGCGTACCTGGAGTTAAAATCTGACTGAAAATGTTCGGGACGGGGGCGTGGGCGCCACTGTCCTGATTCTGCCCCTGAAACTACTCCGGAAACTGTTGTTTTGCACTCTGGAAAAGCTGTCAAAAATGCTGAAAATGCTGTCTGTCCCAGGGACCAGGGTGCCCAGCGCCCCTATCCCAGGGACCAGGGCGCCCAGCGCCCCTTTCCTGGCAGGACCAGGGCGCCCCACGCCCCTGTCCTGGTCTTTTGCTCTGAAATTTGGTGGGAAGGTCAGTCTCAGTCTGCTTCTTCTGGATCTGCAACTTGTGACATCGTCCGAATTCCGAAACCTGCACTTATATCTGAAAAGGTGTGGGCAGCTATATAGGGTTTTGCCTTAGTCAAACCCCCGCTTCGGTGATTTCCACCTCCACGAATAGCCAAGTTGTATTGTAAAATGTATTGTGTGTGCAGACCTAGTGTGTGTGCAAGGTCCTTAAATGCAAGAAAGAAACTAGAGCAACCTAGAAAGTAAACCCTAATTGCTTGTAAATGATAATGTAAATGCTCTAAATCAAGATGCAAAGTGATCTAAAGCATGAATAAAGGATATATTGAAGCTTATGCAAAGACATGAAAACAATATGAAATCATACCCAACCCTCAAGGGAGGGGTACAAGCCAATCTTCAGTCGGTAATCTCTTATTGCTCTTCAATGTCTTCAAAGCCCTACATGAATGAATGAAATTGATGAATGCTTGATGAATGGATGTTGAATGTTGTTGAAGTCTTCAAAGATCTGCTCTTTCGCTGCATAGAAGGTCTTTTTAAAGCCAAAATTTCTATCCTTTCAAATGAAGAAAGAGAGCTCTTATATATGAAACCCTAGGTTGTAATTTCATCTTTTGGCCGACCTAGAGATTGAATATCCCGCCAATTTCTTGAGGTTAAGCTTTATTTTATGATTGGATCGCGCTCCTAAAATTTCGGGAAAAATGTCTGGGACCATGTGCACTCCGGGCGCCATGGTCCTCTCCGGGCGCCATGGTCCCGACAACTTTTCACCAAATTTTCAGGGCCGTCGGATATGATGATTTTAGAGAGAATCCTGAAGTTACAGGTGATTTCGAGATGTTTTGACCCCCGAAATCAAGCCCCCAAGTTCAAAATAGGACCTAATTAGGGTTTTTGATTAAATGATGTATTGGAAGAATAAAATGAAAGGGGCACACTTTAATGAAAGGGCCCAACTTTATGATGTGGGAGATGATAAAATAGAACCTTAGACCTAATTAATTTGATTAATTAAGTGCTAAAGGAGAAATGCAATGCAAAATGCAAAATGCAAAATGCGCCAAGGCGGGTGCTAAACTAGGTATGAAATTGTACCACCCTAGCAAGTGCGTACAATTTACGACGCTACAAGTTTGTGTACCTCTTCCATGTTTTTGTGAAATCTCTCACTTGCTCCACTGTGATTTCCTTCAGTATACTTATACATTCTATCATTGTAATCATTAGATTTACCAATATGAAAAGAACTAAATACAGATTCAACTTTATTTACCGAAGACCCACTGTTATCAAAATTACTTAACTCAAATGCATGTAGCTTACCGATAGTAGCATCCAAAGAGACTGGCATGTTTAGTATAGATCTTAATTCATTGATTGCAGAGACTCGAATGGCATATGCAGGTAGAAGTGTTCTAAGCAACTTACTTGTTACATCCTTTTCTTCAATAGTTCCTCCCGCTCCTTTGATTTGATTAATAGTTTCCTTCAACCTTGTACTGTATTGGGTTATGTTCTCACCTTCATTCATTCTCATGGATTCAATTTGACCTCTTAGACTATCTACTTTTGCTCTCTAAACATGTTCATCACCACCATACATAGATATAAGCTTGTTCCACATTGCTTTGGTGTCACTGCAGCCTTCTAGGTCATTAAACTCTGAGTCGGTTAATGCTGATGTTATTTCAATCATTGCTTGAATATGTTATTGCTTTGCTTTTATCTCTTCCATTGTCATTGGGTAGGTGCTGGGTGCAATGTAATCATTCTCCAGATAATATTCTCCAATTCCTGATAATTGTAGCTTCATCCTTTTCTGCCATGTGGAGAAACTAGACTTGTTCAGCTTTGGTGCATCCCTTTTATACATCTTCCGATCTTTTCCTCAAGTACCTTTCAAATTTTCTTCTGGAGTCCAAATGTCTGATACCAATTGTTGGTTAAGATGAGAGGAGGGGGGGGGGGGGGTGAATAAAAAAACTCATAATGCAATATATTTAACAGATTCAACCTCGGTAGCCTTTACTGATATGCAAATATGACTGTAAATCATTCACACTCATAAATAGATACACTTAAGACATCATAACACATTTAACATTAGATTTAACATGGAAAACCAAATAGGGAAAAACCACTATGGGATTTCGGACCCACTAAGAAATATACCCTTCTAGAGTATGCTTGGTTAAAAGCCAATCTTGTTATAGATTACATAAATACATTTCTAGATGTGACTCGGTTAAGAGATTTCCCTCAGACTTGTTAGATTCTTGCACTTTGTTAGAAGTGACCTTGTCAAAGGATTTCAAACACTCATTCGGAATGTTACCTTGCTAGAGGATTTACAAATAAGACTGTTAAGTCTACTGCTAAAGAAGATTCTATGTGCTCAAAATAACCTTGTCATAAGACTTATCTTGCTCCTTGTTGGGCTTTTCAATCTATTCTTCAATTCAATCAGATCTTCAATCTTTTGTGCTCGGTGATCACTGCTGCAGTATCACAATTCTTCTATTTGCCCGCATCCATTGTTCATCAATAATTTCTTATTTATAAATAGTTCCTAACCACTTAATCTCCTTGATCACATTTCCCATGATCAATCTTAGCCATTAGATCTTCAAACGTGACTAGGTTCATTGTATCCTTCGATCTGAACATGTTTTATCTCACCTTAGAACTTGTATTCCTTCCTTGGAACTTGTGCAAGGTTATGACTGTTCAATCTGCATTGTAGATCTATCTCATGTATTTTCAATGTCGTAGATCCTCAACAAACTTCTTGCACGTCATACCAATTATCCATACATCTCCAGCTCATTGGCATTTTGCATTTAATGATGTATTTATCCATCCAATGCATTCTATTATTACTCGGTAAATATTGAACTTCACTCGGTAGATATTTTGCCTTCTTTAACCGATAGTGATAACCTTAGGGTTTACCAACTAGCAACTTGCTCGGTAACATAGAACAATATCAAACCTTTACTCATTAAGATATGGCAACATCATACTAAATCAGAAAATCAATTGCTTGACATCAATGACAAAATAATATTAGTAATCATCCTTTCTCAGTTATATCAACAATCTCCATCAACCTTCTCAATATCCTCATACCAACAAACTGACTACCAACAATCTCCCTATGTGAAAATGCTAACAATAAACGTATATGGCAACTTCTATATCCAGTTCTCCAAGTTTATTTATTTGAGGGTTGGTGGTTTTGAAGGTGAACCCTACAAATTGCCAAGATATGTCTTTGACAAGCAAGTGTTAATTGAAGTGTGCAGGCAACTTGCTCATATAGATAATAAATATGGGGAAGAATACCGAGAAGGGGATTCTTTTCCCATTGAACTGACATAGTACACTTGTAACAGTATTTTAGATGCTTTGAATTTAGAATTAGAGTTCAAAAGGTTCAATTTTTAGTTGTATTTTCCCTGCACTGAGTTTGATATTAAAGGATTTACAATGAGCCACTTTACCTTCAGGTTGAATTTTCAACATGTACCCAATCTAGAAGACTTTTGGGAGGATTGTGTGGATGAGTATGAAGTCCGAAGAAGAGCTCACTTAAGACTCACAGTGCAACAAATTAGGGATTATGGTCTGAAGATAAACACTGCAAATATTGTTGATGATGAAAATGATTTTCTTGATTCCCAATTTGTGGATGATATGCAGCAAGGAGTAATACCAGAGATTGACTAGAAAAAAGATGATGAAAAACAGATTCAAACCAGGACACTCTTGGTCATTCAAAGAACAAAATAGTTGCTTAAAGAGCAAAGACTGAGCAAAAGATAAAGGAAAGATTCAACCTCACCCATTGAGGTCCTGTTATCTAATTCACTTGTTCCATCTTGTGTTGCAAGTTATTCACAGAAATAGGGAAAAGGAGGATAGAGAGAAAAGACAGTACAAATCAAAGAGGAGTGAACTTCTATTTGAATCACCCTCTCCAAAGCAAGGGGAAGATGATCCTCACCTATTGATACTGTGATAGTTGACCTTGAGATGGATACCACCTCAATTGATCCGAATGAAGAACAACAAGGCCTGGCTGATGAGGGTAGTAATGAGCAAGAGCAAGAGGCCTTAAATGCAGTTAGTATGTTGATAGTAAGGGATGGAAAAGAAACTGGAACTAATCTAGATAAGGCTCAATTTCCATCAGGACCAGTATGGTTAGAAAACATGTTAAGAAACAACAAGAGAAACATTGTTCCAACCTCAATTCCAGTAGAGGACATGGTGAGTAAATGCCTAGGAAAAACTCCTAAAGCAAGGAAGTTAAAAACTATGTCAAAAATTGGTTTCAATGCGAATAGTGGGAACTAGATCATAGAGATAGCACATCCATTGACAGATGAAAAGATAGAAAACCCTACAGCTCAGGACTTTGCTATTGAAAATATAAATATTGGAACTGCTTCTCAAGTGATAGATGTTCTATATCTTGAGGCTTCAATAAAGAAGATCATATCCAGGACTTAGAAAGATGAGAATGATAAGCATCAGATGAAAGAAATGCTACGAAGGATGGTAGAGTATATTAAGGCAATTAATGATCTGAATGCTCAACCTTTATCATAGATTCCAATGTCTTTTGATCCTAAGTCCCCTGCAAATTAGAAGACTCTAGAACAAATAGAAAAATGCAGGTTGATCACAGAAATTGTGATGCAGTGGTTAGAAAGAATGCTGAAGTTTGGTGCTAAATACTTTGTTAATTTAAGTAGAGTATATGATGGGGCTATACAAGTGTTGAAGGAGTTGGAGGTCAAAATCATCAATTGGAAAAATGAGGAAGCTAAATGGACATCAAAAGATGCACAAATGCAAGAAGTGCAGAGTTATGGGGTAATGAAGTTTCTTGCTGAAAAACCTATGGCAGGCTTGGATGATAGCATTTTATATGTTTGTTAGAGGAACTTTGAATGGAGAAATTCCTTGATAAAACAGGCCTAGGAGGAATTCGCGAAGTTGATAAATCAACTCATGGAATTAGTTACCTCCATGAGAAATAAACTTGTGTGCATTGGGATAAATTTTTTGAAAGATGATGGAAGAACCCTTGAGACAATTGAGGTTATAATGGAATCATTTAAAGGAAAAACCAATTATGTGAAAGAAGCTAAGGGTTTAGTTCCAGATGACTTAAGTGTCATTGCTGAAATTGAATCACTCCTATTTTTATGCATTGGATATCTGGATAGTCACTCCGACAAAGTTGCATAAGTTCATAGGGAAAAAGAGGTCTAGAAGCAATGAATGGCACACATGGGATTTCCTCATAACACAACCTTTCAACACTTTGCCGCTGCAAATGTGGATTGGAAGAAAGAAGCAGTTACCATAACTACTTAGTAATGGTTTCCATAGATGATAGGTCCTTTTCACTTGTTAGTTGCAAGATAGTTTTTTTGTTTGTTTAAATGCTGGTTCCACTATCTTTGTGGGGCGGAAATTGTTGGCTTTCTATGTTTCCCATTATAACTATTGGCCAGGTTGTGGCTATATAACTAGGTTTTTGATACTTTAGAAAGTTCTGAAACACTATGATTTTTCCAGGAACAAGAATTATCTATTTTTCTGTGAATTTTCTGAAATGTGGAATGACTGGTTTAGTAATAAAATGTTATGGTGTGTAGTCTTTGAATCTGTGTGTTTAAGGATTGGCTATTTTTCTTAAGAAATCAACTAATGCGTATGATATCATTTTGTTATCAGTTATTCCTATGTTTTCCGAAATCGTTACCATTATTTACAAGTAAATTCATTATGGATTGAATTTTGTTGATCCCCCTTGTCCTGTGAGGCATGAGAGAGAATCGATCAAACTTCATACTACTATGCATTTACTTTTGTTCTAAATTTATGTGATGAACATGTGTGAAAATTGAAGTCTTTGGGCTCTTATTTGATCTTCAAAATATTCTTTTTGTTTAATGTGAGAAGCATTCCTTGGTGTTGATGGATGAATGCTAAAGCCTTTTCACACTTTCTGGTCAAAAGTGCATTCATTTCAAAGTTTTTTGCATAAAATTCATTGCAAATCATGCAAGGAGCTGCCCTCTAATGGAGAGGATGGACTTTTAATTGATTCATCCAATTGTTGGTTTATTTGTTTCTTTCATAAAGGGGTATACAAGAGTCATATTATTGTTCAAAGAAAGTAAACATTGCAATTTGAAGAAAGGGACAAATCTATTAACCAACAGATTTTTGGCGACTCTGCTAGGGAGTTGAATCACAAGACTAGTTGCCTAGTTGCAAGACTGGAGTCAAAGAGATATACTAGGTCCTAAAGAAGGGAGGGGATAGTTGACTTTGTTTTTCAAGAGTTGTAGAACCTCAATTTTCTACCCACTTTTTCACCTCAAAGATGAGCAAGAAGTAGGCCTCCTTCCCCATCCCCATCACCTCCTGTGTCCTCAGTTTGTCAAGCTCTAACCTTGCATGGTATTTCTTTATCAAATATAATCAACCCAACTCTTCTCAATATCATCTTTCCAATGATAGTAAATAACCCTTGGGGGGCCGCAGTAGGTCCATTGAACTCAGGTTTAAATCTGAATCCTCTACCCAAAGGTGCGAGAGATCACTTACTAAAATTTAGTGGAGATGGGAAAATCACTGTTGATGAACACCTGAATGCATTCAATGTGGCTTGTGGAATAATAGCTATTCAACATGAGGATGTTGCTGTGCAACTATTTGTCCAAACACTAACTGGAGTAGCAACAGATTGGTTTTATCACCTGCCAAATAGTGTGACAACAAATTGGTAGGATTTGAAAATGAGGTTTGAGGCAAGATTCAAAGTGGCTGAAGATGAACACTCTCTTTTGGCTCAATTGGCCCAGTTAAAGAAAGAGATTTTGGAGTCTATGAGGGAATTTGTAGCAAAATTTGATAAGATTGTACATAAAATTCCACTCCATAAAAAACCCACAGATGACAATCTCAAGTGTTTTTTTAATAAATTCCATGCCTTTAGAAAAAGGTTTCATGATCCGTAGGCAAAGAGTTGCAAAACTAAGTGCTGCTAAAACACTAGCTATTGAGTTGGAAGATGATCGAATCACTATAGGGAAATGGAAAAGAGAAGTATAGACACCCAATGCTCAACCTTCTACTTCTTCCGACCCTATGATGTAGAGACTGATGAATGATGTGATAACTCCTAAACGATAATTACCTAAAACCAGTACATCATACTCATCCCCTTATCAAGATATACCTAGGAGAAATACAAATTAGTCCTTGGGTATTCAAAACATTCTTTGCAACTACCCCTTACCCAAAAAAGATTGGCAATTGAGGCACCACCACCTAAGGGAAGTACGTGTGTTTTTCGTCTCATTGATGAACATGATGGTAGTTCCTATCCAGAGATGGTGCGTTATGCATAATTAATGAATTCTAAAGAGATCTCAAATGAATGGAGTGAAGAATAATCTTTAAAGCAACCTGGCGACTCTGAAATCCACTTCCTAGAGTATGAGTCAGATTCAGAAAGAGGAGGTGACATTTTTTACTTTAGAAGATCCTTCATGTGTTGTGCTCACAAGAAATCAACAAAATGTAAAACCTTAGGGCACCTCTTTATCTTCTGTTATGAATTTCGAAGGTAAGGAGATTGTTTCAAAATTTTATAACAATTATAAAAAACTTCAAGAGTCCCCATTGTTAAGGTTTGTTGAAAAGGAAAGTCCATTTGATATTGTAGAATTTTGCAAATCTTCCCAAATTCAAATTACACATGCCAAGTATCTTAAGTTGAATCCCAAAGAACTGGATAGACTCGTTCAATTTGTGAAATGAAATAATGTGTTATAGGCTAATGGAACACAACAATCAATAAATGCCACATTGTCTTCCTGTAGTGATGTATCAACTTACCTTGTTGCTCATGAAAGGACACCTGAAATAACTTCCCTCCAAACAGATGATACTTTGTTTGCCCTTGAGTCAAAACCTGAGCCCTTTTACATATCATTATTTGTAAATGGTCATAAATTAAACAATTGTATTATAGAGTCAGGTGCATCTGACAATATAATGCCTTCTGCAATAGCTAAATCATTAGGGTTATCCTTGACGAAATTTTTTGGTAGATGTTACTCTATGGATTCAAAATAGATTCCCCTATTGGGAGAAGTTAAGGATGCTCAAGTAGTTCTTGCCGCCCACCCGAATAAAAGAATCAAGTTGACTATTTTAATACTTGACATCCCAGCTAGTTATGGCATGTTGCTAAGTCATACATTTTGTAGAGACTTAGGAGGAGAAATAAAAATGGATTCGTATCAAGCCACAATTCCTGTAGGAAAACAATGAGTCATTTTGCAGGTTGAACCAAAGTCTAAATTCATTGTTTTTTTCCCTCTAATGATCCAAGGGCCCAAATTCTGTATCATGAATGTCAATTTGGAAACTACATGATTTTGTTTGATAATGAAGTAGTGGGAGGTTCATCACAACCAAAGGGAGAAGAAATTTTTTGGTTAATGGATTTTGATGGAAGTTGTGTAGCATCAGGCTCAAGTGCAGGGGTAGTGTTAATTCCACCTTCTGGTAATCATCTTCCTTTTTCTTTTAAATTGGAGTTCAAGAACACCAACAATATAGTTGAGTATGAGGCTTTGCTATTAGGTTTAGCTGAAGCTAAGAGACTGGGAATACAACTTTTGCGGGTCAAAGGAGATGCTGAATTGATTGTAAAACAAGTTAGAGGGCTGTTTAATGTAAAAAATGAAAGGCTGAAACACTACCGAAATAGAGTTTGGGATGAAATTGAAGATTTTGATGCATTTTCCATTGAGACTATTCCTAGAGAATAGAATTCAAAAGCAGATTCGTTAGCTGTGTCAGCTTCCCTATTGATTCCACATCTTGAATTTGTTGATGATTCTTACTGAGTAGAGTTAATATATCAACCTAGTGTTCTAGATACTCTGAATTCTGGCAAGTTTTTGAAAATTCTAAATAAATTAATAATTTTATGCAAAGTGTAGAAACATTTTTTGCTACATATTTTGAAGGTTCAGATGCAGAGTGTAAGGAGTTTTCACCAAAATGGGCCAAAGAGTTGACTGATGGAGTTATGCAATTAAAAGGGAAAAAGATCCCTAAAGGGTTGGTTTCATTAAAGCATCTATTCGATTGTCATGATACCTACAAGAAAAACAAAGGTGAAAAGTCTCCTAAAGTTCAAGATGTTGGAGGTTACGAAAGGATTAACATTGGAACTAAAGATGAGCCCAAATATATCAATCTGGGAAAATGTTGTATGCTCGCAGAAAAAGAGAGGTTCATTAGTCTCCTGCTGGAGTTTAAAGATGTATTCTCTTGGTGTTATGATGATCTAAAGAATTTTAGAGATGGAAAATTTTAGCATCAAATTCCCCTGAAACCTGGAGTAAGTCCTTTTCGAGAAAAGCTTAGAAGCTTCAATCCTAAAGCAGCTGAGGCCATATTTCAAGAGGTAGATAAAATGTTAAAGGCTAGGATTATATACCCCATCCATCATTCTACATGGATAGCCAACATTGTTCCTATTAGGATGAAAAATGGAGAAATAAGGATCTGTGTAGATTTTAGAAATCTGAATCAAGCCAGCCTAAAAGATAACTATCCATTACCAGCTATGGACCACATTTTGCAAACAGTTTCACGTTTTGAAATGATGTCCATGCTTGATGGATTTTTGGGTTATAATCAAATAAGTATTCTCAAAAGTGATCAATATAAGGCTGCCTTTATTACTCCCTCAGGTACCTTTTCTTATAACAGAATGCCATTTGGTTTAATCAATGCAGGGGGGACATTTCAGCGAGCTATGGATTTATCCTTTGGTGATTTGAAGGATAAGATAATTTTTGTGTATCTTGATGATTTAACCATTTTCTCAAGAAGAAGAAAACATCGCCTGAGGGATTTGAGAAAAGTGCTACAGAGGAGTCATGAGAATGGGGTGTCCCTAAACCCCAAAAAGTCAGTGTTTGGGGTGACAGAGGGTAAATTGCTTGGCCATATTGTTTCTAAAGAAGGAGTAAGAATAGATCCTGAAAGGGTAAAGGCAATTCAACAGCTAGGTCTACCATCAAATAGAAATGTAGTTAGATTCTTCTTTGGACAAGTAAATTTTCTAAGGAGATTCATCCTGGATTTTGCAAAGACTGCTAGGTATATTGTAAATTTGATGAGTGAAAAACAAGCCTTTAAATGGAATGAGGAAGGGAAGAAAGCATTCAAATCAATAAAGAATGCTATTGGTCATGCACCTATTTTGGTTAGTTCTAATTTTAAGAAGGATTTTCTCATCTATTGTTATTCCTGGAGCATACTATGTCAGGAATTCTATTACAGAAGAATGAGGATAATGAAGAAGTCTCAATATCATTCACGAGTGTACCATTGAAAAATAATGAATTGAAATATTCACTGATAGAAAAACAAGCATATGCGGTTGTGAAAGATGTAAAACAGTTTAGGTACTATATTCTCCATTCACATGAAATCGTTTATGTGCCTCATTCTGCAGTGAAGAGCATATTGACACAATAGGATATAGGAATGAATAATAGAGCCTCATGTGTGTCAAAGATTCAAGAGTTCAATTTGGATATTAAGGCCACACAATTGGTGAGAGAACAGGGTCTGTGCAAATTAATTGCTGAAAGAAAGGAAGAAATGACTGAGGAATTGCCTTAAGTCTTATTTTTCAGACTTCAGGATTCTTGGTTTGTGGATGTTGCTTATTATTTGACCTATGGAGATTTCCCAATACATCTTTCTTCAAAAGAAAAGTGGAGCTTAAGGTTAAAGGCTGCCAAATACATCATTTTTAATGATGTATTATATAAAAGGGGATTAGATGGAACTTTCTTACGCTGTGTAGATAAATCACTTGAAGAGTCACTGTTGAAAACCTTCCATGATGAAGCCTATGGTGGCCATTTTTCATCAACAGTAACTGCTTATAAATTTTTCAAAAATTGCTATCATTGGCCAGGAATGTTCAAAGATGCGTATGCATGGGTGGCCAAGTGTGAGAAATGTAAATTGTTCACTGGTAAGATGCAACTTGCAGCATTACCACTTCGACCCGTGATTGTGGATGAACCCTTCAAACAATGGGATTTGGATTTTATAGGTCCTTTGATGCCTACTTCAAGTGCAGAGCATACACATATACTAACAATCACAAACTATTTTACTAAATGGGTTGAAGCCATTCTTTTACGGAAAATGTCTTCGGAGGTTGTTTGTAACTTTCTCAAAGAAAATATCTTGGTTCGATTTGGAGTTCCCCTAAAAATTGTGGCAGATAGTGCCACTAATTTCTGTTCTACTGAGATTTCATTATTCTGCTATGATCACTCTTCTAATTATTATCCTCAAGGAAACGATAAGGCAGAATCCAATAATAAAAATCTTATAAATATTATGAACAAATTAGTGAGTGAAAATTTCAAAGATTGGCATAAAAAATTATATGAAGCTCTTTGGACTAATCGTACATCACCAAAAAGAGCTATTGGGATGTCACCATTTGAATTGGTCTATGGTTTAGGAGCTCAAGTAGCACTTCCTCTAGAACTTGTAGCTACTAAGTTACAGACTATCATTGAGGATGCTTATTTTCAAGATTCACGGATTATGCATTTGATGAGGATTGATGAGGAAAGAGACAAGTTAGTAGACCGGATAACAGAGCATCAGATGAGGGTGAAGAAGATATTTGACAAGTGAGCCAGGCTACAGAAATTCAAGCTAGGTGATCAGGTATTGCTCTAGGATAGAAGAAGGGAACCAAAAGGAGCACATATGAAGTTGGAATCGCTCTGGAAAGGACCATTCTTGATTCATGAGGTAAAAGGGCCAAATTCATTCAAACTTGCATATCAGGATGGTATTGTTTTTCCCCTGTCTTATAATGGATAGGATTTAAAATTATATCAATTGTAAACAAGAGTCCCATGTAGGTCTTGTATATAAAATTTTGTTGTGTGTAGTTAGTTGCTGGTTTTGTTTTGTTGTGTTTTGGTCCTTTCTTTTCGTAGACTTGTTTGTGAAACCAGAGATTCTAAGTTCATGTCTTGGTCCTTTACAGTCCCAGTCCCAGTCAAAGCCAATGTTAGTCCACACTTGTATTATGTCTTTTCGCATTCTTCAAATCTTTCTCTTTGCAATTTTTCTTGAGCTGAACCTGTCGCTTGAACCTTTCTAGCAGTTCAAGGTTCAAGTTCAAGTGCGGTATGTGGTATAATTGCTTTTGTTTTTAATAAGGCGCTAAAGGTCTTGGTGGTAATAGTTTATTGAAATTGAATCTTGAACCTTTCTAGTGGTTCAAGGTTCACAGTTCAACATGTTAAAGCAAGTCTTGTGTAAGTCATGTTTTATAATGGGTAAGCTTAGGAATGTTCGTATGTTTTCCTCTAATGCTATTTTGAACTTGAACATTTGAACTAGTTTTTGAAGGGTTCAAAGTTCAAGGTTTGAGGATCGATGACTTTGGAGATAAAGTGAGAAAGTGTCAGCATGTAGGGAATATTCTGGATTTAAAAGATGAACTACGAGAAAATGAATTTTTATGAAAGTCCATACCAGGGAATAATCATACCAAGTAAGGATATGAAGGGGAAAAGACTTGTTATTAATAAACTGTTAGAATTTAATATTTTCAACATGATTTGACATGGATGAGTATGCAGTTTCAAATCATGATGAAATGTGCGACTGATATTTTAGGCCAGTCCCAAAGATCTGTTTATTTAAAAAAAGTTACTTGCCTTTATCATTTGCCCAATTTGGTAAGTAGAAGATTAGCACAAGCAGTAGTTCTTTCTCCCAACTCTGTGAATTCTCAGTTCTGCATGAAAGGTGAGCTCAAGTTCTTCCTCTTTTGCTGTTGGTTTTCATAAATTGAAAGTGTTATTTGATACTTCAGTTGGTTCAGCCAATTCTTCTTGTTGTGTATTTTCTAGTTGTAAAGCTAAAATGAGACTGAAAGTACCTCAAATAGACCATAATTCTTGGTTAGTTTGCTCCTTGCTTGACATAGGGGATACTTTTCTGCCATCACTAGACTTAGAGAAATTCCATGAAGGAGCATGGAATTCTATTGGTTCCCCTTTGATGCAGAAAAAATAGTGGCTTGGTAGAAGCTGCAACATTTCCTCTAGCTGTGTCATGTTCAAAAGTAGTTTTGGAATGTATGAGCAGATATGATCCTGCTAAGAGGTGTATAAGAGACGCAGTGGGTAAGGTTTTTCTTACAATTACTCAGGAGGTTATTACTGTCATAATGCAAATACCAAAGAAGGAGCAATATGAGGACTGGATGGTATGTAAGTCACATGGAGTTTTCTTTGAGAAGAAGTCATATTATAGGATTGTCATTGCTAGATATTGGTTACTGAAATTTCAAAAGGGGGGTTTGAGACTGCCAAGTCTATTAACCCAAGAGAATCTAATTCAGGAAGTAAGGGATATAGTCATTTTACTACATAGAATGCAAGGAACTCAAATAGCCTTTTATTGGGAGGATTGGATGTATTTCTTTATTCAGGTCATTTTTGACAAAAAGAGATACATAGATTGGGAAGATTTATTTGCAGAAAGAATGCATGAGGGTTTAAGTTGTTTTGGTAATAAAAATTTCCATATGTCCTCTTACCTCATATACTATTTATCCTGCACCTATCAATGGGTAGGTCTGTATCATGAAACTTGGCAGAATGAGGATATTTGAATATTACCCGCATTTGCAACAACACAGGGTCACTGAAAATTATTACAAGGTTCATAATATTTTTCTTGGCAGGTTAGTGTTTGAGTTAAAAGGAGATATTCATAAGAGATTAACTGAGGAAGCCATGTAGTTTATAAACATATATGGAAGCTTCTATATTCAGCTCTCCAAGTTCACTTATTTGACGGTAGGTGGTTTTGAAGGTGAACCCTACAAATTGCCGAGATATGTCCTTGACAGGCAAGTGTTAATTGAAGTGTGTAGGCAACTTGCTCATATAGATAAGAAATATGGGGAAGAACACCAAACATGAGTTTCTTTTCCCATTGAATTGACATATTGTACACTTGTAATAGTGTTTCAGATGCTTTGAATTTAGAATTAGAGTTCAAAAGGTTCAATTTTTAGTTGTATTTTCCCCACACTAAATTTGACATTAAAGGATTTGCAATGACCCACTTTACATTCAGGGAGAATCTTCAACATGTACCCAGTCTAGAAGACTTTTGGGTGGATTGTGTGGATGAGTATGAAGTCCGAAGAAGAGCTCACTTAAGACTCACAATGCAACAAATTAGGGATTATGGTCTAAAGATAAACACTGCAAATATTGTTGATAATGAAAATGATTTGCTTGATTCCCAATTTGTTGATTATAGGTAGCAAAGAGTAATACTAGAGATTTAGTAGAAAAAAGATGAGGAAAATAGATTCAAACTGGGACATTCTTGGTCATTCAGAGAACATAAAAGTGGCTTAAAGAGAAAAGACTGAGCAGAAGATCAAGGAAAGATTCAACCTCACCCACTGAGGTCTTGGTATCCAATTCACTTGTTCTATCTTGTGCTACAGGTTATTCATAGAAATAGGGAAAAGGAGGACAGAGAGAAAAGACAATGCAAATCAAAGAGGAGTAAACTTCTGTTAGAATAAACCGCTCCAAAGCAAGTGGCAAAAGACAATATTCTCTTGTTGATACTATGATAGTGGACCTTGAGATGGATACCACCTCAATTGATCTGAATAACAAACAACAAGGCCTAGCTGATGAGGGTAGTAATCAAAAAGAGAAAGAAGCCTTAACTGCACTTACTACATTGATAGTATGGGATGGAAAAGAAACTGGAACCGATCTAGATAAGTCTAAAGTTCCTTCAGGACTGGTATGGTTAGAAAACATGTTAAGCAGCAAGAAGAGAAACATTGTTCCGACCTCAATTCTAGTAGAGGACATGGTGAGTAAATTCCTAGGAAAAACTCCTAAAGTGAAGAAGTCAAAAACTATGTCAAAAATTAATTTTGATGTAGATAGTGGTAACTGGATTGTAGAGATAGCACAACTATTGACAGATGAAAAGATAGAAAACCCTACAGCTTAGGACTTTTCTTTTGAAAAGATAAATATTGGAACTTCTTCTCGAGCTACAGATGTTCTACATGTTGAGGCTTCAAAAAGAAGATCATAACCAGGACTTGGAAAGATGAGAAAGATAAGCATTAGATGAAAGAAATGCTATGAAGGATGGAAGAGTATATTGAGGCAATTAATGATCTGAACCCTCAACCCTTGTCATAGATTCCAATGTCTTTTGATCCCCTACAAATCAGAAGACTCTGGAACAAATACAAAAATGCAAGTTGATCACATAAACTATTATGGAGTGGTTAGAAAGAATTATGAAGTTTGGTGCTGTATAAGTTGTTAATTTAAGCAGAGTATATGATGGGGCGATACAAGTGATGAAGGAGTTGGAGGTCGAAATCATCAATTGAAAAAATGAGGAAGCTAAATGGGCATCGAAATTTGCACAGATGTGAGAAGTGCAGAGTTATGGGGTAATGAAGTTTCTTGCTGAAAAACTTGTGGCAAGCTTGGATGATGGCATTTTATATGTTTGTCAGAGGAACATTGAATGGAGAAATTCCTTGATAAAATAGGCTTATGAGGAATTTGCGAAGTTGATAAATCAACTTGTGGAATTATTTACCTCGATGAGAAATGAAGTCATGTGCATTGGGATAAAATGTCTGAAAGATGATGGAAGAACCCTTGAGATGATTGAGGTTATAACGGAATCATTTAAAGGAAAAATTAATAATGTGAAAGAAGCTAAGGGTTTAGTTCCATAAGACTTAAGTGTCATTGCTAAAATTGAATCACTCATGTTTTTATGCATTGGACATCTAATTACTCACTCTGACAAAGTTGCACAGGTTCACAGGGAAAAAGAGGTCTCGAAGCAAGGAATGGCACACGTGGGATTGCCTCATAACACAACCATTCATGACTTTGTGGCTGCTCATGCAGATTGGAAGAAAGAAGCAGTTACCAAAACTATTTAGTAATGTTTTCCATACATGATAGGTCATGTTCACTTGTTAGTTGCAAGACAGTTTTATTTTTGTTTAAATGCTGGTTCCACTAACTTTGCGGGGCAGAAATTGTTGGCTTTCCGTGTTTCCCATTATAACCGTTGGCCAGGTTGTGGCTATATAACTATGTTTTTGATACTTTAGAAAGGTCCGAAAAAATATGATTTTTCTAGGAACAAGTAGTATCTATTTTTCTGTGAATTTTTTGATATCTGGAATGAATGGTTTAGTAATGAAAAGTTATGGTGTGTAGTCTTTGAATCTGTGAGTTTAAGGATTGGCTATTTTTCTTAAGAAATCAGCTAATGCATATCATATCATTTTGTTATCAGTTATTCCTATTTTTTCTGAAATCATCGTTACCATTATTTACAAGTAAATTCATTATGGATTGAATTTTTTTGATCCCCCTTGTCCTATGAGGCATGAGAGAGAATCGATCAAACTTCATACTATTATGCATTTACTTTTGTTTTGAATTTATGTGATGAACATGTCTAAAAATCGGAGTTTGTGGGCTCTTATTTAATCTTCAAAATATTCTTTGTTTTATGTGAGAAGCATTCCTTTGTGTTGATGGATGAATGATAAAGCCTTTTCATGCTTTCTGGTTAAAAGTGTATTCATTTCAAAGTTTTCAGCATAAAATTCATTGCAAACCATACGAGGAGCTGCATTCTAATGCAGAGGATGGATTTTTAATTGAAACATCCAACTGTTGGTTTATTTGTTTCTTTCATAAAGGGGTATACAAGATTCATATTATTGTTCAAAGAAAGTAAAAATTACAATTTGAAGAAAGGGACAAATTTGTTAACCAACACCTTCTCATTTGCACTGGTGGCTTCACCACTTGGTGCAGTCTATGCAACTGTAGGTTCCTCTCTAGGAACAATATCCTCAACCTTTACATTAGTATCTGGAGGACAAGTTTCTTCAATGTTAGTATCCTGTACAATGTTCTCTACATTAACCGATGTCTCTATATTTGTCTGTGCATTTGTGTTAACCGATGGCTCAATTTCCACTATTTTGATATTCTTCAAAACTGAGGGTGGAGTACCCATAATTCATTTTCCTTTCCCTTCAACTAGTGCATCTACAGTAGCGGTCTTTATCTCTGGTGAAGTGAAGAAACCTCTATGCTCTCTCAAAAAATTTATCCAACTCTTATGTGTTTCCTTTATTATCTCATTCATCCTTCCTAACATTAGGCTAGTTATTCTATGTTTGTTGTTGAAAAATTTCCTATCTGTAGCCTCAATTGTCTTCTCCATCTCATCTGGAGTTATAGCAACACATATAGCTAAAAGTTCTTGCATTTTAATGTGTTTGTCTTCTTGCATTGCATCTAACCTTCTAGCATCAAATATGTTGTATACCTCTGTCGGTATTTGATTTTCTATTTCAATTAATGCTTTCTTATAGATGTCTAAATATAGAAGAATTGCTTCCTCTACCTCTCTTTGTTCATCAACTTTAAATGTATCACAATAAGATTTAACATTATTTAGCATCCCAACCTTAGTAATTTCATCCACAATTTCAGCACAAGTCTTAGGTGGAATAATTGTTACATTACTAGTCTCTAGTGCCAAATCAATGTCACTTTTCTTCCTCCTTCTAGTAGTACTAGATGAAGTTGATGGCGTAGCCTTGGGTTCCTTCTTCCGTGTCGATAATTTGATGGTGACCTTCCTAACTAGTTGTTTCTTTGGTTCCACTTTAGATTCTTCTGGTTTCTTCCTTACAACCCTTTTGAAAGCTAATGGTGTCTCATCATCAGTCTCAAAATCTATAGTCATAGATTCAATGTGAACTACCGGATCCTTCCTCTTTCTCCCTTTCTTCGGGACAACATCAATGAGTGCCTTAATGTCTTTAGAAACTTCTTGTACAAACTTTCTTTCCTTACCTTCTTGTTTTTCCCTCTTCTTCTGGTTGAACTCAGTTTCAACCTCAAAAGTCTTTTGTTGTGCTGTTCCACAAGGTTTTTTTGCTTCATTTATGTCTGCATCAAGTAGAATTTTTGCATAGGCATCCTGAATTAATGCATCCACCTCATATCCCATTTCTTCAATACAAATCTTCTAGGGCTTGATTGCCTCCATGAGAGTCACATCCTTCTTAACCATGAAACAAATATCGGTAGAGTATTTCTCTACTATTTTCTTAGGTATCCTTATTCTAGACCTCATAGATTTCTAAAAAGCCTTGAAGTAATCCCATACCTTATCATCTGTAAGAATTCCCAATGCAAAAATTGATTGCTTAAGTTGTCTTCCTACCGGGATGTCAAAAGCCCATTGCTTCCTTCTATAACTGGGGGTATCATTCAAAAAGTATAACATTAAGCATACTAACAGATTTCCATACCAGAAGGTGCTCTTCTTCTCACCTTTACTCATCCCTAACTTGATCAATAACTCCTCAAGCATCCAATCACAAAGATCTAACTTGATATTTTCTCTCATCATCCTATATGCGGCCAAAATACATGAACAAGAAACTGAATTCAGTCAGTTAGACTGAGTTACCTTGTAGCCTATGATCATGCTCCCAAATTTGTTATCAGTGTCGGTGATTGTTCTCACCTTCATCAATCTCTCATCTAATGTAGCACCAATGATCTTCCTTACGAAGTGATTTGATACTTTCTTATTTGGATATTTCCCTATTGATGGTAAACCAGTAATTGCCCGAATGGCTTCCTTAGTGATTTTATAGGGTCGGTCCAACCATATGAATTCCCCGTGTACTCTTCTTAGTACATATCTGACAATCTCATCCTCAATTTCCAAAATATCTAGAATATCAGTGAACCCTAGATCTTCAATGTGTTTATATGCCAGTTTGATTTTACTACATTCTCCCATGAGTTCATTCATATACATCCCTTTGATCTCTAAAGTGCCTAAGTCCTCTATATGACAATGAATATAGGCCCTAACATCTTCTACATATACCACTCCCTTCGGGACACGAGAAAACTCTCCAACCAAACTTCCTTGGTAGCCACATATGGATATCGTTTGAAAATTGGCCTAGGGCGGTCCTTAACTTATACTAAAGTTGGATTTGCAATGAAAATAGGAGCAAAAGATGACATTGATTCCATGATTCAAGAAAAATACCTTTAGAACGCTACTGGTGAAAACCTCTTATCAAATCCTTCCAGATGCTAGTGTGATCATTCAAGATGAAATATGATCGCCTCTGAATAGCTTCTGAGTTCCCTAAGTCACTCTGAATCACTCCAAAATCACTTTGAATACTGGGTGAATAATAATGAAGTGTAATCAACCTTTTATTCATTGAGAAAACCCTAATTTTCTATTGACATAAATGACTGCTGGTGAATGATATCAAATCTCACTCTGAATATATCAATGTTGAATAATCATCTCGAATATCTAGAACATCTTCCAGAATCTCCTCTGGGGGCATATGCATCATCTCTCATGAAATTTTCCTACCCCTAATGTATCTGCCTTAGTTATCGGATGAGTTCACTACCGGTGTAGGAGCAACCTCTTCTGTTGGATAGGTAATCGGGACATTCCCATTTGATGATTTCTCTTTAGTCTTTCTAACCCATCTCTGAGTATGATCTTGCCAGATTTCATTGACCTTCTCTTTTTCTTTATCATTTGTTCCTCCATTTCCAATCAGTGGATTTCTATTTCTATAGAACTTAACAATATGTCCAACTTCATTGCATGCATAACATGTAACATTGTTCTTTTGAACTGCCTTGCTAAAACCAGTTAAATTGCTTGACCTGCACTGATTAGCCATATGTCCAAATTTTCCACAAGCATAGTATTTTACATTCATTCTGCAACCTTGTATCTTATGAACAATTTTATTGCTTTTAGAACATTTACCGGGAGCAGAATCAGGGTTCTGATTTTCTTTGTTTCTACACTGCCTAGCCATGTGACCAAATCTATTGCAAACAAAACATCTACCATTGAATTTATAAGCATTGAATTGTCTTACTAGTGCCTTATGGTTTTGATCTTCATTAGCAGTACGAGAACTCTGTCCTTTCTCAAATCCACGTCCACTGGAATCTCCAATCTGCCTCTCTCTCTTTAGTAACTCATGAAGTTGTGTTGAGTTGAACTTGAATTTTTCTTTGTACTCACTTGTAGCAATTAAAAAATTTCTTAGTACTATCATTTGTCTCTCAAGATATTTCTCATTTTTCCAAGATTGTACCAAATTAGACCTTAATATCTTATTTTCATGAGTCAACCTACCACATTCTTCAAATTTGTTCTTTAGAGATACAACAAGATTTTCTTCCTATTTCTTTCTGTCCTCAATATCCTTAGATAATCTCATAGTCATAGTTTGCATTTCATTCTTCATAACCATGTTCTCCTGACTCAATTTCTGACATTGTTCCTTAAGTGCATTTTCATCATCCTGATTTTGCAAAAGTTCCTTCCTCCTAGCTTGAACAAATGAAGGTCTCTCTTGTACGACAAGAATAAACTCTTTAGCAGAATTCAACTCATCTTGTAGCTTTAAGTTCTTCAATATTTCAGCATCATAATCTTCAAGTGCCATCTCAAGCTTCTTCTCCAAAGCCATATTCAATGAATCTAGTTTTAGGATCTTCCTCAAGCTATTAAAATTCCTTCGAGGCACAAGGCTCCGATACCAATTGTTGGAAACCAATAACACTGAGAGGGGGGGTGAATCAGTGTTATACTAGAATGGAAGATTTTAGCCTTAACAAAACATTCATACACCAACTGATATACCTGTATAAATAGAATTGAAAGAAGTAATGCAACTAATAAGCCAAACACATAAATCAGAATCATAACACATAGATTTATATGTGGAAAACCTCAATGAGGAAAAACCATGGTGGGATTTGTGACCCACAATATTAATTCAATGGCCATATGAAGAGATATTACAATATATGATGGGTCTGCACTTGTAGGAAGGATTATAGCCTAGAGCACACTACTCATCATAATAGGAGTCTCACTGACTACATAACAATCCAGACAATAATCCGAAGAATAGTGAATTGCTTAGTATAGCATCTCCAATGCCAGAATATAGTTTTAGTTTAAGCTCTATATGTTCTAGTTAAAGCCCTAAACCTCAGTACCAGAATAACCCTTACAATGAATTCCTCATATACGTAGTGTCTCTGATATATTTTGCATTACATTATATCCATAACCTTATCCATTCATTCATTACAAAAGTGATCTAATCAATCTCCCCTATATACCCTATACAAATTTATGCTTTATGTTAGCTTACAAGGATATATACAATTATATATTACATGTCAGCCTTATAATGTAAATGAATAAGCATTAAAAAAAGTTGCTGATGCCGAATCCAAGATGTGTCGGCCCCCAATAGCGATATCCTTTACCATAGCATGTTGGCCTGCATTGCCTGTGTCGGTGTAGAGTTTGTGAAGTGCCTGTCGGTACACCATATGAAACCTGCACCCAAAAATATGTTGCCATTAATGACAACATAATGAAACCTAAGTAGTAGAGTGTCAACACCCAACAATTTGTAAGGCAGTGAGCCTTCTCAAGCTTGTAGCCCTCCTTTTTTTCTTGTTTTGAGAAGTGAGCTCTAGGCAGTGTGCCCAAATGCATGTGCATTCCCCATTGTAATACTTCTAATAGAGTATACCTATTTTGTGGGTTTTTCCACCGTGATTTTTCCCTTAACCAGGTTTTCCAATGCAAAAATCTTGGTGTTATGCATGTTCATGATGTGATGGTGTCTCATGTTTTCATTTTTATTTATCAAATATGAGATTTAAGTAAGTTGTTGTAAGTTTTGGAGAAATAGATTCAACCCCCCTGTCAGTTGTATACCTTATTTTCATCACTTTGTTGGTGTGGTAAATAGGATTGATGCTCTCAAAGAAAAGGATAAGATGAATATGACATATGTGAGAAAATCAAAACAAAAGGTGGAAGAAAAAATTGACAATGGGTTTGGACCATCTCACGGTGTTGATTCTTCTTCCAGTAACTAGACACTCTGCACTATCTAAGTTATGACCTCCATTGTGGTTTTGATGCTAAAGATTTTGTATCTTAGCAGAGTTTGTAGTATCTACCTTATCATTGATGAGGATGTGAAAGTCTATAGAGGATTGATCATGCATATTAATGGACAATTTGATCAAATTACAAAGATATTGGGGGTCTTAGAAGCTATTATGGTGGAGCAAGTCTAAAAGAAAATTTTGATAATGGAAATATGACAAATGAAGGAATTACTCCAAATAATGTGGTTAGAATGATTCTAGAATATTCAAGAAGAAATAAGAAATATGAGATGAGAGAAATATAGATGACAAAAATGGTATAAGGAGTGGTGCATCTGTATAGGGGGAGCTATTTGAGCTTTGTTTTTTCTTTCTAGATTGACATTGTTGTTGCCCTCAGGAGAATAGATATTCTTGAGTCTTTCAAAAAATGTATATAGAAAAAAGATATCCTTGTTAGATGAAGTATTGTAGGCATTTGAGATATTTCTAGAAGGGTGAGAAATAATTTGAGTAATGCTATAATATGTTGTGATGTATTTAATGGGAAAAAGAATTTCAAAAGGAAAAAAGAGCTATTCAAATCTGCACTTATTGACTTTGATGTAAAAGGGGGGGAGAATTCAACTTACTGCCCTTGGTTTTTGATGTGAAAGGGAGAGAGGTATACAAGTTGAGGTCAGTTATCTTTACCATTGGTGGTAGACAAGTGTTTCCATCAATGACAAAGGGGAAGAATGTTGGTAACTTGAGTTATTATGTTATGTTTCATTGATCTCCTCATGCCTTGTTATCTCATTGATGTCAACCTATCTTGTGTTATCATTAATGTCAAAGTAAGGATGGTGTAGTAGAAGTTTCAATACATAGGAAAGAGCATTTATCCATTCTGCTTTTGTTGAATTATTTTTAAAAGGATGGTGTAATAGAACTTTCAATATGTAGAAAACAATATTTATGTAGGAAGAAAATTTAATGTGACAATGGAAGAATGTCTTGCATTATTTGGTATATAAAGATTATGTGTTATGAATCTTAATATAATGCCTATGTTCTTTGTATATTACACTATCATATTTGTAGGTCCTTTGTTGTTTAGATGGAAGAATTGGTTGTTGTTATTTTTAATAGTAAGGTTTCTTGTTAGAATAGGTGCAAAGCATTCTTGGTGGGTTTGAGATACGTGGATTTAATTTTTGCAATCTACAATACATTTTCATGTGGCTTGTGTAATGTTGTAGTCAAGTTTTTAGGTGATGATTTCATTGGCAAGTGGAGTTATGATGTTTTGATTTTTCTGTTTTTTTTTTTGGTAACTCGGGGTATCCCCACATCCCAGCCCAATGCCCTAACTTGTTAAATGTTTATGTGTGAAAGTATATAGAGGATTGCTCATGCATATTAATGGATAATTTGGTGAAATTACAAAGATATTGGGCTCCTAGAAGCTGTTATGGTGGGGCAAGTCTAGAAGAAAATTTTGATAATGGAAATATGACAAATGAAGGAATTACTCCAAATAATGTGGCTAGAATGATTCTAGAAGATTCAAGAAGAAATAAGAAATATGAGATGAGAGAAATATAGATGAAAAAAATGGTATAAGGAGTGGTGCATCTATATAAGGGATCTATTTGGGCTCTATTTTTTCTTTCTAGATTGACATTGTTGCTGCCCTCAGGAGAATAGATATGGTTGAGCCTTTCAAAAAATATATATAGAAGAAATATATCCTTGTTAGAGGAAGTATTGTAGTCATTTGAGATATTTCTGGAAGGGTGAGAGATAATTTGAGCAAGGCTATAATATGTTGTAATGTATTTAATGGGAAAAAGAATTTCAAAAGAAAAAAACTACTATTCAAATCTGCACTTGTGGACTTTGATGTAAAAGGGGGAGATAATTCAATATAGTGCCCTTTGTTTTTGATGTGAAAGGGAGAGAGGTATACAAGTTGAGTTTTGTTATCTTTACCATTGGTGGTAGACAAGTGTTGCTATCAATAACAAAGGGGAAGAATGTTGGTAACTTGAGTTATTATGTTGTGTTTCATTGATCTCAACATGCCTTGTTTTGTCATTGATGTCAACCTATCTTGTGTTGTCATTAATGTCAAAGTAAGGATGATGTAGTAGAAGTTTCAATACATAGGAAAGAGTATTTATCTATTCTAGTTTTGTTGAAGTATTTTTAAAAGGATGGTATAATAGAACTTTTAATATGTAGAAAACAATATATAAGTAGGAAAGAAAACTTAATGTGATAGTGGAAGAATGTCTTGCATTCCTTTCGTAGGTCAAGATTATGTGTTATGAATCTTAATATAATGTCTATGTTCTTTTTATATTAAACTATCAGATTTGTAGGTCCTTTGTTGTTTAGATGGCATAGTTGTGTAGAACACAAGATATCACTAAGAAGGGGGACGGGGAGGTCAATCAGTGGTTATAAACAATTTCAAACAATGTGTGCAAGTGGTAGGATAAGGAAAACACTAATAAGAAACCACACACAAGAATACATTACATAACACGAGATATACGAGGAAAACCCAATGTTGGAAAAGCCTCGATGAGAAATGTTGTTGGAGATCTACTACTCCAATAAAGCCTTACAATGAAATAACAGTTTTACAATGTTTTAGGGCACCAACCCAATGAGCAACAACCCCTAACAATTTATAGGCATCTAACCAAAGGAGCACCAACCCCTGATCTATTATGAGCACCAACTCAAGGAGAACCAACCCCTACACTAAGCAAAAGACAATGAGATATAAAATCAATATAATGTAAAGCACCTTGTTACAAATTAGTTTTGTAACCTTTGTAACCTATTCACTCTACCGGTTGAACTATTTTTTGTCACACTGCTTCTTATCTACCGGATCTCAGTTCTCTTTGTCTGAATCCTCTTCAACTCAGCTTCTCCTTAGCTGAATCTCCTCTCACACTCTCTCTGCTCTCCTTTTCTCTTTGTGGCTCCCTTACCGGTTCAATATCTGTCGATTAGATGGACTGTTATGCTTTGTAATAGTTAACCGGTTACCTTAAACCTTGACAGTTAAACCCTTCTTTCTGGTTCTTCTTCTATCAATCAATCACTTCAATATTTTGTTGTCAACACTCAGATTGATCAAATCTCCTCTAGTATGATCATGCTTTCTCATCACACATCCTCATCTACTTAAGTCTTTGATCTGCACATTTATACACATGCTTTCCTGCCAAAATGAAAAATCAAACTTTAGGCACCTAAGGTTTTCTTCACCGACCACAATCCATATCAAATTGAATCTCATCTTCTTGAATTGAAAACCTACAATAGATCAACAAAAGCATTGTCCTTAGTTATTCTTCCATTGAACATTTACGATATTTAGCAAACTGGACCCTATTCATCGGTCTTGATTTTGCCAATCACAATAAATTATCTAGTTGTTTCCTTCTCCAGATCAACAAGATGATCAGATGTCCTACATCGATCATAATATCAAAAAAATAAATCTCTGCCTTTCGATTTTCTTTGAGCCACAATCCTCTACAATCGATCTCTGATTTTCACAATCTTTATTTAATACTGACCTAGTCGGCAACTACCACGATGTTTCACCATTCACCTACCACTGCATGTTCACCACCTGGAGTCCATGTGACATATCTATCAACATCCAACTCATTTGACTGTGTTGGTTGAAACTTGATCATCGAACAAACATACTACTGGTATACTCTAACCGATTAACCTTCATATCGTGCACTTCTTTGTTTTGCTGGTTAGCACATGTTATCATTTATCGGTGATAGTCCTCAACCATTTTGCCAGAGTTGAAAACACTTCACATCCTTTCATCTTCTTATCTAGATTTTTTAATTTGTCAAGTTGATTGCAATTTTTGTAGATAGACAAATTGAATAGACAAATCCCAAAGTCTCAAACCTGTCGGTGGTGCATACTCTTCCTCTAAGTGTGATACTAAACTTGAGTAGAAGAACTTATAGAATTAACATTGGTCTTTACATCCAATCCCACAACTGCTTGTACTCCAACATACACATTTGATCTCCCCCTGTGTACAACATATAGTCCAAGAGTCAAAAGATGTATAGCTGTGAACTCCCCTAGAACCATAGGTCTCCATACATATTTAAGTGTGGAAAGATGGTGGGACTACTCCTAGCTTATGTCTTAGATACTCAAATTGGTTTGCCAGTAGAGGTTTTGTGAAGATATCAGCAATTTGTTCACTTGTAGGGACATATTCTACCTTTACTTAATTCTCTGCAACCTTATCCCTGAGAAAATGGTATTTGATGGCAATGTGCTTTGTCCTTGAGTGCATAACCAGATTCATTGAAATGCTAATTGCGCTTGAGTTATCACACCCGATTGGAATAGGGTCAGATATTTCTACCCGAATGTCATTGAGGGTTTGTTTCATCCATAACACCTAAGAACAACATGTAGCAATAGTAGTATATTATACCTCAATAGTAGATAAGGAGACTGAATCCTACTTCTTATTGTGCCATGGAACCAACCCGTTACCCAAAAAGAATGTTCAACCACTTGTGCTCTTCCGGTCATCAATGTATCCTGCCCAATCAACGTCAGTGTAGGCATGTAAATTGAAATCTCCTTGCTTTGGATACCATAAGCCATAATTAAGTGTTCCTTGTAGGTACTTGAAGATCCTTCTGACTGCATTCACAAGTGACTATTTAGGTGCAGCTTGAAATCTTGCCACCATACAGACTACCTGCACTATATCTAGTCTTGAGGCAATATGATATAATAGACTACCAATAATGGATCTATACAGGGTCTGATCCACTATTAGTGACTCATCAACCTTTCTCAACTTGCATCCGGTCACCATGGGGGTACTAACCAATTTGTTGTCCTCCATCTGAAACTTCTTCAACATATCTTTGGCATACTTGATTTGAGAGATAAATATTCCTTTATCTTGCTGTGAAATCTACAAACCAAGAAACTATGAAATTTCTCCAAGCTTTGACATCTCAAACTCTGATTGCATCTGATCAGAAAACTCTTTACACAAGGTATCCTTGTTGCCTCCAAATATTATATCATCTACATACACAACAACAATAATCATGTGATGTCCATCTGCTTTGATGTACAAATTACTATCTGCATTTCCCTTTCTAAAACCTTTCTCCCAAAGATACTTATCTAACCTTGAATACCATGCTCTTGGAGCCTACTTCAAACCATACAATGCCTTTTTTTATTGGTACACAAAAGTTTTATGATCATGCAGTAGAAAACCTTCCAGTTGTTCTATGTAGACTTCTTCTAAATTACCGGTTTACTTGTGTTTGTCTGCATTTATGCATGTCTTCAAAAACTCTTACATGCACTCTCAATGACTCTTCTTAGTCTTTTTTTGTAGCATCTGTAGTCCTTATTGTGAGTTGAGTAACCTGAGAAAATACCTTCATCACTCCTAGAATCAAAACACCTAAACCATCTTCATCTATATTGATGAAGCATTTACATCCAAACACTTTGAAGTATTTGACTAATGGCTTCTGGTCATACCACAATTAATAAGGTGTCATTCTGCTATTTACTCTTAGGTGAACCTAGTTTAATGTATATACAATAGTATGGTCTGCTTCCTTCCAATACGTATTGGGTACATTTGCTTCATTCGACATAGTTCTTTCCATCTCCTCGACAATTCGGTTTTTCTTTTCTACATCACCGTTTATTGTCGGCATTATACACTCTAATGTGAATTGATGGTGTTGCTATTGATGGAAACCTTATGGAAACCTTTAGGAAACCTTGTGGCATTCATCTGGTAAACCATTGGCATGCATTGACACTGGCACCGGTAGGCACTTCACCGGCAGCGGCATCAATGCATACCGACACCCCAGCTGACAGGAATAAACTTTTGTTTATTGTATTTAATTGTAATTATCTTTTGTAAAGCCAACATGGCATATTATAATAGACTCATATATGTATGAGATATTGTAAATCATTTTGCAGAAGGATGATAGATGGAATGAGCGAATATTAAGGAAAACATATGCGAATGCATAAGGCAGATTTTGTATAAGGTTTATGGTTATAGTAAGAGCTTAAACCGGTACTGAACCTAGCATAGTTGATGCTGATTTAGAGCAGTACATTGTATGGGATTTTCATTATCTATTTTGTAAGTCAGTGAGACTTCTATTTTGTAGATTGAGCAGTGAGCTCTAGGTAGTTGGCGTTCCTGCATGTGTAGGCCCCTCATTGTAAGTAATATTTATTCATTGGCTAGTGAGTGAATATTGTGGGTCACAAAATCCCACTGAGGTTTTTCCCACACCAGGTTTTCTCGTTAAACATCTTGTGTTATGGTGTGTTTTCTATGCTGTCTTTATTGTTCCTATTTATTGCATTAACTATTATTTACTGATACACTATTTTGGAATACAAAATATTTAATAAGGTTAAATATTCTATCAACCAGTTAGATACTAATTCACCCCCCGCCCCTCTCAGTATCTTTGGGATTGTCATCAATCCTAACAATTGGTATCAGAGCCTGGTCCTCTATTTTCAAAAGCGTAATAACTTGAGGAAGATTCTAACACCGGTACACTTAAGAAAACAATTAGAAGGAGCTCTTGTGGACTATGATGTAGAGAAGTTGAAGAATATCAAACTAGAAGATGATCTGAGGACTACACAGGAATTCATTCAAGGACTTCAGGAGAATCTTACTATTGCTAGAAATAAAAGAAAAGAACTTCATGAGAATATACAGAGTGATGATGATGAAAAGGAAACTCTTAATGAGCTTGTGAACAAATTGAGGCAAGAAAATAGTACTATGAGAAATAAAATGCAAGATATGACTATGAGATTTTGTAGAGACATTGAAGACAGGAAGAAGAATGAAGATGACTTGACTAGGAGACTCAATGATGCTGAAAATGAAAATCCAAGACTCAGTCATGAAAATGATATGTTGAAGACAGATTTGATTCACATGTAATATGATAAAACTGAACTTATGAGACAAATAGGAATTCTAGAAAATGAGTTGGCTACTCAAATCAACATAAAGAGAAATTCAAGAAAAGTTCAGAAGAACTTAATGATATGCTGAAAAGTCAGAAACCTAATGGAGATGCTAATGGACTTGGATTTAGAGTTGGAGAAAGTTTCAATACTTCAAACAATCATGATCACAGTAAACTGGCAAGACAACCTAATGCTTACAAATTTAATGGGAAATGCTTTAACTGTAACAAGTATGGTCATAGAGCAAATCAGTGTAGATCTAGAAACAATTAGAACATTAATGCACCCACCGGTCAATGTTCCAAATGCAACAAAGTTGGTCATAATTCAAAAAACTACAGAATGAATGTGAGATGTTATGTTTGTGGAAAATTTTGACACTTATCTAATCAATGCAGAACACAAACCGAAATAGGATATGGAAAGGCTATTCAGAAGAATAATGTGACTTGTTATGCTTGTAACAAGATTGGACATATTGCAAAATTTTATAGAAGTAAGACTTCACCAACAAATAATAAAGGACCTAGTTTGAAAGGCAAAGAGAAGGTAGATGAGGTAAAACAAGAATTTTCAAAACAATGGATTAGAAAGACAGATTAGAATGTTGATGAGACTATTCCTTCACCAGTAGAACAGAGTATTACTCCACGATAGGAGATTCTTCATCCAACTGAAAAGTAACCCTTTGGGGGTATTGCAGCAAGTTGAATATCATGCAGATTATCCTCGATAGATGGTGAGAAGATAGATTTCTTCTTTACTAGCAGATGTGTTAAGTTTCACTTAACCGGCGAGCATTTAATGCGGTTGTTGAAAGAAAAGTCATTATAAATCATCGATTTTCCCTCTTTTTCGATTCACCAAGCATTCAAACTAGCAGGGAACGCAAAATCTGAGTGAAGGCATTCAAGGTGAAGAAGTGAATTGATTTCTTTCAAGCACTCAAATATTATCAAGAAGCCTAAGGTATTTTTCAAATGGCTTCCTCTTCTACTCCCAAATTTATTGCAAACCCTACTGTTGTGGAAATTGTAAAACTCCCTAGGCCCATTTTCAAAATTATTCCCAAGATAGCTAAGAAAGATTATTCCATAGGCACATTTTCAAAAATTCCTAAAGGTGTAGCTTATGCTAAAGACCCTAGGATTTATATTCACTGCAATATTGAAGAATTAGGTTCTGAAGAAGTGTTAAAGATGTTTAGAACCATAATTTGTGATGAAAATGGCAATGTCAAACCCGAGCACAAGATTATTGAGACTTTATGTTTTATGGAAATCTTGGACATCCCTGAATTTCCAAAGGAAATAGTGAGAATTTTCCTAAGTAGGGTACATGGAGAATTTCTTTGGTTAGATTCAGTCTGCAAACTCACCAAGGAAGAAATTAGGGTAGTGACAGGTTTACCCTCAACTAGCAGCAGACCAGACAAGACAAAGAAGGTACCTAGCAACACAGTCATGACCTTAACCAGAGCAACATCTGATTGTAGATCTCTGAGAGTAAATGACATCAAGGATATCAATGTGAGATTCATAAGTATGATTATAGGTTACAAGACTACACATGTAAACAGACTTAATTCAGTTTCTAGTCTTTGCATTAAAAGTGCTTATGATACGGTAAATAATGATGCAAAAATAGATGTGTGTGAATGGCTAAAGGATGAACTAATAGATAACTTGAAAAAGATAAAAGGTGATAAGAAAGGGACATTTCATTTTGGTAATCTTTTAGTATGCCTTATGTTGTATTTATCAAAAGAAATTTCTAGTATTGGACAGAAAGATTTTGGATATGACATATCGGTAGGTAAAAAATTGCAAGAAGCTTTCATCGACATGGGTACTGCCAAGGAAAACAATATAACTGAGTATTTCAAATCTTTCCAAGATAAAATGAAAACCAGAGAGAGACTACCACAAAGTGTAGTAGATAAATATGATAAAGAAATCTGTTTTGTGATTAAGAAAGATGAAATATATATGGAAGAAGTTCTTCCTAGAACTGTATGGGTAACTGAAATGGGGTATGAGGCTGATGTGAATATTATTGAGACTTATGCTAAAGCCCTGTTAGAAGCACCTAGAGAACCAACATAAGAAGTTTTTGGTAATACAAAAACAATTGAGAGTGGTGTACAAACAATGAAACAAAGAAAGAAAAGAGAAAACTATATAAGGAGTGCATCAAAACAAGTTAAGGAAATCAAAGAAAACATCATGAACATTACTGGAATAAAGGCAAGTAAATTGGAAGGATTGCAACTGGAGGCACACATTTCACTGGTTGGTACATCATCTGACATCGAGATACCTGCTGAATTTCAGAGAGTTGATAGGAAGAGAAAACCCTCACTGGTACCATCTCCTTCACCCATGAAAACAAGAACTTTGAGAAAGAAGCAACAAGCAGTAAGACAACCAGCAAAGAAGTTAACACCCAAGAAGAAATAGAAATAGGTTATACCACCTTTGGATAATCTACTGAATGAAATCACTGAAGATGGTAACTTGGCAAATGTAAGAAAATTGTATAACACATTCACTGATTCAGAAAAGGAAAGTATTGAAAATAGTATAATTCTACATCTGGACATATACAAGAAAGTGTTAATTAAAGTTGTAGATGACTTACCAAATGATCTGTATAGAAGGTTAGATGCAAAGAGGATTGCAGTAATGGAGTTAGACAAGAAACTTAAGGTTGAAAAACTTCTATCTATACATCCAGTTGACTCTAAAGAGGAGATTGATGAATTATTTTGTGAGGCTAGCAGATCAGTTTTTGCTAGTGGTCACCGGCAAGTGAGCTTATT
Source organism: Cryptomeria japonica (assembly GCF_030272615.1). Taxonomy (NCBI): domain Eukaryota; kingdom Viridiplantae; phylum Streptophyta; class Pinopsida; order Cupressales; family Cupressaceae; genus Cryptomeria; species Cryptomeria japonica. The sequence continues at coordinate 221,480,177 of NC_081413.1, forward strand.
GGCTGGTAGAGTTAATGAAATTGCAGAGGAAACGACTGACAAATGGGATATCTTTTTTGTAGAAAAGGAAAAATGGGAAGAATTGAACCAACCTAAGAAAACATTTAAGGTATATTAGAAGGACAAGGACAAAGGGAAAAGTAAAATTGGTGGAATACCAAACATCAAAATAACTGACAACTTACCACCACCCTTGGATACTACACCAATACATACTAATGATACACCAACTACTAAAAGTGTAGACATAACACATGATGACACTAACCCTGAATAAGAAATTCTATTCACCATGAATGTTGATATTTAGGAAGTGAACATTGTTGTGGACAAGGACAACATAGAGGTATAGAATGATATTGCTAGCAGTGGAAACGTTGCTGAGAAACTAGCAGAAAATGTTGAGGTTGAAATACAAACAGAGAAAACAGAGCATTCAAAGTAACCTTTGGATAGTGGAATGAATACTGGTAGTATAGATGCTGGCACTAAGAAACCTATAGAGACAGAGACAGAAACACCAACAGTTGATAACACAGAGAAACCAACAGAGAAACTGGCAGAGGCATAGGTACATATTGAGATAGTGAAACCGGTAATCACTGAGAAACCCAAACTATTGCTAGTTGAAATGCAAACTCAAACTGATCCACTAGAGGTTGATACAAGTAAATTGGTTACTAATACTGGAAGCACTGAAATAATAAAGGCAGTTGGTCAGACATCCGAATTCAGACCTACCAATGTGACAAAGGTACTTCTGGACTCTATTAAGAAGATAACTGATTGTAATGCATTAGCCTACAAGGCAATTGATGATACAATACCTATTCTTGAGATGATTGCACCAAAATGCAATATAGATCATATAAAGCATTCTTTAGGTCAGTTAGACACATTGTCTAAATTTATTGCTAGAAATGTAATAACAGTTGATAAAATAAATGAGGATACATTCAAAGAGAAAATGGAAAAAGAAAAATTCTTTGAGGACACAATAAAGAAGTGCACTGAACACATTAACACACTTTTACCAGCATTGAGTACAACAATTTTGGAATATAAGGAACTACACAGGGATACATGCAAGCCACATCTATTGACTTAGGACATTGAAAAAGAAATGAGTAGAGTAAAAAAGGAAATAAATGATATAGCTGATAACATAATTGGTTCATCCAAACCTATATCAGTTATTGAGCAAGAAATAGCAGGATTTGAGGAAAAGTTGGAGAAATTTGAGAAAGAAAAAGCAAGGATCAAGGCAAATGTCAGAGATCTTAAGTATAAACTTAGTCCTAAATTGGATAACCTTATCTCTCTGAGAAATGAGATCTCTAAGGCATTAATTCAAGGGGAAAGATCACCAGAAGAGAATATACATCATCTCACTGGCACGATCCAATGAAATGAGGTAACCATGAATGATAGCAACAAACTCATACAAAGTTTAAACTTGGTTTTGGCTGATATATTTCAGATTGTAACCAACTGGTTACAAACCTCAAGGTAAAATTTTTCACTTGTTTGACAATTTTTGACAACCTTTGTCATTGATGTCAAAGGGGGAGTAGTGGATAGAGGAAAATGGCTATTCAGAGGAGATTATCTAGTCAGGGGGAGCACATATTTTTGGTAAATTTTTGGACTTCACTTTTTGGAACAGTTTTTGGATTTTTCTCATGAGTGTTGCCATCAATGCCAAAGGGGGAGATTGTTGGCATTATAAACTCTAATGAGAATTGATGGTGTTGTCATTGATGGCAACCTTATGGCAACCTTATGGAAACCTTCAGGCAACCTTGTGGCATTCATCTGGTAAACCACTGGCAGGCACCGACACCAATAGACACTTCATCAGTAGTGGCATCAATGCATACCAACACCCCAGATGACAAGAATAAACTTTTGTTTATTGTATTTAATTGTAATTATCTTTTGTAAAGCCAACATGACATATTGTAATAGACTCATATATGTATGAGATCTTGTAAATCATTTTGAAGAAGGATGATAGATGGAATGAGCAAATATTAAGGAAAACATATGCGAGTGCATAAGGCAGATTTTGTATAAGGTTTATGGTTATAGTAAGAGCTTAAACTGGTATTGAACCTGGCATAGTTGATGCAGATTTAGAGTAGTACATTGTATGAGATTTTCATAATCCATTTTGTAAGTCAGTGAGACTTCTATTTTGTAGATTGAGCAGCGAGCTCTAAGCAGTTGGCCTTCCTGCATGTGCAGGCCCCTCATTGTAAGTAATATTTATTCATTGGCCAGTGAGTGATTATTGTGGGTCACAAATCCCACCAAGGTTTCCCACACCGGGTTTCCTCGTTAAACATATTGTGTTATGGTGTGTTTTCTATGTTGTCTTTATTGTTTCTGTTTACTGCATTAACTCTTATTTACCGATACACTATTTTGGAATGCAAAATATTTAATAAGGTTAAATATTCTATCAACCGGTTAGATACTGATTCACCCCCCCCCTCTCAGTATCTTTTGGACTGTCATCAATCCTAACATTGTTGTGGTGTCCTTGGAGTTGAATATTGTCTTTTATCTCCATGTCTCTCACAGTAGTCTTCAAACTCATTTGATGTGACCTCACCACCCCGGTCAGATCTCAAACACTTCATCTTACATCCACTTTCCTTCTCAACCATCTTCCAATAGATTTTAAACCTCTCACATGCTTGCGATTTTTCATGTAGAAAGGTAACACATGTCATTCTTGAAAAATGATCAATGAAGAACATAAAGTATCTTTAACTGGCTAAAGCTCTTGTTCTGATTGTTCCACATAGATCACTATGCACAAGTTATAAGGGCCTTGAGGAATTATGTTCTTTGGTCTTGAAGGTCACCTTAGTCTGCTTACCTCTTAGACATTCATCACAAAAGGTGCTTGCTGGTTTAGTGATCCGTGTTATATCTCTTACATATAGCCTTTCTTTCTCACCTTAACCAAATTATAAAATTTTATATGGCATAATATTTGGTGCCATATATAGTTCTCATCTACTTGTACCATCAATCTTTGGGATTCAAATCATTCTTTGAGGTTGTATACATTTCCATTTGTCTTTTTTCCTTCTCCAATAATCTATCTGGTACTCTGCTTTCTTATTTGACAATCAATAGAGTCAAAACTAAACTTGTATCCTTTGTCACACATCTGACTCACACTCAACAAATTATGTTTTAGACCTTCCACATAGTATACATCACAAGCCTTCAAATTCCCATCTATGTTCAGAGTACCTTTTCCTTTTATCTTGATGGAAGAGTTGTCTCTAAACCTCACCGAGCCTCCCTTCAAGTCTTCAAACTTGATGAACTTCTTTTTGTTTCCATTCATGTGATTGGAATAGCCACTGTCAACTACCCATAAATTTCTTCTTTCTACATATAGGGCAGTCTGGACAATCAGACTTGACTCAGCCTTATTCTTATCCTTTTCTACCCAAAACTGTTTGGCTTCCTTCTTCTTTCCTACAATATCTTTTTCTCCAGTTTTTCGTCCGGTTTTTGATCTGGTATTGACTTCTTTTTCTTAGTTATTTTGAGTTTGCAATGCTTTGCAATGTGGCTAACATTTTGACAATGATAGCATTTCACATTGATATTGAAAGATGAACTTGAAAAACTATTGTAGGATACCAGCTAACCTCTCCTAGATTCATAACTCCTATGACCAAACCCATTACATTGATAACAAAAAACATTTATTTCCTAGAGTGCAGCAAGTGGATTTCTACTTTAAAAATTATGATGGGTTTTATGCATTACACTACAATTAGCAATTCTATGTCCAAACTTATTACATCGATGATAGTAACCATGGAATTTGGGTACATACCACTCTTGTCTATTTCGATCGGCAAATCTTTATCTCACGAGGTGTCTTCTTCTCACGTTATTGACTCTAGTGAACCCTTCATTATCAACCTTTGGCTTGCCTTTAGGATCTAAATTTTAGTACAATGAGTGAGGCTTCTGGTTCACACACTGATTTCTTGTAGCTTTAGCATAGGTCTTCTTCTCAGTAGGTTTGCTGACTGTGAAGGTTTATTTTTCTTTACTTTCACTTGAAGAAGTAAATTGTATCTCTTTTCCAGGTGTGTCTTTGTTGTTGAAACTCTATCCCTCTTCAAATCCTATATCTATGGTATCTTTTGAGGGATTCTGATTACTCAACATCTTGTCCAAGGCTTCAGTGTTGCTTTCATATTTTCTCCTCATATTTAATTCATTCTTTCTCTTTTCAAGCTCCTTTATGAGCCTTACAATTTCTTATTGCAGATTCTGATGCTCCTTCTCCTTCTTTATCAAATCAGAGGATGTAACTTCCCACATCCTTTTAGCTTGTTCTAACTAGAGTTTTAGATTAGAAAGTGTTTTGTTGGACTCGTCCACAAATTTCTCTTAACTATCTTGTTCTTCTACAGCAACACACTTACACTTCTTGAGATCCCTTTTTGTTTCTCTCAAATCCTCAAGAGCACTTATGAACTCACCTTACAAGTCCACTTCAGCTTCAATGTCTTCATCTTCATTAGCTCCATCAACCAGTTCATCTTGTGCCATGAAGAGATTAATTTCTCTTTTACCCTCACAACAGTCATCTTTTGAGGCACTTTCTTCATTTATAGTGTCATCTTCAAATGTATACATTTTGTTCTACTTCCGGTAGCTTTTTATTTCTTGTCGGTAAGCTTTCTTATTTTTATCCTTACCCAAAGGTCTGTTGATGCTTTGTTGCTCCTCTCTAGCATTCTCACCATAGGGACATTTTGAAGCAAAGTGTCTTATTTTTCCACAGTTAAAACATTTGAAAGGCAATTTTCCATTGTACTTACTAGATTCTTTTTAAGCTTCATTACGAACATTTCTACCACTGTATCCAAGTCTTCACTAATTTATCCATGAGCAATTTCTTCCTTACACTTTTTGATGGAGTTGAAAGCAGCCTCTTTGCTTGAAGTTTCTTCACCATTTGTTCTCATCTCATAAGTAGTTAGGGACCCACATATTTCATCCATTGAAAAGGTTTTTAGATCATTGGATTCTTCTATTGTAGAGACCTTTGTATCATACTTATATGTGAGTGATCTAAGTTCCTTTTTGGAAATAACTTCACTAGATATATCCTCTCCAAGTCCTCTAATAAGATTCATCATTTCATAAATTCTTTGAAGATAATCAACAATCTTTTCTTCATCTTTCATTTTCAAGCCTTCAAGCTAAACTCTTAGTGTTTACAGTTTAGACTCCTTGACCTTAACATCTCCTTCAAATAATCTCTTCAACTTATCCTATTTCCTTGGTAGAAGAGAAGTGCATAACCTTAACAAACTCATTATTAGGAAATCCACCAAGAATAGCATGCTTGGCCTTGGCATTGTTTTCATACTCCTTCTTAGAATCCAGATCTGTAGGGGGAGAATTAGGGATAGTATACCCATTCTTAACAGAAATCCAAATATCAAAACCTAGGGAAGATAGATAGGTTTCCATTCTTCTTCTCCAGAATCCATAGTTGGCACCATCAAACATGGGAGCTTTGGAGGAGAAGGATTCATTCCTTTCCATTGTGTTCTTAAACTAGAATCTACCCAAGCTAGAGAAAGCTTTTTCAAATAGGGAACCTAAGGCTCTGATACCAATTATAGAACACAAGATATCACTAAGAAGGGGGTGGTGAATAAGTGATTATAAACAATTTAAAACAATCAGTGCAACCAATAGGATAATGAAAACACTAACAAGAAACCAGACACAAGAGCACATCACATAATACCGGATATATGAGGAAAACCCAATGTGGGAAAAACCTTGGTTAGAAATGCTATCGGAGATCTACTGCTCCAATCCAATCTCAAAATAATAATAGTTTTATAATGTTTTAGGGCACCAACCCAAGGAGCACCAACCCCTAAAAATTTGTGGGAACCTACACAAAGGAGCACCATCCTCTGATCTATTTTGAGTACCAGTTCAAGGAGCACCAACCCCTACACTAAGCACCCACTCAGTGCAATACAATGAGATATAAAATCAATCCAATGAAAAGTACCTTGTTACAAATGAGTTTTGTAACCTTTGCAACCTATTCACTCTATCAGTTGAACTATTTTCTTTCACACTGCTTCTTCTCTATTGGATCTCCATTCCCTCTGTCTAAATCCTCTTGAACTCAACTTCTAGCTAGGAGGATATCCTCTCACACTTTCTACTCTCCTTCACTCTTAGCGGCTACCTTACTTGTTCAATGTATGTCAGTTTGATAGATTGTTATGTTCTATAACAATTTAACATTTACCTTAAACCTTGTCGGTTAAGCCCTTCTTGTCAGTTCTTCTTCTATCACTCAATCACTTCAATATTTTTCAATCAACACTTAGACTGATCAACTCTCCTCTAGCATGATTAGACATTCTCATCACACATCCTGATCTGCTTAAGTCTTTGATGTGCACATTTATACACATGCTTTCCCACCAAAACAAACACTCAAACTTTACGTACCTAGGGTTTTCTTCACTGACCATGATTTATATCAAATCATATCTCATCTGGTTGAATCGACAACCTGCAATAGTTCAACAAAAATCTCTATCCTTATTTATTCTTCCAATGAATGTTTACTATATTTAGAAAACTGGATCCTGTTCATCGGTCTTGATTTTGTCGATCACAATAAATGATCTATCTGTTTCCTTCTCCAAATGAACAAGAGGATCAGATGTCATGTGTCAATCATAATATCAAAAAATAAAATCTCTGCCTTTCGATCTTCTTTGAGCCACAATCCTTTGCAATTGATCTGTGATTTTCACAGTCTTCATTTAATACCGACCTAGTCGGCAATTACCTCGATGATGCACCATTCATTTACCACTATATATTATCCACCTAGAGTCTGAGCGACATCCCTATCAACATCCAACTCACTTGACTATGTTAGTTCAAACTCAGTCAGTGACCAAACATACTACCGATATACACTAACTGGTTAACCTTCATATCGTGCACTTTTCTGTTATCCTAGTCAAAACATGTTATCATTTATCACTGACAGTGCTCAACCATTTTTTTAGAGTGGAAAACACTTTACATCCTTTCATTTTCTTACCCAAGTCCTTCAATTTGTTGCTTTACTTGCTTACCGATTGACATACTTACCAGTTGACATCAACATGCCAAAAATCTACAATACTCCTACTTTGATACCAGTAACATCATCTTGCCGGTTGACATCAATGATAACACAATGGAAATAAGTTGGTTGTTGTTATTTGTAATAGTAAGGTTTCTTGTTAGAACAAGTCCAAAGAGTGCTTGGTGGCTTTCAGATATGTAGATTTAAGTGTTGCAATTTGTAAAACATGTTCATGTGGCTTGTGTAATGTTTTAGTCTAGTTTTTAGGTGATGATTTCATTGGCAAGTGGAGTTATGATGTTTTGAGTTTTCTGTTGTTCTTTTTGGTAACTCAGGGTATCCCCACATCCCAGCCCAATGCCCAAACTTGATAAACCTTACCTTGCCCATTAAAAAACACGTTGGGGATTAAGAGAGGGGCAAGCTAGGGAGAGACTAGTCCTTAGGGATGGACCAAGTTTCCTTCTACCTAGACCCATCAAGTGAGTACAAGGCCCCAGAGTCGAACACATAAACAATGGGGAGAAAACCCATGACCCAATCTAGCTGTACTACCTCGCCATGCTTGAGTTTTATGTTTTTATCTAGTTTGATTTTTTAGGTAATTGTGGTGTTGTATCCTACTTGGATCATATTCTTTTAGCTTCAGTTTTCTTGGGAGGATAATTCTAGTTTGTATTTTGGGTCTCACCATGGCATGTCTAGATCCACATTGTACACTTTACATTGAAATTTTATATTTTGGCCAAGTAGTTAACACAGTTCAATGTTTATCTACATGTTTCATTTGATACCAATATTGGAAGATGTATTAGCATGATTAGCTCATTCAAATCATTCGAAAATAATATGTCATGATTTTTTTGGGTCCTCTCTATCTATTGAGGTGGATCAAAATGAATATTTTAGGTTCGGGTGGCAAAATTCATGTAACATTGATTATTTTATTTGTGGTCAACCTAGTTAAGGGTTTAAATGATTAATATTGTATATAAAAGGAGTGCAGTTCTATATGAGTGAAGGTATGTAAGGAGTGTGAATTGTAAAAAAATAAAATTTTATGGGTTGCAAGCACATGTGATGTTGAGGATGTGCAAAAGTCAATTTTCATGAGCTTTGCTGATCATATCTTTTATTTTGAGATATAGTTTGAATTCAGATATATTTATTATGATCTTAGTTTCTTGACACAGTGGTTCAAGGACAATTTCATGATGACAAGATTCTATTTCTTTCAATTGATTTATTCCTTTGTCTGCCGAAAGAGAATGAGTCTCTTGGCAACTTTCTATATCTTTCCTTGAGACAACATTTTTTAGCTTTGTAACTCATTTGTATCTTTCCCTAAGGTTGTGGACCTTACTTTTTCAACTTCTCTTAGGAGAATTGAGTTCCAAACATAACATTGTAATAAATTGTATTCATATTGTTAGTTTGATTTTTGGCATGGTTTTCTCTTGTTTGGGTTTTCCATGTAATTGGTGTTCATATGTTTGATGTGCATGGTGCATTCTTGATTTATTATTATTGTGATAATATAATTAATGTTTAAAGTTTAAAGATTTGATACTAAGTTCATTGGACTAATTTATCCCCCCTATTCATCCTCTGGTGTGTTCAACAATCATATCTTCATGATTGGCATTTATGTTAAAGAGTAGCATATTGATCCACTTGTAAGTGACAAGATTGAACCCCAATCTTATTATTATGTTGGTTCACAAAAGAAATAGTAGGGTCTTAAATTTGTGAATTGGGAAGATCAATTCAATTATCATTTCTAGACCCTTTTGAACAATTTGGGAGTGTTTTTAGGGTCAAAATGTGTGTTGTTCTGTGATACCACAAGAGAAATACCATATAGACAAATAGAAAGTTCAAATTAATGAGACTTGCATAAATAGGGATGATAAGAATCATTTAGAGATTATTGACAACAAAAAGACCATATTATAAAGACACATAGTAGAATATAAATTCATTACATATATATTCCTTACAATGCACCATATTATATATTTATTTTTACGATATTATATTTCCATTTTCCTAATAATGTGGCTAGATGATTCTAGAAGATTCAAGAAGAAATAAGAAATATGAGATGAGATAAATATAGATGATAAAAATGGTATAAGGAGTGGTGCATCTATATAGGGGGATCTATTCGGGCTCTATTTTTGCTTTCTAGATTGACATTGGTGTTGCCCTCAGAAGAATAGATATGGTTGAGCCTTTTAATATATATATATATATATATATATATATATATATATATATATATATATATATATATATATAGATATATATATATATATAGATATATATATATATATATATATATCTATATATATATATATATCTATATATATATATATATATATATATATATATATATATATATATATATATATAAGAAATATTTCATGTTAGATGAAGTGTTGTAGCCATTTGTGATATTTATGGAAGGGTGAGAGATAATTTGAGTAAGACTATAATATGTTGTGATGCATTTAATAGGAAAAAGAATTTCAAAAGAAAAAAAGGGCTATTCAAATCTACACTTGTTGACCTTGATGTAAAAGGGGGAGAGAATTCAATATAGTGCCCTTTGTTTTTTATGTCAAAGGGAGAGAGGTATACAAGTTGAGTTTAGTTATCAATACCATTCGTGGTAGACAAGTGTTGCCATCAATAACAAAGGGGAAGAATGTTGGTAACTTGAGTTATTATGTTGTGTTTCATTGATCTCAACATGCCTTATTTTATCATTGATATCAACCTATCTTGTGTTGTCATTAATGTCAAAGTAAGGATGATGTAGTATAAGTTTAAATACATAGGAAAGACTACTTATCTATTTTGGTTTTGTTGAAGTATTTTTAAAAGGATGGTATAATAGAACTTTCAATATGTAGAAAACAATATTTAAGTAGGAAAAAAAAATTAATGTCACAGTGGAAGAATGTCTTGCATTCCTTTGGTAGGAAAAGATTACGTGTTATGAATCTTAATATAATGTTTATGTTCTATTTTTATTACACTATCAGATTTGTAGGTCCTTTGTTGTTTAGATGGCAGAGTTGTGTAGAACACAAGATATCACTGAGAAGGTGTGGGGGTGAATCAGTGATTATAAACAATTTCAAACAATGTGTGCAATAGGTAGGAAAATGAAAACACTAACAAGCAACCACACTCAAGAGAACATCACACAACATGAGATATATGAGGAAAACCCAATGTGGGAAAAAAAATTGTGAGAAATGTTGTTGGAGATCTACTGCTCCAATCTAGCCTCACAATGAAATAACAATTTTACAATGTTTAGGGGACCAACCCAAGGAGAACGAACACCTAACAATTTATGGGCACCTACCCAAAGGAGCACTAGCTTAAGGAGCACCAACCCCTAGACTAAGCACCCAATCAGTGAAAGAAAATGAGATATAAAATCAATACAATGAAAAGCACCTTGTTACAAGTGAGTTTTGCAACCTTTGCAACCTAGTCACTTTGTCAATTAAACTATTTTTTGTCACACTTCTTCTTCTCTACCCGATCTCAGTTCTTTCTGTCTGAATCCTCTTCAATTCAGATTCTTCCTAGGTGGATCTCCTTTGACACTCTCTCTTCTCTCCTTCACTCTTTGTGGCTACCTTACCGGTTCAACATATGTCACTTTGATGGACTGTTATGCTCTGTAACAGTTTACCGGTTACCTTAAACCTTTTCAGTAAAACCCTTCTTGCTGGTTCTTCTTCTATCACTCAATCACTTCAATATTTTTCTATCAATGCTCAAACTGATGAACTATCCTCTAGCATGATCACTCTTTCTCATCACACATCCTCATCTGCTTAGGTATTTGAACTACACATTTATACACATGTTTTCCTGCCAAAAAAAAATCAAACTTTATGCACCTTGGGTTTTCTTCACCAACCACGATCTGTATCAAATTGATTCTCATCTTCTTGAATTGACAACCTGCAACAGTTCAACAAAAAGCTATGTCCTTATTTATTCTTCCAATGAATGTTTACTATATTTAGAAAAGTGGACCCTATTCATCGGTCTTGATTTTGTCGATCACAGTAAATGATCTAGTTGTTTCCTTTATCTAGATCAAAAAGACAATCAGATGTCCTGCATTGATCATAATATCCAAAAATAAAATCTCTATCTTTTGATCTTCTTTGAGCCGCAATCCTCTACAATCAATCCATGATTTCCATAATCTTCATTTAATATCAACCTAGTCAACAACTACCTCGATGAATCACCATTCACCTACCACTATATGTTCACCACCTAGAGTCCACGTGACATCTCAGTCAACATCCAACTCACTTGACTATGTTGGTTCAAGCTTGGTCACTGACCAAATATACTAGAGGAGGAGAGTTATAATTTTCTAATGCTAGACTAATCCATGCTGGATCGGATGTTCCACTATACCCACTTTTCTCAGTCTCTCAAACTAATAGAATTGGTCTCCTAGCTCACATGGGGTGAAATGTTCTATCCCCTTGGGTTTGTTACTTCCCAAGTTGAGGGTATGATTCTCCACCATAGAGCGTTAGTTCATAGAAGCGTTTCATCCCGAAACAGCCGCAATCCCCTATGGCTTCATTGAACTCAACTAAAGGTTGATCACTCCCTGGGAAGATACCATTGGCATTCATAAACAATGGGAGGTAGTACTCTCATTATTCCATTCCTGTATGGTAGTGACCACACCTCAATTCCACTATAGCAGGGATGCCCTTTCAGTCAACCCTTGGACTACCCCCGATCTGCAATTCTCCCCACTCAAATTAGTAGTTGTGGGTCTCCTCTCCGTATACACTAACTCGTTAACCTTCATATCGTACACTTCTTTGTTTTGCTGGTTAGAACGTGTTATGATTTATTGGTGATGGTCCTCAACCATTTTGCCAGAGTGGCAAACACTTCACATCATTTCGTCTTCTTATCTAGATCCTTCAATTTATCGCTTTACTTGCTTAATTCTTGACATAGTTACTTGTTGATATCAACATGCCAATAATCTACAATACTCCCACTTGAATACAAAAAACATCAAATTTCCAGTTGAAATCAATGACAAAACAATGCCAACAATCTCCCCCTTTGGCATTAATATCAACACACAATGTTAACTCACATACACAACTGTACTCTTTCTCCCCCTTTGACAAAAATGACAAAGGGATTAGACACCAACTTAACATCGCTTCACTCTCCTCGTCAAGCTAATTGTAATTTTTGTAGATAGACAAATTGAATAGAAAACTTCCAAAGTCTCAAACCTTTCGGTTGTGTATACTCTTCTTTTGAGTGTGATACTGACCTTGAGTAGCATAACTTCTAGAATTAACACCAGTCTTTACATCCAATCCCATAGCTGCTTGTACTGCATGCACACATCTGATCTCCCCTTGTTTACAACATATGGTCCAAGAGTCAAAATATGTATAGCTATGAACTCCCCCTGAACAATAGATATCCATACACATTTAAGTATAGAAAGATGGCGGTACTACTCCTAGTTGTGTCTTAGATACTCAAATGTGTTAGCCGGTAGAGGTTTTGTGAAGATATCAACAATTTATTCACTTGTAGGGACATATTCTACCTTTACTTCTTTCTCTGCAACCTTCTCCCTAAGAAAATGGTATTTGATGGAAATCTTCTTTGTCCTTGATTGCATAACCAGATTTGTTGAAATGCTGATTGCACTTGAGTTATCACATCGAATAAGAATAGGGTTAGATATTTCTACCTGAATGTCCTTGAGGGTCTATTTCATCCATAACACCCGAGAACAAAAGGTAGTAACAACAATATATTCTGCCTCAGCAGTAGATAAGGAGACTGAATCCTACTTCTTGTTATGCCATGAAACCAACTAGTTACCTAAAAAGAATGTTCAACCACTTGTGCTCTTCCAGTCATCAATGTAGCCTACCCGATCAGCATAAGTGCAGGTTTGTATAGTGAAATCTCCTTGCTTTGGATACTATAAGCCATAATTATGTGTTTCTTGTAGGTACTTGAAGATCCTTCTGACTGCATTCACATGTGACTATTTTAGTGCAGCTTGAAATTTTTCCACCATACATATTACCTGCACTATATTTGATCTTTGGGTAGTATGATATAAAAGACTACCAATAATGAATCCATACAAGGTCTGATCTACTTCTGGTGACTCATCAACCTTGCGAAACTTGCATCTGGTCACAAGGGGGGTACTAACTGGTTTGTTGTCCTCCATCTAAAACTTCTTTAACATATCTTTGACATATTTGATTTGAGAGATAAATATTTTTTTATCTTGTTGTGAAATCTGCAAAGAAAGAAAATGTGATAGCTCTCCAAGCATTGACATCTCAAACTCTGATTGCATCTGATCAGCAAACTCTTTACACAAGGTATCCTTGTTGCCTCCAAATATTATATCATCCACATATAGAACAACAATAATCATGTGATGCCCATCTTCTTTAATGTACATATTACTATTTGCATTTCCCTTTCCGAAACCTTTCTCCCAAAGATACTTATCTAACCTGGAATACCATGCTCTTGGAGCCTGCTTCAAACCATACAATGCCTTTTTCAACCAGCATAGAAAAGTTTCATTATCATGTAGTAGAAAACCTTCTGGTTGTTCTATGTAGACTTATTCTTCTAAATCACCATTCAAGAAGGCAGATTTAACATCCATTTGATATACCTTGCATCCTTTGTAGGCAGAGAATGCTAAAAACATTCTAATAGCATCATGTCTTGCAACTGGTGCAAATGTTTGTTGAAAATCAATTCCTTCTACTTGAGAATACCCTTTGCACGCTAATCTTTCTTTAGGCCTGATGATCTTACCTTCTTCATTCATCTTATTCCATTAGACCCATTTAGTACCAATGACCTTTTTATCTGCTAGTCTAGGAACTAACTCCAAAGTATTGTTCTTTTACCAATGACCTTTTTATCTGCTGGTCTAGGAACTAACTCCCAAGTATTATTCTTTTCAATCTATTGCAACTCTTTTTTCATTGCATCGATCCATTTCTCATTTTTCCTAGCCTCATTAAATGTTTTGGGTTCCGTTTCAGTCATGAGGCAAAAATTCACTTGTTCATTGTTTTGTGCAATCCTTCTTCTAGTCTACACACCATTATTTTTATTTCCTATAATCTACTCTTCTAGGTAAGTTTTCTGCACATATCTATTAGGGGTCTTGCTGGGTGCCTCTTCTTGTTCACTTTTTGAATGCACCTCATCTTCATCACATGAATGATCACATCGGTTTACTTGTGTTTGTCTTCTTTTATGCAAGTCTTCAACAACTCTTACATGCACACTCTCAATGACTCTTCTCAGTTTTTTATTGTAGCATTTGTAGGCCTTACTGTGAGTTGAGTAACCCAAGAAACTATTGGCTATTTGGTGGAATTGATTATGTGTTGCATTGATGTTTTGTCACTGATGTCAATAGTAGTTGTTTGGATTATTTACCCGCACCCTTCTGGTCCAATTAGGTTGAGTAGTTTTTGGTTAACTTGTATCTGGCATGATCTGGTTGACGCTGGTATAATCTAATGATGGAATTGACTTGTTCATAATGCTCATACTCATATTTGGTCAATTGATTTTGGTCTGGTAATTGGATGCTATCCTGCTTATTCAGAAGATTGGTTTCTAGTTCTGACGAGGGTTTCACCGGTGGAGCTTTTAGTGGAGATCTTTAATGCATTGCATAATTGGTGTTGGTGCAACTTTTGATGGAGTTTTAGGATGTTGTTGGTGATCATGTTCAAGACTTGGCATTTGGAGATCATTGCTGAAGCATGTGGACCGATACTTGGTCCCAATTGATCTAGGTTATGGACCGACATTGATGTAACATGTGGATAGGACCTATTGTTCTATTTTCGGGATGTCTAATGTGTGGATATTATTTATTTTTGTCTAAGGCTAACATGGTTTGTAATTATGTAATTATTTTATTGTTTGGTGGCTGACTTGATTGTTTATGGTTGAGGGTTTGTATAAATAAGATGTAAGATCTCATTGTAGATCATCATGGTTATTGTAAGAGGTCATGGTCAAGGAATGTAATGTATGAATAATGTAATATCATTCAGGCAAAGGATTTGGTTGATCAGTGGACATCAAATTGGGTTTGTAAGAGGATTTAGTCCTCTGCTATTGAGCTTAACCAGAACTGTACTCAGGTATAGGAGATAATATCTTTCGCAGTTCAACACTTCTTTTTTGGATTGTAGTCTGGATTTGTATGTAGTCAGTGAGACTCCTTTTGTGATGAGTAGTGTGCTCTAGTCTATTGGGCTTCCTGCAAATGCAAGCCCCTTCATTCTAAATTCACATACTTACCACAGATGTATTATCTGACTGTGGGTAGGATTCCCACCATGGTTTTTCCCTTTATCGAGTTTTCCACATACAAATTTTGGTGTTGTGTGGATGGCTTGTATTTTGTGATTATTGTTTATGCTTAATTGGATTAACTACTATTTTGGTGTTGTTGTTTTAAATTGGTAATGCTTCAAGTGCTATTTTTTTAAATTGTTAATGCTTCCGGTAATCTGTGACAACTAATTCACCCCCCCCTCTCAATTGTTTTCCGATTATTTGAAATGTCTAACAATTGGTATCAGAGCTTTAGTCCTCTCACAGAAAGCTTAACCACTTGAGGAAGATCCTATGGCAACTAATATTTCAAGTTCATCCATCTCTTCTGGAGCCATTTTTTGAAGGGATATACCAAGGCTTGAAGGAACAAATTATATAGTATGGAAGATTCGGATGGAGATTGATCTGAAATGTTTTGGCAAGGAGATTTGGGAGATCACACATAATGGTGTCACACCCTATAATCCAGGATCTAGAAATCCTCCTCTAGCTAACCTAGATAAGGAGCTTGAGAATGATTGTAGAGAAAGAGAAGCCATCTTGTGTACACTTTCCAATCAACAAATTATGCAATTAATAGACAAATCATCTGGAACAGCTATATGGGATAAGTTGGAGACTCTTAATGAAGGTGAGCCTACAGTAAAAATTGCTAAACTTGATGGTTCTCGGGTAAGATATGAAAATCTCAAGATAGAAGAAGATGAAAGGATTACTACATTCATGGAAAGGGTAAACGAGATTGTTATGGGAATTCAATGTTGTGGTGGAACTCTTAGCAAAGATGAAATTGTTTCTAAAATCCTAAGAGCCCTACCACTAGCTTACAAAATGAAGGCTATTGCTATTAATGAGTTAAGAACAATGGCTAATACATCTGTCAACAAAGATACTTTGTTTGGGAAACTAACTTCTTTTGAGCTTGAAGAATTGGGACCTTCTGGAGATGTGAAGATAGAACCTGCTTTTCATGTATCTACATCTACAACTGGTAAGAAAGAGTGGGGAGCTTTATATGCAAAATAATCAAAAGATATGAAGAGAGAAGATGATGAGTTTGAGAAACTTGAAGAACTATTTGCTAGAAGAGTACTGAAAGGACCGGTAGGAAGTAAGTATGAAGGAAAAGCACCTTATAAATGTTTTGCATGTAATAAGATTGGTCATTTTGCATCTAGATGTCCTGAATGGAATTCAAGATTTGAAGAAAGAGTTAAGAGATCAGTTAAGCCTAACCCTGGATATCGGAACAAGTATAGATTCAAGAAAAAAAGAGACAAATCATGCTACATAGCGGATGAGGAAGGTATTACTGATTCAGATGATGAATTGGTAGAAGACTCTATTAGTGGATCCAGAAATGGGAAAGAATGGGTATTCTTGGCTATCAAGGAAGATAATCTTGCACTAGAAGAGAATGTACCTGAGGAGAAGTCACTTGCTGCTAAAATTGAGGATAAGGATGAATGGGTAATTGATAGTGGTTGTTCACATCATATGACTGGAGATAAAGGGAAGTTTCTGTCTTTGCAAGAAATTGATGGTGGACTAGTTAGATTTGGAGATGACAAAGCATGTATGATCAAGGGAAAAGGAACTATATTATTGGGTGGTAAGAAGAATATTGACAATTCTTACTATGTTGAAGTTTGAAGCATAATCTTTTGAGTGTAGGACAATTGGTAGATAAGGGATTTCAATTACAGTTCAAGGATGGAAAATGCAAAATCATTAACAGATATAGCTTGGAGATTGCAACCGGTATGCAGACAAAAGGTAACATATTTCATTTGAACTCTGATTAGAAGACATATTTTATTACACAGATTGATGAGAGTTGGTTATGGCATAAAAGGTTGAGTCATGTGAATTTTGATTGCATTGTGAAGATCAGTTCAACTAAGGTTGTTAGAGATATACCTAAGCATATGAAGCCCTATATTCCGGTATGTAAAGAATGTCAAATGGGTAAATAGGTTAGAATATCTTTTAGGAGTATATAATATAAATCAAATGATGTTCTTGATCTTATTCATATTTATTTGTGTGGCCCTGCTAAAGTTAAAAGTTTTCATGGTGATAGATATTTCATGCTAATCATTAATGATTATTCTAGAATAATGTGGGTTACTTTTTTGAGAGAAAAATCTAAAGCATTTGAAAAGTTTAAAATCTTTAAGGCTAAAGGGGAAACTGAGAGAGGATTAAAGATTAAATGTTTGAGATCAGATCATGGTGGAGAATTCACATCCTGTGAGTTTAATAACTTTTGCGAAATGCATGGTATTAGAAGACAATTTTCTGCTCCCCGGGCACCTCAACAGAATGGAGTTGTGGAAAGGAAAAAAAGAACTATCTTGGATGCTGCTAGAACAATGATGATGGAAGCTAATCTACCTCATATCTATTGGAGACAAGTAATTAGTACAATGGCTTATAAATTCAATAGAGTACACATCAAAGGAGAAACTGGTAAGACACCTTATGAATTATGGTTTGGCAATACACCTACAGTTAAGTAGTTCATATTTTTTGGTAGTAAATGTTATATCAGGTTGGATGATACTATTGGGAAATTTGATCCTAGAAGTGATGAAGGAATATTTCTTGGTTATTCTAATGAAAGCAAACAATATAGATGTTATAACAAGAGATTGCAAAAAATAGTGGAGAGTGCTAATGTCAAAGTAGATGAGCTAAGCAAAAGTCAAATCATAATTTATGAGAAGGAATTGACAGTGGAAATGATTATATCTAAAATGTAGCACCTTTAGAGGAACAGAGAGTTGAACTAGTTACTCAAGCAACATCATAGAATTCTATAGTAACTAAAGAATAGGGAAGAGTAACAGAGAGTTAGAAGACTCCTAGGTATGTGAGATTGAATCATTCTGAAGATCAAATCATTGGGGATAAGAACAATGGAGTGATGACAAGAAGAAGACTAGAAACTAATGAGGTATGTTTAATTTCATAAGTTGAGCCAATATCAATAACTGAGGCATGTAAAGATGAATTTTTGTTAAAAGCTATGGAAGAAGAATTAGATCAGATTGAGAAAAATAACACATGGACTTTGGTTCCCCAACCTAAAAATAAAAATGTTATTGGAAGTAAATGGGTTTTTAGGAATAAATTGAATGAGGATGGTCAAGTTATAAGGAATAAGGCTAGATTGGTTTGTAAAGGATGTTCTTAGAAGGAAGGAATTGATTATGGAGAAACTTTTGCACCAGTAGCTAGGATTGAAGTTGTAAGATTATTTCTTGCCTATGCTACTTATAAAAACTACAAGGTTTATCCGATGGATGTTAAATATGCATTCTTGAATGGGGGTCTTGATGAGGAAGTTTATATTGAGCAACCTGATGGGTTTTCACTATTAGATGATACTGATATAGTTTGCAGGTTAAGGAAAAATTTATATGGATTCAAACAAGCAGCTAGAGATTGGTATGCAAGGTTGGATAAATATCTTTTGAAGCTTGGTTTTACTAAGGGTAGTGTTGAAAGTAATTTATATTATAAAATCACTGATGGTGATATACTGATTGTTGAAGTATTTGTTAATGACATTATTTTTGGAGGTGAAGATAAATTATGCATAGAATTTTCTAAAAACATGGAGAAAGAATTTGAGATGTCTATGATTAGTGAGATGAAATTTTTCTTAGGTTTGAAGATTACTCAGACTGACAAAGGTATTTTTATCTATCAAACTAAATATGCTAAGGAATTGCTACAGAAATTTGGTATGGGAGATTCTAAACCGGTAAGTACACCTATGGTTACAAGTGAGAAATTGACAAAGTAAGATGTTTCTGCACCGATAAATTCTACAAGATACAAATCTATGATTGGAGGTCTACTTTATTTGACTCAGACTAGACCTGACATTATGAATGTTGTTTGTATTGTTTGAAGATTTCAGAGTGATCCTAGAGAAAATCATGAGATGGTGGTGAAAAGGATTTTTAGATACTTGCAAGGTACATTAGAATATGGTTTGTGGTATCCTAAGGATGATAATTTCACTTTATGTGCATATACATATGTTGATTGGGCTAGAGATGTTGATGACCGAAAAAGTACTTCCGGTGGAGCTTTCTTTCTTTGAAAGAAGTTGGTTTCATGGATCAACAAGAAATAGTCATGTGCTTATTTATCAACTGCTGACGCTAAGTATGTTGTTGCTACTAGTAATTGTACATAATTTTTATGGATGAAGCAAATGTTGAAGGATATAAAGGTGGACTATGATGCACTGGTAGTTATTCACCGTGATAACTCTGTTGCTATTGATATATCAAAGAATCTGGTATTTTACTCTAAGACAAAGCACATATCTATCAAGTATAACCTTTTGAAGGAGAAGGTGGAAGAAAATGAAGTTAAACTGGTTTACGTAAACACTAAAGAACAAATTGCAGATATTTTCACTAAACCCTTATCCAAGGAATCATTTGAATACCCGAGAGATAGATTGGGGGTTTCTGCCCCTCCGGCAGAGACTTGATTGATGCAGTTTGGCATCAGTCCGGTATGTATTATTAGAGATACTATTCATCATGGCATTGATGTAGGATGCTATTGCCTAGGGGGTGTAGTCAACTTTATGATTTAGAGGCTTATATTTTTGCTTTGATATTTCTGTCAGATTTCTGGCATTGATGTTAAAGGGGGAGCGATAGTGATGTGAAAAAAAAATTCAGAACTTTACAGAGATATTATTCATAGGGGGAGAGACATTGATATTCAGAGCTATATGCAGGAGATTGTTGGTTGTCTTCCACAGGGTCAGACTTGTTTGGGATTTCTTGGTACTTAGATGTTTTTCACATCTAGTGTTGTCATCAATGCTAAAGGGGGAGATTGTTGGCTATTTGGTGGAATTGATTATGTGTTGCATTGATGTTTTGTCATTGATGTCAACACTAGTTGTTTGGATTCTTTACCCGCACCCTTCTGGTCTCGGTAGGTTGAGTATTTTTTGGTTAACTTGGATCCAGCATGATTTGGTTGACTCTGGTATAATTCGGTGATAGAAATGAATTTTTGATAATTCTCATACTCATATTTGGTCAGTTGATTTTGGTTTGGTGATTGGATGCTATCCTGCTTACTCAAAAGATTGGTTTTTGGTTCTGGTGAGGGTTTCACCGACAGAGCATTTGGTGGGGATCTTTGATGCATTGCATAATTGGTGTTGGTGTAGCTTTTGATGGAGTTTCAAGATGTTGTTGGTGATCATGTTCAAGACTTGGCATTTGGAGATCATTGCTGAAGCGTGTGGACCTATACTTGGTCCCAGTTGATATAGGTTATGGATCGGCATTGATGTAACATGTGGATAGGACCTATTGTTGTATTTTTGGGGTGCCTTATGTGTGGATATTATTTGTTTTTGTCTAAGGCCAACATGGTTTGCAATTATGTAATTAGTTTATTATTTGGTGGCCAACCAAATTTTTTATGGTCGAGGATTTTTATAAATAAGATGTAAGATCTCATTGTAGATCATCATGGTTATTGTAAGAGGTGATGGTCAAGGAATGTAATGTGCAAATAATGTAATATCATTCAGTTAGAGGAGTTGTTTGATCAATGGAGATCGAATGGGGTTTGTAAGAGTATTTATTCCTCCACTATTGAGCTTAACCAGAATTGTACTTAGGCATAGGAGATGTTATCTTTTGCAGTTCAACACTTCTTCAGGTTGTAGTCTAGATTTGTATGTAGTTAGTGAGACTCCTTTTGTGATGAGAAGTGTTCTCTAGGCTTTTGGCCTTCCTGTAAGTGTAGGCCCCTTCATTGTAAATTCATAAACGTACTATAGAAATATTATCTGTTTGTGGGTAGGCTTCCCACTGTGATTTTTCCCTTTACTGGGTTTTCCAAGTACAAATCTTGGTGTTGTGTGGATGGATTTTATTCTTTTATTATTGTTTATGCTTAATTGGATTAACTACTATTTTTGGTGTTTTTGTTTTAAATTGCTAATGCTTCTAGTAATCTATGACAACTAATTCACCCCCCCTCTCAGTTTTCTTTCGGTTATCTAAATCGTCTAAAAGAAAATACCTTCATCACTCCTAGAATCAAAACCACCTAAACCATCTTCATCGGTCTTGATGAAGTATTTACTTCCAAACACTTTGAAGTATTTGACTAATTGCTTCCGGTAATACTACAATTCATAAGTTGTCATTCTGCTATTTACTCTAAGTTGAACCCGGTTCAATGTATATACAACAGTATGAACTTCTTCCTTCCAGTATGTATCCGGTATGTTTGCTTCATTCAACATAGTTCTCACCATCTCCTTGATAGTCTAGTTTTTCCTTTCTACAACACCATTTTATTGTGGTGTCCTTGGAACTGAATATTTTCCTTTTGATTCCATGTCTCTCACAGTAGTCTTCAAACTCATTTGATGTGAAATCATCACCCTGATTAGATCTCAGACACTTAAGCTTGCTTCCACTTTCCTTCTCAACCATCTTCCGAAACATTTTAAACCTATCATATGCTTGTGATTTGTCTTGTAGAAAGGTAACCCATGTCATTCTTGAAAAATCATCAATGAACAACATAAAGTATCTTTCACTGGTTAAAGCTCTTGTTTTGGTTGCTCCACATAGATCAGTATGCACAAGTTCTAAGGGAATTGAGGTATTTTGTTCTTTGTTCTTGAAGGTCACCTTAGTTTGGTTACCTCTTAGACATTCATCACAAAAGGTGCTTCTCGGTTTGGTGATCTGTGGTATATCTCTTACATAGCCTTTCTTGCTCACCTTAACGAAATTATAAAAGTTTATATGGCCTAATCTTCTATGCCACAACCAACTCTCATCTACTTGTCCCATCAAGCATTGGGATTCAAAGCATTCTTTGAGGTTGTATACATTTCCATCTATCCTTTTTCCTTCTGCAACAATCTATTTGGTACTCTCCTTTCTTATCTAACAACCAATAGACTCAAAAGTGAACTTGTATCCTTTGTCACACATCTGACTGACACTAAAAAAATTATATTTTAGGCCTTCCACATAGTATACATCATGATCCTTTAATTTCCTATTTGTGTTCAGAGTACCTTTGCCTTTTATCTTGATGGAAGAGTTGTCTTCGAACCTCACCGAACCTCCATTCAAATCTTCAAACTTGATGAACTTCTTTTTGTCTCCATTCATGTGATTGGAATAGCCACTGTCAACTACCCATAAATTTCTTCTTTCTACATGCATGATCGTCTGGACAATTAGACTTGACTCGGCCTTATTCTTATCCTTTTCTACCCAAAATAGTTTGGCTTCCTTCTCCTTTCCTACAACACCTTTCTGCTCAAGTTTTTCTTTCGGTTTCTGATCCGGTACTGACTTCTTTTTCTTAGTTATTTTGAGTTTATAATGCTTTGCAATATGGACAACATATTGACAATGATATCATTTCAGATTGACATTGAAAGATGAACTTGAAAAAATATTGTAGGATATCGGCTGACTTCTCCTACATTCATAACTCCTATGACCAAATCCATTAGATTGATAACAAATAACATTCATTTCCTGGAGTGCAGAAATTGGATTTCTACTTTCAAAACTATGATGGGGTTTATACATTAAACTACAATCAGCAATTCTATGTCTAAACTTATTACATCAGTGATAGTAACCATGGAATTTCGGTACATACCAATATTGTCTCTTTGGACCAGCAAATCTTTTTCTCACCGGGTGTCTTCATCTCACATTATTGACTCTAGTGAACCCTTTATTATCAACCTTGTGCTTGCCTTTAGGATCTGAATTTCAGTATAATGACTGAATCTTCTAGTTCAAGGTTTGAGCATTCTAGTTCACACCTTGATTTCTTGTAGCTTCAGCATAGGTCTTCTTCTCAGTAGGTTTGTTGACTGTAAAGGTTTGTTTTTCTTTACTTTCACTTGAAGAAGTAAATTTTATTTCCTTTCTAGGTGTGTCTTTGCTGTTGGAACTTTGTCCCTCTTCAAATCCTATACCTCTGGCATCTTTTGAGGGCTTCTGATTAGTCAACATCTTGTCCAAGGCTTCAATGCTGCTTTCATATTTTCTCCTCATATTTAGTTCATTCTTGCTATTTTCAAGCTCCTTTTTGATCCTTACAATTTCTTCTTCCAAATTTTGATGTTCCTTCTCATTATTTATCAAATCAAAGGATTTAACTTCACACATCCTTTTAGCTTCTTCTAGATTCTAATGCTGCTTCTTGGACTCCTCCACAAATTGCTCTAAATGATCTTGTTCTTCTGCAGCAACACAATTACACTTCTTGAGTTCCCTTCCTATTTCTCTCAACTCCTCAAGAGAACTTATGAGCTTACCTTCTAAGTCCACTTCAACTTCAATATCATCATCTTTATTAGCTCCATCAACCAGTTCATCTTGTCCCATGAAGAGATTAATTTCTCTTTTATCCTCAGAACACTCATCTTCTGAGGAACTTTGTTCATCTATAGCATCATCTTCAAAAGTATACAGGTTGTTCTTCTTCTGGTAGATTCTTCTTTCTTGTCAGTAGGTTTTTTTATTTTTTTATCATTACCCGAAGGTCTGCTGGTGCTTTGTTGCTCCTCTCCAGCATTCTCACCATAGGGACATTTTGAAGCAAAGTGTCCTATTTTTCCACAGTTAAAACATTTGAAAGGCAATTTTCCTTTGTGCTTACCAAATCCTCTTTTAAGCTTCCTTATGAAGTTTTCTACCACTGTATCTGATGCTTTACTAATTTCTCCATGAGTAGTTAGGGACTCGAATAACTCATCCATTCAAAAGGTTTTTAGATCCTTGGCTTCTTATATTACAGAGACCTTTGTATCATACTTAGATGTGAGTGATATAAGTACCTTTTTCACAATAACTTCATCAGATATATCTTCTCCAAGTCCTCTAATAGTATTCACTGTTTCATCAATTATTTGAAGATATTTAACCAAATTTTCTTCATCTTTCATTTTCAAGCCTTCAGGCTGAGCTCTTAGTGTTTGCAGTTTATCCTCCTTGACCTTAACATCTCCTTCAAATAATCTCTTCAACTTATCGTAAGTTTCCTTGGTAGAAGAGAAGTGCATAACCTTAACAAACTCATTATTAGACAATCCACTGAGAATAGTATTCTTAGCGGTTGCATTGTTTTCATACTCCTTCTTTGCATCTGGATCTATAGGGGGATCATTTGGGACAATATACCCATTCTTCACAGACATCCAAATATCAAAACCTAGGGAAGATAGATAGGTTTCCATTCTTCTTCTCTAGATGGCATAGTTGGCACCATCAAACATGGGAGCTTTGGAGGAGAAGGGTTCATTCCTTGCCATTGTGTTCTTAAACCTGAATCTACCCAAGCTAGAGAAAGCTTTGACAAAGAGGGAACCTAAGGCTCTGATACTAGTTTTAGAACACAAGATATAATTAAGAAGGGGGAGGGTGAATCAGTGACTATAAACAATTTCAAACAATGAGTGCAATTGGTAGGATAATGAAAACACTAACAAGAAACCACACATAAGAGCACATCACATAATACTAGATATACGAGGAAAACCCAATGTGGGAAAAACCTTCATGAGAAATGTTGCTAGAGATCTACTGCTCGAATCCAACCTCACAATGAAGTAATAGTTTTACAATGTTTTAGGGCACCAACCCAAGGACCACCAACCCCTACCAATTTATGGGCACCTACTCAAAGGAGCACCAACCCTTGATCTATTTTGAGCACTAGCTCAAGGAGAACCAACCCCTACACTAAGCACCCACTCAGTGAAATACAATAAGATATAAAATCAATACAATGAAAAGAACGTTGTTACAAATGAGTTTGTAACCTTTGCAACCTATTCACTCTGTCGGTTTAACTATTTTCTATCATACTTCTTCTTCTATACCAGATCTTAGTTCTCTCTGTTTGAATCCTCTTCAACTCAACTTCTGCCTCCCTGGATCTCCTCTCACTCTCTCTCTTCTCTCCTTCACTCTCTATACTACCTTATCGGTTCAATCTTTGTCAGTTTGATGGAATGTTATGCTCTGTAATAGTTTACCGGTTACCGTAAACCTTTGCGGTTAAACACTTATTGTTGGTTCTTCTTCTATCACTCAGTCGCTTGAATATTTTTCTATCAACACTCAGACTGATCAACTCTCCTTTAGCATGATCACACTTTCTCATCATACATCCTCATCTCTTAAGTATTTGATGTGCATATTTATACACATGATTTCTCACCAAAACAAAAACTCAAACTTTACGCACCTATGGTTTTATTCACCAACCACGGTCTGTATCAAATTAGATCTCATCTTATTGAATCGACAACCTACAATAATTCAACAAAAACTTCTATCCTTATTTATTCTTCTAATGAATGTTCACTATATTTATAAAATTGGAACATGTTCATCGGTCTTGATTTTTTCGATCACAATAAATGATCTAGTTGTTTCCTTCTCTAGATCAACAAGACAATCAGATGTCCTATGGCGCTCATAATATCAAAAAATAAAATCTCTTCCTTTCGATCTACTTTGAGCTACAATCCTCTGCAATTGATCTGTGTTTTTCGTAGTCTTCATTTAATACCGAACTAGTCAGCAAATACCTCAATGATGTACCATTTACTTACCACTGCATGTTCACTACCTAGAGTCCACGTGACATCTCTACCACCATCCAACTCATTTGACTGTGTCGGTTCAAACTTGATCACCAACCAAACATACTACCAGTATACACTAACCGGTTAATGTTAATATCATACACTTGTCTATTATGCCGGTTAGAACATGTTATCATTTATCCATGACAGTCGTTAACTATTTTATTAGAGTGGCAAATACTTCACATGCTTTCATCTTCTTATCTAGGTCCTTCAATTTGTCACTTTACTTTTGTACCAATTGACATCAACATGCCAACAATCTGCAATACTCCTACTTGCATACCATAAACATCTACTTGTCGATTGACATCAAAGAGAACACAATGCCAACAAGTTGGTTGTTTTTATTTGTAATAGTAAGGTTTCTTGTTAGGACAGGTCCAAGGAGTGCTTGGTTTCTTTCACATATGTAGATTTAAGTGTTGCAATTTGTAAAACATGTTCATGTGGCTTGTGTAATGTTTTAGTCCAGTTTTTATGTGATGATTTCATTGGAAAGTGGATTTAAGATGTTTTGAGTTTTGTGTTGTTTTTCTTGGTAACTTAGGGTATCCCCACATCCCAACCCAACCCCCAAACTTTATATACCTTACCTTGGCCATTAACAAACATGTTGGGGATTAGTAGAGGACCAAGCTAGGGTGAGACTAGTCCCTAGGGATGGACCAAGAAGCCTTTTATCCAGACCCATCAAGTGAGTACAAGGCCTCGGAGTTGAACATGGAACCAATGGGGAGCAAACCCATGGCCCAATCCAACTGCACTACCTCTCCATGCTTGAGTTTTGTGTTTTTATCTAGTTTGATTTTTTGGTAATTATGGTGTTATATCCTACTTGGATCATATTCTTTTGGTTTCGATTTTCTTGGGAGGATGATTGTAGTTAGTATTTTGGGTCTCACCATTGCGTGTGTAGATCCACATTATACAATTTACATTGAAATTTTATATTTTGCCGAGTAGTTAACATAGTTCAATGTTTATCTACATGTTTCATTTGATCTCAATATTAGAAGATGTGTTATCATGTGCAGCTCATTCAAATCATTCAGAAATAATATGTCATGATTATTTTGGGTCCTCTTTGTCTATTGAGGTGGATCAAAATGATTACTTTAGGTTTGGGCGGCCAAATTCATGTAACATTGATTATTTTATTTATGGTCGACCTAGTTAAGGTTTTAAATGATTAATCTTGTATATAAAAGGAGTGCAGATCTGTATGAGTGAAGGTATGTAAGGAGTGTGAATTGGAAATTTTTTTTTTTTTATGGGTTGCAAGGATATGTGATGTTGAGGATTTGCAAAAGTCAACTTTGAAAAGCTTTGCTGATAATATCTTATGTTTTGAGATATAGTTTGAATTCAGATATATTTGTTATGATCTTGGTCACTTGACACAGTGGTTCAAGGACAATTTTATGATCACAAGAAGTTATTTCTTTCAATTGATTTATTCCTTTGTCTGCCAAAAGAGAATGAGTCTCTTGGAAACTTTCTATATCTTTACTTGAGACAACATGTTTCAGCACTGTAAGTCATTTGTATCTTTCCCTAAGGTTGTGGACCTTAGTTTTGCAAGTCCTCAGAGGAGCATTAAGTTCCAAAGGTAACATTGGAATAAATTGTATTCATATTGTTAGTTTGATTCTTGGTGTGGTTTTTTCCTACTTGGGTTTTCCATGTAATTGGTGTTCATATGTTTGATGTGCATCGTGCTTTCTTGATTTATTATTGTTGTGATTATATAACTAATGTTGAAGTTTAAAGATTTGATACTAAGCTCATTGGACTGATTCACCCCCCCTATTCATCCTCTTGTGTGTTCAATAATCATATCTTCATGATTGGCATCTATGGTAAAGAGTACCATATTGATCCACTTGTAAGTGACAAGATTGAACCCCAATCTTATTATTATGTTCGTTCACAAAAGAAATAGTAAGGGGTTAAATTTATGAATTGGGAAGATTAATTCAATTATAATTTCTAGGCCCTTTTCAACAATTTGGAATTGTCCTTAGGGTCTTATTTTTTTTATAGACATTATTGGTTACTTTGTACCTTTTATTTAAATATTTGGTTTACTTTTTGAGCATCATATCTCTATTTTCCAAATTAATATACCCATAACTCAAATATAGCTTTCCAAATACATATTTTCTTCACCTCACTTTTCTCATATGTTATGTACCAAATTATAAAGAATGTAAGTAATGATGATCATCATTAACAATTTAAACAATCATTTTACAAAAAATACTCTCTACATATACATGATATATTTATATAATTAATTTACTTCATGACACTATATTTATTTTTAAAAAATACACGTTATCCTCATTTGCATTCTACAAGATAACTACCATGACAAGTGAGTGAAGGATTAATTTTAATTGAATAATAAACAATATAATCTCTAGCATTATTGATATTTCATTATTAAATAATAAAAAATGTATTCTTTAATATTCAACTAAGATTATACATATTTAAAGATATTATACTTAAGATTGAATGAACTAAATTAAAAAAATACAAAGATTACCAAATACATTCATTATAATTATAGTTCAATTATAATTATATTTAGGTTTAAGTATAGTTAACTATAGTTAGGGTTAAAATTATAGTTTAATTAGGGTTAGATTTATGTTCAATTAGTTTAGTGTTAGTTTTTTTTTGAGTTGGAGTTAAGTTAAGCTAATTAACTGATTAATTAATTATGAAAATATTGGTAGTTACCATTACAAGGTATCTACGTGAAAGACTAAGATTAATTGCATAATAAAAAATATATTCTCTAGCATTGTTGACATTCCATTATTAAATTATAATAAAAAATGTATTCTCTAATATTCATCTAAGATTACTCATATTTATAGATATTATAGTTAAGATTAAATGAATTAACTTAAAAAATATGAAGATTACCAAATACATTCATTATAATTGTAGTTCAATTATAGTTATAGTATAATGCATCATTTATCTTAATAAAAAACATATCCCTAATGCAATGATACCTTTTACAAATACATATTTTCTTCACCTCACTTCTGCCATACGCTATGTATGAGATTATCCAAAAATATGTAGCAATGATCATCATTAATAGTTTAAACAATCATTTTATTAAAAATAGTTCCTTCATATACATGATATATTTCTATATTTAATCTACTTGCTAACATTATATTTCTTTTCTTAACTGATATTCAGAAAAACCGCAATGCTTATTTTTCATATAAAACAATACCTGATCAAAAACACAAATTTGAACAACACAATTTGTTTAGCAGATTATTTTCCTATTTACAACATTGAGAAGGCAGATTAAAAGAATCAAACCAATAAAAAATATGTAAAAATCTGTTATGATTTAGAGATTTTGTATTTTTGATCAACTACTATCTTATATGGAGGATAGATGACTCCAAAAAGAACAACACCTTTTACAAATACACATTTTAGTCTTTTTTAGTCTTTTGCATTTTAGACCATCCCATATAACATTGTTTAGATGAAAAGCTTTAACGAATTAATTATTTATCTTCTAGTCATCATATTAAGTTTTTACGAAAATTAACCCGAACTCTTATATAGTCAATTTATGTCTTCATCATGTTTTCATTGCTTTATAATATCAATCAGTCTAACTCAACGCTCGTCTCAATTGTAAATAAAACAGGTGGTTACAGTTTTAATCAGTCTAATGCAACCATCAAACAGGTAGTTACAGTTTTAATCGCCATTCATCCCCGAAACCTAGGATGAATTATTACAGTCTAATAAATGAATGGATGAACAAGAAATGAGGAGAGGAAGGAATTACAGAAAATAATAGGTTTTATTTGTTGTGTGAGCATTGTCTAGTGATTTCAGTGGTTGTCCTTACGCTGAAACTTGGAAGCAGCACCTTCAACATTACGAGAGAGCAGCACATGTGCCCAGTTCTGTTCTGATACAATAACGTTTTCTTTGGCTGCTGTTTTTGTAAAAGCTCCATGTTCAATGGGGGGATCTGAATTTTTTCCGGAGACATTGATAATAAATATAAGGAAAAGCACAGCAAGCACCGTATTTATCTTCATGCGCAGCGAACTTCCCATGTTTAGGATTGAGAAATATCTTAATGATCAATTTGTAGATGAATATTGAGATGAAATCCAATACATTACTGCAACCCATTTATAGGGGAGCCATAATTGAAAACCATACTTTAACTAATTCTTTCCACCCTCAGGTATTCAAAGTCCCACGGCGTATTCTAGACGAAGCAATTTACTCAATTACCGTCCATTCTCGTATACCGCTTGCCATTGGAATTATAAGCTTCGACTGAGCAATTCTTCCATTTAATTAAAGAAATGCTGAAATAAACATGTCGAATTAAATTTGATTACCGATGTTGCAGTTGAAATGGGTTTTTCTGGGTCAAACTGGGTGACATTTCCACACAAATAGATTATTTCGTGGATCTTCTCTATGTGCAAGTGAAGGTGGTTAGAAGAGAGTATTTTAAACAAGTTAAATTATTCAATCAGAATAAAAATCAAACAAATAAGATAATGTCTAAAAGATATTCACAAAAGAATACAAATGCAATGATATCTATATTGTAACTTCTAGTATAATTGTTATACTAGTTGGAGTGGATATTTCTACATTAACACTTTTGATTAATGACTTTTTAAATATATGATTATATGTAAGTGCTCAATGTAACAACAAAATGTTGTATTCAAAGTTCATGTTTAAATGGGTAAAGACAAATTCCAATTCATATATTTTGGGATGGTCTAATGAAGAGCTGGGATACAAGTAAAAGATCAAGGGCTAGGATATAAGGGTACCAAATGTTATGTATAGACATATACTAAAGGGGGGACAAATCTATATGTGCCAAATTTAACTTCAAATTCTACTACATCGTTAGAATTATTACCATGCCATATTATCATCAAACTGATTATGTAACTGGTAAGCTCAAACACATCAACACCAAATAAACCAGATTTATATGCAAACCTTGATGCAAAAAACCATAGCGAGAATAGATGCTTGAATCTATGTTTGGATCCACCACCCATAACGAGAGTTGCAAAAAGATAATGAACTTGCAATGTAACTTTCATCTGACTCTACATGTGAGAAATAATGTGAAAACCACCTTATTTAGAGGTAGCTCACTGAAATTTTAGATGGGATATTAGTAGAGATTTTAGTGAGAATTATTACAACTCTAGTACAAGGACTAGTCGGTCGCACCAAGTTGAAAAAGATAGTTATTTCCTATAGAAACATGTCAACAATGTCAAAATCTGGGTATGTGCAGGATCATGGTGTGCCAAAACAGGCCCTTAAGTGGCAATGAAATTTCAGAAAATCAGAGTTATGCCACTTGACATGAAGATTTGAATAAGTTGTGAACATTATTTTAAAAATATGTAACAAGAGAATATATAGAAAATTGAATGTAGTTTCTAAGCTACTAGTTGTTTTTTGGAAAAAAAAAATCCTATTTGATGAAAATTTCAAATTTCAATGTAGTGGTACTAAAATTTCAGGAAAAAAAATAAGAAGTACACGTATGTCTGACCACCCTAATCATAATCAAATCATAATATTTTTTTATAAGATTTATAATATAAGTATTAGACTCATGTCCGGATGTGACACATATTATTTTTAAATTTTTTATAAAGTAAATAATTATTTATGAATTTTTAACTACAGCTTTTTAGAAATTCAAAAACTACTACGTCTGACCACCTTAACTTGGTCAAAACCTTATGAAATTGAATTTTTTTAAATTTTTTGTGATAGTAGACGAAGCATAGGATGTGATGCATGTTTCAGATTAAAAAAATGTTATATAGTTTGAAAGTTATGAGTGTTTTTCAATCAGTATATCAATTAGGACTATTGTCAGAATTCAATTAGAAAATAAATAATAATAATTTATTAAAGTCAAAATAAGACAAGCCTTATATTGTTGGAAAGCTGGGAATGTCCTTAAAAAAACCTTTTCGTTTTATCAATTTTGGCTACAAAAAAAGTCGTCAGCCACCAGTGTAAAGTCTGGAAAATCAAGGAATACTGAAAAAACACATTTTTTCAGTTGACTTTCCAGGCTTGTCACTTCCAAGCCAAATACCAAAGCATTCCCAAGTCAAAATTTGAAATTTGAAAATTTGACAGCAAAAATCGGATATATCAGATATCCGATTTTAATCAGTAAATTCTCTAACTAGATTTGTTTATTAATATATTAATTTATAGATAAATTAGTATATGATATTAGTGAGAGGGAGAGGAAGAGGGGGAGTGGGGGGAGAGAGAGAGAGAGGGAGGGAGGGGGGAGGGTTAGAGAGAGCTTAGGGGAGAGAGAGAGAGATGGGGAGGGGGAAGGGAGAGATGGGTAGGGGGAAGGGAGAGGGAGAGAGAGAGAGAGAGAGAGAGAGAGAGAGAGAGAGAGAGAGAGAGATAGATGGAGAGAATAGGGGAGAGGGATAGAGAGAGATTAGGGGAGAGAGAGAGAGAGAGAGAGAGAGAGAGAGAGAGAGAGAGAGAGAGAGATGGGGAGGGGGAAGGGAGAGAGAGAGATGGGGAGGGGGAAGGGAGAGAGAAGGTAGAGAGAGATAAAGAGATTAGCAGAGAGGGAGAGGGAGAGAGAGAGAGAGAGAGAGAGAGAGAGAGAGAGAGAGAGATTAGGGGAGAGGGATAGAGAGAGATTAGTGGAGAGATTAGGGGGGAGAGAGAGAGAGCTAGAGAGACAGAGGGAGAGAGATGGGGAGGGGGAAGGGAGAGAGAGATAGAGAGAGATTAGGGGAGAGAGAGATAGATGGAGAGATTAGGGGAGAGGGATAGAGAGAGATTAGGGGAGATAGAGAGAGATAAGGAGAGGGAGAGAGAGATTAGGGGAGAGAGAGAGAGAGAGATTAGGGGAGAGGGGGAGAGAGAGAGAGATTAAGACACCATGGGACCCAAAGCAACCCAATATGGTGTCATAAAGGGTCGTATGGCATCCTAAGGGGTCATAAGGGTTAATGGGACACCATATGACCCCTAAGGACAACATATGACCCCTTATGACACCATATGGTGTCATTAGGGGTCATATGGTGTCCTAGGACACCATATGACCCCTTAAGACACCAAATTGTATCTTATGGATCATATGTTGTCCTAAGGGGTCATAAGACACCATATGACCCAAAGTGACCCAATATGGTGTCATTAGGGGTTTAATGGTGTCCTAAGGGGTCATATGATATCTTAAAGGGGTCATATTGGTCATATGACACAATATGACCCATTAGGACACAATATGACCCATAACGACCAAATGTGGTGTCTTAAGGGGTCATATAGTGTCCTAAGGGGTCATAGGACACCATATGACCCCTTAGGACACCATTTGACCCAAAGCGACCCAATATGGTGTCATAACGGGTCGTATGGTGTCCCAAGACACCATATGACCCCTATGGAAACCATAGGAGCCCTTAAGATACCAAATCATGTTGTTAGGGGTCATATGGTGTCCTAAGGGGTCATATAGTGTCCCATGCACCCTTATGACGTCTTAGGACACCATATGACCCCTAATGACACCATATTGGGTCGCTTTGGGTCATATTATGTCCAAAGAGGTCATATTGTTTCCTAAGGGGCCCTATGGTGTTCCAAGACACCATATGACCCCTATGGACACCGTATGACCCCTAACAACACCATAGGACCCCTTAAGACACCAAATCATGTCATTAGGGGTCATATTGTGTCTTACGACTCCTTAGGACACCATATGACCTCTAATGACACAATTTGGTATCTTAAGGGATCCTATGGTGTCCCAAGACACCATATGACCCCTATGGACACCATATGACCCCTAATGACACCATAGGATCCCTTAAGACACCAAATCATGTCGTTAGGGGTCATATGGTGTCCTCAAGGGTTGTAGGACACAATATGACACCTTAGGACACAATATGACCCAAAGCGACCCAATATGGTGTCATTAGGGGTCATATGGTGTCCTAAGAGGTCATAACGGTTCATGGGACACCATATGACCGCTTAGGACACCATATGACCCCTGACAACATCATTTGGTGTCTTAAGGGGTCCTATGGTGTTGTTAGGGGTCATATGGTGTCCATAGGGGTCATATGATGTCTTGGGACACCATATGACCCCTAATGACACCATATTGGGTCACTTTAGGTCATATTGTGTCCTAAGGGGTCATATTGTGTCCTACGACCCCTTAGGACACCATATGACCACTAACGACAAAATTTGGTGTCTTAAGGGGTCCTATAGTGTCCCAAGACACCATATGACCCCTATGGACACCATATGACCCTAACGACACCATAGGACCCCTTAAGACACCCAATCATGTCGTTAGGGTTCATATGGTGTCTTAAGGGTTGTAGGACACAATATGACCCCTTAGGACACAATATGACCCAAAGCGACCCAATATGGTGTCATTAGGGGTCATATGGTGTCCCAAGACATCATATGACCCCTATGGACACCATATGACCCCTAACGACACCATAGGACCCCTTAAGACACCAAATCATGTCATTAGGGGTCATATGGTGTCTTAAGAGGTCATATGGTGTCCCATGAACCCTTATGACATCTTATGACACCATATGACTCCTAATGACACCATATTGGGTCACTTTGGGTCATATTGTGTCCTAAGGGGTCATATTGTGTCCTATGACCCCTTAGGACACCATATGACCCCTAACGACATGATTTGGTGTCTTAAGGGGTCCTATGGTGTTGTTAGGGGTCATATGGTCTCCATAGGGGTTCATGGGACACCATATGACCCCTAACGACACAATTTGGTGTCTTAAGAGGTTCTATGGTGTCCCAAGACACCATATGACCCCTATGGACACCATATGACTCCTAATGACACCATAGGACCCCTTAAGACACCAAATCATGTTGTTAGGGGTCATACTATGTCTTATGACCCCTTAGGACACCATATGACCCCTAATGACACAATTTGGTGTCTTAAGGGGTCCTAT
Source organism: Cryptomeria japonica (assembly GCF_030272615.1). Taxonomy (NCBI): domain Eukaryota; kingdom Viridiplantae; phylum Streptophyta; class Pinopsida; order Cupressales; family Cupressaceae; genus Cryptomeria; species Cryptomeria japonica. The sequence continues at coordinate 221,515,572 of NC_081413.1, forward strand.
GGTGTCCCGAGACACCATATGACCCCTATGGACACCATATGACCCCTAACAACACCATAGGACCCCTTAAGACACCAAATCATGTTGTTAGGGGTCATATGGTGTCCTAAGGGGTCATATGGTGTCCTAAGGGGTCATATGGTGTCCCATGAACCCTTACGACCTCTTAGGACACCATATGACCCTTAATGACACCATATTGGGTCACTTTGGGTCATATTGTGTCCTACGACCCCTTAGGACACTATATGACCCCTAACAACATGATTTGGTGTCTTAAGGGGTCCTATTATGTCGTTAGGGGTCATATGGTGTCCATAGGGGTCATATGGTGTCTTGGGACACCATAGGACCCCTTAAGACACCAAATTGTGTCGTTAGGGGTCTTAAGGTGTCCTAAGGGGTCGTAAGATACAATATGACCCCTAGCGACATGATTTGGTGTCTTAAGGGGTCCTATGGTGTCGTTAGGGGTCATATGGTGTCCATAGGGGTCATATGGTCATTATGGGTCATATTGTGTCCTAGTGGGTCATATTATGTCATATGACCCCTTAGGACACCATATAACCCCTAATGACACCATATTGGGTCACTTTGGGTCATATGGTGTCTTACGACCCCTTAGGAAAACATATGACCCATAACGGCACAACTTGGTGCCTTAAGGGGTCATATGGTGTCCTAGGACACCATACGAAGCCTATGGACACCATATTACCCCTTATGACACCATATGGTGTCATAAGGGGTCGTATGTTGTCCTTAGGGGTCATATCGTGTCCTAAGAGGTCATAAGGGTTCATGGGACACCATATGACTCTCTCTCTCTCTCTCTCCCCCTCTCCTCCTCCTCTCTCTCTCTCTCTCTTTCTCCCTCTCTCCCTCTCCTTCTCTCTCTCTCTCTCTCCCTCTCCTCCTCTATCTTTGTCTCTGTGTCTGTGTCTGTGTCTATCTTTGTCTCTCTCTCTCTCTCTCTCTCTCTCTCTCTCTCTCTCTCTCTCTCTCTCTCTCTCTCTCTCTCTCTCTCTCTCTCCCTCTCTCTCTCTCCCTCTCTCCCTCTCCTGTCTCTCTCTCTCTCTCTCTTTCTCCCTCTCATTCTCTCTCTCTCTCTCTAAAATATGACTAGTAAAATCCGATAGCTGATTTAATCAGATATCAGATTTCTACCATGTGGCAGTTTACTAAATAAATGGCGGCAATGGGAAAATTTTTGGGGACCACAAATTTTTGTACTAAAATCTGATTTTAGTACAAAAAAAAAGAAAAAAAGGGTTTGTGGGCCATTTTGTAGATTCCAGTGGCCCATAGTCTGCATATTCTATTTTCTATTGAGGATCACGGGTTTTCAGATAGCTAGAGACAAATTTGTGCTTTTGGGAGATTATTAAAGTGACGACACCAGTAGGGTATGACCCTGAGTGTTCGATCGAGTGGGGGGGAAAAATAGGAGCATGCGTAGGGTAATAATGCCTAACTGGACATGTTGGAGCCGACAGTTCATCATCACGACGAGCAGAATGAGAAATCGGCCACGCGACAACATTCGATTGAGTGAGACTGATGATGTTTTTGCCAACAGAAAAATTGATGCCCTAATAAAACTGCAGGCCAACTTGAAAAACTGTGATAGGCTTTTGTAGGGATCCCTCTTGTGGCCCCGTAGGTTCAAACGGATCATTTGCAGGTGCCATGAATTTCAAGTTAGGGCCCATCAAAGTTTGACAATTTTGAGCACTTAGGACGCTCAAGGGACGACGTGGGTAGGGTATGACCCCAAGCGTTCGATCGAGTGGGTGGGAAAAATAAGAGCATGCGTAGGGTAATAATGCCTAACTGGACATGTCAGAGCTGATGGTTCATCATCGCGACGAGCAGAACGAGAAATCAACCATGCGAAAATATTTGATTAAGTAAGACTGACGATTTTTTTGCCAACAGAAAAATTGCTGCCCTAATAAAACCGTAGGGCAACTTGAAAAACCAAGAAAGGCTTTTGTAGGGACCCCTCTGGTGGCCCCGTAGGTTCAAATGGATCATTCATAGGTGCCATGGATTTTGAGTTAGAGCCCATCAAAGTTTGATAATTTTGAGCACCTAGGGCACTCAAGGGATGACGCCGATATGGTATGACCTCGAGTGTTCGATCGAGTGGGGGGGAAAAATAGGAGCATGTAGATGGTAATAATGCCTAACTAGACATGTCAGAGCTAATAGTTCATCATCGCGATGAGAAGAATGAGAAATCAGCCACGTGACAACATTCCATTGAGTGAGATTCACGATTTTTCCGCCAACAGAAAAATTGCTGCCCTAATAAAACTGTAGGGCAACTTGAAAAATTGAGGTAGGATTTCATATGGACCCCTCTCATGGCCCCATAGGTTCAAATGGATCATTCACAAGTGCCACGGATTCCGAGTTAGGGCCCGTCAAAGTTTGACAATTTTGAGCACTTAGGGCGCTTAAGGGACGACGCCGGTAGGGTATGACCCCGAGCATTCGATCGAGTGGGTGGGCAAAATAGGAGCATGCGTAGGGTAGTAATGCCTAACTAGACACATCAGAGCTGACAGTTCATCATTGTGATGAGCAAAATGAGAAATCGGCCACGCGACAACATTCCATTGAGTGAGACTGACAATTTTTTCACCAACAGAAAAATTGCTACCCTAATAAAACTGTAGGGAAAATTGAAAAACTGAGATAGGATTTTGTAGGGACCCCTCTTGTGGCCACGTAGGTTCAAACGGATCATTCACAAGTGCCACGGATTCTGAGTTAGGGCCCATCAAAGTTTGACAGTTTTGAGCACTTAGGGAACTCAAGGGACGATGCTGGTAGGGTATGACCCCGAGCGTTCGATCAAGTGGGGGGCCAAAATTGGAGCATGCGTATGGTAATAATGCCTAACTAGACATGTCAGAGCTGATGGTTCATCATCGCGATGAGCAGAACGAGAAAACGGCCACGCGACAACATTCCATTGAGTGAGACTTACGATTTTTTTGCCAACAGAAAAATTGCTGCCCTAATAAAACCGTAGGGAAACTTGAAAGCCAAGATAGGATTTTGTAGGGACCCCTCTCATGGCCCCATAGGTTCAAACAGATCTTTCACAGGTGCCATGTATTCCGAGCTAGGGCCCATCAAAGTTTGACAATTTTGGGAACTTAGGGCGCTCAAGGGACGACATAGGTAGGGTGTGACCCCGAGCATTCGATCGAGTGGGTGGGCAAAATAGGAGCATGCGTAGGGTAATAATGCCTAGCTAGACATGTTGTAGCCAATGGTTCATCATCGCAATGAGCAGAACGAGAAATCGACCACGCGACAACATTCCATTGGGTGAGACTGACGATTTTTTCACCAACAAAAAAATTGTTGCCTTAATAAAATAGTAGGGCAAATTGAAAAACCAAGATAGGCTTTTGTAGGGAGCCCTCTCATGGCCCTGTAGGTTCAAACAGATCATCTGTAGGTGGCACGGATTCTGGGTTAGGGCCCGTCAAAGTTTGACAATTTTGAGCACTTAGGGCACTTAAGGGACGATGCCGGTAGGGTTTGCCCCAAGCATTCGATCGAGTGGGGGGAAAAATAGGAGCATGCATAGGGTAATAATGCCTAACTGGACATGTTGGAGCCGATGGTTCATCATGATGATGAGCAGAATGAGAAATCGACCATGCGACTGTTGGTATTTTGACATGGTTTTCTCATTGATGTCAACACCTACTAACACTTATCAACTCTGGCAATTTGGAGAATCAACAACATTCACCGGCAAGTAAGTGACTTATGCATAGTCATCGATATCTGGTACACCGGTAGGATATAATGATCACCGACACTTGGAATGACATGGAAAACATCTGGTTATGTCGAAGACATTGTTTGGACACCTTGTCTTGAAGTTTTGTTTATTGGCATATTCGTATTTGCATATTTGTTGTTACCGACAAATAGGTCTAGGATATACAGCGGCAGGTTCATCTATTCTAGATCAGTACAACACATGATGGACATGTTTTATTGTTATAGTAAATGCATCAAGCCGACATGTTGAATCGGTTATTGCATCGGACATTGTTTTTGTAAATTGATTTTATTATAATATCCTTTAGAGTCGACCTACTATTGGTCTTAGGTTATGGTATAAATGTAAGATCTTATTTGTAAGATCGAAGGTGGAATGCGAAAAAGAATTGTGTGAAGGTATATGCGAGAATAAGCAGAGCTATACACGTAGACATCATTTGAAGATTAAAGGAGGGTTTTTGTGAAGAGAAGCAAAACTACACCGATACTAAATCCAGCATAGAAATATGCTAATCTGAGTAGTACATCCATATTGGATTTAACCATCCAATTGTAGTCAGTGTGACTCCCATTTGTGATTGAGCAGTGAGCTCTAGGCGCTTGGCCTTTCTGCATGTGCACACCCCATTTATATACACATACTAACTGTAGTAGTGTGATCTGATTGTGGGTAAGGTTTCCCACTGTGGTTTTTCCCCTTATAGAGTTTCCATGTACAAATATTGGTGTTATGTGTCGTGGATGACTTTGTCTTTCTGTTTCATGCATTAATCCTTAGCAGTATTACAATTAACTAATAAAATTGTCTAACGTCATAAAAGACTAGTTCACTGGTATTATGCATTAAAGTTGTTTAAGTTGTTTTGGTTTAAATTTATTGGACAGCTAATTCACCCCCCCCTCTCAGTTGTCTCTGGGACCTATCAATTGGTATCAGAGCCTAGTCCTCCTTTTGCAAAAGTTTAACGGCTTGGGGAGATCCAATGTCTTCTAACTATTTCAGGAAGGATAGTCCTAAACTTAATGGAACCAACTATGGGACATGGAAGATCAAGATGGAGACACATCTAAATTGCATTGGAAAGGATATCTAGGATGTAACAAAGAATGGCTATACTGCTCCTACTACAAGTCAGCCTAATCCACCAAATCTGACTAAAGATGAAGATAATGATTGCAAGGCAAGAGAAGCACTCTTGAGCGCTCTATCAGATCAGTAAATCATGGGATTATCAGATAGGTCTACTGCTAAAGCCATTTGGGATCATTTGGAAACACTAAATGAAGGAGATTACACAGTCAAAATTGCAAAAATTGAAAGCTTCCAGGTCAGGTATGAAAGTCTGAAAATGGAAGAAGATGAAAGGATTTCTGCTTTTATGGAAAGAGTAAATGAAATTGTTTTGGGTATTAAATGTTGTGGAGGAACCTTAAGTGAAGATGAAATTGTTTCAAAAGTCTTAAGAGGATTACCACCGGCATACAAAATGAAAGTTACTGCAGTAAATAAACTAAGAACAATGCCTAACACATTAGTAACTAGGGATACATTGATTGGAAAACTATCAGCCTTTGAAATTGAGGAATTTGGTCCTGTTGCTACTATAAAGACAAACTTAGCTTTTAAGGCATGAACATCATCTGCACCATCATTTGAAAAGTCTAATTGGAAAGATTTTTATGCAAGAGAACTTGAAGAAAGTAGGAGAGAAAATGAAGAACTTGAAGAACTTGAAGCACTATTTGCAAGAAAAATGCCTAAAGGTCTAGTTGGAAGTAAGTATGAAGGTAAAGCACCCTATAAATGTTTTAACTACAATAAGATTGGTCATATGGCTTCAAGATGCCCTGATAGACATGCTAGACTAAGAGAAGAAGCTAGAAGAACATATAAGCCTAACCCTGAATATCAGAGAAATTTTTTTAAGAAGAATAAAGACAAATCTTGTTATCTTACTGATGGAGTCACTGATGATTCTGATGAGGATCCGACAGACAATGGATGGGTTTTTGTTGCTATAACAGAAGATCAACCGACACCTACTGTTCAATCGATAGAGAAGGCCTTGATAGCTAAAATTGAAATTAAGGATGAATGGATCATTGATTCATGATGCTCACATCATATGACTGGTGATAAAAGTAAATTCTTAACTTTTCAAGAATATAATGGAGGTCTAGTAACATTTGGAGATGATAAAGCTTGTTTGATCAAAGGAAAAGGTTCAATATCTCTCAATGGTAAGCATAATATTGATAATGTCTACTATGTTGAAGGTTTAAAACATAATATTTTGAGTGTTGGTCAATTAGTTGAAAAAGGATTTTAGTTACAATTCAAGAATAGAAAATGCAAAATTATGAACAGATCTGGCTTGGAAATTGCAACCGGTAATCAAACTAAAGGTAATATCTTTCATTTGAATAACAGTGAAAAGACATGCTTGATTGCACATATTGATGAAAGTTGGCTATGGCATAAGAGACTCTGTCATGTAAATTTTGATTGTATTGTGAAGATCAGTACTACTAAGGCAATTAGAGATTTACCTAAGATTGTTAAGCCTCACAATCCGGTATGTAAAGAATGTCAATTTGGAAAACAAGTTAGAGCTACTTTTAAAAGTATTCCAGAAAAATCAAATAATGTTCTTGACATAATTCATACTGATTTATGTGGTCCAGCTAGAACTAAAAGTGTACAAGGTGATAGATATTTCATGCTAATCATTGATGACTATTCTAGAATGTGCTAGGTTACCTTTCTCAGAGAAAAATCAGAAGCACTTGGGAAATTCAAACTGTTCAAAGCAATGGTAGAAAATGAAATTGGTAAGAAAATCAAATGTCTAAGATCAGATCAAGGAGGTGAGTTTACATCTAAAAAATTTAATGCATTCTATGAAGTAAATGGAATCAAAAGATAACTATCAACACCCCAGACATCACAACAGAATGGAGATGTAGAAAGGGAAAACAAAACTATCTTGGATGTAGCAAGAAGTATGTTGTCTGAATCAAATCTACCACATGTATATTGGAGAGAAGTAGTAAGTACAATGGTCTATACATTAAACAAAGTTCACATCAAAGGTGAAACTGGTATGACCCCTCATGAACTATGGTTTGGTATTACTCCTACTCTTAAATTTTTCAGAATTTTTGGAAGTAAATGCTATATTAGAAGAGATGAGTATATTGGAAAATTTGATCCTGGAAGTGATGAAGGAATATTTCTTGGTTATTCATCTAAGAGCAAAGCATACAGATGTTTTAACAAAAGATTGTAGAAAATTGTTGAGAGTACAAATGTAAAGATTGATGAACAATTCAGAGGAACTTCAAGGTATATAGATTCTGAACTGGAAACAGAGATTCTAACAGATGAATCTACATTGAACCCACCAGCATAGAATGAAGATCTAGTTACACCGGTATCATCTGAAAATTCCACTATGATTGAGGAACAACAAACAAAGACACCCCGGTATGTAAGATTGAATCATTCTGAAGATTAGATAATTGGAAACAAATATAAAGGAGTTATGACAAGAGGAATATTGGCAATTGAAGAGGTATGTCTTATTTCTCAAATTGAACTAGCATCAATTAATGAAGCATATGAGGATAAACACTGGATTAAAGCTATGGAAGAAGAATTAGAACAAATTGAAAAGAATAACACATGGACATTAGTTCCCCGGCCTAAAGACAAAAATGTAATTGGAACCAAATGGGTATTTACAAACAAACTTAATGAAGATGGTAAGGTAATCAGAAATAAATCAAGACTACTGTGTAAGGGATATTCTCAGAAAGAAGGAATTAATTACAATGAAACATTTTCAGCAGTAGCTAGGATTGAGGCAGTTAGATTATTCTTGGCTTTTGTAGCACATAAGAACTATAAAGTTTATCAAATGGATGTCAAATGTGCATTTTCTAAATGGATATCTTGAAGAAGAAGTTTACATTGAACAACCTGATGGATTTTCTTTGATAGAAAACAAAGATATGGTTTGTAGATTAAGGAAAGCTTTGTATGGGTTGAAGCAAGCTCCAAGAGCTTGGTATGCAAGATTGGATAAATATCTTTTGAAGATTGGTTTTTCTAAAGGCAATGCTGGCAGCAATTTATACTATAAACTAACTAATGATGACATCTTGGTTATAGAATTTTTTGTTGATGATATAATCTTTGGAGGAGAAGATAGGTTATGTAAAAACTTTTCTATTGAAATGCAACAAGAATTTGAAATGTCTATGATTGGAGAAGTAAAATTCTTTTTAGGATTGCAAATTTCAGAAACTGATAAAGGTATATTCTTGAGTCAATCCAAGTACTTAAAGGAGCTACTAAAGAAATTTGGGATGGAAAACTCTAAACCAGTAAGCACACCTATGACTACAAACAACAAATTATCACTAAGGGATGAGTCAACACCTATTAATCCAACTAGGTACAAATCTATGATAGGAGGTCTACTATATTTGACACAAACAAGACCTGACATTATGAATGCAGTATGTATTGTTTCAAGATTTCAAAGTAATCCTAGAGAAAATCATGAATCGGCAGTAAAAAGGATTTTCCGGTACTTACAAGGAACTACAAATATTGGTTTATGGTACCCTAGAGAAGAAAACTTTGAATTATGTGCATACACAGATGCAAATTGGGTAGGAGATGTAGATGACAGAAAAAGCACCACAGGCGGATCATTTTTTCTTGGTAATAGATTAATTTCTTGGTTGAGCAAGAAACAAAGTTGTACATCTTTGTCAATAGTAGAATCATAATATGTTGCAGCAGTAACAAACTATACACAGGTATTATGGCTTAAACAAATGTTGAAGGACATAAAGGTAAATTGCAAGGAACCTATAACTATTTATTGTGATAACACTGCAGCAATTGATATATCTAAGAATCCAGTACTACATTCTAAAACTAAACATGTTTCTATCAAATTGAATTTTCTAAAAGAGAATGTTGAAGCAAAAGAAGTAAAACTGGTTTATGTGAATACTAAAGAGCAGATTGCAGATATCTTCACTAAACCTCTGCCTAAGGAGACTTTTGAATATCTAAGAGATCAGCTTGGGTTCATACCCCCACTGGTAGAGACTAAGACAGTTGATGTTTATCATCAATTGACAGAACTAATAGAGAAATCTTTTACTCCGGTTTTTGATTAAGAAAGCTACTTCTCAGGGGGAGTAGTTGGTATACTGAATTGGTTGGTATTTTATACTTGCACTTGGTTTTGTAGTAACTTTGGCATTTGATGTCAAAGGGGGAGGGATTGGTATGGAAAAACACAAGAAAGACACATTTTACTCCTAGGGGGAGAGATTGTTTATTTTGGGTTTGAATTCTGTTATGGTCTTTTTGAGATTGTTGGTTTTTGGTATTTGGCTTTTCTGTTTTCTCACTTTGATGGTTTTTCCATCTTGTGTTGCCATCAATGCCAAAGGGGGAGATTGTTGGTATTTTGGTATGGTTTTATCATTGATGTCAACACCTACTAACGCTTATCAACTCTGGCACTTTGGAGAATCAACAACATTCATCGGCAAGCAAGTGACTTATGCACAATCACCGGTATCTGGTACATCGGCATGATATAATGATCACCGACACTTGGAATGACATGGAAAATATCTGGTTATGTCGAAGACATCATTTGGACACCTTGTCTTGAAGTTTTGTTTATTGGCATATTCGTATTTGCATATTTGCTGTTACTGGCAAATAGGTCCAGGATATATAGCGATAGGTTCATCTATTCCAGATTAGCACGACACACTATGGAGATGTTTTATTGTTATTGTAAATGCATCAAGCCAACATGTTGAATTGGTTATTGCATCGAATAATAATTTTGTAAATAGATTTTATTATAATATCCTTTAGAGCCGACCTACTATTGGTCTTAGGTTATGGTATAAATGTAAGATCTTATTTGTAAGATCGGAGGTGGAATGCGAAAAAGAATTGTGTGAAGGTATATGCGAGAATAAGCAGAGCTATACATGTAGACATCATTTGAAGGTTAAAGGAGGGTTTTTGTGAAGACAAGAAGAACTACATTGGTACTGAATCTAGCATAGAAAGATGCTAATCTGAGTAGTACATCCATATTGGATTTAACCATCCAATTGTAGTCAGTGTGACTCCCATTTGTGATTGAGCAATGAGCTCTAGGCGCTTGGCCTTTCTGCATGTGCAAACCCCATTTGTAGACACATACTATCTGCAGTAGTATCATCTGATTGTGGGTAAGGTTTCCCACCATGGTTTCTCCCCTTACAGGGTTTCCACGTACAAATATTGGTGTTATGTGTTGTGGATGACTTTGTCTTTCTATTTCATGCATTAATCCTTACCGGTATTACAATTAACTGATAATACTGTCTATTGGCATAAAAGACTAGTTCATTGGTATTATGCATTAAAGTTGTTTAAGTTGTTTTGGTGTAAATTTATCAGACAACTGATTCAGCGCCCCCCCCCCCCTCTCAGTTGTCTCCGGGACCTATCAATGACAACATTCCATTGAGTGAGATTGACGATTTTTTTGCCAACAGAAAAATTGCTGCCATAATAAAAGAATAGGGTAACTTGAAAAACTAAGATATGCTTTTGTAGGGACCCCTCTCATGGCCTCATAGGTTCAAACAGATCATTCACAGGTGCCACGGATTCTGAGTTAGGGCCCGTCAAAGTTTGATAATTTTGAGCACTTAGTGCGCTCAAGGGACGATGCTGGTAGGGTATGACCTTGAGCGTTCGATCAAGTGGGGGGTAAAAATAGGAGCATGCATAGGGTAATAATTCCTAACTGGACATGTCAGAGCTGATAGTTCATCATTGCGACGAGTAGAATGAGAAATCGGCCATGCAACAACATTCGATTGAGTGAGACTGACGATTTTTTCGCCAACCAAAAAATTGCTGCCCTAATAAAACCCCAAGCATTCAACTGAGGTGGGGGGAAAAATAGGACCATGCATAGTGTAATAATGAATTGTATCAAGTATTGTTCATTAAATAAATTTTATTGTATTGTTTAAATGAATTGTATTGTTCATTGAATGAATTGTATTGTATTGTTGATTAAATGAATTGTATTGTTCATTAAATGAATTATATTGTTCATTATAAAAACAACACTTACGATGAAATGAAATGAATTGTATTGTTCATTAAATAGCCATTATTAACCATTGTTAATTATTGGAATGAAGATTAAAGATTTCCATGATAATACCATGCACATATGAGCAACAATTTATATGATCGAATATTAACTTCTGTATATATAAAAATGTCAAATGATTAGAAATGTATGTCCATACACAAATATGGCATAAACGCCAACTAAAACAAAATGTATGTCCATATACAAAATATACATGCCAACTAGACATGTAAGCATCACAAAACTATCTATAACATCCTAAGCTACTGATGGATCATCAAAATCGATCCTCTTCACCTCACTGCTCAACTCTGAAGGATCCTGCACAAGAAAAACAAACCACGATTAATATTAACTATATTATATAATTCATATTCGAAAAGTTAACATAAAAATGAACTATAATTGAACTATTCATGTTTACGTCATCTCCACGTTTTCTCTTCAGCTTTGCAGGACTCTTGATGTATGTCTTCGGTAGGGGAGGTATGTTTTGAATATTTTCATACACAACCTACATATGTTCAGAAACATGACATTGATACAAGTTAGCATATAATTGTCACTAATAATAAAAAATTATATCTACTAATCAAAAAATAAAATAAACACGCATCTACTCGAGGCATCTCTTCTTATTCTTCAGGTATACTAGGTGTAGTCATCAAAATTGTGAAGCCAAGAATTCTCTGTATATATACACAACAAGTATATGAAACTATCAATCTATGTCTAGACATGTATAATCACTGCAAGTTATTTAAACTATTCATTCAATCATATTTGCATTCAATTACCTTTCCCTTGTCTCCAACTGCACTACCAGATCCTAAATCACACTGCACCACACTCATGCTGCTTATGCCCTACAAGAGTAAAATAGAATATACATGCAAGTTACTACATAATCTAATTAATACCAATATAAATGATGAGCATGTATGTACAATAAAATACAAACGACTAGGTGCAATAATATATGTACCATCAAGCTATCAAGGCCAAATGAAATGGCTGACAAGGTGCCCTCCTGAATCTGTCTCAACTCATCCTCGATCATCAACTGTTAAATAGACCATGTAAATAAAAATTACTACTTAATATTATCTAATTTATAAATATTTTATTAAAATATAACATGAACTGTGAAAATACAAATCTTACCACTACATCATCAATGTATGATGACGGTGCCTCCTCGCCTCTAGCATGTGAGGACTCCCTAGGGTATCCTCCAGTCTGTGTAATAATATCTAGTGCATCATGCATCTCATGCACCTCATAATGTGCACTGTCCATAGGAGGATCAACGGGCTATCCAACTAGACCCAAGCATACGTGCCCACACATGACACAATTATGGGGCACACATATGTGTGGAGCCGAGGATGACATGTCAACACCACCGGATGCACCGCTACCATCAAGAGTAGGTTGAGTTACTGACGCAGCCTGAGAAACCAAAAGGCTACTCAAAGAGTGAATAGCTGATATGGTCTGTGAAGCCACCTCACAAATGATATCAGGATGCTGCACTACAGGTGGGGGATCAATAGGAGGAGGGGGGACATATGGGCCCTAGACTACTCTAACTGCCCCAGGTCTATTTTGGGGCATAGGTAAACCTACACCCTAGAAAGGTTGGATGTCAAAGTAGTTCACATGTTTGTGTAAAACAAACTCAGCATACAATTTTTATGAAATAGAAGGGGATATCAAGATTGTTGTTGGGTGGTTTGTCGAAAACCATCCACCAACGATCTCAAAATTTTTTCACAATCCCATCATTTGTGCACCATTTAACAGAAAAGTTTTTTTTTTTGGATTACGGGCTGACTAGTATGGGGATTGACAAACAATGAGGCTATTTCGGCTTTGGATATGTCGAGATCCTTGATATCCTTATACGACAAGCCATTTGCATATTTTTCCCTCATAGAATCTCACCACAAAAGGGCAGCATTGTGCTCCTCAGTCATGGTTTCTATACTTTTTATGATCGACGTGAGAGGATCAAACATTGGGTTTAGACGAGGGATCCTATGATATACTTTTGCAATCCCCCTCAATTCATTCAAATTTTGTGCAATCAAATCCTGAATTGATGGGGGGTTTGGAAAATGAAGGTTTGGTTGTTGCAGTTGTGGTTGGTCAGTGTTTTCATTGTTATCCCCTTTAACCTAATTGTAGCATCGTAAATTGTACGCACTTGCTAGGGTGGTACAATTTCACACCTAGTTTAGCACCTGCCTTGGCGCATTTTGTATTTTGCATTGCATTTCCCCTTTAGCACTTAATTAATTAAATTAATTAGGTCTAAGGTTCTATTTTATCATCTCCCATATCATAAAGTTGGGCCCTTTCATTAAAGTGTGCCCTTTTCATTTTATTCCTCCAATACATCATTTAATCAAAAACCCTAATTAGGTCCTATTTTGAACTTTAAGGCCTGATTTTAGGGGTCAGAACATCTCAAAATCACTTGTAACTTTGGGATTCTCTCTAAAATCATCATATCCGATGGCCTTGAAAATTTGGTGAAAAGTTGTCAGGACCATGGCGCCCGGAGTGCACATGGTCCTGGACATTTTTCCCAAAATTTTAGGAGCGCGATCCAATCATAAAATAAAGCTTAACCCCAAGAAATTGGCAGGAGATTCAATCTCTAGGTCGGCCAAAAGTTGAAATTAAGACCTAGGGTTTCATATATAAGAGCTCTCTTTCTTCATTTGAAATGATCAGAATTTTGGCTTTCAAGGACCTTCTATGCAGCGAAAGAGCAGATATTTGAAGACTTCAACAACATTCAACATCCATTCATCAATTTCATTCATACATTTAGGGCTTTGAAGACATTGAAGAGCAATAAGGGATCACCGACTGAAGATTGGCTTGTACCCCTCCCTTGGGGTTGGGTATGATTTCATGTTGTTTTCATGTCTTTGCATAGGCCTCATTATATCATTTGTATTCATGCTTTAGATCACTTTGCATCTTGATTTGGAGCATTTACACTATCAATTACAAGCAATTAGGGTTTACTTTCTAGGTTGCTCTAGTTTGCTTACTTGCATTTAGGATCTTGCACACACACAAGGTCTGCACACACATTACTTTTACAATACAACTTGGCTATTTGTGGAGGTGGCAATCACCGAAGCGGGGGTTTGACTAAGGCAAAACCCTATATAGCCACCCACCATACCCTTTTCAGATATAAGTGCAGATTTCAGGATTCGGACGACGCTGCAAGTTGCAGATCCAAGAGAAGCAGGCCGAGACAACACTCCACACCAAGTTTCAGAGCAAAAGACCAGGACAGGGGCGTGGGGCGCCCTGGTCCTGCAAGGACAGGGGCGCTGGGTGCCCTGGTCCCTCTGTCAGACAGCAGTTTCAGCATTTTCGACAGCTTTTCAGGTTGCAAAACAGTAGTTTCCGGAGCAGTTTCAAGGGCAGAATCAGGACAGTGGTGCCCGCGTCCCCGTCCCGAACATTTTCACTCAGATTTTGACTCCGGGTACGCATTTGCATTCTTGTCTTATTCTTGTGTTTATAGCTTTCCATAGTTTAAGTTCAATTCTGCAATCTTGTTATTAGTTCATACTTGCACTTTGGGGTTGGGAATTGAACTTACATCATCTTATCTTTCAATTGCAACAAAGGAATAGAAATCCTAATAGGTATCCCGTGGCTCTCTCTTCCACAAAAAGAAGTAGCCAATTGTGTGATATCTCTAGGCTCTTTCGTATTCCACAAGTGTGTGGTTGAAAGTGAGATTAGGGCTTGTTTTCTTAGTGTCACTTTTTCTCCTACACATTTTGGTGAACCCGATGTGAATTCCAATCTTCTCTAATTCTGATTTATGTTTTCAAATTTGAGTGTTTATGCTATTTACAAGTTTTAATTTCTTGCAAGATTCAAAAAATTTAGAGGAAATTTTTTGCTAAAACCCTAATTTTTCAATTCAAAGTTGAACTTGTGGATAGCTTAATTGGGATCAATAATTTCAAATCTGATTTAAGAACTCATTTGAATCATAAATTTCATTTTCTAAATCATTTCCTTCTATTTTGCATGTGTTATCATTTGAAAGAGGAAAATTGTTGTCATGATGCATTCATTTCATAGATGTGATAATGGGTTAGCTTCCCTTGTTTCAATTTTTCCTTCTCCTAAAGAAACTCCCCCCATCTATAACAACATTTTAGTGCCTAAAATAATTGCTACCAATCCCTTTGAGACTCTCCCATGCTCTAAGGATGAAGACTTTAAGAGTGATCTTGACAATTCTCCTAAAATGTGCCCTTCCTATTTAGCTATCCTAGAGGAAGAGAATGATATCATAAACACCTTTCTTAATGTTACTTCACCTTCCCTACATGATGCCTCTCTAAGTGAAAAGGTATTGGTGGACATTGACTTATTTTCTCCTAAAGTTGGTCCTTCCAATGGGGGCATGTTAGTGCAACAAGAAGTTATGAACACTTCTTTCAAAGATCTCCTTTCTAAGCATGAATCTTTGGAGAAATATGTTCATGTTCCTCCTAAAAAACACTCCCTTCATGAGGATCCTTTTGTGCAAGAAGATGACATTATCCCTACATTTCCTAGTGATGGCATTTCCTTTTCCAACAAAATCCCCACTAGAGATGATGAATTAATGATAAATGCTTACCCTTCTCCTAAAGTTTGTCTTACCCATAAGCATCCCTTAGAGAAAGAAGATGAAATAATAAGCAATTTCCTTAATTCTCTCTCCCCTAAAGATCATATTGACATATTTTGAGGAAAGAGGATGAATTTAACACATCTATTGATGCTCTACCTCCTAAGGATGAGGAATTAATAAACAATGTTATCTCCTCTCCCGAAATTGACAATACTTCAAACATTCCTTTCAACTACTTCACTATTTGGGATGAACCATTAGAAGAAGGTGTAGATTATTCTCTATCCCATGAGAGAACCCTAGCCAAAGGGGATGAAATCAAGATTGAAAACTCCCTTGATAGTTTCTCACCGTCCTTGAATCTCAATTATTCTCCCTCTAAAAATAAAGCATCTCCCTCTCCTCAACTTGGTTCTACTCATAAGGATACCCTAGTTCAAAGCAAGATGGTTAACATCTCTTTCAAAGATCTCCCTCTCAAAAGTGAGACTTTAGAGAGTAATTTTGATCCTTCTCCTAGAGAGTTTATTCCCCATGTAGATCCTTTGATGATAAAGGATGATATGACCTTTCCTACTAGAACATCAATGCCTATCCCTTGTCTCTCTCCTAAAATTGATTTAATCCATGATAAGATTTTAGTGCAAGAGAAGACTATCAATAATTCTTCCAATGCTTTTGTTCATTCCTCTAAACCATCCTCAATCAATTTGATACATGTGAATGAAACACCTAACAAACCTCTCTTCACTGTCCAAGGTGCTTGTCCTTCTCAAAATTCTCAACCTTTAAATAAGCCTATCTTTGTGGTACAAGGTGGTTATGCTAATGATTCTTTTTGCACTCCTAAGAAACCTGTTATTACTGTGCAAGGAGGTTATTCTTCTAAGAGCCCTTATGAGTATGCTAAGCAACTGACTAGAGAGAGTTATAATGCGGTTGCTCATACCTATAACACAAGAAACAATAGGCAACCTAATCCTCCTCCAGTTATCCCAACTTCACTTCCTCCTTCCCAACCTATTCTTCCTCAAGCTCCATGTATTTCACAAGTTCTTGGTAAGGAATATGATCTCATAGAACAACTTAAAGCTACTCCGGCAAAGATATCCCTTTGGGATTTGATCCAAACTTCTTCCACTCATCATGGAATGTTACAAGATGCCTTGAAACATTTGAATGTTCCTCCACCTAATACATCTAGTAATATAGTATCTTTGTTTAACTCTGTGATGAATCCTAAAGCTCAAATTGTGTTTACTCAAGATGAATTGCCTACTAGTGAAATTCAACATCAATATGATCCCTTGATGATTGTGGTTATCATAAATGACACTGCTATAAGACGAACACTGGTAGATAATGGGTCTGGCCTTAATGTATGTAGCATTAATCTATTGCATAAGATGAATGCGGATACATCCCTTATTGAGCCTGACCCTCATCCCATTCGAGGCTTTGATAATGTGGTTAAGTCTTCATTAGGTGTTATCACCTTACCCATCACAGTGGGACCTGTTACTTTGCCTACTCCTATCCATGTTATGTTGGGAAATCTAACATACAACTTGTTATTAGGGAGGCCTTGGATTCACAGTATGCGAGCTGTCCCCTCTACATTGCATAGACAAGTTAAATTTATTTATAACAATAAGACATATACCTTGATAGGTGATACTAATTGTCAATCTTGTTTGCAAACATCTACTTCCAAAGGGAGTTCTTCTAAACCTTCCTCTTCTAGTGATGACTCTTTAAACAAGATACCTATGGATGGATCATCTTCCTTTGATAATCAAAATTCTTTGGATGAGCCTAAAGTTCCTGAAGAAAATTCTTCTCAACTCGAATCTACACATGAGAGGGCTTTTGATCCTGAGAAGGTTCTCACAGAAGACGATTGGGGATCTCTTTCTTTTAATCCCACCTTTGTAGGTGAGTATAGGGTTCCTCCTAGAGAGCTTAAAGTTAAAAAGAAGGAAGAAACTAGAGATCAATCAGTCTTACCTGAACCTATGAGCAATAATTTTGTGGCCGCTTCTCAAACTTCTTCTCCTCACACCTCTAGTTCTGAAGAATTTGATTCTTTGTCTTATGAAAAACCACCTTTTCTTTCTGAAATGGCTAATCGTTATGGTCATGGTTTTCATATTTTGGCTAAGAGTGGCTATAGTGGAAATGGTTGTGGTGCAAATGAAAAAGGAATTAAAGTTCCTTTAGAACATAACATGCATGAATATTCATTTGGACTTGGATATAATCCTTCTAAGCCCACCAAAGCATCTAAAAGACCATCTCTCAATGTGAATGCTATATTTAGTAGTGATGATGATCTCACTTCAACTAAATCATCTTCTACTTCTATCAACTCTCATTCCCCTCATAAGGAAATCTTGGCAATGAACAAATCTCTTTATGAATCCCCTCAAATTTCTAAATCCACTTATGAATCTTTATCTCCTATTCATCATAAAGTCCTTTCCTCCAAGGATAAGGCTCTAATAAATTACACTCATCCCTCTTCTAAGATTTCTTGTGACTTTTCTTCAATTTTTATCATTTTACACATGTTTTTGATCTCACTTATAGTTGAGCATTTAGCATGTCAAATACCTCATTCAATCTATCATGTCTTTAAATAACATTAATGGCTATTATGTTGCTCATCATTATGTGACATTGGTAGCTCATTTACTGGGGGCTCATTGTCATTCATGATGGTACAATTTCAAGTGCAATCATATTTTTGAAGCAACATAATAGCCTAATTTTCTATGTTATCTCTTGTTCCTATGGGGACAAGAGTGATTTCATACATCTCTTCTTTATATGGTTAAAATTTCCCTTTGGGGTAATAGTGTGGAAATATTGATCATCTTTTCTTTAGAATCCTCTTTTCCTAGATATGGGAGAAGATGTGTATCCTCTTTCTTATCCTACCCACTTCTTGTGAGGAGCATTTTACATACACTAATGTCTTGCTTACATGAACTCATGTGAGTATGTAGTACATTTTTCTTATGTCTAAATCTCTCCCTAGAAGATTGTGTAAGTCCTTCTCATTGTCCTTATCCTTGGGAGGCAATGATCTTTCCTTATTTTTATCTAAGGATCCACTTTTTCCTATTTCGTGGATGGTGTGAACTTTATTACTTGATGTTATTCCTTGTATGCATTTGTTGTTGTTGGTTCAAGGATTCTCTCTTACAAGAGGTGTAAGTCCTTGACTACAACCTCTTTTGCACTTGGTAAAATACATCCATAATGAATTCACTCTCCCAATTGGGTTAAAAAGAGCGTCATTCTTCATTAAGAATCACTTCTCTTTGTTTATGACATAAACATTACACTTTTTGAGCAATGGGTCATTCTCGGAACCAGAACACAGACTCTTAGAGCGAGATGTCTCCATTTTTCTTTTATGCAAGGTGATTGTTCTCGGAACCAGAGCACAGACTCTTAGAGCGAGATGTCACGCTTTTGTACTATATATATATATAGGTTGTAGCATACTTGGGCATAGACTCCTATGAGGTGCTTCTAACCTCCCTTACACACACATGCACAAGGTTGAGTGGAACTAGCGGCATAAGGCTAGACTTTAACACTCTCCTCCCTTACATGGATCACCTAGACAGACTCTAGGGGCTAGTTTTCCATGTCCTTTTCCCATGGATCACCTAGACAAGATCTAGGGGCGAGAAGTCCATGTTTTCTCTCAAACTATTCTTCTCATGGATCACCAATGTGTGTATTCATGCTTTTTTCCTTTCTTTTCTTCTCTTTGCATTTTGTTTCCATTTACATCCTTCATCTTGTGTTAGAGAACTCTCAAATCCTCACACTCTTTGTTGTGTTGGAATTGAGATTTAGTCCTCTTTCTTACCAAATGATTCTCCATTAGTTTTTGATCTCATATTAAATCTTCTTGTGAGCATTTGTCATCAATATTCTTTAACAATTCGAAGTAGTAAACATGATACCCTGTTTCAACTCACTAAAATTAGCAAGCCAAAACAGGGGGGGGCATATAGCTACCCCCGAATTTTCATCACCTTCCTTAGTAAGCATTAGGTGATTTCGTGATCTAACATGTGGTTTTGTAGGTTGTGGTTCCTAACTGAGTACTGCAGATACCGCTGGGGGCTTCGTTCGACAGACTTATGGATATATCCTTTTTCAAATAATGTTTACTTTTCTGTACTTTAGCTTGCATATGCACGTAGTGTTCATATGACCACTAAAGTGGGGGCTAAATGTAGCATTGTAAATTGTACGCACTTGCTAGGGTGGTACAATTTCACACCTAGTTTAGCACCCGCCTTGGCACATTTTGTATTTTGCATTGCATTTCCCCTTTAGCACTTAATTAATTAAATTAATTAGGTCTAAGGTTCTATTTTATCATCTCCCATATCATAAAGTTGGGCCCTTTCATTAAAGTGCGCCCTTTTCATTTTATTCCTCCAATACATCATTTAATCAAAAACCCTAATTAGGTCCTATTTTGAACTTTAAGGCTTGATTTCGGGGGTCAGAACATCTCAAAATCACCTGTAACTTTGGGATTCTCTCTAAAATCATCATATCCGATGGCCCTGAAAATTTGGTGAAAAGTTGTCAGGACCATGGCGCCCAGAGTGCACATGGTCCCGGACATTTTTCCCAAAATTTTAGGAGCGCGATCCAATCATAAAATAAAGCTTAACCCCAAGAAATTGGTGGGAGATTCAATCTCTAGGTCGGCCAAAAGTTGAAATTAAGACCTAGGGTTTCATATATAAGAGCTCTCTTTCTTCATTTGAAAGGATCAAAATTTTGGCTTTCAAGGACCTTCTATGCAGTGAAAGAGCAGATCTTTGAAGACTTCAACAACATTCAACATCCATTCATCAATTTCATTCATACATTTAGGGCTTTGAAGACATTGAAGAGCAATAAGGGATCACCGACTGAAGATTGGCTTGTACCCCTCCCTTGGGGTTGGGTATGATTTCATGTTGTTTTCATGTCTTTGCATAGGCCTCATTATATCATTTGTATTCATGCTTTAGATCACTTTGCATCTTGATTTGGAGCATTTACATTATCAATTACAAGCAATTAGGGTTTACTTTCTAGGTTGCTCTAGTTTGCTTACTTGCATTTAGGATCTTGCACACACACAAGGTCTACACACACATTACTTTTACAATACAACTTGGCTATTCGTGGAGGTGGAAATCACCGAAGCGGGGGTTTGACTAAGGCAAAACCCTATATAGCCACCCACCATACCCTTTTCAGATATAAGTGTAGATTTCGGGATTCGGACGATGCCGCAAGTTGCAGATCCGGGAGAAGCAGGCCGAGACAACACTCCACAACAATTTCTGGAGCAGTTTCAAGGGCAGAATCAGGACAGTGGCGCCCACGTCCCCGTCCCGAACATTTTCACTCAGATTTTGACTCCGGGTACGCATTTGCATTCTTGTCTTATTCTTGTGTTTATAGCTTTCCATAGTTTAAGTTCAATTCTGCAATCTTGTTATTAGTTCATACTTGCGCTTTGGGGTTGGGAATTGAACTTGCATCATCTTATCTTTCAATTGCAACAAAGGAATAGAAATCCTAATAGGTATCCCATGGCTCTCTCTTCCACAAAAAGAAGTAGCCAATTGTGTGATATCTCTAGGCTCTTTCGTTTTCCACAAGTGTGTGGTTGAAAGTGAGATTAGGGCTTGTTTGCTTAGTGTCACTTTTTCTCCTACACACTAATTAAATGTAAACAATTAAATTTAGTTAACAAATTTAAACAATTAGGTATTTTATTTAAAAAAACCTAGTTTTCATGAAAAAAACCATATTTTCAATGAAAAATCAAATAAGCATTAACAAAAAATACAAAAAATGAATGAAAATGATTTAAAACGATAAAATTCTTACCTCTAAATCTATTTTTTAGCAATTTTTTGTCAAAACACTGGATATCGGGTTTTGATGAAATCGCGCGGCCCATGAGTTAAAAATGGCTCAGGCTATCACTGTCAAAATATAAAAGTCTCGGAACATATATAATATAAGAATATATTATATAATATAATAATATATTATATAATATATTATTATATTAGATAATACGTATTGTATTATATTATATATATTATAATATATAATATAATATAATATTATATTATATTATATATAATATTGTATTATATAATACATATTATATAATATATTATTATATTATAATATAATATAATAATATATTATATAATACGTATTATATAATATATTATTATATTATATAATATATATAATGTAATAATATATTATATAATATATAATATAATATTATCTTATATATTATATAATATGTAACATATAATATAATTTTTAAATTAAAATTACAAATAAAAATCGGATATCCGATTTCCGATTTGCATAGGTAATTACCAGGTCAAGGTGTACTGACACCCAGGCCAAGAAAAAAGTCAACATGGATTTTTCGCATTTTTAGGTGAGTGAAGAAGGCTATTTTTTTCACATCACCACTTTTTGGCCCCCCTTGATCCTGCACTAACCCATCTATGAATTGATCATGTGTAACAACTTTAGATGCAGAGCGAGAACTGTGAGGGTTTCAAATAGTTCTGATGCAGGGGCCTGAGGAAGATGATGGCATCGAGGATGATGGAGAGATTATTTCCCCCTTATTCTCTCCTTTCCTGTCTTGGTCGTGGGTTGTTCTTGGCTGGGCCCTTGAGGTTTCTGAGTTGGAGTGGGGGGAGGAGGTCTTTAGTTCTGCGGGAGATGTGGAGGAGCGCTTTGAGGAAGAGTTGGATCTTTTTTGTCTGGGCTCGAGGAGAGATAGTGCGAAGGGGTGTGGTGGTCATGATGGGACCCTGAACCCATGTGTGGGGTTATGCCTATTTCCTCTTGGTTGATCTCGGCTATGCCTAGGGGACTATGAGGTGTTTTCAGGTCTGGTGGGTTCTGGTTGTGTGCAGTTCCCTCTTCTACCCTTATCTTTGTTTGATGTCATTGTCTCTTGGCTTTTCTGCTTGGCACTTTGAGAGTTCAGCATTTGCGGAGTTGTCCCCTTTGGAGCTGCTGCAGGTGGTTGTGTGGAAGTAGTGGCACTTGGGGGTGGAGGAAATTTTCTCGTTTGCTGGTGTGGTAGCAATGTTTGGGACCTTGAAGGAGTTGCTACTGTTGTTTCTGAAGGTCCTTCTGTTTGGGTTTTGGGTTTTGGGGCTGCAGGGGACTTTAGCCCTACTCTGGATATCTCCCTGTCTTTCCTCCTTGTCCTATTCCTATCACTATTCTCTTAGCTTTTAATGGTGTTTCCAACCATTCCTATAGAGGTGTCCATGTCTTTTATGGAGGTAGAGATGGTGGGGTCTAGAGATCACCGTTTTCCTATAGAGGTGGAGATGGACGTTGTGGTATCTTTTGGAAAGAGTAAGGGGGAGACTGTGGTTGTCCTTTTTTGCAAAAGACCTTCTTTTGGGTTTGTGCATTTAATGTTTCTACCCCCATTGATCCCTATTGAGGTGGTGATGCTACGGGGTCTTTTGATTCCAGATCTGGGTGCTGTCTCTATGTTCAAGGTTTGGGTTGCCTTCTCAAATCTATTTTTCTCCGTTGAGCCTTATAGGTTTTTTTTTTGGTTGTTAGTCATATAGGGGAACCTCTTAATCAAGACAGTAGTGGATAAGAGGATGAGGAGTAGGTTATTGGGGTCATTTTAAGTGTCCTTTGTTTGGACATTTTCATGTTTTCAAGAAGGACCCCACCATGTAAACCAATGTCACAATTTAGGCATCTTGATAAGCTAATTTGGACAATTCGGTAAATAGAGGTAGAAGGATGTTTTTTTTGATGTTTTATAGGATTTTAGGGTGTGTAGGTGTTTTTTGGTTGATCCAAGTTGAGTGGATCCCAAACTTGGTTTGATTGACAACTTTTGTTAAAAATGCAACTTTTGCAAGCAAAAGTGCAAATTTTCAAATTTAAGTTGATGTAAGCCTCTCAATGGCTCCAACCTCTTCAAATTTGGTTGGAAACTGGTTGGAGAAGGTATATATACCTTTTAGACACAATTCCCAAGGTTGATGTGATTGGTGAGTGAAGTTTGAAAGCATAATAAGACAAAAAACTGAGTTTTTCACTGAAATTATGAACTTGTTGCTGTTGTACGTCATTGTACAGATTTAATCTGACTAATATATTCATGGAGTAGGTATAGGATTGAGTTACCTCTAGTTTGGCAGTGGTTTTAAGTCTTGATCCTTTGTGAGTAGTGAGAACCCTTTGATTTACTGACTGTAACCCGGAAAGCAAGGGTTTGGCTAGGGTTTCACCTAAAAATGGCCATATCTTGCATCCCACTCATCTAGAAGTTCTCTCCTTTGGTGGAATGCAAGACTAGTTAGTTTATTCTAATATTTTCATGGGTTCTTGTAGGGAAGGCTTTGTTGTGAATAGTATGAGGCAAATCTAGGTAGGCATCTCCATGTGACTACCTTAGACAAAATTAGGACAACCATCCTAAAATTTTATAGCGGTAGAATCTAGGTGTGCAAACCTAGAATTAAAGGTTATTCATGGTCCCCCATATTCTCATGAAATTTATTTTTTAATTGAAATCCTTGAAATTTCTTTGTAAATTAGGCCTAATCGGCCTAATTAGGTCTCTAGGCTTCTAAAGGGTTCAGACCCTTAGGTTGCAAATTTTGCCAATCCCTTTTGGGTATGTGTGTAACTCCATAAAGGGTATCTGGAATGGTAAGTGGTTTTTTAGGTTGTGTGCAAAATTTTGGAGTTAAGGGAAAAATACCCACCAAAGAGGGCTACTAGCTTAGGGGGTAGGTTTCCAAAGGAAGTATAGGGCATTGATGCCTAAGTCCTAAATGAATATTTGGTATAGTTGCTTGGTGTTATGAATTGACCAAATCCAATGCCCCCAAGAGCAAGAGTCATGGTGAGGCATGTTGGAGATGTTGAAGACATTTACTCATCTTGAGTAGGTGCTAGTCCGAGAGGAGTGTGAGTAGTTCAAACCTTAAGGTGTGGAGTCCCTTTTGTAGGATCCTTGTTACCATTTGAAGGGGTCAAACTAAACCTTTTGGACCTATCCTAAGGTGTGTGATGGGGTCTACATCAAGTGGTATCAGAGCTTAGGAGTGTACTTTAGACTAGAGAAGAAGACAAGATGTCAGAGGAAGAGGGATCCCAAGATCTTCCATCAAGGATGACCAATGTTGAGTTGGCTGTCTTGGTGAAGAAGCAGATTGTAGATAGCAGATTAGTTAGGGCTAAGAATCAGTCCTTCAGAAATGAAATGGGCTAGTTGAAGGGCAAATTAGAGAGGGGAGAGAGAGACTCTAGAGGAGATGAAGAAAGGGATGAAGAGGAGATCCCTAGGCAGGAAGAACTAGAGGTTCCTGTAGACTAGAGACCCCTGATGAGTGTCCTCAAGTCCATGGAAAGAATAATAATGGATGTGAAGTTGGATCGGCCAATGTTTGCAGGTAAGATGGAACCTGATATAGTGATGGAGTGGATAGACTCCATAGACAATTTCTTTGAGAGTGAAGACATACCAGAGCACCAAAAGGTGAAAATGGCCCAATCCAAAATGAAAGGGGCTGCACTGACTTCGTGGACTTTCATCCAAGATGAGAGGGTAAAAGAGGGGAAGAGAAGAGTTTCTGCTTGGAAGAAGATGATGTCTTTGGTGAAGGAAGCCTATGTTCCAGTGGACTATAATGTCTAATTGCACAAGAGGAGACAAAACTTGAAGCAGAAGGAGATGGATGTGAGTTCCTACATAGAGGAATTCATGAAGTTGTGTGTGTAGAGCAAGGTAAAGGAGAGTAAGGATGAAAAAGTGGTGAGATATCTCAATGGACTAAGATTTTCCATCCAATAAGATTTGAATCTCCACACCCTGGAGACGGTCGAAAAATGTTTCTAGTTGGCACTTAAGGTGGAGGAGAAGCTAAAGAGAAGGAAGGAACAAAATAGCAGAGGAAAAGGGAGATAAAAAAGAGGGGGAAGAAGCCCTTTCAGAGGAAAAGGAAGTGGTTTTGGATACCAAGGTAAGTCTATTCAAGAAGGCACTAGAGGAGTGAGCAGTTACAACCAAGGATGAGGCTACAATAAAAGAGGGAACTTTAGGGGTAGAAGACCATTCTCTAGAGGAATATCCCAAGGTAGAGGACCTCCTAGATGTTACAACTACAACCAAGAGGGGCACATGGCCAATAGGTGTTCAGAGAAAGCTACAAGCTCCATGGGATAAAGGAGGAGCAACTTGGTGCAAGAATCTGATTGCCGAAGTGTGGCAAGTGCAAACACCTATCAAAGTGTCAATGCTCCTGATAGCTATGGCTACCCTAAAAGAGGAGAGGCTTTGATGATGAGGAGAGTAGTGACCACCATGAAGGTACCTGATAAGGAGCCCCCACAAAGAAAGTCTCTTTCAAAAACTACCTACAGGGCAGGAGGAAAAGTATGCAAGGTCTTGATAGACTTCGGGTCTACTGAAAATTTGTGTCACTTGAAATGGTAAAGAAGCTTAAGTTGAGAAGGTTGCCATATCCTTACCCCTACAAGGTCTCATGGCTCACCCAAGGTCAACAAATAGTGGTAGAAGAGAAGGATTGGGTAGAGTTTCAGATTGGATCATACAAGGATAGACTACTATTTGATATAGCCAAGATGGATGCATGTCATCTCCTATTTGGGAGACCCTAGTAGTTTGATTTGAAGGCTTATCATGATGGGGTTAGAAATGCCTATTCAATCACCAAGGATGGTAAGGTGATAAAACTTTTACCTCTGATGGAGAATGGGATGGAACCAAAGGGGAAAGATGCCAAAGTGTTGTTGGTAGATGGAAAATAGTTCATGAAGGAGGTTGCAGAGAAGGATGTAGTTTCTATGCCCTCATTCCCAATTTCAAGATGACAAAGAAGGAGAAGTTTGCAAAGGGGAAAGAAGAAGGACAAAGGCACATAGACCCTGCAGTCAAATAGTTACTTGACAAGTACAAAGGCATCATCTCAAATGGAATGCCAAGATCCCTGCCACTAGTGAGAGACATAAGTCATTGCATAGATATGATCCCTGGATTACCCTACCAAATAAAGCAGAATACAAGCTTACTCCAGACCAGAATGCAGAGATGGTAAGACAAGTTGAGGAGTTGCTAGAATCAGGGCTAATTGGCAAAAGTATAAGCCCATGTGCAGTACCTATTGTCCTTGCACCCAAGAAAGAAGGCACTTAGAGGCTATGCACAGACTCAAGGGCCATCCACAAAATAACTATAAGGTATAGGTTTCCAATCCCTAGAATAGAGGATTTACTTGATTGCTTGGGGAGTGCAAAATATTTCACCAAAATGGATCTAAAAAGTGGATACCATCAGATTAGAATAAGGCTAGGGGATGAATGGAAAACAACTTTTAAAACCAATAAGGGGTTATATGATTGGAAATTCATTCCATTTGGGTTGTCCAATTCCCCTAGTACCTTTATGAGGTTGATGAATGAGGTCATGGTGGAGTTCATAGGAAAATTTGTAATAGTATACCTTGATGATATCTTGATATTTAGTCACACAAGGGAAGAGCACCTCAAACATGTAGATATGGTCCTCAAAAGATTACATGAAGAGCACCTAATGATAAATTTGGATAAGTGTTTGTTCATGCAGGAGGAGACCATTTACTTGGGCTTTGTAATCTCACAAGATGAGTTGAAAATGGACCAGGAGAATGTAAGTGCTATACTATCTTGTCCAACACCTAAAACCATGAATGATGTCTGGAGTTTCCATGGCTTAGCAAATTTTTATAGGAATTTTATAAGGGGATTTAGTAATGTTTGTGCACCAATTCTTGACACCATAAAAGGAGGACAAAAGTGCAGGTTCAGTTGGACCAAGAAGGCATATAACTCATTTGAGACTTTGAAGAAGAAAGTTGCAGAAAAACCAGTCCTTGCCCTACTAGACTTCAACAAGATATTTTAGGTAGAATGTGATGCAAGCCACATGGCTATTGGAGCATACTCAGTCAGGAGGGAAGGCCAATTTCCTTTTTTAGTGAAAAACTAAATGATGCCAAGAGGAGATACTCATCCTATGATTTGGAGATGTATGCTTTAGTCTAGTCATTGAAGAAGTGGAGGCACTATTTATTACCAAAGGAGTTCATAGTTTTCACTGATAACCAGGCTCTAAGTTTCATAAATAGTCAAGAGAATTTAAATCACAGGCACATGAAATGGGTAGAGACCCTACATGCCTTCACCTTCAACCTCAAGAAAAAAAAGTGGTCAAGAACAAAGTTGCAGATACCTTGAGCAAGAGGGTCTTAACCATCAACCAAATTAAGATGGAAAGCATTAGAATTGAATCCTCGAAGAACATGTATGATGCTGATGAATATTTTGGAGAGATCTATAAGGTATGTGCTCATCTTTTGGTGAGAGGTATCATGTTGAATTTTTTGAGTTTTTGATCCAAGAGGGATTGCTATTCAAGGGTGGACAGTTATGTATACCTAAGTGTTCAATGAGACTGAATATTATTAGGGAGAAGCATTGTGGAGCAATGGAAGGTCATTTTTTTCTTGACAAGACACTTGACCTTGTGAAAAGACACTACTACTGGCCTAAGTTACAGACAAATGTTAGGAAGTTTGTAGAGACATGTGTGATTTATCAAAAAGCCAAAGGGAAATCCACCAATGCAGGTTTGTACCAACCTTTACCCATTCCTTCTAGGTCATGGGAAAGCATAAGCATGGATTTTGTACTGGGTCTGCCTAGGACAAGGAGGGGGTTTGACAGTGTCTTTGTAGTGGTGGACAAATTTAGCAAAATGGCTCATTTCTTGCCATGTAAAACCTCTTGTGATGCCTCATATGTTGCAGAATTATTTTTCAAAGAGATAGTCAAGATACAAGGGTTACCTCTAAAAATAGTCTCAGATAGGGATGTGAAGTTCATAGGACATTTCTAGAGGACCCTATGGAAGAATTTGGGAACCAACCTAGCTTTCTCATCAGCCTACCACCCCAAATGGATGGACAAACTAAAGTTGTTAATAGGTCCTTGGGGAACCTATTAAGATGCTTGACAAGACAACATGGAGAAAAATGGGACAACATACTTTCACAGGCAGAGTTCTCATACAATGACACCATAAATAAAAGCACTGGGAAATATCCTTTTCAAATTGTGTATGGCATCCACCCAAGAGGTGTGTTAGACTTGAGGGATTTACCTAAAAAAGAATCCATTAGTGTAGATGGTGAAGCTTTTGCATCACTCATCAAGGAGGTACATGATCAAGTGAAGTCTTATCTCCAACAATCTGTAGAGAAGTACAAGGCTCATGCTGACAAGAAAAAGAGGGATGTGCAGTTTGATGTTGGGGACTTAGTATGGGTACATTTGAAGAAGGAGAGACTCCCAAAAGGCAAACACACAAAGCTCATGCAAAGGAATATTGGACCATGTCAGATTGTGAAGAAGTGTGGGCAGAATGCTTATGAAATCCAACTTCCTCCTGATCTTGGATTGTCACTATAGGAGTTGAGAAATACAACCCCACAGTAGCCTGAAGATCTTCTGCAAGCCGAATAACCTGTTACAAGGAGAAGCAATGAAGCAAATTCTGAAGAACAAACAAAACACAGGAAAAATATTCTCCAAAAAAGAGAGCTCCAATTCACCAAAAATATATTGTGAAAAGATAATACAATGAAAAGAAAAAGTAACCTCTAATAGGTCAAGAAACCCTAAAAAAGGGAAAACCGTAGGCTTGCACATAATAATTAATTAAAATAATTAATTATATGCACCTAATGTTAGCTTAAGTGTAAAAAGATAATTGGGAACTTAAATAATTAAACAAATAATGTTTAATTAATCAAGTAAAGACCCAATTACTCTAACACCCCCTCTTAAGCTAGACTTAGGGAGAAGCTAAAACCTAGAACAACTACTGAAAGCATGAAAGATGGGTCCCAGCAACAAGGCCTGATCAGGTACCCAAATACAATGAAATCTCTATGAAACGGAGACAAAGGAGAAAGCCCAGTGGGAAAAAAATCCTCTCCAAAAAGAGATAAAAGAACATGCTAAAAGAAGAAGGAAGGAAGGCCTCATAAAGACCCCCCAAGGACAACTTCCTTCACCCCAAGCATAGAGTGCAACTGAAGATAGCACGGTGATGCAAAAGGTTTCATGAAGATGTCTGCAACCTGCTCAGAAGTGGGAATGTACTCTAGAATGAGAACACCATCCTGAATCAACTGACAGATGAAATGCATGTGAAGCTCAATGTGCTTCATCCACTAATGCTCTACTAGGTTGCAGGAAATATGAATAGCACTCTGATTGTCACACCAAAGAATAGTGGGACTATCAGGAGGAAAACCAAACTTAGTCATCAACTGTCGAAGCCATAAGATCTCTTGACTAGCGAGCACAACAGATTGGTACTCAACCTCTGTAGATGATAATGCATGAGTAGTCTACTTCTTGCAAGACCATGTGATAGGACCAGAGCCAAGACAGAAAATAAAGCCGGAAGTAGACTTCTGATCAGTGACATCACCGGCCCAATCTAAGTCAGTGTAGCCAATAATGTGAGGTTCCCCTGATGTATAATGAATGCCATGAGAACTAGTGCCCTAAATGTACCTCAAAATATGTTTGGCAGCTTGCCAATGACTCTCATGAGGATCATGGGAGAATCAAGAGACAAGACCAACCGTAAAGGAAATATCAGGATGGGTGTGAGTCAGGTACAACAAACTGCCAACCAACTGCCTGTAAAGTGTAGAATCGACTGAAGGAGTGGGACAAGCTGTGGTCAAAACAACCCCTGACTGAAATGGAGTGGGAGCAGGCTTGCAATAAAGCATGCCGAAGTGCTGAAGCATGTCAAGAGCATAATTCTGCTGGTAGAGAGAGATCCCATCAGAAGACTGAATCACCTGAAGACCAAGGAAATAGTGCAACAGACCGAGATCTGTCATCTCAAACTGATCCATCAAGGCACGCTGAATATGCTGAATCATAGATGATGAGCTACCCATGATGAGAAGATCATCAACATATAGCACAAGAATCAAGATGTCACCATTAAGAAGCTGAATGTAGACGATGTGATCAGAATGACTTTAGGAGAACCTAATGGAGAGCAAGAAAGAGTCCATCTTCTCATATCAAGCCCGAGGGGCCTATTTGAGACAATACAATGAACGCCAAAGTCTGCAAACTAAAGAACTATCCTGCACAAATCCCTGAGGTTGTTCCATCTAGATTTCCTCCTATAGATCCCCATGAAAAAAGGCACTCTTCACATCCATCTGAAAAATAGGCCAACACCGAGAAGCTGCAAGAGATAGTACAAAGCGAATGGAATTCATCTTGGCAACAAGGGCAAATGTCTCAGAGTAATCAATACCCTCAACCTGTGAAAAACCCTTTGCAACAAGACATGCTTTGTACTTATCAATGGAACCATCAGTAGCATATTTAGTGCAATACAACCAGTGACACCTAACCATCTTTTTTCCCTTAGGAAGAGCATAGAGATCCCATGTATGATTCCTCATCAAAGAAGAATACTCCTCCTACATAGCACAATCCCACTCAGGGTGACCTGTCACCTTTGAAAAGCTTCTGAGGATCATTTGAAATAGCATGACTCAAAAGACTAGAACCCACAGTATGAGAATGAGTGCGACGAGTAGCTGAAGGATCACCAGCCAAAGAACTTGCCGCAGCAACAGTAAGGTGAGCCCACTTGGGCATCTGAGGTGGAGCAGGTGGAGGTGGGGATGGTGGATCATCAACACCATCATC
This sequence comes from Cryptomeria japonica, assembly GCF_030272615.1. Classification (NCBI taxonomy): domain Eukaryota; kingdom Viridiplantae; phylum Streptophyta; class Pinopsida; order Cupressales; family Cupressaceae; genus Cryptomeria; species Cryptomeria japonica. The sequence continues at coordinate 221,547,144 of NC_081413.1, forward strand.
ATAATCATCCTCAAAAAGAGCCTGAAGTGGTGCAGTGGCTAGAATAGGCAGAGGAGTAGACACTAGAGTCGGGGTATCCACTATGGGAAGATGCTCATCAAACTGAACATCCTGTCAAAATAGGACCTCTTTGGAATCAGGATCAAACAACCTGTACTCCTTAACATCCTCACAGTAGCCAACAAAAATGAGGGGTCAGCTCTTCCGCTCCATGGCTTTCCTCTGAGCATCAGGAATAAAGGCCCATGCCTCACTGCTAAATACTCGAAAAAAGGAAACATCAGGCTTGTCATGAGACCAAGCCTCCTCAAGAGTCATATGTCGAATAGCCTTGTGAGGCATCCAATTCTAAATATAGTTGGCACAATTGATTGCCTCAACCCAAAAAGATGAATCCATGGACTTGGACTGAATCATACAATTCACCATCTCCCGTAAAGTTTTGTTCTTGCGTTCAGCGACACCATTCTGCTGAGGGGTGTAGGGAATAGTAAACTGATGTTGCAAACCATGCTCAATGCAAAAATCTCTGAAAGCCTGATTCACATACTCCCCCCCATTATCTATACGTATCCGTTGAATAGAATAGCTAGACTGCTTCTTGACATATGTCTTGAAGATTCAAAATGAATCAAAGACATAAGACTTGTACTTAAGAAAGTACACCCATGTGCGTCTAGAGAAGTCATCAATAAACGTGAGTACATACTTGGCCCCTGAAAAAGAAGGAGTGGGAAATGACATGAGGTCACTGTGAATCAACTCCAAGAGTGCCAAAGCACGAGACGCTCTCCCCTTCAAAAAGGGATCTCGGTGATGCTTGCCAAGAACACAACTATGACAAACACCATCAGTGCAGGAAATCTGTGGGAGCCCAAGAACAAGTGCCTGTGTACTCATCTGCTGAAGATATCTATAATTGACATGGCCCAATCGCTCATGCCAAAGCTTACTCACTGAATCTGCATGTGTTATGAGAGATGAACCTGTACCCGAAGAGGGCTCAAATTTGTCAAATCTGTAGAGACGAGATGTAGAATCCACACTACCAGAAGCCACAACCAAATCAGGGTCATGGAGGTCCCGAATAACCACATCATGTGGTGAGAACTCAACTATCTTACCAGAGCCAGAGTGGCAAATCTGATAAATGGATAGGAGGTTCATCGAGATGTCAGGGACAACCAGATCATCTTGTAGAGTACCCCCATCCAAAGAGACAGAACCTAAACCCAAGATGGAAAGCTGAACTGAGTCACCCACTGCAATCTGTGAAATACCACAAGAGGCAAGAGAAGTAACCAACTGTTGAGTGTGTGTCATATGGTGAGAAGCACCAGAATCTAGAATCCAAGTGGACCCAAAGGTCGAAGCTCTAGTAGTGAGAGCATGACCTTTCCCTATGGAAGGAGAAGACGCCTGAGGTGAGGAAATGTGATGTTGCTGCATGGCTTCCTCTAAAGCCTCTAATCATTTCCAACACGTGGAAACTAGATGTCCGTCCTTTCCACAAAAATTGCAAGTGTTTGATGATTTCTTCTTAGTCTTGGAGGAAGACTCACCAGACTATGAAGATTTTCGTTATTTGGGAGGAACTGGTTTTGAATTAGACTTAGGAGCAGGCTTGGAGGAATTCTCACTACCTGCAGAAGGCTTTTTTGGCTTTAGTTTTTGCTTCTGTTTCTCCTTCTCCTTAGAGGACTGAGCAACCAATGCTTTGTTCTTGGAGCTTGAGAGCGTATCCAATTGAGAAAGATGAGACTACTCATGAGACAAGTGCTCACAAAAGACATCAAAGCTAGGCATGGTGAAATTAGTACCCAAACCATCCATGGTGGAGTAGAAAGCAGAGGCAAAAAGCTGAAAGGGACCCCAAAGCTTCAAAAGAATCAAATGAATGCACTCTGTATCAGTCTTGTTCTTTCCACATCCCTGAAGAATAGATCTAGTAGTCTTGAATTTTTTCAAAATCCTCAATAGTGGGACATTATCGAGCAATAGATATATAATGGCATCATCCCAACTGGAGGTCATCTTTGGAGTTCTTTAGCTTGAAGCATATTTCTGCAGATTCATATCTTCCTGTCTTTAGATGGTCAGTTTCTGTATTCAGTTCATCCATTTGAGCAATATAGAATATGTACAATTGCATTTTCAAAGTATCCCAGAGGTACTTGTGCAGTGGTTTCTATGATTTTGATACAATTCTGTTGCAGTGTGGATTCATTTGCAGTTCTTCTTCATCAATTGTAGCTTTCTTCTATAGTTCGAATAATGGTCAGGAGTTTCTCTCAATTGGGTTTTCTCCTTTCTTATTTGTAATTGGGTTCCTGATCAGGCTTTGTTGCCAGGACCCATATCTTTCCTCTTTTCATATATCTCCTTAGTTAGACTTAAGGGGAGGTGTTAACGTGAGTTTTGCATCCAGTTTGCATGATCGTCTCTCACTTTCCATGAATGATGGACCGCTTGCATGATCCTCTCCATTATCTCCAAGAATAGTGGATTTGTTTTCATGCAAAGTGCAGATCAATAAGTTTAACTAAGCATCTTTCCCCGCTAATTTCATATTTCTATGCAGTGGCTTGTTTCTATAAATCATGCTTTTGCATAATGCAAAAATAATGAATTAATAGAGTTTCATTTTTCTCTTGCAATTTTTGTTTTCTTCCCTAGCTAGATCTTTTCTCTATTTTGTAGGAAGTCAACTCTCCCTCAATCTATAATGCCCGAATCTCATTGACCCTCCCAAAGAGAGAATCAAACTTCAACCACATATCCCAAGGAGTAAGCAACTCATCAAGGTGAAATAGAAGACTGTCGGAGACATGCAAAGCAATCAAACCCATGGCCTCATCTAGCTTGTTCCGATATATAAGAACCTCATAAGGACTCTATAGGTCTGGCTGAACCTCATCCAAAGTAGCCCACAACCCTCGTGACCTAAGAAGCCTCGTGATGTGGGGCTTCCAGGTGTGATAGTTGTGTGAAGTCAACAACTCAATTGAAGGATCTGCCATGAGAACAAAGAAAAAACTCTGCACCTACACCTACTTGTTGGTTGTTTTTATTATGTGATCTTTTAGAATAGACAGAAGATGCAAAAGGGTTTGTTTGTTTTGAGAGTTTAGGTTTTCTTGATTTCTGATATAAATGATAGAAAGCGAGAAAAAAAAAACACCCCCCCACAATGGAGAAACCCAAACCCTAGTACATAGTAATGAGACAGAAGTAGTGCATCAGCAAAAAAACATCAAACTGAGATCTCATGTACCTAGTGAAAATTCTAAGAAAAAATATCACAAATCTGAATAAAGCATGCTAAGAGATTTCCAACACCTATTCGTTTTCAAAAAATGGAGTCTATTTGCCCATTCTATGGCCCTAGAAGTGCAAAAAAGAAGCCTGACTTTGACTGGTAAAAAACATAGTCAAACAACATATCCAAGTAAAAAATCCACTACCACGAGGTCTGGCTCAAAATCACCTTTCCAACGCCTATTCGTTCACCAAAATCCGACTCTGGATGCACAATCTAGGCCCAAAAAACCAACCCCCTCTCAAAAGGACTAGAGAGGAGGAGCAGGTGGTGCTTCGGGCGGAGGTGGAGCTTAGGCCGGGTGGAGGTGGCGCTCAGGCCAGGCGGAGGTGGTGTAGGGGTGGAGCAGTGTAGTGGCCAGGTGGAGGTGGCATAGACCGGTGGTGGTGGCTCGCTGGCGGGGGATGGAGCAGCAGCCGGCGATCGGAATGTTCACTGGCGGGAGCCGGAGCAGTGTTGCTGGAGCGGGAGCGGACGTCGGAGACTGCGTTCGCTAGCGACGGGAGGACGGGAGGGTTTCATCGGAGAGCATTGCCGAAGTGGGAGCGGACGTCGGAGATTGCGTTCACTGGCGACGGGAGGACGGGAGGCCTGCAACCTGCGGCACTAGGTGGGGCTGGCTTGACAGGTCCGTAGGGCCGTACGGCTCTGGACTGTCAGGTCCAGTTCCCAAGCAATACATTTTTTTTTTTTGAAAAACACTTTTGATTTTCGCCTTCCCTTTGTGGGATTTTTCTGATTTTTTTTGGTTAGTTTTTTTTAAAAAATCAAAACCAATTTGGCTTGCATGCTGTAAAAAGGCAAAAAAAATTTTGTCAATTTTTTTTCTCGATTTGCATGCCAAGGCCGTACAGCCTGGCTTGGAGAAAAAAAATCACCTAGATGCTCAGGGGTCAAAAATGGACAAATTTTATATGACTATAGGGGTTTTTGGGTCTTCTGAGCATGATGGTGAGGTCCATTTAGTCCCAAAGTGCTTAGAAAAAAAAACCTTAACCCTAAGCACACAAAAAAATGCCTGAAACCCCAGATCTGCTTCAAATGCAAAATTCTCAAAAAATAGGAATAGGTAGCTGCAGATCTGAGCTCTGATACCATATAGGAGTTGAGAAATACAACCCCATAATAGCCTGAAGATCTTCTGCAAGCTGAATAACCTGTTACAAGGAGAAGCAATGAAGCAAAATCTGAAGAACAAACAAAACAAAGGAAAAATATTCTCCAAAAAAGAGAGCTCCAATTCACCAAAAATGTATTGTGAAAAGATAATACAATGAAAAGAAAAAGTAACCTCTAATAGGTCAAGAAACCCTAAAAAGGGAAAATCCTAGGCTTGCACGTAATAATTAATTAAGATAATTAATTATATGCACCTAATGTTAGCTTAAGTGTAAAAAGATAATTGGGAACTTAAAGAATTAAACAAATAATGTTTAATTAATCAAGTAAAGACCCAATTACTCTAACAGTCACCCATTTTCAATGTGTGCAATCTAACACCTTATAAAGGCAATGGTAATGAAGAGGAGGAACCAATGCAGGTTGCAGCAGATGATGATATTCCAAAGCATGAGCCACCAAAATTGAGCAAGGCTCTTGACACTAGAGTCACAAAGAGAACAAGGAACCAGGAGTATAAAAAGTATTTGGTGGCTTGGTAGGGCAAACCTGAATCTGAAGCAGTTTTGATCACATAAAACCAAATCTCCAATCATGGTGCAGACCTCCAAACTCTGATCTCAAGTGGGCTTGAGATCTCTTCTCCCGGGGAGAATGGTGTAGGGGAACCTCTTCAACAAGCCATTCATGGATTAGAAGATGAGGAGTAGGTTATTGGTATCATTTTGAGTGTCCTTTGTTTGGGCATTTTCATGTTTTCAATGAGGACCCCACCATGTAAACCAATGTCACAAATTAGGCATCTTGATAATCCAATTTGGACAATTTGGTAAATAGGGGTAAAAGGATATTTATTTTGATGTTTTATAGGATTTTAGGGTGTGTAGGTGATGTTTGGTTCATCCAAGTTGAGTGGATTCCAAACTTGGTTTGATTAACAACTTTTGCAAGCAAAAGTGCAAATTTTCAAATTTCAGTTGATGTAAACCTCACAATGGCTCCAACCTCTTCAAAATCAGTTGGAAATTGGTTGGAGAAGGAATATATACCTTGTGGACATGATTCCCAAGGTTGGTGTGATTGGTGAGTGAAGTTTGAAAACATAATTAAACAAAAAACTGAGTTTTTCCTTGAAATTTTGAACTTGTTGTTGTTGTACGTCATTGTACGGATTGAATCTGACTAATCTATTCATGAAGTAGGTAGAGGATTCAGTCACCTCTGGTTTGGAATTTTTTTGAAGTCTTTATCCTTTGTGAGAAGTGAGAGCACTTTGATTTGCTGATTGTAACTCGGAAAGAAAGGGTTTGGCTAGGGTTTCTCCTAAAAATGGCCATATCTTGCATCCCAGTCATCTAGAAGTTCTCTCCTTTGGTGCAGTGCAAGATTGGTTAGTGTATTCTAATATTTTCATGGGTTCTTGTAGGGAAGGCTTCGTTGTGAAGAGTATGAGGCAAATCTAGGTAGGCATCTCCATGTGACTACTTTAGACAAAATTAGGACAATCATCCTAAAATATTATAGCGGTGGAGTCCAAGCATGAAACCCTAGAATTAGAGGTTATTCATGGCCCCCCACATTCTCATGAAGTTTATTTTATAATTTAAAGCCTTGAAATTGGTGTTGCTTTGTAAATTAGGCCTAATTGCCCTAATTAGGTCTCTAGGCTTCTAAAGGGTTCAGACCCTTCGGTTATAGATCTTACCAATCCATTTTGGGGATGTGTGTAACTCCATAAAGGGTATCAGGAATGGTAAGTGGTTTGTTAGGTTGTGTGCAAAATTTTGGAGTTAAGGGCAAAATACCCACCAAAGAGGGCTACTAGCCTAGGTGGTAGGTTTCTAAAGGAAGTATAGGGGTGAACTCACAAAGCTGGTTCCCACTTTTTGGTACGTCCTGATTTTTCCTGAAATCGTACATTTATTAGAAAATATAATGATTTAAGCTTTAAGAGGTCCCATTTGAAGTAATTAATTGAAGAGAGTTAAATAAAAGGCTCTTAGATCAAAATTTCTTGGATAGAACCTCTCTACTTCTAAATCATACTTGCAATCCAGAGTCTCCTTTGCATCTATCAAATGCTAATAAATAACCAATTTTACATTAGCGTTTGGGGGGTCAAATTAATTCATTTAATTTTTTATTTTTTTAGGTATTTATTCCTTATTATAAGCTTTCCAAATAGTATAACTTTTAATATATTTAATTTCATTAATATATTTTTATTTTATTTCTTATGGATGTAGGATTTTCATCGAACATGAACTTCTTTGTTCAATGCATTAGGAAAATAGTAAACTAATTCAAAAAAATTCTAAAAATATCTATGCACTAGGTATTGGTGTTTTCTTTCTAAAAAAAAAAGAAAATTGAATTTTGATATATATAGAACAAGTTATGTGTTCAAACGTACACCTATATCTGAATTATAATTAGTCAAACTTCAAAAATTAATAAAATGAAAAATATTCAGCATATCACTATCAAACCAACTGCATGCCCTGGGTATTGATGTTACAAACCAAAATTCAAAATAATTAAGTTTTTATCACTTATAGAAAAAAAATTATGCATTTCGGGATACACATCACTCTTAAAAAATGTTGTTTGCTTTAAAAAACTACTTTTTGAGGGAGATGGCAAAATCAATAAAATTTTATTCAAACAAATTTGAAAAAAAAATATTTAGAATCTACAAACAAGATGCTAAAAATCACTAGTTTATATCATCTCCAAATTCTTAATGGTTTAAAAGTTATAGGTGTCAGAAAGTGAAGTTTTTTTTCAAAATATTCATCTAAGTGTCAAAGTTGGTCAAAAAGTGGGAACCGGTATTGTGAATTCACCCATAGGGCATTGATTCCTATGTCATAAATAAATGTTTGGTATAGCTGCTTGGTGTCATGAATTGAAAAAATCTAAGGACCCCAAGAGAAAGAGTCATGATGAGGCATGTTGGAGATGTTGAAGACATTTACTCATCTTGAATAGGTGCTAGTCTAGAGGAGTGTGAGTAGTTCAAACCTTAAGTTGTGGAGTCCTCTTTGTAGGATCCTTGTTACCATTTGAATTAGTCAAACCAAACCTTTTGGACCTGTCCTAAGATGTGTGAAGGGCTCTGCATCAGTTGGGCTTTGTCTCACATTATGAAGTTAGTGGTGGCTTCATCTTGGTGTTTTTGGTGCCTATTTCAGGTTGTGGGATCCTTTTAAAGCCCACAGGCAGGCTGGATGCTAATAGTTTTCAAGGGCCCAGCCTGGTTTCTTGTTGTCTCTTCTTTTGGTTAAGGGCAAGCTTTTCTTTTGGAGACCTAAGATCTTTGTTGCAGGTTATGGGAGCCTTGGATAACCTCTCTCTGCTCGTTCTGGGATCCAATTTAAAACCAAGTCTGAAGGTTAGGGGATCCTTTCAAAACCCTTTGAGTCCAGATTGGGAATGTTTACATATCTATTGTAATCTGTTGTCTTTGAAGATTATGGGTGCTTGGATTTACCCATGGTATCATTTAAAGGTTAAGGGAGCCTTAGTAAAACCCTTGAGTGTTCTTAAGTGCTATAGTTTTTTGTTGTAGTTGTATTTATATTTCCAGTATGATTCATATTGACTATCTATTAAGTGTATGGCTGGATTTCTTTGTTTGGAGCTATGCTGGTGTGATGTTGGTGTTAGTCAGTTGTGCTGGATTCTGGTTGTGGTTTTTTATTGATTATATCTTTGAGTAGCATGTTTTATTGGGTTCTAGATCCTGGTAAAATCTAGTGGGTTTTAGGTCCCTTCAAAACCTCTTGTAAGGGGTTTCAGGTCCGCTAAAAACCTCTTTTCCCTTAATCAAAAACATGTCAATAATGTCTTGGGACAAACTTGTGATATAGTAATATGGATGAGATAAAAAAATTAAAATTGTCTTGTGTTTTGAGACAAGTTATGGAAAGATAAAGTTTTTGGTAGTATTGGATTATATAATTTGGAAATAAGGAATATTGCATTAGAAGTAAAATTAGCTTAAAATATGTAAGCAAAACCATTTTCAAAATGGATTATTATAATGAGGGTTATGTATCTTGATTCAAATTCCCTAGAAAGTTTTACTATAGCAAACTCAATGGGAGGTTAAAAAATTTAGATTTTTATCATGCCTTGCGATGATTTTATCTCTTCCTATTTATTGTGTTCTTTCAGTAATTGAGAACTATTTTTTTTTTGGAAAGAATCATGGAATTGGTATTTACCCTTGTCTACAATAGACATGCTTTAGGAGGCACATGCCTGTTTAAAAGGTTGAATGGGGTACCAAACTAAAATATTGTGTGATAATTGATAATGAGAATTTTTTTTCTAGTATTTCTTGGAGAGACTTTCACAATTTATCATTTCCTTAGTAACAAAAATATTTACTTCAATCTATTCTAGATTAAAGAAATGCTATTTTACCAACTTTGAAGACAATTTTTTTTGGGCCACTTGTAAATATTTTGATGACAATGTGAAACAAGGATATAAACATTTGACATTGAAAGATAGATTTTTTCTTGAAAGTTGGCACTACATGCTATGCTATAATTCTACAACTCTTGCATACATCTTCCTTACCAGGCACTATATATTCATATACTAATATTAGTTTCTTGACATTATATTTTTATTTTCCTAAATAAGATGTCCTTGATCCAAAGACACCTTTTATAAATGTATATTTTCTTGACTCCAACATTTTTAGATGATATATATTAACTTATAAAGGATATAGGTATTTTGATAAACATCTCAAAAAATGAAAATATTCTTTTATAGAATAACGTATCTTATTATTCATTATATATTTAAACATTTATTTTATGTGCTTAACATTATATTTCTATTTGATGGGGCAGCCGAAGGAAATCTTGTGTCGACAGGTTGTGGGGGTGTTGCTCATGATTACAATGGTAGGATTGTCTCAGTAGTGGCACTCCCACTAGGCACCTAGACAAATTGTTACGCTAAGCCAAATGTGGTCTATATTGGGCTTAAGATGGCTCTTCATGGAGGGTTCAAGAAGGTATGGTTGGAAAGTGATTCGCTAAGCATAATCAATTGTTTATTAAAAAGACAACCCCCAGTTGGACGATTAACCACATAATGCAAAAGTGCTTTGAAATGAGTACCAAACTTGAAGAAATTCAAATGTTGCACATTTTTAGGGCAGGCAACATGATTGCAGACCATGTGACAAACCTTGGCATTGCTAGGGACGATGAAAAATGGTGGTGGGAAGGAGAATCCATTTTATTTATGCAAACTAGTGCAGAAGGACGCCAAAAATATCTCTTTGATAGAGCATTAATGATGACAAATTTTAACATGTGTAATGTCATGCCTAGAAAGACATGGCGGAGACCTTCCAAATTTTTCTTGTGGGTCTGGTTTTAGTGGAAACACTAAAATTTACAGAGGTAACAATTATATGGGGGGAGAGAATAATAGAATGGAACCATCCTCATGTGATGTATGGGAGAAAAATAAAGAGGTATGGAGGGAAGTTGTGGATGGTCGTGTGGATCCATATATAAGAAAATTCCATATATAAGAGAAGTGTATGCTAGATTGGATAAGTATTTGCTAAAGCTAGGATTCAACAAAGGTACTGTTGATAGTAATCTGTTCTTCAAGATTGATCATGATAACATTCTAATTATTGAAGTTTTTGTTGATGACATTATTTTTAGAGGAAATGATAGTTTGTGCAAGAAGCTTATTGATGAAACGCAAAATGAATTTGAGATGTCTATGATTTGTGAAATGAAATTCTTTCTGGGATTGCAAATTACACAATCAAAAAAAGGGATCTTTATAACTTAGTCCAAGTATGTGAAAGAGTTATTGAAGGAGTTTGGATTAGATGATTCAAAGATAGTTGGTACTCCTATGGTGACCAGATGTAAGCTAACTAAGGATGATGATTCCCCTAAAGAAAATCAGACCAGATACAAATCAATGATTGGTGGACTATTTTATTTGACCCAGACAAGACCTGATATCATGAATGTTGTTTGTCTTATTTCTAGATTTCCGAGTAATCCTAAGGAATCTCATGTTGTTTTTGTGAAAAGATTTTTTTAGATATTTGAAGGGCATGATTGATTTTGGGTTATGGTATCCTAAAAATAATGATTTTACTTTGAGTTATTTTACTGATGTTGATTAGGTAGGTGATGTTGATGACCAAAAGAGTACAAGTGGTGGTGTGCATTATTCTTGGGAAAGAGATTGGTTTCATGGTTGAGTAAGAAGAAGAATTCCATTTGCTTATCTATTGCAAAGGAGAAGTATATTATTGTTGCTAATAATTGTACTCAGGTAGTATGGATGAAGCAAATGCTAAAAGATATTAGAGTAATGTTTGATGAGACTATTGCTATCTACTATGATAATTCAACTGCTATTAACATTTCTAAGAATCCAGTGTTGCATTTAAAGACTAAGCATATATGTATCAAGTTTCATTTTCTGAGAATGAAGTTAAATGAGAAAGAAATCAAATTAGAGTATATATCCACAAAGGAAGAGATTGCAGATATCTTCACAAAGCCTTTTCCTAAGGATACTTTTGAATATCTTAGAGGAAAGCTAGGGGCGATTTCCCCTCCTAATCAGAACTAAGGTGCATTGATATGCATAAATTGGGTGTATTTTATAGTAATATCTTGTGATCCAGATTGATGAGGTGGCTGCTACTTAGGGGGAGTAGTCAGATGTCTACATTTGTGAGTTTTGTGGTGCAAATATGTGTCTTTTTTATTGATTTTAAAGGGGGAGAGAATGATGTGAAAAACTATAATGTAATATATGCATGGTCAAAGGGGGAGTTGTTGAGTGTTTCTTTGAGATTTTGGGTGAGAGAATTCTTTCTTTGTCATTGATTGTTTTTCACATCATATATTGCCATCAACGCCAAAGGGGAAGATTATTGGGATATTATTGGCTGAATGCAACAAATATGTGCTTGTAAGATATTTGAATATGTTTGAGAGATGTGTTGCCATTAATGTCAACATATTTTTTCTATCTGGTGTAGTGATGCAGTGAGTTCAATATGTTGGTTTGTGTTGATGATCAATGCTTGTGAATTAAAGGGTTTTTAGATCATTATCTCTAGTTGATTTAGTGCAACATTCAGAGGTCCACATGAAGATTTCATTGAGTTATGAGTATCTATATTGTAGCTATTTTCTCAGTTGTTTAGTGATGCCAAAGTGTCAGTATTTTGATCTGCATTGCTCCACATTACAATATGTTAATCTACAGATTTGGGAATATGTTTGGGACATTGACTTGTCTTCTCAATTCAAGTGGTTCATGATTTGGAGGTTCACAAGTGAATCTTTCAGTTTGACAATAAGTTTATTTGGTCTTCTTGAGGTCCGGTATGATGATAACGATGATTCTAGTAATTTGAGTTGATGTAGATGTTGTTGTGGTAATTCTTGTTGCTTGAAGATGTTTCTAGATCATGTTTCATTCGGGTTGGTGTTTTGCATTGATTGTTGTACATATTATTGATGGTTTTCCTCGGTATACTAGTGTTCTTCATGTTCTTGGCCGACATGATCATTGTAGGATGTTGCAGATGTTCAAGGTGGTGATTTAGGTCCATGCTATGTCTTAGCCAACATTGTTTTGGTCCGCATGTGATATTTTGTATCTGAGAAACAACTATATCATTATGATTATTTTATGTGTGTTGAGCTAACCTTGGATAGGTCAATCGGTCAATGCCATGTATTAATAAATGTAATAATATTGTGTGAGGCATAATGTAGAGTAAGAGAATAATGTATTGATCTTTCAGAAGTAGAGAAGAAGTATGGAGAAGTAAGTGAAAGTTGTTATGTTCCTAACCGGAACTGTAACTAGGCATTGAAGATGCTATTTATCAGTTCATGATTTTCTGGAAATGATCCAAATCTATTTGTAAGGTAGTGACCTTCCCAAGGTTGTAGCCCTCCATTTCTTGTTGTTTTGAGAATTGAGCTCTAGGCAGTGTGCTTGAATGAATGTGCATTCCCCATTGTAATACTTCTAACAGAGTATACCTATTTTGTGGGTTTTTCCACCATTGTTTTTCCCTTAACTAGGTTTTCCAAGTCAAAAATCTTGGTGTTATGCATGTTCATGTTGTGATGGTGTCTCATGTTTTCATTTTTATTTATCAGATCTGATATTTACATAAGTTGTTGCAAGGTTTGGAGAAAACTGATTCAACCCCCCTCTTAGTTGTCTACCCTATTTTCATCAGTTTGTTGGTGTCATAAATAGGATTGATGCTATCAAGGAAAATGATAATATGAATATGAAATATGTTAGAAAATCAAAAGAAAAGGTGGAAGAGAAAAGTGACAATGGGTTTGGACCCTCTCATGGTGTTGATTCTTCTTCCAGTAACTAGACACTCTGCACTATGTAAGAGAAAGAGAAATAATCTTATGACCTCCATTGTGCTTTTGATGCTAAAGATGTTTTTAGCTTAGCAGAGCTAGCTTATCATCGATGAGGATGTGAAAGTCTATAGAGGATTGATCATGCATATTAATGGATAATTTAGTCAAATTACAAAGATATTGGGGATCCTAGAAGTTGTTATGGTATGACAAGTCTAGAAGAAAAATTTGATAATAAAAATATGACAAATGAAGGAATTACTCCAAATAATGTGGTTACAATGATTCTAGAAGAGTCAAGAAGAAGTAAGAAATATGAGATGAGAGAAATATAGATGAAAAAAATGGTATAAGGAGTGGTGCATCTGTATAGGGGGAGCTATTTGGGCTCTGTTTTTCCTTTCTAGATTTACATTGTTGTTGCCCTTAGGAGAATAGATATGGTCGAGTCTTTCAAAAAATATATATAGAGTAAAGATATCCTTGTTAGATGAAGTATTTTAGTCATTTAAGCTATTTCTAGAAGGGTGAGAGATAATTTGAGTAGGGCTATAATATGTTGTGATGTATTTAATGGGAAAAGGAATTTCAAATGAAAAAAAGAGCTATCCAAATCTGCACTTGTTGACTTTGATGTAAAAGGGGGGAGAGAATTCAATATAGTTCCCTTTGTTTTTGATGTCAAAGGGAGAGAGGTATACAAGTTAAGGTTAGTTATCTTTACCATTGGTGGTAGACAAGTGTTGCCATCAATGACAAAGGAGAAGAATGTTGGTAACTTGAGTTATTATGTTGTGTTTCATTGATCTCCTCATGCCGTGTTTTGTCATTGATGTCAAGCTATCTTGTGTTGTCATTAATGTCAAAGTAAGGATGGTGTAGTAGAAGTTTCAACACATAGAAAAGAGTATTTATCTATTCTAGTTTTGTTGAAGTATTTTTAAAAGGATGGTATAATAGAGCTTTCAATATGTAGAAAACAATATTTATGTAGGAAAAAAAAATTAATGTAACAGTGGAAGAATGTCTTGCATTCCTTTGGTATGTAAAGATTATGTGTTATGAATCTTAATATAATCTCTATGTTCTTTGTATATTGCACTATCATATTTGTAGGTCCTTTATTGTTTAGATGGCAAAGTTGGTTGTTGTTATTTATAATAGTAAGGTTTCTTGTTAGAACAGATCCAAAGAGTGCTTGGTGGATTTCAAATATGTGGATTTAAGTGGTGCAATTTGCAAAACATGTTCATGTGTCTTGTGTAATGTTTTGGTCCAGCTTTTAGGTAATGTTTTCATTGGCAAGTGGAGTTATGATGTTTTGAGTTTTGTGTTGTTTTTTTTGGTAACTTGGGGTATCCCCACATCCCTATGAAACGCCCAAACTTTTTAAACCTTACCTTGGCCATTTAAAAACATGTTGGGGCTTAAGAGAGGGGAAAGCTAGGGTGAGACTAGATCCTAGGGATGGACCAAGCAACCTTCTTTCAAGACCCATCAAGTGAGTACAAGGCCTCGGAGTCAAACACAAAACCAATGGGGAGAAAACCCATGACCTAATCCAAGTGCACTACCTTGCAATGCTTGAGTTTTTTGTTTTTATCTAGTTTTATTTTTAGGTAATTGTGGTGTTGTATCCTACTTGGATCATATTCTTTTGGTTTGGCTTTTCTTTGGAGGATGATTCTAGTTAGTATTTTGGGTCTTACCATGGTATGTGTAGATCCACATTATACAATTTACATTGAAATTTAATATTTTGGCTAAGTAGTTAACACAATTCAATGTTTATCTACATGTTTTATTTGATGCCAATATTGGAAAATGTGTTAGCATGTGCATCTCCTTCGAATAATTTAGAAATAATATTTATGATTTTTTTGGGTCCTCTCTGTCTATTGAGGTGGATCAAAATGAATATTTTACGTTCGGGTGGCCAAATTCATGTAACATTGATTATTTTGTTTGTGGTCGACCTAGTTAAGGGTTTAAATGATTAATCTTGTATATAAAAGGAGTGATAATCTATATGAGTGAAGGTATGTAAGGAGTGTGAATTGGAAAAAAAACAAAATTTTATTGGTTTCAAGGATATATGATGTTGAGGATCTACAAAAGCCAATTTTGAGGAGCATTGTTGATAATATCTTCTATTCTGAGATATACTTTCAATTCCATTTTATTTGTTATGATCTTGGTCGCTTGACACAATGCTTCAAGGACAATTTCATGATCACAAGATTCTATTTCTTTCAATTGATTTATTCCTTTGTCTATTGAAAGAGAATAAGTCTCTTGGCAACTTTCTATATCTTTTCTTGAGACAACATGTTTCAGCTCTATAAGTCATTTTGTATCTTTCCCTAAGGTTGTGAACCTTAGTTTTGCAATTCCTCTAAGGAGCATTGAGTTCCAAAGGCACCTTTGTAATAAATTGTATTCATATTGTTAGTTTGATTCTTGGTGTGGTTTTTCCCTTCTTGCGTTTTCCATGTAATTGGTGTTCATATGTTTGATGTGCATGGTGTTTTCTTGATTTATTACTGTTGTGATTATATAATTAATGTTTAAAGTTTAAATATTTGATACTAAGTTCATTGGACTAATTCACCCCACCTATTCATCCCGTGGTGTGTTCAACAATCATTAATTCATGATTGGCATTTATGTTAAAGAGTACTAGATTGATCCACTTGTAAGTGACAAGATTGAACCTCAATATTATTATTATGCTGGTTCACAAAAAAAATAGCAGGGGCTTAAATTTGTGAATTGTGAAGATCAATTCAATTATCATTTCTAGGCCCGTTTTAACAATTTAGGAGTGTTTTTAGGATCAGAATGTGCGTTGTTCTATGATACCACAAGAGAAATATCATATAGACAAATATAAAGTTCAACTTAAGGAGATTTGTATAAATAAGGATGATAAGAATCATTTAGAGATTATTGATGACAAAAGATCATATTATAAAGACACATAGTAGAATAATAATCATTACATATATATTCCTTACACTGAACCATATTATATATTTATTTTTAGGACATTATATTTCTATTTTCCTAATTAAAATGTGTGTGTGTGAAAGTCTATAGAGGATTGATCATGCATATTAATGGATAATTTGGTGAAATTAAAAGGATATTGGAGCTCCTAGAAGCTGTTATGGTGGGGCAAGTCTAGAAGAAAATTATGATAATGAAAATATGACAAATGAAGGAATTACTCCAAATAATGTGGTTAGAATGATTTTAGAAGATTCAAGAAGAAATAAGAAACATGAGATGAGGGAAATATAGATGATAAAAATGGTATAAGGAGTGGTGCATCTGTATAGGGGGATCTATTTGGGCTCTGTTTTTGCTTTCTAGATTGACGTTGTTGTTTACCTCAGGAGAATAGATATGGTTGAGCCTTTCGAAAAATAAATATAGAAGAAAGATATCCTTATTAGATGAAGTATTGTAGTCATTTGAGATATTTTTTGGAAGGGTGAGAGATACATTGAGTAAGGATATAATATGTTGTGATGTATTTAGTCGGAAAAATAATTTCAAAAGAAAAAAAGGGCTATTCAAATATGCACTTATTGACTTTGATGTAAAAGGGGGAGAGAATTCAATATAGTTCCCTTTGTTTTTTATGCCAAAGGGCGAGAGGTATACAAGTTGATTTTAGTTATCTTTACCATTGGTGGTAGACAAGTATTGCCATCAATAACAAAGGGGAATAATGTTGGTAACTTGAGATATTACGCTGTGTTTCATTGATCTCAACATGCCTTGTTTTGTCATTGATGTCAACCTATCTTGTGTTGTCATTAATGTCAAAGTAAGGATGATGTAGTAGAAGTTTCAATACATAGGACAAAGTATTTATGTATTATGGTATTGTTGAAGTATTTTTAAAAGGATGGTATAATAGAACTTTCAATATGTAGAAAACAATATTGAAGTAGGAAATATATTTTAATGTGACAGTGGAAGAATGCCTTGCATTCCTTTGGTAGGTTTATGTGTTATGAATCTTAATATAATGTATATGTTCTTTGTATATTAAACTATCATATTTGTAGGTCCTTTGTTATTTAAATGACAGAGTTTTGTAGAACACGAGATATCACTAACAAGCAAACACACACAAGAGCAAACCACATAACACCAGATATATGAGAAAAATGGATGTGGGAAAAACCTTGGTGAGAAATGCTATTGGAGATCTAATGTTCCATTCCAACCTCACAATGAAATAATAGTTTTACAATGATTTAGGGCACCAACCCAAGGAGCACCAACCCCTAACAATTTATGGGAACCTACCCAAAGGAGCACCAACTTAAGGAGCACCAAACCCTACAATGAGCACCCACTCAATGAAAGACAATGAGATATAAAATCAATACAATGAAAAGCACCTTGTTACAAATTAGTTTTATAACCTTTGCAACCTATTCACTCTGTCGCTTGAACTATTTTCTGTCACACCGCTTCTTCTCTATTGGATCTTAGTTCTCTATATCTGAATCCTCTTCAACTCAGCTTCTATTTAGCTGGATCTCCTCTCACACTCTCTCTGCTCTCCTCCACTCTTTCCAGCTACCTTACCAGTTTAATATCTACCAGTTTAATGGACTATTATGCTCTGTAATAGTTTAACAGTTACCTTAAACCTTACCAATTAAACTCTTCTTGCCAGTTCTTCTATCACTCAGTAACTTCAATTTTTTTCTATTTACGCTTAGACTGATCAACTATCCTCTAGTATGATCACACTTTCTCATCACACATCCTCATCTACTTAAGTCTTTGATCAACACATTTATACACATACTTTCCCACCAAAACAAAAACTCAAACTTTACGTGCCTAGGGTTTTCTTCACTAACCATGATTCGTATGAAATTGAATCTTATCTTTTTGAATTGACAACCTACAATAGTTCAACAAAAATATTTGTCCTTATTTAATCTTCTAATGAATGTTTTCTATATTTAGCAAACTGGACCCTGTTCATCGATTTTGATTTTGTCGATCATAATAAATGATCTAGCTATTTCCTTCTCCACCTGTCAACAAGATGATCAGATGTCTTGCGTTGATCATAATATCAAAAAATAAAATCTCTTCATTTTGATCTTACTTGAGCCGCAATCCTCTACAATTGATCCATGATTTTCGCAGTCTTCATTTAATACTGACCTAGTTTATAACTACCTCGATGACTCATCATTCACTTACGACTGCATGTTCACCACCTAGAGTCCACATGACATCTCTATCAACATCCAACTCACTTGACTGTATCGGTTCAAACTTAATCATCGACCAAACATACTATCGGTATACACTAACATGTTAACCTTCATATTGTGCACTTCTCTATTTTGTTGGTTAGAACATGTTATCATTTACCAGTGATAGTCCTCAACTATTTTGCCAGAGTGGAAAACACCTCACATCCATTCATGTTCTTATCCGGATCCTTCAACTTGTCCCTTTACTTGCTTACCGGTTGACATACTTATCGATTGACATCAACATGCCAATAATATGCAATACTCCTACTTGCATACCGGTAACATCAAATTTTTGGTTGACATCAATGAGAAAACAATGCCAACAATCTCCTCAAATCCTGTAAAAGCAAGCTATGCAAAAAATGCTTTTCTTGAAAAGGGTTTGGAGACTTTTAACTAGATGCGATTGGCAGTTGTAAAGCCAGAGTCTGCAATCTCTACCAACATCCTCTTTTCTTTAATGAAAATGGGAGCTTTGGAATAGGATGAACATCCATCTCACAAAGAATGAGTTTAGCAGATGTTGCAGCTACAACTGCATTGGCAAACATGTACGCAAAATGTGTAAGCATAGACAAGCAATGAGCTTTGTTTGATAGATACAACAAACAATAATAGAGTTGCATTATGAAATGATCTATTAAATAAACAATGCATGTACATTATTTATTTAAAAAATCAAATATGAAAATTTTTATCTGTTTTTTGAAAAATTATTAATTTTAAAAATTTTAATATATTTTTATTTTTATTAAAATATTTAAAAGAAGATATTTAATAATAAATTTTAAAATTTAAAATAAAATTGGATATTCCTCTTCATGTACCGAAGGAGAAGCAGGAGACTCTGCTTAAAGATGTGGATAGTGGATTACAGAAGGAAAGTACTCTGATTAATCTGGTGATGGAAGCGACTAGAAGCCAGGAGAACTGTTGGAAGTGGGTGGGGAAGGAGATTGATACCCTCACAGAGCTCAAAGAGGGGATTAAGGAGATAAGTGATATCTTCACTAATTCACCCAAGCCTAACAAAATAGAGAAGCTCATGATCATGACTCAGAAGCTTTCCAATGATGTGGAGGTTATGAAATGTAATCATGAGCAAATAATTGAGAAGGTTGAGCAGTCTATGGGGGAGATCAAGAATAACCTTAAGAATCTAGTTGAGATAAGCAAGGAGGCCATAAAAAATAGTATGGAGAGGCTAGAAAAGATCAATGCCATGGTGGTGGCGTACAAATCCAATTCTATTGACAGTGATTTTCCTGATGATAGTAACAGAAAGATAGATTTGGGTGGTGAAGACTCTGTTGTGGGTGCCAATAAAACTACAGGCCCTAGTTCTAGGACCAGAAGCAAGAGAAGCAATAAGGGTACCTCCAGGTTCATGATGGAGGACTTGGAGGAAATCAACAAGGTTACCATCCAGAAGAACAAGGAGTTGGTGCACTCACTTAATTGAGTGTTTGACTATGCTTTGTTTTGTTGCATGTTGTTTCTTTTTGTTGTTGTGTTCAGTCTAAGGTTTTCCCCTATTTTGGTATTGGTGAGATTTTGCCAAGACAAAGGGCACAATGAAAAGTATAAAAGAAAGACAAAAGTATGATAAGAACAAACTGTATTCTCATTAATATGCAAATGATCAACTAGATTAACTAATACAATGAATATGGGCCTGCTTATATAGGCAAGGCCATATGGATATGTGAGCACACAATCATGACACGTGGCTCAATGAGAAATAAGGGTAGGTAAGAAAAAGTAGGGGTGGATGGGAGAAATAATATAATATTCTACAAGAGGTGGATGACCCACTGAATGTGGAGTGTAACAATAAGATAAGACTACAAAAGGTGGAATTTCGCCTACAAGCTATATCCCTATGTGCACACTTCCCTAAGTCTCTCATATCCAAACTATGATGAGATGCATTATCTTAAGTTAACTTAAGTAAAGTGTAATAATTTCCATGATGAATAATTATTTACACCAACACCCTCCCTTAAGTGCAACTTAGGGGAATGAAGACTCAAGTCAACAATGAAAGATGGGTCCTGGATACTAGGCCATGATAGGTACCCATGTACAATATGAAAATGCAAGCAAAATAATGCAATGCAATCTCTCACAAATGGAAAAAGGGAGAAAACCAAGTGGGAAAAAACTCCCCCCAGAAAAAGAGATGAATGTACAAAAGTCTCTCAAAGAAGAAGGACAAAACCTCAAAGAGGAAAAAATCCCCCAATAAGAGAGGAAGGAGAAGTAAGCTGACCCCCCCAATGAGACATCCTGTACCCCCAAGAGAGCTCGCAACTACTGGAACTTACTCTCGGTGAAAGGTTTCATGAATGTGTCTGCAACCTACTCCGTTCTAGCACAATACTACAAATCAATGATGTGCTCCTAAATCTACTCTCGGATATAGTGCATATGAATCTCGATGTGTTTGGTCTATTGATGCTAGACCAGGTTCTTCAAGATTGCAATAGCACTTTGATTGTCACAATGTAGGAGTGTTGGTTATGGAGTGGTGAACCCAAACTCTATGAGTATCTACTGAATCCAAATGGTCTGTTGTTGGGTTAACAACTCCTTGATACTCAACTTTGTCGAAGAGAGAGCAATAGCATGCTTCTTCTTGCTCTGCCAAAAAATGGGGCCCAAACCAAGGTGAAAGTTGTAACCTGAAGTAGACTTACAATCATCAAGATCGCCAACCCAATCAAAGTCTATGTAAAAAAACCAAGCGAAGTCTTGTACCTACTACATAGTGAATCCCATAATGATTTATACCCTGGATGTAGTGAAGGATGCATTTGGCAGCTTTTCAATGAAGCTCATGTGGTTCCTACATGAAGAGGCAAACCATGCCAACTGCAAATGAAATATCAAGGCATGTGTGAGTCAAGTGGATGAGACTACCCATAAGCTGATGATATAATGTGGCATCAACTAGTGGAGAAGAGAACTGAGCCTCAAGCTTGACTCTTGAAAGAAAGGGAGTCGGTGCATGCTTACAATCAGCCATATGAAAGCGTGCAAGTAGATCAAGAGCATACTTGGGCTACAATAGTGTAATCCCAAAAGGTGATTGTGAAATCTCTATCCCAAGAAAGTAGTGCAAAAGACCCAAGTGAGTCATAGAAAATCTGTCATGCAAAGAAAATTTGACCCTAGCAATGATAAATGCGGTGTTCCCTGTAATGATCAAATCATCAACATAGAGCACAACTATCAAGTGGGAGTCATCCTGTTGCAAAATGACATTCGGATCAGAATGACACCTGGTGAACCTTGTTGAAAGAAGAAAGGAATCCATCTTGGAGTACCGAGCCTTGGGGGCCTGCTTAAGGCCATAGAGAGATTTCCTTAGGTGACAATACAAGGAAGAATCTTGGATGAAACCTTGTGGCTGCTCCATATAAATCTCCTCATCAAGAAAAGAACTCTTCACATTCATCTGATGTACAACCCAACCATGAGCTACAACAATAGAAAGTGTTAAGTGAATGGAGGTCATCTTGGCTATGGGCGCAAAGGTCTCAGTATAGTCAACACCTGGAACCTAAGAGAAACCTTTCGCAACAAGTCAAGCCTTATATTTATCCACACTACCATCCACTGCAAACTTGGTCTGATAGATTCACTTACATCTAACCATCTTTCTCCCCTTTGGGAGAGGGACTAACTCCCAGGTGTTGTTCCTCATCAAGGAACTATACTCTTCCTCCATAGCGTGGTCCCACTCCGGAACCCGTGATGCTTCCCAAAATGTTTGTGGATCAAAAGCGATAGCAATGAATGCTTGTGGAAGGTCTTGATGTTGTGATCGAGTCCTCTGTGTATGTGAAGGATCCCCAACAAGAGAACCTGCTAACTCAAGTATTTGTTGATCCCAATGAGGTCTAGGTGGAGGTAGACAATGAGGCTCCTCAACTGCAAGTGGACCTTGCAGAGGTGTAACCCTGCGACTTAGAGTTGAAGGAGTCTCATCATCTGAATCATTGGCATCACTATCCACAAAAGAGGAAGGTGGAGGAGGTAGAGAGGCTAAGCTAGGAGATCTTCCCTCAAAATGAACACTCCTCTCAATAAACACCTCACGTGTCTCAGTATCCATCAATCGATATGCCTTAACACCGTCAGGATATCCAACAAAAAGACAAGGCCAACTCCGAGGTTCCAATGCCTTGCGTTTCTATGGAGGAATGTGAGCTCGTGATGGACACCCAAAGACTCTGAAATGTATCACGATCAGTTTCCTACCAGAAAGCCTCAAAAGGAGTAATACCTATCAAAGCTTTGTGAGGAACCCAAGTTTGGATGTGTGTGGCACAACTGATAGCCTCTGCCCAAAACACGGGATAAAGAGAACATGCATGTATCATACAACTAGCCATTTCTTGAGAGTTCTATTCTTGCACTCTACAACTCCATTCTACTGTAGAGTGGAAGCAACAAAATGCTGAAGATCAATCCCCTTAAATGTACAAAAATCCTCAAGTCTTTTGTTCACATATTCCCTTCCATTATCTGTGCGAATAATCTTCACCACTTCCTGGATTGCATCTCCACATGAGCCTTGAAGTCTTGAAATCTGTCAAATACATCACTCTTATGAATAAGAAAGTAGACCCAAGTGAAGTGGGAGTAGTCATCAATGAAGATGAGGACATAGCGGGCCTTACTAAATGAAAGTGATGGAAATGGACCTGCTACATCATTGTGAATAATTTGAAGAACTTCCAAAGCTCTCCAAGCTTTCCCCTTATCAAAATTCTCCTTGGGATGCTTTCCCATGGAACATCCTGAACATACACCCTCTCAAAACTGATCTGAGGTAGACCTGTGACCATGTCTTAAGTCTTGAGCTGCTGAAGATAGTGGTAGTTGAGGTGACCAAACCACTCATGCCATAGCTTACTTTCTGAATTTGAATGAGTAAGCAAAGCCCTAAAAGGAGGACTTGGCACAAAGTGGGAGAATGAATAAATCCTTGAGTTTCCATTGACTTGTCCCATTGCTACCAAGGCATCATTATCAAGTTCCTTTACCACAACTGAATTAGGTTTAAACTCAACCTTTTTCCCATTCCCATAGTGAGTGATTTGGTAGATAG
Organism: Cryptomeria japonica; assembly: GCF_030272615.1. NCBI lineage: Eukaryota > Viridiplantae > Streptophyta > Pinopsida > Cupressales > Cupressaceae > Cryptomeria > Cryptomeria japonica. The sequence continues at coordinate 221,570,418 of NC_081413.1, forward strand.
AAATAACATTGGTAGACAAGTTAGGAACATAGAGAACATTCTCAAATGTTCCATCATCCATGCCAACTAAGCATTAGGATCATCCTTAGGATTAGGCGGTGCTACTATTGTTCCATCTATGTAATGCATGAGTCCTTTTTCCATTAATTTGCTCCATGTTTTAATTTTCCAACATGCATATTATGTGGAGCTAAAGGTGGAAATTTATGAGGACTCATAGCAACAAAAATGAAAGAGCACAAGGAAAGAGAGGCACAATCACACAAGACACCCCCCTAGATCCACTCAATCAAAGAACTGCCCCCCCCCCAAAAAAAAGATGATTTGGAACTTTATACTTAGTGCGTGTACAATGGGCCACTTGCAAAAAATGGCAAAGTGGACTTCTGATTTCAAATTTACAACTGCCTCAATGAGGCCAAAGGAGACTCAAACTGAAAATGCAAGAGATCTAATCTAAGATCCAATAAAATTACAAGTACCAAGTAGGCCAAAGAAGACCAATATCTGAAAGTACAATATCCACTCAAAATATCTAAAAATTGATCATAGTTATGAAAGTAGACAAAAAAAAATACACATTAAAAATAAACGACACTTGAAAAGGAGGTCATATGAGCTCAAACAAAGCCTTTGAATGGACAGGTATAGTTGAGAGAATCCAATAATTCTGAAAAACCTATGCACCAAAATCAAACAATAACCACACCATTGGGAAGAGAATGAAAAACTAGCCCAAATAAAAAAAAGTTGCACCCAAAAAGGAGCAAAATTGAGCAAGTTATGAGCCTCCAAAGTTGACCCAAAAAACCAAACTACTCAATGGAAAGGGCTCTAAAATTTTCATAAAGATGTTGACACAGGCTGATGCTAGCAAAACATTGTGCTAAATTTGACAGCCGTCTGACCCTCAAAATGGTCATCGCACCCCTTGACAAGGTTGACTCAGTGTGGTTGACATGTTAGAAGGTATAGATGACGTGGTAGAAGGTCCACATGGCAGCAGACGTGGCAATGGGAGGCGAGGTTGTGAGGGCCGAAAGGTGGTAACAGAAGGCGGTGCCGCTAGGGCCGAAAGGTGGTGCCGGAGGGCAAGGCCGCCAAGTTGGAAGGTGGTGTCGGAGGGCGGGGCCGCCAGGCCGGAAGGCGGTGCTGGAGGGCAGGGCCGCTAAAGCCGGAAGGTGGTGTCAGAGGGTGCTGCGCGATGGCTGAGAGGTGGAGCTATACAGTGGCCGAGGTGGAAGTACGATGATGGTGACAACACTTGCATCTTGTAGAGTTTATAGGTACGGGGGGGTGGGGTCAATGTACCTCCCCTAACAAAAAACATTTTCCTGCTTTTTTTTATATATTTATTTTTTTATCAATTTTTTTTTTGCCTTTGCAGAATAATTAAAATTTTTTTTCTAGAATTTTGTTTTTTAATAAATCCAAAAATTCCGTAGCGTACCACCCGATTTGGGCAAACTATTCCTCCACACCCAAAATCTGAATTTTGCCAAAATAGGTCAAGTGTATAATTGATTTTTATGGAAATGGCCTCTCGGATGCAATGGTGAGATCAAAAATGCTCTAGGATGCCTCCAAAATGTGCAATACCTCCGATATGAAAATAGAAGCCTTCCAAAAATGTCTCCCAAAACCAATCAATGAAGCCCCAATGGCTCTGATACCATGTGAGATTTTTCCAAGACCAAGGGCACAATGAAAAGTATAAAAGAGAGACAAAAGTATGACAAGAAAAAACTATATTCTCATCAATATGGAAACGATCAACTGGATAACCAATACAATGAATATGGGTCTGCTTATATAGGCAAGGCCATATGGATATGTGAGCACACAATCATGACATGTGTCTCAATGAGAAACAAGGGTAGGTAAGAAAAAGTAGGGGTAGGTAGGAGAAATAATATAATATTCCACAAGAGGTGGATGACCCATCGAATGTGGAGTGTAACAGCAAGATAAAACCACAAAAGGTGGAATTTCTCCTACAAGCTATATCCCTATGTGCACACTTCCCTAAGTGTCTCATATCCAAACTATGATGAGATGCATTATCCTAAGTTAACTTAAGTAAAATGTAATAATATCCATGATGAATAATTATTTTCACCAACATTTTTGTTGTTGTGTTTGGTCTGGGGTGTTCCCCTATTTTGCTGTTGGTTTTTGTTTGGTTGGCCGATGGCTAGTTTTTGTAATACTCTTGGTTTCAAGTCCATGTAAAACCCATTTATCTTTATCAAAACATAAATATTAAAATTTATATATTATAATTAAAAGAGTATAGCATATATGATTATAATTATTCAAAATTATTGTTCAAATTCAATTAAATTGTTTTTTATTATTTCTATATTAAATTTAAGTCAAAAGTATAAACTTTTAAAAAAAATATTTAATCTTTGTCTATTATATTTTCATTCTTGAATTCTTGTACTTTAATATTTATTCTGAGTAATAAATCATATAGATAAAGTTGGTTTCAAATATCAAATTGGTTTTGATCTTAAAAGTGACATAAAACACTACTATGATAATAATTAGAATGAAATAATAAAAAAAAAATGTTAATTTAAAAAAAAATGGAATGGATCAAATGAAATAAGAATAATAGTGACACATAATTTTAATGTTCCATATAATATTTTAAGTTGTTAGGTATAGAAAATAGATTTCTCTATATTTATAATGCATAAAATTATTTTCAAAGTTGAAGTTCACTATAGGTGAGTCCCATATGTCTAAGTTAGTTTTGTGTAACACAGAGTAGCTCCATGACTTACAAATATATTTTATATAAGTGTATGCCCATAGTTAATTAATTTATCTTTAATTTTACTTTGTTGATTGTTAAGGATTAGTGGTATTTAAAATAATTTGAATAAATATCAATTAGAATGAATTTATAATAATAGAAATAATAAAAGACAAGAATATAAGGCAACGAATATGCCTTGGAATGATTTTGATGTAGATTAGATTCCTTTTAATACTCCAATTATGAAGATTCATTTAGTGAATGCTTCTTGAGTGCAATTTATTCTACACCCAATTTTTTAATATGTTTGAATTCTTGAATACATATCTTCAAGTGAAATCACATAAAATATTATTTCATAATAATAATAATAATAAACTATTATTTCTTAAAAACTAGATTTGCATATTTTTCTACACAAAAAACTGATCTCTTCAGTTGTTATTTTCTCATTGCCTTATGTTTCTATGACAACATTGTTCAATCAATTTGGGGCTTATGGTATATTATATAACCTTTATGTATGTATGTCCTCATATTATATAGTTTTTGTTACTTCTTGTTTCTATTTTATCCATAAAATCATGTTACATCATCTTTCATCAAAAACTATGCTAATAATTTCAACAAGAGCTATTGAAATTTTTTCAAGGATTCTTATGTCCATGTATGTTATTGTTAATAATATTGTAATATTTTTGAAACAAATAGCCTGCACATGTCAAAATGTATGAATTTATCACATTTGTAGAAAATAGTAGTGGATTTTCTAACTCTCTACCCCAAGTGAATCGATGTCAACTGATCTATCAATTTTTAATTTCAATATTAGTTATGGATAAATCATGTAGATACTATATTGATGGAAGTAGTAAGAAAGATAAAGTTCAAAATATAGTCTTTTGTAGTGTAGGGAATACTGACTTATAATTATGGTTTCATTAGTTTAACTTCAAACATGAGGAAGAAGAAGAGAGAAGATAGTAGAAGGATAAGATTGGTTCATAGATGGGTTACTAAGCTCTAAAATGGAGGAAAAATAGAAAGGGTTTTTGGAGTAGAGATAAGTAAACAAAATAGAAAATAAAATACTAAAATCATTAAAAAAAATAAAAATCCTCATTTACTATCAAATGAATGTTTTTGATTGAGAAAGTAGGGAATGGCCTTGATCACAACTTACAAAAATAAAACTATAATTAAAAATAGTGAGCTATACTAGGCTCACAACTAGTCATAAACCAAAGCACTAAATATAAAAAAACCAACCAAATACCAGTAAAACATCTCTTATTATGCCTTCAACCTCTCCTAGATTTCTTTTTGAGCATCCATCAAAATTCAATTTTATCCAACCAACCTTAGGAGGAATCTAGGTGGAATTTTTTTGCTTGAGAATTTTAAGCCAAATGATATTAATAAGACCATGAACAATTCCCCAATTTTATTTGATTGTTAGATCTAGAAGGGAAGACATAGTTTTTGAGTAACAATATCACTTATATTCTCCTCAAAATTATTTGGTAAATGCTTGAGAATAGCTCCATACTTCCCCTTTTTGATATATGAAGAAGTGATTATTTCCTTTCTTTCCAAAGGACCTAAGCAGTGAAGGGGGGACTTTGTTTCCACAAATCTTATATAATGCTATGCGAGAAAGGATATTAGAATACCAATTTATCATGAATTTATTTAGAGAATTAAAAAAAATCAATAGAAATTGATATACTAAATTAAGTGAGACTGAAATTTTCTTGAGTAAGAGCAATGAAGGATCAAATGATCAATGCCTTCTTTAGTTTGCTAACATAAATTGCACTAGTTTATGAATTGGAAACATCTTTTTTGCAAGTTGTCTATTGTTGAGATCTAATTATGAGCCACGGTACACTAGAAGCAATTGATCTTAGGGATCCGATCGGGGTTCCAAATTTTGTTCTGATTAAATTTTGGGGTTTCATTATACCACTCTTGTAAGGGATAGGCAAATTTTACTAAGTTTCTAGAAGGAATAGGAGTATAGATACTTTCATCCATCCTTGAATGAAAACAAAACATAATATTGTATTCTTTAGGAGCTAAAAAATTTTAAATGGGATTTGCTGTCTATCATTCCTTGGAACTAAATCTCCCATTATTTGTTCATAAAAATTCTTCCTTTTAGGTCTTTAGTCCTCCCAATGAATATAATCATGAAGGAATCTTCAATTTAACCTAGAGAGAATCTCCTTAAGCTGATTATAATTTCACTTTGAAGTCAAGGGGGGAACTTCAATCCAAGTGTCATTCCAAAATCAATTATATTTCCATCTCATATCCTCCATTTGTCTCCTTTACTAAAAATGTTTCTAGACTTGAGTATGTTGCCAAGGAGACTAATTTTTTCTTATAATAGGATAACATTGGAATAAACAAAAAAGAACCTAAAAGGGGGATGGGATCATATAATAAATTCTAAGGAAGAAACCATCTAGATAAATTTTCAAGAATAAATTTGTCTCATAAAGTTCATCGATCTAGATTTTTTATAAGAAAATATTTTCCTTGCATACATTATATAGAAACATATATGGTTATGATAAAATCCCATTTTAAAACATTTTTTGTCAACTCATAAGTCTTTGGACATGATTAAATGAATCTCCCACTATAAAATTTAGATACAAATCGAGTAAAAGAACTCAATCATGCCCATTTTTGTCCTACCCACCATTACAATGAGGTATTAAACTTCATATGGGTGTTGTTGAGGTGTGTATCCATTCAAAGGTTTTCAACCCATTTGATTGGTGCAAGGCTTCTACCATATAAGCACTTTTGTAGCTAATTTATAGAACTAATATAGGGAAACCATGTAATCAAATACATAGATAATCTAGGAAAACTATGGCATCCACCACTCTGCTAACCAAGAACTTAACATCACAATTGATCAATTGACACATGCACAAACACACATACAAATAGACTCACACATGTCTTTGAACATTTGAGTGAGAATTATTCAACATAGTTTAGGGGCTATATCAACTTCAATGAGCCCTAACACATGTGAACGAGAAAATACCATGATCACAATGTAGCACCTTGCTATACCAAACCAAATCTATTTAACTTTAAACTAAGATAGGAATCATGCTAAGAGTGCCTTGATAATCAAGGTAACACCTCATTATGGAAAGACACACTATTGAAATTGTAATTGATATAGAAGATAACCCATTTATACTAGGAGGACCATCATTTAGACATTTGATTCACCAAAATAACCACTATGTTACTTTATTCATGAATGACCATAGAGCTATTCTCTTTATAAAATGGCATCCATGCAAATCCATTGAGTCTTGAAGGATGATGAACAATTTAGTCATTGGATCACATGCATATTGTGCTACAATAGATCAAACTCATATACAATAATCCCAACTTATCCATATGAAATACTACTTTATTCTCTATAATATTTTGAATATAATATAAAATAGATTTAAATATAAAAATAATCAATAAAGACTCATTTTCCATATATATCTATTAAAATATCCTAAATATCACACATGTTTCCTTAAGAAAGGTAAAATAATGAAACTATCTATTTAAGATTTATATTTCATATAACACATTATCATTTGTTGTATTGTTAGAGCAAGGCTAATAAACTGAAACTAATTTAAATTACAAAAGAATTTCACTATTGCATATTTTATATAATATACTACCCATCTAAAACAAAATAATTAAAATTGATGTCATTCATTCTTCCTGAGATCTATTTCATAGGTTGATAGATTGATTTTATAGCTTGAGAAGGTCCGTTATGCATGTAATTGCAACCTAGCTCTGACAAGGTTCTAAAGCCTTTTCAACAAACCCTTTTGTTAATACCCTAAGATCAAGGCGTTCTAGTAGAAATGTGTGCTTTGAGGCATTCTGTCAAACAGTTTAGGTGCCTTGTCTATGCTTCCGCATTTTGTATAAATCGTATAATTAGGACAACTCTATTATTGTTTGTTGGCTTTATCAAACAGAGCTCATTGCTTGTCTATTCTTACACATTTTGCATACATTTCTGCTAATGCAGTTGTAGCTACAACATATGCTAATCTTATTCAATGTGAGATGGATGTTCGTACCCTATTCCAAAGCTCCCATTTTTGTTAAGCAAAGAGGATGCTAGCAGAGATTGTAGACTCTGGCTTTACAACTGCCAATTGCATCTGGTTTAAAGTCTCCAAATCCTTTTCAACAAAAGCATTTTGTGCATATCTTACTTTTACAAGATTTGATGAGACACCATTTCTTTGACGTATTTGATCAAGAAGCTCGTGCGCCTTGTCCATGCTATTCACATTTTTGCATTCATGCTTATCAACACATTTCCAACTGTAATGTCTGATAATAATTTCCCTCCACTAAAATTTGATGGATGTTGATTCGTTGTTCCGAAGCTCCCATGTTGGCACAGTCTGGAAGTGTGGGTGCAAATGCAAGGTACTTGCGTGGAAAACCTCCATATAGGGATCTTAGGGGTGGAAGAAAAAGTTCCGAAAAATTGTACCTTCGGCGAGAGTTGTGAATGGGAGTAATAGTGGATGGAAAAGGGAATAGTAACAGTTAACGCAAATGCATAAACGAAAACATATGGTTGTTGTGGGTACAACCACCGAAGTCAGCGCTTGGAGTGTGTCGGTTAAGCCCGACCCTCACATACACAAATGTACGCTTTCTCCCCCTTTGACAACAATGAGAAAGGGCTCAGACACCAACTTAACGCTGATTCACTCTCCTCGTCAAGCTGATTGCAATTTTTGTATTTTTGTAGATAGACATATTAAATAGACAACTCCCAAAGTCTCAAACCTGCCAGTGGTGCATACTCTTCCTCTGAGTGTGATATTGACCTCGAGTAGCAGAACTTCTAGAATTAACACCGGTCTTTAAATCCAATCCCATAGCTGCTTGTACTGCAATGCACACATCTGATCTCCCCCTATGTACAACATATGGTCCAAGAGTCAAAAGATGTATAGCTATGAACTCCCCCTAAACCATAGATCTCCATACACATTTAAGTACAGAAAATTGGTGTGACTACTCCTAACTTGTATCTTAGATACTCAAATATGTTTTCTATTAGAGGCTTTGTGAAGATATCAGCAATTTGTTCACTTGTAGGGACATATTCTACCTTTACTTCTTTCTCTGCAACCTTCTCCCTAAGAAAATGGTATTTGATGGCAATGTGCTTTGTCCTTGAGTGCATAACTAGATTTATTAGAATGTGGATTGCACTTGAGTTATCACACTACATAGGAATAGGGTCATATATTTCTACTTGAATGTCCTCGAGGTTCTATTTCATCCATAAAACCTAAGAACAACATGTAGCAGTAGTAATATATTATGCCTCAATAGTAGATAAGGAGACCGAATCCTACTTCTTGTTGTGCCATGAAAACAACCGGTTACCCAAAAAGAATGTTCCACCACTTGTAGTCTTTCGGTCATCAATGCAACCTACCCAATCAGCATCAGTGTAGACCTGTAAAGTGAAATCTCCTTACTTTGGATACCATAAGCCATAATTAAGTGTTCCTTGTAGGCACTTGAAGATCCTTCTGACTGCATTCACATGTGATTGTTTAGGCACAGCTTGAAATCTTGCCACCATACATACTACTTGTACTATATCCGATCTTGAGGTAGTAAGATATAACAGACTACTAATCATGGATCTATATAGGGTCTGATCCACTTCCGATGACTTGTCAATCTTGCTCAACTTGCATCCAATCACCATGGGGGTACTAACCAGTTTGTTGTCCTCCATCTGAAACTTCTTCAACATATCTCTGGCATACTTGATTTGAGAGATAAATATTCCTTTATCTCATTATGAAATCTGCAAACCAAGAAAATATGACAACTCTCCAAGCATTGACATCTCAAACTCTGATTGCATCTGATCAATGAAGTCTTTACACAAGGTATCCTTGTTGCCTCCAAATATTATATTATCCACATACAAAACAACAATAATCATGTGATGTCCATCTCCTTTGATGTACAAATTACTATCTGCATTTCCCTTTCTGAAACCTTCCTCCCTAAGATACTTATCTAACCTTGAATACCATGCTCTTGGAGCTTGCTTCAAACCATACAATACCTTTTTCAATCAGCACATAAAAGTTTCATCATCATGTAGTAGAAAACCTTCTGGTTGTTCTATGTGGACTTCTTCCTCTAAATTACCATTCAAGAAGGAAGATTCAACGTCCATTTGATATACCTTGTATCCTTTGTAGGCAGAAAGTTCTAAAAATATTCTAATACCCTTAAGTCTTGCAACCAGTGCAAATGTTTCTTCAAAATCAATTCCTTCTACTTGAGAATACCCTTTGCACACTAATTTTTCTTAATGCCTAACGATCTTACCTTGTTCATCCATCTTATTCCAGTAGACCCATTTAGTACCAATGACATTTTTATCTACTGGTCTAGGAACTAACTCCCAAGTCTTGTTCTTTTCAATCTACTGTAACTTTTCTTCCATCGCATCCATCCATTTCTCATTTTTGCTGGCCTTATTAAATGTTTTGGGTTCCATTTCAGTCACGAGGAAAAAATTCACTTGTTCATTGTTCTGTGCAAGCCTTTTTCTATTTTGCACACCGTCATTTTTATTTCCTATAATCTTCTCTTTTGGGTGATTTTTCTACACATATCTATTAGGGGTCTTGTTGGGTTCCTCTTCCTGTTCACTTTCTGACTGCACCTCATGTTCATCACATGAGTGATCATACCGGTTTACTTGTGTTTGTTTGCCTTTATGCAAGTCTTCAAAAACTCTTACATGCACACTCTCACCGACTCTTCTCAGTCTTTTGTTGTAGCATCTGTAGGCCTTACTATGAGTTGAGGAACCCAAGAAAATACCTTCATCAGTCCTAAAATCAAAACCACCTAACCATCTTCATCTGTCTTGATGAAGCATTTACTTCCAAACACTTTGAAGTATTTGGCTGATGGCTTCCGGCCATATTTACTCTCAACTGAACTTGGTTCAATATATATACAACAGTAAGAACTACTTCCTTCTAGTATGTATCTGGTATTTTTTCTTTATTCAACATAGTTCTCACCATCTCCTTGACAGTCTATTTTTTCTTTCTATAACACCATTTTGTTGTGGTGTTGTTGGAGCTAAATACTATCTTTTGATTCCATGTCTCTCACAATAGTCTTTAAAGTCATTTGATGTGAGATCACCACCCCAGTCAGATCTCAGACAGTTTAGCTTGCATCCACTTTCCCTCTCAACCATATTTGAAAAGATTTTAAACATTTCATATGCTTGTCATTTGACATGTAGAATGGTAAACCATGTCATTCTTGAAAAATCATCAATGAATAGCATAAAGCATCTTTCATTGGCTAAAGCTCTTGTGCTGGTTGGTCCACACATATCACTATGCACAAGTTCTAAGGGCCTTGAGGTATTATGTTCTTTGGTCTTAAAGGTCACCTTCGTCTACTTACCTCTTAGACATTCATCACAAAAGGTGCTTGCCAGTTTGGTGATCTGTGCTATATCTCTTACATAGCCTTTCTTGCTCACCTTAACCAAATTATCAAAGTTTATATTGCCTAATCTTATGTACCACATCTAGCTCTCATCTACTTGTATACAAAGGATTCAAAGCATTCTTTGAGGTTGTATACATTTCCATATGTCCTTTTTCCTTCTGCAACAATCTATCTGGTACTCTCCTTTCTTAACTGACAAGAGGTAGGGTCAAAAGAGAACTTGTATCCTTTGTCACACATTTGACTCACACTGAGAAAATTATGTTTTAGGCCTTCCACATAGTATACATCATGTGCCTTCAATTTCTCATCTATGTTTAGAGTAAGTTTCCCTTTTATCTTGATGGAAGAGTTGTCTCTGAACCTCACCAAACCTCCATTCAAATCTTTAAACTTGATGAACTTCTTTTTGTCTCCATTCATGTGATTGGAATAGCCATTTCCAACTACCCATAAATTTCTTCTTTCTACATCCAGGGCAGTCTGGACAATCAAACTTGACTCAACCTTATTCTTATCCCATTCTATCCAACACTATTTGGGTTCCTTCTCCTTTCTTGCAACACCTTTATGCTCTAGTTTTGCTTCCAATTTTTGATCTAGTACTGAATTCTTTTTCTTAGTTACTTTGAGTTTGCAATTATTTCCAATGTGGCCAACATTTTGACAGTGATAGCATTTCACATTGGCATTGAAAGATGAAATTGAAAAATTATTGTAGGATACTGACTGATTTCTCCTACATTTACAACTCTTATGACCAAACCCACTACACTAATAACAAATAAAATTCATTTTCCAGAGTGCAGAAAATGGATTTCTACTTTCAAAACTATGATGGGGTTTATGCAATAAACTAGAATCAGCAATTCTATGTCCAAACTTATTACACCGGTGATAGTAACCATGGAATTTGGGTACATACCAATCTTGTCTCTATGGACCGTCAAATCTTTGTCTCACCGGGTGTCTTCATCTCACATTATTGACTATAGTGAAACCTTCATTATCAACCTTGGGCTTGCCTTCAGGATCTGAATTTCAGTATAATGAGTGAGGCTTCCAGTTTAATGTTTGAGCATTTTGGTTCACATGTTGATTTCTTGTAGCTTCAACATAGGTCTTCTTCTTGATAGCTTTGTTGACTGTAAAGGTTTATTTTTCTTTAATTTCACTTGAAAAAGTAAACTGTATCTCCTTTCCAGGTGTGTCTTTGCTGTTGGAACTTTGTCCCTCTTCAAATCCTATACCTTTGGTACCTTTTGAGTGCTTTTTATTACTCAACATCTTGTCCAAGGCTTTAGTGCTACTTTCATATTTTCTCCTCATCTTTAATTCAATCTTTCTCTTTTCAAGCTCCTTTCTCAGCCTTACAATTTATTCTTCCAGATTCTGATGCTCCTTCTCCTTCTTTATCAAATCAGAGGATGTAACTTCACACATCCTTTTAGCTTCTTCAAACTGGAGTTTTAGATTAGATATTGTTTTCTTGGACTCCTTCACAAATTTCTCTAAATGATCTTGTTCTTCTATAGGAGAACACTTTCACTTCTTGAGTTCTCTTCTTGTTTCTCTCAAATCCTCAAGAGCACTTATGATCTCACCTTCCAAGTCCACTTTAGCTTCAATGTCTTCATCTTCATTAACTCCATCAACCCGTTCATCTTCTGCCATGAAGAGATTAATTTCTCTTTTATTCTCACAAAAGTCATCTTCTGAGGCACTTTCTTCATTTATAACACCATCTTCAAAAGTATACAGGTTGTTTTGCTTCCGGTAGCTTCACCTTTCTTGTCGGTAGGCTTTCTTCTTTTTATCCTTACCCAAAGGTCTGTTGATACTTTGTTTCTCCTCTCCAATATTCTCACCATAGGGACATTTTGAAGCAAAGTGTCCTATTTTTCCATAGTTAAAACATTTGAAAGGCAATTTTTCGATGTACTTACCGGATCCTCTTTTAAGCTTCCTTACAAAGTTTTCTACCACTATATCCAAGTCTTCACTAATTTATCCATGAGAAATTTATTCCTTACCCTTTTTGATGGAGTTGAAAGCAACCTCTTTCCTTGAAGTTTCTTCACCGATTGTTCTCATCTCATAAGCAATTAGGGACCCAAATAACTCATCCATTGAATTTTTTTTTAGATCCTTGGATTCTTCTATTAGAAAGATCATTGTATCATACTTAGATGTCATTGATCTAAGTACCTTCTTGACAATAAATTCATTAGATATATCCTCTCCAAATCCTTTAATAGTATTCACTGTTTCATCAATTCTTTGAAGATAATCCTCAATATTTTCTTCATCTTTCATTTTCAAGCCTTCAAGTTGAGCTCTTAGTGTTTTCGGTTTAGCCTCCTTGACCTTAACATCTCCTTCAAATAATCTCTTCAACTTATCCTAAGTTTCCTTGGCAGAAGAGAAGTGCATAACCTTAACAAACTCATTATCAGACAATCCACTGAGAATAGTATGCTTGGCCTTGGAATTGTTTTCATCCTCCTTCTTAGCATCCAAATCTGTAGGGGGAGCATTAGGGATAGTATACCCATTCTTCACAGATATCCAAACATCAAAACCTAGGGAAGATAGATAGGTTTCGATTCTTCTGGTCCAAAAGGCATAGTTGGAACCATCAAACATGGGAGCTTTGGAGGAGGAGGATTCATTCCTTGCCATTGTGTTCTTAAACAAGAATCTACTTAAGCTAGAGAAATTTTTGACAAACAGGAAACCTAAGGCTCTGATACCAATTGTAGAACACAAGATATCACTGAGAGGGGGGGAGGGGGGGGGGGGTCAATTAGTGATTATAAACAATTTCAAACAATGAATGCAATCGGTAGGATAATGAAATCACTAACAAGAATCCACACACAAGATCACATCACATAGCATCTGATATATGAGGAAACCTGAATGTGGGAAAGACCTTGATGAGAAATGCTGCTAGAGATCTACTGCTCCAATCCAACCTCACAATGAAATAACAATTTTACAATGTTTTAGGGCACCAACCCCTAACAATTTATGGGCACCTACCTAAAGGAGCACCAACCCCTAATCTCTTATGAGCACCAACCCCTACACTTAGCACCCACTCAGTGACATAAAATGAGATATAAAATCAATACAATGAAAAACACCTTGTTACAAATGAGTTTTGTAACCTTTGCAACCTATTCACTCTGTCGGTTGAACTATTTTCTATCACACCAATTCTTCTCTACCAGATCTCAGTACTCTCTGTCTGAATCCTCTTCAACTCAGCTTCTACCTAGTTTGATGTTCTCTCACACTCTCTCTGCTCTCCTTCACTCTCTGCGGCTACCTTACCAGTTCAATCTCTACTGGTTTGATGGATTGTTATGCTTTGTAACAATTTACCAGTTACCTTAAACCTTGTCATTTAAACCCTTCTTGTCTGTTCTTCTTGTATCACTCGGTCACTTCAATATTTTTCTATCAATGCTCAGATTGATCAACTATCCTCTAGAATTATCATGCTTTCTCATCACACATCCTCATCTTCTTAAGTCTTTGATGTGCACATTTATACACATGTTTTCCCACCAAAACAAAAAATCAAACTTTATGCGCTTAGGGTTTTCTTCATCGACCATGATCCATATCAAATAAGTTCTCATTTTCTTGCATCCACAACCTAAAATAGTTCAACAAAAAGCTTTGTCCTTATTTATTCTTCCAATGAACGTTTACTATATTTAGAAAAATGGACCATGTTCATCGGTCTTGATTTTGTCGATCACAATAAATGATCTAGTTGTTTACTTCTTCAGATCAACAAGATGATCAAATGTCCTACGTCGATCATAATATCAAAATATAAATTCTCTTCCTTTCGATTTGCTTTGAGCTGTAATCCTCTGCAATTGATGTGTGATTTTTACAGTCTTCATTTAATACCCACCTAGTCGGCAACTACCTCGACGATGCACCATTCACTTACCATTGCATGTTCACCACCTAGAGTCCACGTGACATCTCTGTCAGCATCCAACTCACTTGACTGTGTCGGTTCAAACTCAGTTACTAACCAAACATAATACCAGTATACAGTAACCGGTTAACCTTCATATCGCACACTTCTCTATTTTGTCGGTCAGAATATGTTATCATTTACCGATGATAGTCCTCAACCATTTTCTCAGAGTGGAAAACACTTCACATCCTTTCATCTTCTTATCCAGGTCCTTCAATTTGTCAGTTTACTTTTTTATCGTTTGACATACTTATTGGTTGACATCAACATGCCAATAATCTGCAATACTCCTACTTGCATACCAGTAACATCAATGAAAACACAATGCCAACAAGTTGGTTGTTGTTATTTACAATAGTAAGGTTTCTTGTTAGAACAGGTCCAAAGAGTCCTTGGTGGATTTCAGATATGTAGAATTAAGTGTTGCAATTTGCAAAACATGTTCATGTGGCTTGTGTAATGTTTTAGTCTAGTTTTTAGGTGATGATTTCATTGGCAAGTAGAGTTATGATGTTTTGAGTTTTGTGTTGTTCTTTTTGGTAACTCAGGGTATCCCCACATCCCAACCCAACACCCAACTTATTAAACCTTACCTTGGCCATTAACAAAGATGTTGGGGCTTAGGAGAGGGGAAAATTAGGGTCAGACTAGTCCCTAGGGATGGACCAAGCAACCTTCTTTCCAGACCCATCAAGTGAGTACAAGGCCTCAGAGTCAAACATAGAACCAATGGGGAGAAAAACCATGACCCAATCCAACTGCACTACCTCACCATGCTTCAGTTTTGTGTTTTTATCTAGTTTTATTTTTAGGTAATATTAGTGTTGTATCCTACTTGGATCAAATTGTTTTGGTTTGGGTTTTCTTTGGATGATGATTCTAGTTAGTATTTTTGGTCTCACCATGGAATGTGTAGATCCACATTGTACAATTTGTATTAAAATTTAATATTTTGGCCAAGTAGTTAACATAGTTCAATGTTTCTTTACATGTTTTATTTGATGCCAATATTAGATGATGTGTTAGCCTGTGCAACTCATTCGAATCATTTGGAAATAATACATCATGATTTGTTTGGGTCCTCTCTATCTATTGAGTTGGATCAAAATGAATATTTTAGGTTTGGGTGGCCAAATTCATGTAACATTGATTATTTAATTTGTTGTCGACCTAGTTAAGGGTTTAAATGATTAATCTTGTATATAAAAGGAGTGCAGATTTGTATGAGTGAAGGTATGTAAGGAGTGTGAATTGGATAAAACAAAATTTTATGGGTTGCAAGGATATGTGATGTTGAGGATGTGCAAAAGTCAATTTTGAGGAGCATTGTTGATAATATCTTCTATTTTGAGATATAGTTTGAATTCAGTTTTATTTGTTATAATCTTGGTCGCTTGACACAGTGCTTCAAGGACAATGTCATGATCACAAGATTCTACTTATTTCAATTGATTTATTCCTTTGTCTATCGAAAGAGAATGAGTCTCTTGGCAACTTTCTATATCTTGCCTTGAGACAACATGTTTCAGCTCTGTAAGTCATTCGTATCTTTCCCTAAGGTTGTGGACCTTAATTTTTCAAGTCCTTTGAGGAGCATTGAGCTCCAAAGGCAACATTGTAATAAATTGTATTCATATTGTTAGTTTGATAAATGGTGTGGTTTTTTCCTACTCGGGTTTTCCATGTAATTAGTGTTCATATGTTTTATGTGCATAGTACTTTCTCAATTTATTACTATTGTAATTATATAATTAATGTTTGAAGTTTAAGGATTTGATACTAAGTTCATTGGACTAATTCACCCCCCTATTCGTCCTATGGTCTGTTCAACAATCATATCTTCATGATTGGCATTTATGTTAAAGAGTACCATATTGATCCACTTGCAAGTGACAAGATTGAACCTGAATCTTATTATTATGTTGGTTCACAAAAGAAACCGTAGGGGCTTAAATTTGTGAATTGTGAAGATCAATTCAATTTTCATTTCTATGCCCTTTTGAACAATTTGGGAGTGTTTTTAGGGTCAGAATGTGTGTTGCTCTGTGATACCACAAGAGAAATATCATATAGACAAATAGAAAGTTCATCTTAAGGAGAGTTGTATAAATAGGGATGATAAGAGTCATTTAGAGATTATTGACGAGAAAAGATCATATTATAAAGACACATAGTAGAATATAAATTCATTACATATATATTCCTTACAATGCACCATATTATATATTTATTTTTATGACACTATATTTCCATTTTCTGAATTAACATGTTCGTGATGCATAGGTACTATTTACAAATATATATTTTCTTCACTTCACTTTTCCAAATATTTCATAACAACTTATTGAAGATGTAAGTAATAATGCTTATTATAAATAGTTTAATTTTTTTTTGATAGATATTATTTCTTACTGTGCACCTTTTATTTATATATTTTTGTTACTTTCTAGCATCATATCTCTATTTTTGTAATTAATATACCCATAACTCAAAGATAGCTTTCCAAATACATATTTTCTTCACCTCACTTTTCTCATATGTTATGTACCAAATTATAAAGAATGTAAGTAATGATGATCATCATTAACAATTTAAAGAATCATTTTACAAAAAACATGTTCTACATATACATGATATAATTATATAATTAATTTACTTCTTGACATTATCTTTCTTTACTTAATTGATATGTAAAAACTTCCTTTTAAAAATACACATTATCCTCATTTGCATTCTACACCATCCTATATAGCATTATTTACTAGAAAATGCTTTGATGACTTAACTCATCTTCTAGTCATCATATTAGTTTTTTACATTTATTAACCTCAACTCTTTTATAGTCATTTTATGCCCATCATGTTTTCGTTGGTCCTTTACTATTTTACCTGAGACGATGTTTAAGAATTGTTAGTTTGTTAGCTTTGGACAGCTGTTTGTCCAGATGTGATTAATTAGTAAATAATTGTTTTACTAACTAATTAGTTAGAGTAGGGACAATTATTTGTTAATTAATTGACCACTTTTGGAAGCAACTAGAAACCGATTTTTTTATTGGTTGTTGGGTTGTTTTAATCTCAACCGTTGATTGAGAATCAATCTCGACCGTTGGTTTATCAATGAGGGTAGTATAAAAGGAGGTCTAGGGGCATTTGGAAAACACATCTTGGAGAGCATTTGCAGTGTTAGCAAATGTGTTTGCAGTAATAGCAAACAATCTTGCAGTGCTAGCAAGAGGCACAATGATAGCGTTGGGAGATAGCAGTGGAGGAATATCAGCAGGAGGAATTGGGAGATTGTCGAGGTTCTGCCAGTAAGAGGCAAGGAATTTTGTATCTCTTAATTTGCTGAAGTTTAATATATTTCTCATTTGCAGTACTGGTTTTCCCTTTGGGGTTTTTCCAGGGACAATTTGTCCGAAAATATCATGTTCACAGTGTTGAGTATTTTATGTGTTTTGTGGAGTTGTAGTTGTGTTATTTTTCAATATTTGTTGAGAAGCAAATAATTTGTATGATATAGGAGATTAATAATTAGTAACTACAATAGAATTTCCACATGGTATCAGAGCTAAGTTGAGGGTAGAAAAGGTTTACCCTAGGAAGAAAAGAAATTAAAGGTTTATAAAACCTAGTTTGACCTCTTTCGAGTTATTTCTTTTATTTCTTTGAGATGGCTGTAGCTGGTTTGAGAGATCAGGACAGATTGGATGGTGCCTCAAATTTTGGTGTCTAGAAAGCCAAAATTTCTTTATTGCTGGAAGAGAGTGGTATCAAGGAGTATGTTACTAGTGTTGTAGCTGTTCCCTCATATGCAACACAGCTTGTAGCATACAAGAAGGATGATGCCAAGGCGAGGAGGATAATCCTTGATGGTGTCAAGGATCATATTGTTCCACATATCACAGAGTTAGATACTGCGAAGAAGATGTGGGACGCCATTCTGAATCTGTACCAGAATGATACCACCAACCGAAAGCTGATTCTCAGAGAAAAGTTGAAGAATACCCGGATGAACAAGGGAGAAGATGCCACAAGTTACCTCACCAGGCTTAGACTTGTCAAGGATGAGTTAGCAGCTATTGGAGATAGTCCCAGTGATGATGAGCTAGTCAGAATAGCCCTAAATGGGTTTACTAAACAATGGGATGTCTTTGTTCAAGTTATTAGTGGACGAGACACCTTACCGAGTTGGGATTGACTTTGGAGTGATTTCACTCAGGAGGAGTTTAGACTTAGTCTTGTCAATGGAGCCAACAACAAGAGTCAGAAAAGTGAGGTGGAACAGGAAAATGTTGCCCTAGCAGGAAAGGGGAAATCGAAGAAGGGGTTTAGCAAAGGATCAAGCTCACAAGGTGAGAAGAAGAAGAAGGACCTATCTAAGGTCAAGTGCTTTGGTTGTCATGTGTTTGGCCACTATGTCATTGATTGCCCAGAAAGGAAGAAGAATGAAAATAAGGGAAAGAAGCAAGTAGCAGCTTCATCAAGTGCAGATGAGCTCTCTAGTAGATTGGAAGATGAGTTTGCACTCATAGCTTGTATGGTTAGCTCAACCTCATAGAGTGTTTGGTATATAGACAGTGGGGCGTCATTTCATATGACAGGAGTAAGAGGGTACTTCTCCAGTTATAAGGAGGAGAACACCAGTATCCAGATTTCTATGGGAAACTTGTCCAAGTTCAACTCAGTTGGCAAAGGGACTGTAAAGTTTCAGAGGGAGAATGGAAAGGTAATTTCCCTTCATGATGTGTTGCATGTGCCAGGCTTAGTTATGAATTTGGTTTCTGTATCTATCCTTCAGGATAAAGGGTATAATATTCTCTTTAGAGGGATGCATGTTTTGATTAAGCATAAAGATTGGAAATCACCTGTATCTATTGGAGTTAGGAGAGGATGCCTTTATAGGCTGTAGTTTGACACTCCTAAGGCACTCATGAGCAACAGTAATCCTAGAGATCTTGGAGAGCTATGGCATAGGAGGATGGGCCATGTACATCATGGAGCACTTAAAATGCTTTGTGAGAAATTGATAGGTGTTCTTGAGGTGAGCACAGAGCATGATGATGTATGTAAAGGATGTGTGTTGGGGAAGTTTGCGAAAGCATCTTTTCCAAGGAGTGACACTAGATCCAAGGGTGTTCTTGATTTAGTATATTCAGATATATGTGGACCTATGTCAACGAAATCTCTCAGAGGATATGAGTACTATGTTACTTTTATTGATGATTTCTCCAAGAAGACCTAGATATACTTCTTGAAGACCAAGGATGAGGTTTTCAGTCGCTTCCAAGAGTTCAAGGCTCTTGTGGAGAACTCGACAGGAAAGAAGATTAAGGTTCTTCGGTCAGATAATGGAGGCGAGTACAAAGGGAATGAATTCCAGGAGTTCTGTACCAAGGAAGGA
The DNA here is from genome assembly GCF_030272615.1 of Cryptomeria japonica. NCBI lineage: Eukaryota > Viridiplantae > Streptophyta > Pinopsida > Cupressales > Cupressaceae > Cryptomeria > Cryptomeria japonica. Next base: position 221,590,187 of record NC_081413.1, read on the forward strand.
ATCAAGAGAGAATGGACTGTTCCTTACAATCCGCAGTAGAATGGAGTTGCTGAGAGGAAGAACCGATCTATATCGGAGGCAGCAAGGGCTATGCTACATGACCAGGATATGCCCCGCTACTTATGGGCAGAGGCATGTAGTACAACAGTGTACATATAGAATAGGGTTCCACATAAGGTACTAGGTAAGATGACACCAGAAGAGGCTTTCACAGGGAAGAAGCCAGATGTCAGTCACTTCAGGATATTTGGAAGTTTGGCATATTGCCATGTTCCAGGTGATACACGTACCAAGTTAGATCAGACTGCAGAGAGGGGGTACTTTGTGGGGTACAGTGAAACCTCAAAGGCATATCGAATATTCATTCCAGGGACTAGGCGGATTATTGTTCGACGTGATGTCAAGTTCATGGAGGACAAGGCATTTAGAAGGTCCAGAGATTTGCCAGCAGATGATCAGAGTGAACAGTCAACTGAAGCTCCAAGAATCACTCAATCAAGTCAAGGGCAACAAAGCTCAAGTACAGTTACTAGTACTAGCAATGGCTCAAGTGGAGAGTGTTCACAGAGTATAGAGCATCAGGTGCAAGAAGAGATGCATCAAAAGGACATGGAGGTTGATATTTCATCCTCTACAGTTGGCAGCAGGAATCGTGAGGTTCAACAAAGAGATACTCAGGAGTTAGTGGGAGCTCCTAGGAGGAGTATAAGAGAAAGGAGACAACCAGCCAAGTTCAATGACTATGTGGCACTAGTTAGTCAGTTGGTAGATAGTGAGCCTTCTAGTTATTAGGAGGCTGCACAACATCAAGTGTGGCGAGATGCGATGGTTGAGGAATATACCTCAATAATGTAGAATGATGTGTGGGAGGTAGTGCCTAGACCAACAGATAGAATAGTGGTTGGATCACGTTGGATCTATAAGATCAAGCATGGTGCAGATGGTAGCATCGAGAAATACAAGGCAAGGTTTGTGGCCAAAGGGTTCTCTCAGAAGGAGGGAATAGACTATGAGGAGACATTTGCTCTAGTGGCTAGGTATACTTCTATACGAGCCGTGATCTCACTTTCAGTGCAGATGGGATGGCAGATCCATCAAATGGATGTCAAGATAGCATTCCTTAATGGAGAATTGAAAGAGGAGGTATACATAGAACAACCAGAAGGCTTTGTAGCACACAACAAAGAGACCCATGTGTGCAGATTGAAGAAAGCTTTGTACGGACTCAAGCAGGCTCCCAGGGCATGGTATGAGCGCATTGATAGTTACTTGCAGGAAATGGGCTTCGTGAAGAGTGAGGCGGATGCTAATCTCTACTACTTGGTAGTTGGGGGTGAGATACTCATTCTTGTTCTATATGTGGATGACTTGTTTTTAACAGGCTCATTGGGGTTCATAGAAGAGTGCAAGAGGGACCTTGCAACGGAGTTCGAGATGAAGGATTTGGGACTTATGCACTACTTTCTAGGCATGGAGGTATGGCAGACAGATGGAGAGATTTTCCTTGGACAAGGGAAATATTACTTTGAAATCTTGAAGAGATTCAGGATGGAGGATTGCAAAGCCATGTCTACACCCATGATCACAAATTGGAGGAAGGTAGACACATCCAAGGAGAAGGATGTAGATCCCACCTTATATAGGCAGTTGATTGGTTCTCTCATGTATTTGGTCAACACTAGGCCAGATATAGCTTTTGCAGTCAACATTCTTAGTCAGTTCATGATAGAGCCAAAGAGAGTGCATTGGATAGCGGCAAAGCATGTGCTGCATTATTTGTGAGGTACAATCGAGTATGGGATTAGATATTCTCGAGGTGAAGGAATCAGATTGATGGGCTATACTGATGCAGATTGGGCAGGTAGTACAACGGACAAGAGAAGCACTTCAGGGTGTTGTTTCAGTTTGGGATCAGGGGTTGTCTCTTGGTTCAGTAGGAAGCAGAAGTCTGTGGCTCTGAGTTCTACAGAGTCAGAATACATAGCAGCTAGCATGGTGACATGTGAAGCTATATGGCTTCGAAAGTTGCTAGTAGCCTTGTTTGGTTAGAAGGTTGAGACTACAGTGATACATTGCAACAATCAGAGTTGCATCAAGTTGACTAAGAATCCAGTGTTTCATGATAGGTCGAAACATATAGACATCAGGTATCACTTCATCAGGGATTGTGTACAGCGAGGGATTGTTCAGCTACAATTTATACCTACAGATCAGCAGGTAGCAGACATTCTAACAAAGGCATTGGGGAAGGCAAAAATCATCTTCTTCAGAGAGAAGTTGGGTGTCATGTAGAATAGCTTCCTTGCTAAGAGGGAGTGTTAGTTTGTTAGCTTTGGACAGCTATTTGTCCAGATGTGATTAATTAGTAAATAATTGTTTTACTAACTAATTAGTTAGAGTAGGGACAATTATTTGTTAATTAATTGACCACTTTTGGAAGCAACTAGAAACCGATTTTGTTATTAGTTGTTGGGTTGTTTTAATCTCAACCGTTGATTGAGAATCAATCTCGACTGTTGGTTTATCAACGAGGGTAGTATAAAAGGAGGTCTAGGGGCATTTGGAAAACACATCTTGGAGAGCATTTGCAGTGTTAGCAAATGTGTTTGCAGTAATAGCAAATAGTCTTGCAGTGTTAGCAAGAGGCGTAGTGATAGCGTTGGGAGATAGCAGTGGAGGAATATCAGCAGGAGGAATTGGGAGATTGTCGAGGTTCTGCCAGTAAGAGGCAAGGAATTTTGTATCTCTTAATTTGCTGAAGTTTAATATATTTCTCATTTGCAGTACTGGTTTTCCCTTTGGGGTTTTTCCAGGGAGAATTTGTCCGAAAATATCGTGTTCACTATGTTGAGTATTTTATGTGTTTTGTGGAGTTGTAGTTGTGTTATTTTTCAATATTTGTTGAGAAGCAAATAATCTGTATGATATAGGAGATTAATAATCAGTAACTACAATAGAATTTCCACAAGAATATCTATCAGTCAACTCAACTCTCGTCTCAATTGTAAACAAATATTTATTTAAACAATGCAACCATCAAACAGGTGGTTACAGTTTTAATCGCCATTCATCCCCGAAACCTAAGATGAATTATTACAGTCTAATCAATGAATGGATGAACATGAAATGAGGAGAGGAAGGAATTAAAGAAGATAACAGGTTTTATTTGTTGTGTGAGCATTGTCTAGTGATTTCAGTGGTTGTCCTTGCGCTGAAACTTGGAAGCAACACCTTCAACATTACGAGAGAGCAGCACATGTGCCTAGTTACGTTTTCTTTGGCTGCTGTTTTTGTTCAATGGGGGGATCTGAATTTTTTGCGGAGACATTGATAATAAATATAAGCAAAAGCACAGCAAGCACCGTATTTATCTTCATGCGCAGCGAACTTCCCATGTTTAGGATTGAGAAAAATCTTAACGATCTATTTGTAGATTAATATTGAGATGAAATCCAATACATTACTGCGACCCTCAGCTATTCTTTTCACCCTCAGGTATTCAACTAATTCTTTCCACCCTCAGGTATTCACAGTCCCACGGCGTATTCTAGACAAAGCAATTTACTCAATTACCGTCCATTCTCGTATTTGAGAGGAACAGTGGGAATGCGAGGAAGTAAAAGAAAATTTGAGAGGAACATACCTTTAATATTAATAACTTTGAGCATACTAAAAGGTATGATGTAGGCAATGTGGAAAACGTAGACATTGTGCCATAGAAAATGGCAGAATGAGTAATATGAAATCAGTGTACAACATTTGTCAAATGTGATGAAAATTACATCAAAATTGAATGGAAAATAATTTGATGCAATAAGTATTTTGTAAAATATTGTGGAGAAATTCTGAACGAAAGGGATCCATCCATTAGAGGGAACCATGTTTTAGTGTTCAAGCAGTGTACCTACAAATTAAAAGTAGAAATCGGTAATTACGTAGAATGCGGGAAACATAAAAAATTGTGAAAACCTGAAGGTAAGATGTAAATGAGAACGAAGATGAAAAAATAAGCTTATCAATATATTTGTTTAGCGTACTTGCCAAGTTTGTGTCAACACTCCAAGCTCCGTTTTGGTATCCACTAAGATAAACTGATAGAATGTCGAGCCAATGTTTTGCGTTGGGAGCATAAACAAGATATAGTCCCAAACAGTGTTGTTGGGATAGTGATATTTGGCAAAGAGCAAGAGATAGATTGTTTACAAAGAAAGCAAAGATCTCCACTAACAGAATCAGTAGCATTATTTGAGCCACGAGGACCCAATCACTGTCAAAGATAGCATTATCCAATCGTTTGAAGAGAAAACAAAGAAATAGAAGTTTAAGGGTACAAGAGTATATCAGTTCTTTTAGATAAAAATATAAAGGAAAAGATGTAGCTGACAAGGTACCTTGAACAGTCTAATGAGCTAGAATTGTCCAAACGATCAATGGTGAATCCAGTAAAATAGTAAGGAGCAAGCACTGTGTAGAACTTGTTCAGGAATATATCAAATAACATATGCTAACATAGTACCTGTCTATAGAGTTGACACTTAAAAGAATTGAATTTTTCACCTTCAAGAAATTGTCTGTTCCAAGATTTCATTTGAAATCCTCTGCTGCAACAACGTGAAAATGTCATAGGAACATTTTAGTGATGTAAAGTATTTAGAAAAGAAAGAAATCAACAAATCACATGTAACCTTGTACCCAACTTGATTTAAAAAGAATTATGACAATTACATACCCGGTCTGGTATCTAATGCTTGGCAACGAGCTGAGAAATCAAGTGTTTCTCTAACAGTCATCTCTACAATATGCAGATCATATTGGGTGATATAAGATGATGTCTTTAGAGGGACAAATTCATTGAGCTCCAATCCATTAAATGGAAAATGGGTTGTTAGCTATCTGAGTAAACATCAAAAGTTGAATGAAAATAATTGAATCAAACTCAGAGTTTATCCATCAAGAATCTTAAGTGTTCTATTCGGGTAACTTTGTTAATGTGTTGGCAAAGAAAAGAAAATTTGGAAAGAAGATATGGATGCATAGGAAAGGGTGTTCACTAGTGTGGAGGTGAAATCTACAGAGCTTGCTAAAAATAAGCAGATGCCCTGTTGTCATCACCATGCAGCTTCCATATCAAGCAATTTAATGTGCCTATAACAAGATTTATGAGCTGTGTGAAATGGAGAATCTAAGATGTGGGAACCAGGAGATAGAAAAAAAAAGAACCAATAAATGGAGGCATGAAGAAAGTGAAAAGTTCATCAGAAAAGAATTATATATTTTGGAGAATTCAATAAAGTAGACAAGCTGGGGAAGTGATAGAAATGCTTACATTTTATTTTTAGGAAAGCATGTAAACGAACAACAAACTGTGATTGATAACCAACCTTCTTATAATGTTGCTCTGGTGCTTTATTGGGAGCCTGAAAAGATTTGTAGGTTCCTAAATCCTACATATCCTGGAAGGGATTTCCATGTTTAGTAACTGAAAACCAGTGAACAATATATGCAAGAAAACAATTGAAGGACGTGCAATAAGAAAACATCATTCATTAACTTACATAAGCATGTCAATGAGTTAAGGCAAAGCACCCAAACATTGGAGTATAGAAAACAGTATGTGGACTATAAAATAAAAAAAGATAGTTTAAAGTGCAGTGAGTGTAGATTTTAGTAAAGCTGAAACTACACCATAGAATAATTTGAAGCCAAAAAGAACGTTTCTGATTCGTAGTGATGCAGTCAAACGAAGAAGGGAAATCAATGCAAAGGGAAGTGCCAATGGGATGTTGCCAACCGCACCGATGATGTGTCTCTGTTAGTTTCCCAAACTCTCAAAGTGTTGGTGCAGCTATTCACGAACAGAAAAATTCATTCAAAGAAGGAATAAGGCACTTTTCATACATTTTAAATTATTGATATACCATATTTCAAAAAGCTAAATTTAAATATTATACCTATCACGATGCAATACAATGTCTGTTTTGAGTGAAATGGTCATCATCTTAAGCATCATATCATATGAGAACAAGGATGAAACCAACTTCTACATTAGTGGTAGCGTTTCAGTTTAGTTATAAGAAATGTAATACAGATTACCTTTGTAATGGAAGGCAATTGTTTAAAACTGACAAGTGGATTGCAGCCAAGGCAATCTCCAGCTGCGTGAAAGAAGGATAAGTACGAATAAGTAACTTCAAGAAATTAAAATATGATTGAAATAGTATATTTAGAAAAGAGAAAACTGTAAATTCTATCTATTTTTTTTTTTTTTTGAGATAACATGATGTCCTTTGTCGTAGGCATGAAAATGATTAGAATTCAAATCAACAACCGAAGGGGTCAAAGCTAAAATTTATTCGACCATCGCTAAATGAAATATAGAAGATGTGTTGAAAAATGAAAGGATGGAAAAGAAACTGTTAGACGGAATTAGTACTGGTCAAGGAACATTGAAAAGTTGAAAATGTGAAGTGGGAAATGAAATATATTAGTATTCTAGTGTATTTACCTATGTAATAGTAGTGGACAAGTAAGAATAGTTGTTGTTGTATGACAATTGCGTGACGTCAAACTATTTTAAGTAAAAAATAAGTCTTCTAGCATTTCATAGTTGTAGATTGTAATGTAGAGACATAGATGTTTGGCTAGATAGCTATTGCAAGCAAGCTTCTTCTTTCTTGAACTTATTGTGGTAAAAGCACTTTTTTGCATTTTTGCATACTTTTCAAAAGAGAAAGGTGGATCAATGCACATACCATCAATTGACTTGACCCTCGAGATAGCTCTAAATGTTAGCCCTTGCTTTTCACTGTTACCTATGTCTATTGTAGCTTTATCCAATGTAAGTCCTTGAGATTTGTGAATAGTTATGGCCCAAGACATTGTCAATGGAATTTGTGTATGGCTGCCTCGAGTAATTGGAGTAATGGGTATGCCATTTTGATGTAATGTATCCCATGGAGGGCCTTTATAATTTTGGAACTGCACAATAATAAATTTTGGCAAGTTTGGTGGTCTAGTATTGTTTTCATAGATAATTTCTTTAACAAGACCAATGAAGCCATTTACAAGTCCAACTTCAATCCACAAGTTAGATAACAACATCACTTTTTGATTCACACATAGGAGTAGCTCTTTAATGGAAGTTGTTCATCATTATCATAATCATTAATAGTTTGTTTCACAATTTGTGCAAGACTCTAAGCAATGGGCAAATTTAATTGTTTCAACATTTTTGTGTTGTGCAATCTTGCAGATTCATTTGTTGCAAACAAATGAATTGATAAGTTGAATTCCTTTTCTTGTTGAATAGTTAGATTTGTATTTGTTTGGTTGATTAGGAACTATCAATCATGTTCATTTAGTTGTGCATCTCTTATGTTTTGGAGCAGACTTTTGAATTGTTGTTGTTTAATAGAGGCACCTTCTTGGTGGAAAATTGTACCTAATGTAATAATTGTTTTAAATGAATGCAATAAACTGAGAGCTGTAGAGTGTGAAGCATATACTGGTTTGTCCATTATAGGAGGGAGTCATCCAAGATCGCCTACAAGGATTATAGAGGCCCCATCAAAGATTCCGCGTTTATCAAGTAACGCTTGGCGTAGCCAACTATCAATCTTCAATAGTAATTTTGGGCCTAAGAAGCTCATTTCATCTATTAGAATATATTTAAAATACTTGACATGCTCTTGGAATGTCAACAATGCTTGTCCTATCAAGGGATATATTTCTTTTATAGGGATTTGACACCCTGCATGAATTGTTGTCCCTTGAATATTATATGCAACAAAACCTGTAGGAGAAAGAACCAACAATGGACTTGCCTTTAGGGCTGCAAAGAGACTCATCTTTTGTCTAATGCAATCTATTAAGAATGATTTTCCAGTGCCTATTGTTCCTTGAATAATCATTCGGAGGGGTATTGTTGCAGCTTGTTTAGAATGATGTTGTAGAATTATGTCAAGTGAAAGATTTTGTTGAGAGGAGATGGAATTTCTCCATGTCTATGCATGAGACTTGGATACTAGGAGGTTGAAATTACAATTTAATTATAGATATGATTTGGACAGTAATAGAGTCTAATTTTTTATTTGCAACATTGATGGGCCACAAGTAGTTAAGATCGTAGTCATGTCGGCCTAGCATTTGTAACTCGTTTTTGGTAAAGTTATTTATAGCTCCCATATGTGATAGCAATTCCCACTCATATAGATTTGAGTCTTCTTGATGTTGACAATCATCATTGTCACTATCATCTATGTCTTGAAGTGGAGGAGCATGTATAACTTGGGCATTATACAACCGATTGAATCTATTTGTACTGAAGTTTTCCAATTGGCTATAATTTGATCTTTTGAAGTCCCTATTTTTATCAGTATGTCACGGAACGGTTTGTACAACAACAGTTCATGCCAACAAAAAATCTCAAACTCATCACTATCTTCAATGGGAGGGTCATGAAAGTGTGGATAAACATTTACAATTGCTTGTTTCTCTCTAATTTTCCATTTTGCTTTCTTACGTTGTGGAACATATGAAAAGTCCTGTGCAGATCGCAAGAGAGTTGTTGCATTTAATTTAGAAGGGCACTGCATGTAAGCATGGATATAACTTGTTGATAGGCCTATTTCATCATCTGATTTTGTGATACAATGCAACTCTTTCCTACAAATATTAAGAGAAATAAACTACCAGCTACAGATAATGAGTGGCGGTTTTTGTAGCATATGGCAAGTCTCTTGTGCGCTGCTATCACGGTCTGCTATTATGATCATCATAGATTTTTGGTACGTTGATAAGACGATATCTTCATATTCACTTGCATTCACAATAGTTTTCAGTATTTCAGTATAAGATTCAGATCTTTTTTCAAAGTTCGAAGCATACTTTGAAATGTATTGAAGGACGACTTTTCTTTAAGTTACAAGTTGGCAATTAATATTAGCCCTCCATATTGAAAGCATACAAGGGTTATGAATATTCAAGCAGTCATCATTCCTTGCAGCTATATAACATGCATTTTTGTCACTATCAATTGTTAATGTAGATGTTTGTTGTTCAGGGCATGGAGCATTGCAATGACATTGTAATGAATGCCCTTTTTTTTTTTTTTTTTTTTTCTGAGACATGTATTTTTTGTATATTTTGTGTGTCTCTACAAAGTATTAACCAATATCTCGTAATCCACTATGGGGTTCATTGAGAATTTTTTTCTTGGATCAGCTAAGCATGGATCATCCATTGCAGTGTAGCAAAGTGTATTAGTTCAGTCAGCTGTGCTGTGAGCGTTCCAAGATGATACATATCTGTCAAAGAAAGTTTTAGCCATATGGACTTCATTGTTATTTGTCTAGTCAATGATGTCCATATTTGGTACACCAGGAAGCCATAGAAAACCATGAATATGCCCTGAGCCACGATGTTTCTATTCATATCTATACTAATGGTCTTTTTCTTTGAACAATTTATGAACAATTTCATCTCAAAATATTGCAAATCTGTTGTGCAAGTATAATGTTGTTATGTGTCGATTGCGGATTACATTTTCTACAAGTTGTTTTCTTGTAAATTGTATGTTTTGATGATAATTTTCATGGAAGAGGCTATGTAGATCAAACCATTAAGTATCAGTCGAACTCAATGTCAAAAAAAGTGTTGGTGTTCCCAGTTTGGATATCATGGCTATCAAAATTTTTCAAGATTTATTCCAATATGCTCGGGTGCCTCTAAGGGTTGCACCAAAGCGTAGTAACTTTTTTGGCAACTGGTCATCAGGAGTGTTTTGCAGGCATTCACACAATTCTTGCAAATTGGTTGGCAAGTCCGCTTCCATATTAGTTCTAATAAAGATAGCAGTAGATTGTTGTGAACAGTGCCACATAATTAAATTATAAATGTAATAGTGGAACCTAACATGTTTTCCAAATCTCTGGTCAAAGTATCTTATTAAGTGGAGTGCATACTCATGCAAATGAACATGTTTGATACGTGGCTGCAATGGAAGGGCAACTCCTATTGAAAAGAGTGTAGGGAATGCCATTCTTAATAAACCTTCAATGTTGTATTCATTTATTAGTGAGAATTCTATTTCAGGCCATGGTATAATATTGTCTTTAGTAGCATCTAGCTGCAATGTGTTTTTAATGGTATCTAGTTCGTGAGTTGCAGCAAGCACTCTTGGAATGAAGGATGTTGAAATTTCTGCGCCATACTCATCACAACTATCAAAAATATCTGCTATCCTTGGAATAGGTGGTTCATCAACATTTTCTTCCAAGGAACGCAACATAATTGATACATCTATTGTTATATTAGGAAGTAAGTTCACAACATCAAAGTCTATGACAACTTCCTTGTAGTACTGGTCATGTTGGATTTTATAAGTCAATGCATCCATAAAATGGAATTTGTTTACATAGCAATCATATTTCTTGCCTTGGATATTGCTTCTTTGAATAATGAGGATTTCCAAATCAGGTAAATTTTGTGGTAAAGTCTTTACAATTTCTGAGATGTCTTGAGGGAAACTTATTGTGTGACCAAAGTATTTGTATTGGCCACTTCTTGCATGAGTGACTTACAAAATAGGAGATACTTGAGAAATAAGCATCTCCTCTACTTGGGTAAGCTTGTCTAAGACAAGGGGTTGTTCACCTGGATCTAAGTTATTATTCAAATAGAACCGATGAACACCTCTTTCAGCAAAGCATCTTGAACAAACAATTTTCAGGGTGGCATTTGCGTATGAGAATTCCAATATATGTTTCCTTACAAATAATACATTTTTGAAGTTTTGACAATGCATCAATGAGATTGCAGAAGGATTTCAATGGTTGAAGGTACTCTATAGAAGAAAAATAATCTATTGTAGATTGGTGTTCATTTGCATTGTGTAATATTCTGGGTTGGTAGATAGATTGACTTTCTTGTGGTGGATCTCTTTTATGCCTTTTCCTAGTATGCAAGGAACTTCCGTCCATTTTGGCTGAAGTAATGTTGGGCATTACATGTGGCATAGTAGCGATTTCATTTGATATAACTATCAATGGCTCTTTTATTGTAAGGGTTGTACATGTTGTTTGCAAAGGGGAGAGCATTTGATAGTTGAGCTGCTCCAATTGACATTTTTTTAAAATATCTTCCTTGTGTTTTGTGTAATAACAACAATTTTGTTGTCTTCCTTTAGCTTTCTTTACATTGGATTCTTTTGCGGCAGCTTGCATTATTTTTTCATAGATTTTTGAATGGCTAGAGTGTATTAGAATTCGAATGGAGAACTAAGAACCACTAATATTGCAGGTGTACACATATGTTTATACCAGTACATATAATGTAAGCAAGACATATTTGTATGTGTATACAAGTATTTGTATGTTTATGTATTAATCTAGATACATAAATGAATACAAGATAGTATGCAACATTGTAACAATATATATATATATATATATATATAAACATGTATACCAATTTACATATTGTTGCACATGCAGTGAATCAAAGATTTTCCATGTATCTATAAATGGGCTCCAAACGGTAGAACCGAAAATCCATGGCAATGGTTCTCTGCCATCCACTACCGAATGGAGGAAATGATGAATTTCTTAGTTGCACTCAGCCCAAGAAAATTGTGCAATGCTATATATATTTATATGCATGCATGTATGTATGTATGTGTATATATGTACATATACATGCATATACATACATAGACACACACAAACACACATAGACACATATATATACATATATAGATATTGTTTATGGTGAAAATGGAAACAACAATATTGAAAGACTAAATGAATTCAACCATAAAACCCTAGCCTAACAACAACAAAGATCCACCAGAACATATGAAGATTACCTAAGACAATGCAAATCAAATAAAATCACAAAGATTATACCATCACATGTCCAATAGGGTTTGGATCTCCAGTCTTCCTATCTCCATTGATCTTGCTTGATGTATTTGCTTTCAGATTTTATGTGCGCACAACAGCTCAACAAAGAACAGAAATGTGGTTGCAAGTAGGCTTGATTGCATATGAAAATTCAAAAGCGTAGTTGAATTCAATTGATTAGATAATTAGAATGGTAATGAAGGAAGCATCTCCTTATATAGAAGACACTACAAGAAATAATAATAGGGTAGGTAGTGTAGGAATTAAGAGATGAATGACATGTGTCATGGGTAGAAAAGGCTAATGAATTAATTAAATAAATAAAGATTTATTTAATTAATAGAAGAATGTGGGATCAATTAAACAAATAAAGGTATTTTTTCATTTAGAAAAAGGGTAATGTAAATAAATTAAAGTATTTATTTAAATGAGAAATAAGGCTAGAAGAGGATAAATGAATGAATTAAATAAATAAAGATTTATTCAATTAATAGAAGAATTAGGATAAAATAATTAAATAAATAAAAATATTTATTTAATTAGACAAGACAATTTTAGGTGTCTACATTTTTCCCCTCTTTGAGACAATGCAGCTTGTCGCATTGTTTCAAAGAAGATAAGATGAACTAATACAAAGTTGCCCCAATATGGGAATGATATAACCCCTCGAGAGATTGGATGAAAATGTCTAAAAAGATCACAGACAATCTCTCGATAAGAAAAAAAGGATAGAATGGACCGACAAGATAGAGTGATAGAGTCATGGAATAAAAAAGACTGACTTGGGAAACTAGGGCTAGGGTAGTCTATAAGATAGACTACGAGGGGAAAACATCCTCATTGTCATCCACACATGCAAGAGATCAGAGTGTAGAGAGAGAAAAGAGCAGTCAGTAGCGATGGCATTTGTTCACATATTCGATTGCGTTCACCGATATCAGAGGTCAGCAGATGCAGGAGAGCCGGTAAGTACCACAAAACCTCCTTGTACTTTTCTACATTAATTGTTGTCATAAATGCATGCTAGGTAGAGTAATAAATGCGCTTTAGGTATCTCAAGTAGGGGGAAAAAATGCTAAGGCTCGTCTGCATTGGTGTCAGGCGCGTCTATGATTTTAGTAGCATTTGTGTTAGATGTGAGCATGTCTGTGTCTTGTAGGTGCATTTATGCAGGCCAGGCACGTTTGTGAAGTATGTAAGCGCGTTTATGTCAGGAATACATGGTTATGTCTTCAAGGTCAAATCGATGGTTTTGTGATGAACATACGCTATTGATTGGATAAGCTGCTGAGAGGATACACTCAAGCAGGTCCTCTAGGGAAGACTAGACTATCAGATAGGGCTAGGATTGACAATTATGTGATAGAACATATGTTGCCAATTAGGAAACTACTCAAGAGGATACACTCAAATAGAGGCCCTAGGATAGGATGGATCGAGGCACTTTGTGATGAACAGGGAGTACCATAAGAAATTGACAATTCTGTGATAGAACATACGTTGTCAATTGGATTAACACAATTGATTTGCTTGACTGCAGGAGGACCTACTGATGCTAGAGTCACGGGGGAGATTGCCTTCGACTCAGAGTTGATGACCAGAGCTGACACTCGAGGATAGAGCAGCAGTTCAGGCTATGGGACTGCGACATATTCTATATGTGCCTGAGTTTCAGGTGAGTATGGGATTGTTGACTTCATTAGCTGAGAGTTGGAACTTAGAGACTTGCATGTTTCATTTGTCGATGGGTGAGATGACAGTCACCTTAGAGGAAGTATATAGGATACTATTGATACCGATTGATGGGGAGTTAGTTCCTTACGATCGAGACGAAGATAGGGATGCACTGAGATGAGTGTTTCAAGTTCCAAGACTAGAGATGAGGGCTAGAAACATGGCTTGGGACACTATGACCGTGACAGGATTGGCACTACCGGTGGTGCTGGCAAGAGTTATCAGTGGGTTCCTCTATTTGGATAGGGTGATACAAGGGTTGGTAGTGGGATGGGGGAGGACTCTGGAGACATTGGTGATAGAGCACATTAGGTTTGCATAGGGACAGTTTCTGCTAGCACACTTGTATTATGAGCTGCATCAGTTTGTGTATCACGGATCACTAGGATTGGGATGTGAAGTGACACTGTTGCAGGTGTGCGCATATCAGCATCTATCAATTACACCTCTGATACACTTTAGAGGTAGGGGACATGGGCACAATTGTGTGCATCTCTATGATATGATTACTTCTTAGCCACAGATTGGGAGGCTAGAGTATTGGCATCGGGTTGATTGATGAGATAGACAGTGTGATATGGAGGCCTTACCAAGAGTGTGAGGAGTGGGAGGATGATGCAATGAAGCTACCATATGTGTTCAAGAGTAGGTATCTGATTGGGAGGACACCGTATGTTATTGAGAGGTAGTTGATAGATAGGGTATGTAGGTAGTTTGGTAGGATACAGCAGATGCCACAGGGTTTAGGGATGTATGCACAGACAGTGAGGGATCAGGTGCATTTAGAGCCATTGCTTTCTTATGATCAAGCTATGACACAGATGGTAGAGATGATTCCCATTCCTTTGGATATATGGGCAGATATAGAGGATGTAGGGATGGATGCAGAGTACACTGCATATTGGGGAGAGCATCCATTTCCATGGTTGATGGATCTAGGGGAGTTGATAGATGGAGATAGTGGAGGTGATGGAGATGATAGTGGAGATGGCAAAGATAGAGGCCGATGACGGAGGTGGGGCGCAGTGGCAGAGAGGAGAGGCTTGGAAGAGAGAGGGCAAAGAGGAGAGACAAGCTTAGCAGGCTCATGTAGCAAGTGGTAGAGGTGGATTGTCGTTACAGGTGCCATTAGCATAAGTTCCTAGACAGGTAGAGGCTCCTGAGCAAGGACAAGGACACGAGCAGCAATAGGAGAAACCACAGGGACAGGGTGAGGGGGGAGAGGAAGAGGATGAGCTACTATCCTTGAGGGAGATTTGTCAGAGACAAGTAGATGAGATCCAAGATCTAGAGAGGGAGACAACTAGACTCAGGGGATAGTTGAGGGACACTGAGTGGGAGAGGGATTTGGCTATTCAGTGCTAGACAGAGGCTGAGACAGCATTGAGGGTAGGGACGAAGGTAGTTGAGGACACAGGGGTTGGATACACCTATGTTTAGCAGGTAGGGGAGGAGATAGCCTACTGGTGAAACCTGTATTATGGAGTAGTGTTGCCTGATCAACGGGCTAGGAGCTTTCGGATACCATCATGCACTGCGACAACCACTGGAGGGAGAGATAGGCGACATGTGTCTAGCAGGGGGGTTATGGGTCCTCCACCACCACTAGATAGAGGGGGGAGGAGAGATGATCCTGGGGCGGGTCCTTCTAGGGCTTAGACTCCGTCGAGGCCAGCCGGCTCCGAGGGAGGGAGTTCATCATACCCTTAGAGGGCTCCCTATGTATCAGTTTTGTAAAATTTTGTATAATGACACCTTCAGGTGATTGTAGCCATATGATTTTGACATCATTGTATCATGACACTTATGATTATATATATGAGATGATTCATTTGTGTGGAAGCTATATGCATGTGTACCTATGTGATGTTTCTATATGTTTTATGATGTATGTTTCTATGTGGTGCTTATGATATGGATGCAAATATGTACATGATGCAATGCAAAATTTTTGTTATTTTATGTTTTATATGTTATGCATATGTGACTGTGAATGTATGAAATGCAAATGGATATGACGATGCAAATAATTATTTACATGATGAAAATGTAAAATGTGCTGATATGTGTTGTGTGTAGGATGTGATGTAATTGTGATATCTATATGTATGTATGAAATTCTAATATGTGGTAATGTAGGTGCAACTACATGAGATGCAAATATTTTTGGTGTGTCATTATACTTAGTCATGTGATAGTAGGCTACACGAACTCAAGAAGGACAACGGAGGTCAATCAAGAAAGGGGGATGAAAGATAGAAGATATGGAAGTGAGAGAGATTTTTGTGCATTATCATCATCGAGCTTTATTATGGCAAAATAGGTTATGACAATCGAGGCATATGTTCGACCTAGAAAGTCATTGTACCTGTTTGCATGGAGATAAGATAGTTGTAAACAAGGAAAGCCCCAGTTCATACTAGACTCTCAGTGTCCTCATATCCTTGGACAAGTCACAACATTATTAGGAGACAATCCACATACAACAATGAAAAATAGGTAACGATACCCCATCCTCGCCTTTCTAGTCAAAGACATCCTGGAGATAGAATCTCTAGTCAGAGACATCCTGGAAAAGCTAAAAGACATGTCACCAAAAGATAAAATCAAAAGAAAACCAAGAATCAACACTAACATCCACTGTAGTCCTCAAGTTGAGTGTCTCTTGTTACTTGTATAAGTCTATTTGATTGTGGTCACAATGTTTACTTTCACAAAAGAATAGATAGCACTGAATCATAATGTTGTCTGAGCCTGTTGAAAGGTTTGATTTGTTGAAGCCCATTGTTTCTCCTATGTCTCATTTGAAACTAACTAAATCCATACAATTGAAACTTTATTACAGAGAAGACAAAACTTTATTGTGGATCCATGATGCAAATGCTGCTTTATTGTGGATTGTGTGCAGATAGATTGAAGAAAAGTGGAAGAAACTGTACTCCTCAGAATGTGTGATGTTCTCAGTTCCACACCCATCACTAGACATGGGATTTGCCTTAGACATAGATAGGAGCTGATTTATTATGGATGGAAAGGGGTGAAAAGGAGGGATTAGTATGAATGGTGAACCAATCTTAGGTAGATCAATAACAAGCCATGATGGAAATGGGTAAGTTTATTATGGATGGATAGGTTGTGAGTGTGTGCAAAGTAAAAGGATGAGATTGAATCCTAAAGGAGGGAGGAGCAATGTCTCTACATATGGCACCGGTGACCTGATTTTTACCATGGTACTTGCCCAGGGCACCACCAAAGTGGTTTTCACCATTGGACGAATGTTTCTTTATGTCACAAGGCGCCTGTTTGCTAGGTTTTCACCAAGTAACGATTTTTTATTTTTTATGATTTTTTTGTATTTTTGAATTTTTTTGTATTTTTAAATTAGGATACTTTGAAGAGCTATGTGTAAAACCTACAAAGGTGCATGTTTTTGATAGGATCCTCGAAAGGTTCGCCATCTAGAGTTGAAAGCTGATATGCATTAGATCCATAGACTGTCGTGATGATGTAAGGACCAAGCTAATTTGGTTCGAACTTGCCCTTCTTCTCTCTATCTTGCTAATTTTTAGGATTTTCCTTGAGAACTAAGTCACCCACCTCAAATTTGTGAGGCTTTACCTTGTGATTCTAACTGTGATGTTCCTTGACTGGATGATATGTAGCTCGAGCGACTATCTTCCTTGATAAAGGAACTGAGATAGAATTACTAATGTGTGGACTATGTAGGCCCATATGCATGTCACCCAAAGAAGTTTGGGCATCCCTAACAACAATTTCCCTCGAGGAAGCTCCGTTAAAGGTCCATGATGTATCGCCAGAAGGGAAAGGATGTGCGGAACAAGTGGATGATTGATGGAGGCTTATGATTGTAAAAATAAGTGAAAGTAGGATAGCATGATGGAGACTTAGGATCAACAAGTATTCTTTTTGACTTGCAATTGTAGAACTTTTGTCCTCAGTTATTTCGATATTAGGGGATATCAACTCTTGTTCTTTTTTCTTCATATGATTTTTATCTTTGACCTTGATTTTTTCAGAGTCCAATAGCTTTTGATTTTGATTTAGACTAAAGGACTTTCCTTTATTTTTTACTTTTAGATTTTTCTTTTCAAATCTTGATTTTTGATCCCTAATGAGTAAGGGATTTTGTAATTCTTGTTGATCCAAGTCTAGGAGAGGAGTGGAAATGGAATGAGTGGATGAAATGGTAAGGATATGTGAGTTCTCAAGAGGGTTGGTGATACACTCAATAGATTTTTCATTGGAACCACTCTTAAGACTATTGATATCAAGAGTTGCTTTCACCACTAGAGGAGATTTGCATTCAGACTTAGTAGCCACAACACTAGGTGGTTCACCCCCAATTCCTTGCAAATTGTTTATAGGTTGTTCTTGTCGACTGAATGTCTTAGGAGATAGTAGGAGTTGATCAGCATGAAAGGTATACTCACCACATCCTAGGTCTTTAATCTTGAACTTTTCTTTTAGCTCTGTTTGCTTTGATGTATAAACTTTCAAGGATTCGGGATCAACATATGTTGATGAAGGAACAACCTCTCGATTGGCTGGGATTATTATTTCTAATCTAGGTCACAGATTGTTGCAATATATGAATGGGTTTAGATCAGCTTTGATGGTCACTTCAACTCCATTGTGTGGGAACTTGATACATCGATGATATGTAGAAGGAACAACTCTCATTTCATGAATCCATGGACATCCCAAAAGTATGTTGTATGTGAGATCTAAATTAAGGACTTGAAAAACCACACCCTTTGTCATTGGCCCAACTCTGAGAGGTAAAGTGACTGTGCCTTTGGATGAGCACTCTTTGTCATCATATGCCTTGATGGTAATTTTGTTTGTAGCATTCACAACTTTTTCAGAATATCCCAATTGTTTAATAGTGCTCAATGTACAAATGTTCAGAACTGCTCCTCCATCTATCAGGACTTGTTTTAGTTGATGTTTGTGTAGGAAGGCTTCAATGTGTAAAGGTGCATTATGTAGTTGGCTTAGGGAGGCATCGTCAGCTTCTATGAATGTAAGGGAGTGTGGAAGGGAAAGGTATCCCACCATGGCTTGAAATTGGTCCACATTCAGATCAGTGGGGATGAAAGTGTCACTCAAAGTTTTGTCCAGAATGGCCTTATGTGCAGGGGATATGAGTAAGAGCTCAAGGATTGAGATAAGCGCAGGTGTCTTCCCTAACTGTTCTACAAGGTCATACTCAGGTTTGGTTGCAGAGGAAGCGGTGTTTTTAGCTAGAGCACCTTGCAAAGTGAATTTAACTCAATGAGTTGTAACATTACATTTAGAGGTAGGTTTGGAAGAAGATGCAATGCCTTTTAGGACAACCTTGGGTCTTTGGGTATAATTTTCAGGCGTTTTGTCCTTGATGATAATGGTAGAGACATAATTGTCCATCTAAAATGTGATTGATAGTTGAATCATAGTTATAAGATGCTTTGGTATAGTTGGTTTGCTCATCTATGGCTTTGGCTTTTCCATTGTCATGTTTTGGGAATGGTTCTTTAAACATTTCATGTTCTTGATTGGATGAGTGTCCTTCAATCTCAATGTCACCTCTATTAATAAGATCTTGTATGATGTTCTTCAGCCGATGATAATTTCTAGTTTTATGACCCTTTCTTTTGTGATATTCATAGTATTCATCGTCATTCCACCAATTTGGTTTGATCTTTGGCTCATATGGAGGGAAATCTAGAATTGTTATTATTTTGTTTGCCACTAGCTTTTTGAAAGCTAATTCTAGTGGTTCTCCCAAAGGGGTGTACTTCCTTTGTGATTTTGAAGTTGTTTGAGTATTCACTTGGTTATTTGTAGAACTTGATCTAGAAAAAATGATTTTGGGTCTTACTATATTAGCATCAACAACACCATCATTGACTGTGTTCTTGTTCTTGTTCCAAAATCTTGGCTTGTCTTTTCCTTTAAAGTCCTCTTTATTTTCTTTGAATATTTTGACGATGCCTTCCTCGATTAGGACCTTCTCTATTGCTAAGCCTTTTTCAATGACATCCTTGAAGGTGGAAAAAAAAGCTTTTCTTAAGTCATAACCAATGTCTTTGTTGACATTTTGGGTGAACATCTCTACCATTTGTTTTTGTGGAATTTCACAAGAGCATCTGCTGGCTAGATTCCTCCATCTTTGTAAAAATGATGAAAAAGACTCCATCCTTTTGCTTGGTGTTGCACAAAGTAGTGACAGATATGTCTGTCTCTATGTTGTATGAGAAATGTTGGATAAATGCCTTTGCTAAGTCACCCCATGACTTAATTCTAGGTGGGAGTTGGGAGAACCATTCCATAGCTTGATCACCTAATCTTTGTGGGAATAATCTAATCAAATATGTCTCTTTTGCTACTACCTCAATGCATGCTGTGAAAAATGGTCTTATATGTGCCTTAGAATCTCCTTTGCCTCTGTACTTATCGAACTTAGGTGTCATGAAATGTGTAGGAAAAAGAGGCATTGGAATGCTTTTGTCAAATGGATAGGGACATATGCCTCTCATTGTGTAAGTTGGCTTTGGTGTATTTATGTCCTCCATTTTATTTTGTAAGTCCTTAATTTGCTGCTCCAAATTGTTCTTAGGTGGAGACTGACTTCTTGGACCATACCCCATGCCTGAACAATGGGGTGGAGGAGGAGCATGTTGCATATATGGATGATACTAATCATACACATGTTCATATGGAGGAGGTCTATAGTGATGTTGTGTATATGGACCACTTGGTATAGAGTCATGATGAGGAATGGAATATCTATTTTGTCCATGTATACCATACTCTACAGGCAAGCCATGAGCTTGTTCTAATGTGTTTCCCCCAAATTTGACATGGGGTTTTCTTGTGTCCAAATTTTGATCATGCCTTTGGACATCTAATTGCTTTGGTGGTTGGTCCTTATCATTGGCATGTGATTGAGTATATTTTTCTGCATAAGACTTCCATAATGGTCTGCGAAGGTGAGCATCATATGCTTGACCATGTGTATGTAGGACCTTAGGTTTTTGAAACAAAGATGATGGTGATTTAGGCACCATATGTGGTCCTCTATTGCCTCCACTATTAGGCCTCCTTTGATTCATGTTGATTTGCGGTTGTTGCAAAGGTTGATGTTCCATTATTTGAGACATATCAAAATCATGAGGTATCTTGGCTACACTTTGCGCCATTACTTGTAAGAAATACTGTCTATGTTTTCTCATTATTTCCTCAACCAATCTATTAAAATGGGAATCCATAATGGAGTCTTTCACTTCTGCTGAATGTATGGAAAAATTATCCACATTTTCATTATGTATCATTGTTGTTTGTGGTGTCCATGTTCTCAATATTTGGAATGTTTCTATACGCATCCATGTCAGGTAATGTGGTATGATCAGAATTGAAAAAGAAATCATTGTCATACTTATAAGCACTCATGTTTGTAGACTCTTGAGCCTCTTTAGCTTCTCTCCTAGATTTTTGGAATGAGTTTCAATCATGAACTAGGTATTGACAAAGATGTGTGAGACTAGATGAAAATGGAAAAGAGTATGGAAGACCAAGAGTTGGATGGAATGTAAATGAATCTGAGGTGTACCTACAATGTCCAAAGTGTAAGACCAAGTATGTATATAGTAGAGTAGGTGTGACTTCCAAAGAGATGATAGTTTCTCTTGATGAGGTAAGTTGACCTTGACTCTAAGTAAGACCAAATGAGACCCAAAGGTGATAGACCTTGATGAGGGACCACTTAGCAAAATGTTGTGGTATGTAGTGTGTTGACAAAGTAAGATGAAGACCAGTAAGTGATATTTTGACTCAAGTTTAGACAAATGTGAATGCAATGAAAGGTGTAAAGTAATGATGAACTTTGTGAGACCCAAAAGTAGGTTGAATGCTAGATGAAAATCTAGAGAAATAACTTAGGAAGCTCAAGAATTCTGAAAATGATTGCTCTTGTTTGTTGGACTATAAATTTTTCCATTTTGTGAAGTTTTTTGTTGTGACGAGATTAGAATTTTTTAACTTTTTTTTCGTGACAAGATGACACAATGTTGATGAGGACTCAATGTTTGCAAGTGTTTAGACTCAAAATGACTCAAAGAAAAGTGTGTTGTTTGATGTAAAAATGTTTTACATACACTTGAAGACACAAAAGACACAATGTTATAATGTTTGGTCTTCAATGTTTGAATATGCAAAAGAAGACAAGCACAATCCTTATGGCTGGCCAGGACAATAGTTGTTGATCCCACATGGGGTTTCCCCTAAGGCTACGCTATTCAGAGCAGATACTTAGATGCTTGATCCCACTGACCCCACCCTCGGCACTCACTTCTTCAGGATAGCCAAGCATTAGTCCCAATGAAAACTCCATGTGGTAAAATTTGTATCTCTACTAAGAACTGTATGTGTGTGGACTGCTCCAGAGGTCTGACCTCTTGCCCCAACAACTAGAAGGATTTTGGCTTTCTAAAACAAAAAGGTGCTAGTAAGGGCATCCGCTCGTGTGGCCATACATGCGACACTTTCAGCTCTGTAAATATAGAAGGCTCCTAGCCGGTAGGGGTTACGCCCTACAACTAAAAAAATAAATCTGATCAAACGGGTTTATGGGGAGACATAGTGTCGGTATGAACTAATTAGCACACGTTACCCATGGCTTTCACCATGGATACAGTTATTTACAGTAGTTCAGAAGAGGTGTCTTTCCTCGCTACCACTTGGGTCGTTCTCTCCTCACTACTAGTCCTAATGACCACACGAGGAGATAGGCCCTCTAGAGATTAAACAAAAAGAGTCTATTGCTCAAGACACAAAAGACACTGGTTCAATTTTAGTGCACCAATTGAATTGTTTGATAAGCTATGAAAACAAGGTGCACAATGAAGATCAAACATCCTTGCCAAAATTTTGCAACAAAGTTTCATTAGTAGTTTTTCAATAATACCCCTCTTGCAAGCACACAAGTTGGGTAAATTTTAAATCCAAAAGACTTTGTGAAATAGGGGGGGCCTTCAACAATGCATTTTTTGACAAATTCAAAGATCTAATTTTCCATGAGTTCTTTTGCATCATAAAAAAATAGAGAACCTGTAAAATTTCAAGACATTTCTAGAAATATAAGAAAATCCAAAAAACTTGCTAATTTGCTCCAAAAATTAATTTTTTATGAAAAATTATAAAAAATCATAAAAAAATTCATATAAAATGCACAATTGATCCAAAAAATATGAAATTTTTATTGGACACTCATGATATCCTTCCAAACCTACATAAAAACATTTCTACAAATATTCAAAGCAGTTTGTGAGATATGAGCAAAATAATGCAAAACCTTAATTTTCAAAGATCTGATTTTATAGGAATGATTTTGCATCAAATTTAAAATCACAAAGAATACATCCTATGTATAATTCTGAAAGATTTCCAAAAACTGTAAGAAAATCAAAAAAATTCGCTCATTTGCTCCTAAAATTAATTTTTTATGAAAATACATAAAAAAATCATATAAAATTCAAATATGCTCCAAGAAATCTCATTTTTTTACTGACCACCTCTAATAATGTTCTTGACCCAAAAAAATTTTTTTATGCCAAAATGAAAAGCCGTTTGTGAGATCTGATCAAACTAATGAAAAAACCTAATTTTTGAAGATCCGATTTTTTAGGAAATATTTTGCATCAAAATTAAAATAAAAAAAACTATATCTTATGTATAATTTTGATAGATTTCCAAAAATGTAATAAAATCTTAAAAATTCTCTCATTTGCTCTCAAAATTATTTTTTTATGAAAATTCATAAAATATTCATGTAAAATGCAAATGGGCTCAAAAAATTCTGTATTTTGGGTTGAGAGCTCTTAATAATGTCTTCAACCTTGCAAAAATTATACCATCACATGTCCAATAGGGTTTGGATCTCCATTCTTCCTATCTCCATTGATCTTGCTTGATATATTTGCTCTCAGATTTTATGTGTGCACAAGAGCTCAACAAAGAATAGAAATGTGGTTGCAAGTAGGCTTGATTGCATATGAAAACTCAAAAGCGTAGATGAATTGTATTGATTACCTAATTAGAATGATAATGAAGGAAGCATCTCCTTATATACAAGACACTATAAGAAATGGAGGGATAAGATTGAGAGGTGTAAAAGATAAATGGTCGGCTAGGATTAGAGGGTAGGTAGATAAAATAAGAAAATAATAAGAGGGTAGGGAGTGTAGGAATTAAGAGATGAATGACATGTGTCATGGGTGGAAAAGGCTAATGAGTTAATTAAATAAATAAAGATTTATTTAATTAATAGAAGAAGGTGGAATCAATTAAATAAATAAAGGTATTTATTTAATTTAGAAAAAGGGTAATTTAAATAAATAAAAGTATTTATTTAAATGAGAAATAAGGCTAGAAGAGGATAAATGAATTAATTAAATAAATAAAGATTTATTTTAATAGAAGAATTAGGATAAAATAATTAAATAAATAAAAATATTTATTTAATTAGACAGGACAATTTTAGGTGTATATATATATGTATGTATGTATGTATGTATGTGTATGTGTATGTGTATATATATATGTGTGTGTGTGTATATATATGTATATATATGTGTGTGTGTATATATATGTATGTATGTATGTATTTGTCTATGTATGTATGTATGTATGTATCTTTGTATGTGTATATTTATGCACATATACATATATATAACATTCAAAATTCTAGCATTGTGTAATACAATCCTATATAGGTTTAGAGAAATGAGAATGAATGTAATATCATAGTCATCTATAGGTTATTTTTAGTAATCACATTGCTTTCTGTGCTTTCCAATTGTACAGTTAACTTTTGATTTTTTAACACCTATAGATTTCAATGTTTTGTTTCAGCAGTCATATCAAAGCTTTAATTTTAATATATAGTAATTTTAATTTCCTAGTAGCTTCAGGTATTTTTTGAAATTTTGTCTCTTTCAAAACCTATTTATAGCATTATTAGTTTGCACTGTAAATCTAGGTGATTAGGATATACATCCCTTAGCTAGAGACTAAAATATAGTGAAGACAGAGGTCAATGCATAGAGGGTAGGTCTAAAACATAGATTCAAGATCAAAGAAAGAAGGGTATCACAAAGCTTAGCTCTATTCAAATTCTTTTGAAGCATTCCAATGATTGTCATGGCTATAAAGCATGGCTTCAAAATACAATATTCTATGAATGGATTGCCTCAGTGAAAATCTAATGCATCAACATAGTGAAAATTCAATAGAAAATTGACATGAGGGGAAATTTAAAACACAGTAATAAGAGGAAAGCCTTTTAGAATAGTCTAAGAATAAATATTTTGAAAACTAGTGCAAGAGCAGGGTTATGAGATGTATGAAAATGTAGTCATATAAATAAGGGTCATGACAGTAAAGAACAATGAAACGAGCAGAGAGATTGATGCAAATATTTGGTGTTGTGCATGCAATGTTTTACTTTGAGTTTTGACCTTTTTTTTGCATCTAATTCTTCATAGCAATAAATTTATTTCTTTAGATAAAACAATCCATGGTCAAAGAAAATCAAACAATTAATTTCCTAATAGAATTAAAAACTTTAAATCTTGAAAGCTTTGAGCTTCTTCTTGTAAGGTTTAATAATGATTTGAATAACATCAACTTTAAAATTTGAGCTTCAATGCTAGTCTGTGGCATTATTCCGGACCTAGATAAATTTGAATTGATAGTGAACATTGTAAAAAATAACAATGTCTATAAAATTACAAACTATAATTTTCCAATATGTAAAGGGAACTGGTTTAAAATTAAACTTAATATGAGAAATAACTATGTTGTGACTAGATTATATGGTAAAAATGCCTTCAGCCCAAATTAAGCAGTATGAAATGAAAATAAAGGCTTGGGAATTTTCAAATTATATGGTAGTGTAATTACATTATATATATCGTAATGGATGCATAGAATGGAACCTGTCCTAATGTTCAGAAAAATTTATTTTAGGTTCAATCTTGACAAAAAAGTTAGCGAACGAGATGACAAAGAATCCCACCTTCTGAATTAGAGCATCTACCAAGGTTTTCAACATAAAGAACCAAAAATAAAAGGAAGAAAATATATAGCAATATCAAAGACAATATTATTTTCAAGGTCATGTACATTTGAACTGTTATTTTATTTTCCTCTGTGTGACCATAATCACAATTATATTACAACCTTGCTGCTACACTAGGTCTATTGTTTGTAGTCTTCTTTATTGTTCTTTGAGAATACAACCCTTACGTATTCCAAAAGAAGCTCCAGACATGCTTATAGCCAAAAGTAACTATAATGATATTTTTATTGAATGGATTTATCTAGACCAATGGTGGTGCTAATATTACCAATTCCCACATTTTCCCTAGAAGACATGTATGTGAAATTTGGAATGAAAGATAGGGCACGTGAACTATTTTACATAATGACACAAAGAGATGTCTATTGAAATACAAGGAAAATATAGATTTGTTGAAAGATCGATATGGCTTTACAAACTCTAAAACATATTCAATTGGTAGGTGTCAAGCCATATTCAATAGCCTTTTCTAGCATCCTCCCTACCTGTGCTAAAATCGGAGATGTGGAATCGGGTATGGACACCCATCAAAGCTTAATAGAAGGGGATTTTTTTCGACCAAGTTCAAGAATGAATTGAAATCTTGTACAATGCTACATTATTGACCTATGTGAAGTTGCAATCAAATATAGCTGATGTTATGAGAAATTTCGTTCGTGCCTCCCATCAAGTCCGAGAGCAACCCAGGAGAGACATAGGTTGTGAATAGGTTAAATAGGAGACTAAAAATATATTTTTCACAACATTCTAGATGAACCTCTTAGATTTGTATAAAACTTGTAACATAAAATAGAAGGAAATTCTAACGTAGCTAAACAACAATGTGAATCTTACTTTAAATTTAAGTAAAATGAGTACTTTCTTGGAAAACCTACTTTACAATAAAACTAAAATAGAACATAAACAACCCAGCTACCAACGATATTAAAAAATAATGCTATATATATCTAAAATCCTCGTAATTATAAAACTGTAAAAAAATGAGAAAAATCAATTATTGAACTGAGAAATGAAAGTTAGTAAAAAACCCACAATCCAATACAGGCATACTTAAAGCATTTGCAAAAACATTGCATACCTGTACACACAATAGCCAATTGATGCACCCTTTGACCTGCAGCACAAGTGAAAGAATGCAACTAGAAATAGGATATAGTCTTCTCCTCCTATCCAAGACTCTACCCCTGATATTAGAGACCTATTTGCAACCCATTTTTCATAGATCACATCAAACAAAAAATAATAACATACAGAAGCATAAACTTAGCCCAAATGCAGATACGATACCAACCTTACCACAGATAACAGTTGATCTTCTCATGGTTGCAACTGCTTAGCTCAAAACAACACCCACCTCGAGAAAACAATTCACAAAACTTATTCCATACACCTTCTGTTGCATAATAAACTTGATATCTACACAATTAGCAAATGAACTTGAGACAAACAACAATGCTAATAAATCGCATTGAATGCCATCCACCCTAAACGTTTCACACTGCATACTTTTTATTTGTATCTTCCTTCATAATTAAAAGATTTCACAATTAAAATGACACCACTTGGGCTATGTTAATGATGCCACCGTAAATCATGACCCAAAAAATAATATGATGCTCATGAAATACAAATAATTGGGATACTGACAATTTATCAGGCATAAAAGCCCATACTAAGAGCCTATGGGCTCAATTATTTTGTGGATCTTCTCAATGAGCGAGTGAAAGTGAGTATAAAAGAGAATTTTAAAAAAATGTTCAATTATTCAAATAAAGAAAAGGCTAAAATTCTTATTAAATTCATTGGTTTTTTTTCCTCCTTTCTAAATTGAAATAGGATTTGTAGACATGAAATTAGGGAAAAAAAATAAATAATTGAAGTCTGCTATCAAAAATAGATTGATACAAATGTCTCACAGAGCCACCAACTAAGATTTGGGCAAAAGAATATGTTTAACGTGTCCATTACTATCAAATCTGCCAAAATTCTTGAGTATAGCTTTGTTGCAATGTAATCATACATTGCCCCATTAAAAATGGGGACCCCTCTTTTTCTTATCATTGTCGTAGAATAGGATGTCTTAATTTAGTGTAAAGTTAGAGTCTAAAATTAAAAAACCCCCAAAAATTAAAAACTTAAAAAATTGAAACAAAAAAATTAAAATTTCAAAAATATGAAAAAATTATAAAATTTCAAATTGCAAAAACAATAATAAATTAAAAAAATGAAAATTTTGACTGGTACAAAAAATACGTCGTACATGGCCTTTGCACTTGTCAAGCTTCACTTTCACACACGTTGCGCATTGTGGTCACACACCACCTTCACATGTCGCATTTGCGCCTTGCTTTCAAATACACCATGTGTTGTTGTCACGTGCTAGCTTCATGATCGTCGTGCGTTGCTTTCACATAGGTCACGCTTTGCTTTCGCACATGGTGCTTTTGCACTTAATCATGACTGATTACCTTTGTGCATCACCTTTACACATTTCTTTCACAAATCCTTTACATTTATATACCTCGTGCGCATCATGCAATGAAGAACAAAGAAGAGATCTCGAGATGAACGAAGAGCAAAGGAAATGATAATGCCTTGCAAACGATAATGCGCTACCTCCACACTCACATTACATCATGTATTCTTCGCATTGCATTCAACATGACAACTCAAGAAGTCAATGAAAGCACTTTCAATGAAACACATTACGTATTCAAGTTCAACGAAGCTTGCAAAATGAGGTTTGATGCATCTCAAATTGTAAGACCTTTCGTACGTCAACAGACATGGACGATTAAGAGACATTTAACAAAAATGATGAACTATAATGCATTTGGTAATTCAAAGACATTTAATCTTCAGGTGATGACATTATATTTCCATTTTCCTAATTAACATATTCATGATGCAAAGGTACAATTTACAAATTAACATATTCATGATGCAAAGGTACAATTTACAAATGTATAGTTTATTCACTTCACATTTTCATATATTTTATATCAAGTTATTGAACATGTAAGTAACCACCCTTATTCAATAAATATTATTTCTTAATGCGTATCTTTTATTTATATATTTATATATTTCTTTTCTTAATTGATATGTCCCATATAGCATTATTTACAAGAAAAACTTTACCGACTTAAACTCATTTATTTATCTTCTAGTCATCATATTATTTTTTTACATTTATTAACGTGAACTCTTTTATAGTCATTTTATGTCCATCATGTTTTCATTGGTCCTTTACTATTTCACCTCAGACGATGATTAAGAATATCAGTCAGTCTAACTCAACTCTTCTCTCAATTGTAAACAAATATTATGTGATAATTGGTATTTCTTGGAGAGGCTTTCACAATTTATCGTTTCCTTAGTAACAAAAATATTTACTTCAATCTATTCTAGATTAAAGAAATACTATTTTACCAACTTTGAAGAAAATTTTTTTTGGGCCACTTCTAAATCTTTTGAGTACAATGTGAAACAACGATATAAACATTTGACATTGAAAGATAGATTTTTTCTTGAAAGTTGGCACTACAAGATATGCTAGAATTCTACAACTCTTGCATATATCTTCCTTACCACACACTATATATTCATATACTAATATTAGTTACTTGATATTATATTTTTATTTTCCTAAATAAGATGTCCTTGATCCAAAGACACTTTTAACAAATGTATGTTTCCTTCACTCCACCATTTTTAGATGATATGTATGAACTTGTGAAGGATATAGGTAATTTGATGACCATCTTAAAAAATGTAAATATTCTTTTATAAAATAACGTATCTTATTATTCACCCTATATTTAAACATTTATTTTATGTGCTTAACATTATATTTTTATTTGATGGGGCGACCAAAGGAAATCTTGCACCGATAGTTTGTGGGGGAGTTGCTCGTTATTACAATGGTAGGATTGTCTCAGTAGTGACACTCCCACTACGCACCGAGATAAACTATTATGCTGAGCCAAATGTGGTCTACATTGGGCTTAAAATGGCTCTTCATGGAGGGTTCAAGAAGGTATGGTTGGAAAGTGATTCGCTAAATATAATCAATTGTTTGATTAAAAAGACAACCCCTATTTGGGCAATTAACTAGATAATGCAGAAGTGCTTTGAAATGAGTACAAAACTTGAAGAAATTCAAATCTTGCACATTTTAGGGAGGTCAACATGCTTGCAAACCATGTGGCAAACCTTGGCGTTGCTAGGGATGACGAAAAATGGTGGTGGGAAGGAGAATCCTTTCCATTTTATTTATGCGAATTGGTGCAGAAGGACGCGAAAAATATCTCTCTGATAGAGCATTAATGATTATAGCTTTTCAAATGTGTAATGTCATACCTAGAAAAACATGGTGAAGACCTTCCCAATTTTTCCTGTGGGTTTGGTTTATTATTGCCTATTTGAATCCTGGTTTTAGTGGAAACGGTAAAAATTACAGAGGTAATAATTATATGGAGGGAGAAAAGAATAGAATGGAACCATCCTTGTGTGAGATATGGGAGAAAAATGAAGAGGTATGGAGGGAAGTTGTGGATGGTGGTACGGAACCATATGTAAGAAAACTTCATATATAAGAGTAGGGTATGCCAGATTGGATAAGTATCTGATGAAGCTAGGATTCAATAAAGGTACTACTGATAGTAATTTGTTCTTCAAGATTGATAATGATAACAATATAATTAGTGAAGTTTTTGTTGATGACATTATTTTTAGAGGAGATGATAGTTTGTGCAAGAAGTTTACTGATGAAATGCAAAATGAATTCAAGATGTCTATGATTGGTGAAATGAAATTCTTTCTGGGATTGCAAATTACACAATCAAAAAAAGGGATCTTTATATCTCACTCCAAGTATGTGAAAGAGTTGTTGAAGAATTTTGGATTAGATGATTCAAAGACAGTTGGTACTCCTATGGTGACCATATGTAAGCTAACTAAGGATGATGATTCCCCTAAAGCAAATCAGACTAGATACAAATCAATGATTGGTGGACTACTTCATTTGATTCAGACAAGACCTGATATCATGAATGTTTTTTTTCTTATTGATAGATTTCAAGATAATCCTAAGGAATCTCATGTTGTTGTTGTGAAAAGAAATTTTTAGATATTGGAAGGGCACAATTGATTCTGGTTTATTGTATCCTAAAGATGATGATTTTACTTTGAGTTCTTTTACTGATGCTGATTGGGCAGGTGATGTTGATGAGTAGAAGAGTACTAGTGGTGATGCATTGTTCTTGGGAAAGAGATTGGTTTCATGGCTGAGTAAGAGGCATAATTCTATTTCCTTATCTATTGTAGAGGTGAAATATATTGTTGCTGCTAGTAGTTGTACTTAGGTAGTATGGATGAAGAAAATGTTGAAAGATATCAGAGTAGTATTTGATGAGACTATTTCTATCTACTTTGATAATTCAAGTTCTATTAACATTTCTACGAATCCAGTGTTGCATTCAAAGACTAAGCATATATGTGTAGTGTCTTAAGTTATACACCCTTGCTAGGGTGGTACAATTTCACACTTAGGCTAGCACCTCCCTTAGTGTGTCTTGCATCTTGCATTTCTTATTTCCTTTTAAGAATTTAATTAATTAATTAAATTAAATCTAAAGTCATATTTCATCACTTCATACATCATAAAGTTGGGCTCTTGACCCTAAGCGTGCCCCTTTTTATTTTATTCGTCCAATAAATTATTTAATCATAAACCCTAATTATGTCCTTTTTCAACCTTTAAGGCCCGATTTCGCATATCACAACACCTCAAAATCAAATGTAACTTTGGGATTTTCTCTAATATCATCATATCTAGAAGCCTTGAAAATTTGGTGAAAAATTGGTTAGACCGTGGTAGGAGTGCACATGGTCCTCAACTTTTTTCTCAAAATTTTGGGAGCATAATCTTATGATATTATAATGCTCAACCCCAAAATATTGGTGGGAAATACAATTATTAGGTCAGCCTAAAGGCAGAATTAAGTCAAAATTAAGATATAGGGTTTCATACATAAGAGCTCTCTTTCTTCATTTGATGGAATGGGATTGAATATAGAAAAAATCTATTGGAGCAAGCATAACAAGCATTCTATGTAGTGAAAGAGAAGCCTATGTGGATTCTTCAACAAAATTAAACAAAATTCAACATCATTTGATCAAGCATTCATCATCAATTAGGAGCTTTGAAGACATTGAAGAGTAATAGGAGATCTTGTGGCAATATCTCTCCCTTGAGGATTGGTATTATTTCATGTTATATTCATGTCTTTGTATCAACCTCTTTACATCAACTTGCATATTTACATTCATTCTTTGTATCACTTTGCATCATTGATTTAGAGCATTTACTTTGTCAATTACAAGCATTTAGGGTTTACACTTTAGGGTTGCTCTAGATTGTTTGATTTCACTTTAGGTTATTGCATGCACACACATTTCCAGTACATTATCGACTATTTGTGGAGGTGGAAATCGCTAACACAGGGGTTTGACTAAGGCAAAACCTTATATAGCCACCCAAAACCCTATTGTTTGTTGCAGGTACAAGTATAGGATCTGATCCTCGCTATAATTTTTAGGTTTGACAAAGCACAGAAACACAGTCCCAAAGATCAAATTTGAGCAAAAATCACTAGGATAGGGGCGTGGCACCCTCGTCCTTCCTATTAAAGGAGTGTGGTACCCTTTTTCTCTTTGGGCACCGTAGTCCTACACCCTGGCCCTCTCTGGGCACCCTAGTCGTGCACCTTGGTCCTTTCTGGGCACCCTAGTCCTTTTTAGGTGCCCTAGTCCTCTTTAAGCGTAGTGGTCCTTTCTATGTTCCCTAGTCCTTCACCCTGGTCCATCTAGTTTCAAGTGAAATTTGCAAAGGTGGAAGCTAAAAGAATCATAATTGCATCCTCCTAGTTGCAGCTTTCTGTCAGATCATTAGGGATAGTGGCATGGTACCCTGGTCTTGGTCAGTTTGTCTTAGTTTGTAGCATTAGGTACACATCAAAAATCCTCCCCCTTTCATGCTTTAAGTATCTTAGTTTCAAATCTAGAAATTTGTGCAATTCTAAGTTCATTTATGCTTCATTCATTATCTCATAATCTAGTTTATCATTCAAACCCTAGTTTTTCTCATCATTTGCAACAAGAGGAATAGAAAACCTAAGAGATAATCCTTGGATTTCCCTTTTTCACAAGAACTGGACAAAGCAATCTATCTCCCTGGTTCTTTTGTATTCCCAATGTGTTGGCTAAAGTGGGATTAGGTCCTAGTCTCCCGATCTCCATTTTCTCACCCCCATTCTGGTGAACCCAAAGTGAATCCAAACTTATTTAATTCTAATTGATGTTCTCAGATATGAGTATTTTTTTCTATTTCAAATTTAAATTTACATTTACATGTTTCAATTTCTTGCAAATTTAAAAAAATTTAGAGGTTAATTTTTTTAAAACCCTAATTTTTCAATTCAAAATTGGACTTGTGGATAGCTTAATTTGGATCATTAATTTCAGATATGATTTAGGAACTTATTTCACTTATAATTTTTATTTTCTAAATCAATGTTTAGAGTGCTTGCATTGGTTAAAATTATACATTTCCTTCTATTTTGCATATGTTATCATTTGAAAGAGGAAAATTTTATGATGAATTCATTTCTTAAATGTGATAATGGGTTAGCTTCCCTTGTTTCAATTTTTCCCTCTCTTAAAGAACCTCCTCCTATATATGACAACATTTTATTTCCTAAAATATTTGTTACACACCCCTTCAAAACTCTCCCATGTTCTAAAGATGAAGATTTGAAGAGTGATCTTGACAATTCTCCTAAAATGTGTCCTTCTCATCTAGCTATCTTAGAGGAAGAGGATGCTATCATAAAATTTTTTCTTAATGTTACCTTACCTTACTTACATGATGCCCCTCTAAGTGAAAAGGTATTGATGGACATTGACTTATCTTCTCCTAAACTTGGTCTTACCAATGGGGGCATGTTAGTAAAAGAAGAGGTAATGAACACTTCTTCCAAAGATCTCCTTCCTAAACATGAATCTTTAGAGAAATATGTTCATCTCCCTCCTAAAGAATACTCCCCTCATGAGGTTCATTTTGTGCAATAAGATGGTATTGTCCTTACTTTTCCTTGTGACATCATTTCCTCCTTTGATTCCAACAAAATTCCCACTAGAGACAATATAGTGATTCTCTCCTTCCTAAGGATGAAGAATTAATGAACAATGTTATCCCTTCTCCCAAAATTGGCAATAGCAATAAGGACATCTTTGTGCAAGATATTTCTAATATTTTTCCTAATGACCTCATTGTTTGGGATGAACCATTAGAAGAAGGTGTTGATTATCCTCTCCCCCATGAGAGAACCATGGCCAAAGGGTATAAAATCATGATTGATAACTCTCTTGATAGCATCTCACCTTCCATGAATCTCAATCATTTTTTTTGGAAAGGTAAAGAATCTCCCTCTCCTCAACTTGGTTCTACTCATAAGGATACCTTAGTTCAAGAAAAGATTGTTAACATATATTTCAATGATCTCCCTCTCAAAGGTGAGACTTTAAAGAGTGATGCTAATCCTTCTCCTAGAGAGTTTATTCCCCATGTAGATACTTTGGTGATAGAGGATGATATGACCTTTCCTAAAACATCAATGCCTACTTCTAGTCTCCCTCATAAAATTGGTCTTATCCTTGATAATATTTTTGTGCAACGAGAGACTATCAATAATTCTTCCAACAATATTTTTCATTCTCCTTCTAAGGACACCTTTGGTATTCCTAAACCATCCTCAATCAATTTGACACATGTGAATGAAACACCTAATAAACCCCTCTTTACAGTTCAAGGTGCTTGTCCTTCTCAAAGTTCCCAACGTAAGCCTATCTTAGTGGTTCAAGGTGGTTATGCTGGTGATTCATTTTGTACTCCTAAGAAACCTATTATTACTTTGCAAGGAGGTTATCCTACTAAGAGCCCTTATGAGTATGCTAAGAAAATTATTGGAGAGAGTTATAATACGGTTGCTCATACCTACAACACAAGAAACAATAGGGAACCTAATCCCCCTCTAGTTATCCCAGCTTCACTTCCTCCCTCTCAACCTAACCTTCCACAAGCACCTCGTATATAAAATATTAGCAAGGATTATGATCTCATTGAAAAACTTAAAGGCACTCCTGCTAAGATTTCTATTTGGGACTTGGTTCAAACTTCACGTTCTTATCATGGGACTTGGTGCAAACAAATACAAAGCTCAAATTGTATTCACACAAGATGAGTTGGCTTCTTGTGAAATTCAATATCAATATGATCCTCTTATGATTGTGGTTATTATCCATGATAGTGCTATAATATGAACCCTTGTGGACAATGGATCTAGCCTTAATGTTTGTGGTGTGGACTTCTTGGATAAGATTAAAGTGGATTGTTCTCTCATCGAACCTATTTCCATGACTATTCAAGGATTTGATAATGTTGCTAAACAATGTCTAGGTGTCATAACCTTGCCTATTAAGGTAGGTCCTTTTGTGTTACCTACACCTATTCATGTTATGCCTGGTAATTTGAAATATAACCTTTTGTTAGGGAGACCTTGGATTCATAGTATGCAATCTGTCCCCTCAACTTTGCATAGGCAAGTCAAATTCATTTATAATAATACAACATACACCTTATTAGCTGATACCAAACCTAAAGAACCATTAAAATTTGGATCTTCTTGTTCAACTACTTCCCATTCTTCTCCCAATCCTTCTACTTATTCAAATACATCTATTTCCTTTAATGATGTTGTTCCTTCTAGTACTCCTAATTCTTCTACTCAATCAAAATCTCCTCTAGAGGATATCTTTTATCCCAAAGGAGTGCTCTCAAATGATGATTAAGAATCTCTAGACTTTAACCCTACATTTTAGCTAAGAGTGGCTATGCTGGCAATGGTTGTGGCGCAAGTGAACAAGGAATTCAAGTTCCTTTATAACATAATACACATGAAACTTGATTTGAACTTGGATATACTCCCTCTAAGACCACCAAAGAATCTAAAACATCATCTCTTAATCTAAATGCTATCTTTAGTAGTGATGATGACCTCACCTCAATTAAATCATCTTTTACTTCTTTCAAGACTCTTCCACCTCGTAAGGAAATCTTGGTGATGAATAAATATCTTTATGAATCTCCTCAAGATATTTCTATTCCCACTTGTGAGATTTTATCTTCTACTCATTCTAAACACCCCTCTTATAAAAATAAGGTTCTGATGAATTACATTTATCCCTTTCCCATGATTTCTTATGTGCAAGAAAAGTATGAATTAGTGGCCTATTCTTCTCCTATAAACTTCTCTCTTTCTAAAGACTCTTTAACATTCATCATCTTATACATGTTTTTAATCTCACTTATAGTAGAGTATTTAACATATCATATTCAAATACCTCATTCAATCTATCATGTCTTTAAATAACATTAATGGCTATTTTGTTGTTCATCCTTATGTTACATTGGTAGCTGACTTACTAGGGGCTCATTGTCATTCATGATGGTACAATTACTCATGCAATCATAGTTTTGGAAGAAACATAAAATCCTATTTCTATCTCATCTCATCTCCCTATATATGGGGGGCAAGAGTGATTTCAAACGTCTCTCCTTCTTAAGATTAAAATTTCTCCTTTGTGTAAGTAGTGTCTTCTATAAGGACTTCTTATTGATGGTAGAGATGTATTCATATTTTAATTTCTTCTCTCATATTGTAACAACCATCCCTAATGAGGATCTTAAGTACATATCCTTAATTGGGACCTCCTCCTTGGTGTTGGAAGTCTTTGATCATTCATCAATTTCTTTTCTTCATTGAGTAGTATCTTTTATAATAAACCCTTCTATTTTGTGTACGTGCATATCCTTGATGAGGATCTCTTGCCTTCTTTTAGAAGAGTCTTGTTATAAAAAATTTCTCTTTGATGTCATCTCAATCCTCTTCTCTTTTCAAAACTCTTGCATTCCTGCGTTATAGAAGATGATATATTTTTCTAAGACAACTCCTCTTGAAGGTAGATATCTTTTGAACAAATATCTCTTCTCCTCGAAGGATCTCCTTTACACTTATATAGCAAGATATCTCTTTTGAACTATCTTATCCTTGCTTGAAGAGTATTCGCTCTCTTGCTTGGATTTATGACATTTTTGCATGATGGATATCTTCTTGGATTCGAAGGTAGGTATCCTTGTTCTACTTGCATACACATGCACGAGGTTGAGTGGAACTAATGATATTCTCACTCTCCTCCCTGACATGGATCACCCAGACAAACTCTGTGGGCTAGTTCTCCATGTCCTTCTCTCTATGGTTCCTTTTCTCTTCTCATGGATCACCAAAGTATGTATTCATGCTTTCTATCTCTTCTTCCTTCTCTTTGCATTTGTTTCCATTTAAATCTTTCATCTTGTGTTCGATAGCTCTCAAATCCTCACTCTTTGTTATGTTGGAATTGAGGCTTAGTTCTCTTTCTTACCAAATTTTTCTCCATTATTTTTTGATCTTGTATCAAATCTTCATTGGAGCATTTTTCATCAATCTTCTTTCACAATTCGATGTGGTAAACATGATACCCTCTTTCAACTCACTAAAGTTAGCAAGCCGAAATAGGGGGCATATAGCTACCCTTGAATTTTCATCAACTTCCTTAGTAAGAATTTAGGTGATTTTTTTATTTTATCTAACATTTGTTTTTGTAGGGTGCGGATCCTAACAATATACTATAGATACTGCTGGGGGCTTCAACCAACAACTTGTCGATATATCCTTTTTTCATGAATGTTTACTTTTCCTTACTTTAGCTTGCATATGCATGCAGTGTCATATGACTGCTAAAGTGGGCGCTAAATGTAGTATCATAAATTGTACACCCTTGCTAGGGTGATACAATTTCACACTTAGGTTAGCACCCGTCTTAGTGTGTCTTGTATCTTGCATTTCTTATTTCACTTTGAGCATTTAATTAATTAATTTAATTAAATCTAAAGGGATATTTCATCACTTCATACATCATAAAGTTGGGCCCTCTACCATAAGCTTTCCCCTTTTTATTTTATTCCTTCAATAAATCGTTTAATCATAAACCCTAATTATGTCCTATTTTGACCTTTAAGTCCTAATTTCGCATATCAAAACACCTTGAAATCAGCTCCAACTTTGGGATTCAGTATAATATCATCATATCTAATGGTCCTGAAAATGTGGTGAAAAGTTGGTCGGATCGTGATGGGAGTGCACATGGTCCTCAACTTTTTTACCAAAATTTCAGGAGCATAATCCTATGATATTATAATGCTTAACCCCAAAAGATTGGTGATAAATTCAATTCCTAGGTCAAACTAAAGGTGGAACTAAGTCAAAATTAAGATCTAGGGTTTCATACATAAGAACTCTCTTTCTTCATTTGAAGGAATGGGATCAAATATAGAAAAATCTATTAGAGCAAGCTTAAAGAGCCTTCTATGTAGTGAAAGAGAAACCTATGTGGAGTCTTCAACAAAATTCAACAACATTCAACAATATTTCATCAAGCATTCATCATCAATTAGGATCCTTGAAGACATTGAAGAGTAATAGGAGATCTTGTGGAAATATCTGTCCCTTGGGGATTGGTATGATTTCATCTTATTTTCATGTCTTTGTATGAGCTTCTTTACATCAACTTGCATATTTAAATTCATAATTTACATCAATTTGCATCATTGATTTAGAGCATTTACTTTGTCAATTACAAGCATTTAGGGTTTACTCTGTAGGGTTGCTCTAGATTGTTTGCTTTCATTTTAAGAGCTTGCATACACACAAGGTTCTAGCACACACATTTTCAGTAGATTGTCATCTATTTGGGGAGGTGTCAATCACCAACACAGGGGTTTGACTGAGGCAAAACCTTATATATCCACTGAAAACCCTATTTTCAGTTGCACGTACAAGTATAGGATCCGATCATTGCTGCAATTTTCAGGTTCGACAAAGCACATAGACACAGTCCAAAATATCAAATTTGAGCATAAATCACTAAGACCGGGGCATCGCGCCTTGGTCCTACCTAGGGCAGGGGTGTGGCACCCTAGTCCTCTATGAGCACCCTAGTCTTGTACCCTGGTCCTCTCTGGGTGCCCTGGTCCTTTATGGGTGCCCTGGTCCTCTCTGGGTGCCCTAGTCCTTTCTGGGTGCCCTAGTCCATTCTATTTTAGGTGAATTTTGGCAAGGTGGAAGCTCAAAACATCAAAATTGCATCCTCCTAGTTGTAGCATTCCGTCAGATCACCAGGGACAGTGGCGTGGCACCCTAGTCCTGGTTAGTTTGGCTCAATTTGTAGCATCATTTACACATCCAAGATCCTCCCCATTTGATGCTTTTAGTATCTTAGTTACAGATCTGCAAGTTTGTGCAATTCCAAGTTCATTTATGCTTCATTCTTTATCTCCTAATATAGTTGATCATTCAAACTATACCTTTTCTCATCATTTGCAACAAGAGGAATAGAAACCCTAAGAGATAATCCTTGGCTCTCTCTTTTTCACAAGAAGTAGCCAAAGTGATCTATCTGCCTAAGCTCTTTTGTATTCCCAATGTGTTGGCTAAAGTTGGATTAGGTCCTAGTCACCTGATCTCACTTTTCCCACCCCCACAATATGTATCATGTTTCATTTTCTGAGAGTGAAGGTAAATGGGAAATAAATCAGATTAGAGTATGTATCCACAAAGGAATAGATTGTAGATATCTTCACAAAGCCTTTTCCTAAGGATAATTTTGAGTATCTCAGAGGGAAGCTAGGGGTGATTGCCCCTCCTAATTAGAACTAAGGCACATTCATATGCATCAATTGGGTGCATTTCACAACCATATCCTATGATCCAGATTGATGAGGTGGATGCTACTTAGGGGGAGTAGTCAGATGTTTAGATTTGTGATTTTTGTGGTATAAATATGTGTCTTTTCTATTGATGTCAAAGGGGGAGATAATAATGTGAAAAAATGTAATGTAATATGCATGATCAAAGGGGGAGTTGTTGAGTGTTTCTTTGAGATTTTGGGTGAGATAATTATTTCTTTGTCATTGATTGTTTTTCACATCATATGTTTCCATCAAAACCAAAGGAGGAGATTGTTGGGATATTATTGGCTGAATGTTGCAAATATGTGCTTGTAAGATATTTGAATAAGTTTGAGAGATGTGTTACCATTAATGTCAACATATTTTTTCTTGTCTAGTGAAGTGATGTAGTGAGTTCAGTATGTTGGTTTGTGTTGTATGTTGATGATCAATGTTTGAAAATTAAAGGGTTTGTATAACATTATCTCTAGTTGATTTAGTGCAACATTCAGAGGTTTGCATGAAGATTTGATTGAGTTATGAGTATCTATATTGTGGCCAGTTCTAAGTTGTTTAGTGATGCCAGAGTGTTAGTTTTTTGATCTTCATTGCTCCACATTCTAATATGTTAATATGCAGATTTTGGAATATTTTTGGGACATTGATCTATCTCGTCCATTCAAGTGGTTAATGATTTGGAGGTTTGCAAGTGAATATTTCATTTTGACAATCAGTTTATTTGGTCTTCTTGAGGTCTGGTATGATGATAACGATGATTCTAGTAATTTGATTTGATGTAGATGTTGTTGTGGTAAATCTTGTTGCTTGTGGATGTTTCTAGATCATGTTTCATTTGTGTTGGTGGTCCACATTGATAGTTGTGCATATTATTGATGATTTTCCTCGGTATATTGGTGTTACGTATATTCAAGGTCATGAGTTAGGTCCATGCTGTGTCTTAGCCAACATTTTTTTGGTCTGCATGTGATATTTGTATCTAAGAAATAACTATACCATTGTGATTTTTTTATGTGTGTTCAATTGACCTTGGATAGGTCAATCAGTCAATGTCATGCATTAATAAATATAATAATCTTGTGTGAGGCATAATATAGACTGAGTGAATAATGTATTGATCTTTTGGAAGTAGAGAAGATGTATGGAGAAGTAAGTGAAACTTGTTATGTGCCTAACCAGAACTATAATCAAGCATTGAAGATGCTATTTCTCAGTTCATGATTTTTTGGATATGATTCAAATTTGTTTATAAGGAAGTGATCCTTCCCAAGGTTGTAGCCCTCCTTTTTTTATTATTTTGAGAAGTGAGCTCTAGGTAGTGTGCTTGAATGCATGTGCATTTCCCATTGTAATATTTCTAACAGTGTATACCTATTTTGTGAGTTTTTCCACTATGGTTTTTCCCTTAACTAGGTTTTCCAAGTCAAAAATCCTAGTGTTATGCGTGTTCATGTTATGACGATGTCTCATGTTTTCCTTTTTATTTATCAGATCTGAGTTTTAAGTAAGTAGTTGTACGTTTTGGAGAAAATTGATTCACCCCCCTCTCAGTTGTCTACCCTATTTTCATCACTTTGTTGGTGTGGTAAATAGGATTGATGCTCTCAAAGAAAAGGAGAAGATGAATATGATATATGTGACAAAATCAAAAGAAAAGGTGGAAGACAAAAGTGACAATGGGTTTGGACCCTCTCACGATGTTGATTCTTCTTCCATTAACTAGGACACTATGCACTATCTAAGAGAAATGGAAATAATCTTATGACCTCCATTGTGGTTTTGATGCTAAAGATGTTTTTAGCTTAGCGGAGTTTGTATTATCTACCTTATCATCGATGAGGATGTAAACTTATATAGAGGACTGATCATGCATATTAATCAATAATTTGGTCAAATTACAAAGATATTGGGGGGTCCTAGAAGATATTATGGTGGGGCAAGTCTAGAAATTTTGATAATGGAAATATGACAAATGAAGGAATTGCTCCAAATAACGTGGTTACAATGATTCTACAATATTCAAGAAGAAATAAGAAATATGAGATGAGAGAAATATAGATTACACAAATGGTATAAGGAGTGGTGCATCTATATAGGGGGACCTATTTGGGCTCTATTTTTGCTTTCTAGATTGATGTTGTTGTTTCCCTCAGGAGAATAGATATGGTTGAGTCTTTCAAAAAATATATATAGAAAAAAGATATCCTTGTTAGATGAAGTATTGTAGTCATTTGATATATTTCTGGAAGGGTGACAGATAATTTGAGTAAGGCTATAGTATGTTGTGATGTATTTAATGGGAAAAATAATCTCATAAGAAAAAAAAGAGCTATTCAAATCTGCACTTGTTGACATTGATGTAAAAGGGGCAGAGAATTCAATATAGTGCCCTTATTTTTTTATGTCAAAGGGAGAGAGGTATACAAGTTGAGTTTAGTTATCTTTACCATTGGTGGTAGAGAACTGTTGCCATCAATGACAAAGGGGAAGAAAGTTGGTAACTTGAATTATTATATTGTGTTTCATTGATCTCCACATGCCTTGTTTTGTCATTGAGATCAACCTAGCTTGTCTTGTCATTAATGTCAAGTAAGGATGGTGTAGTAGAAGTTTCAATACATAGGAAAGAGTATTTATCTATTCTGGTTTTGTTGAAGTATTTTTAAAAGGATGGTATAATAGAACTTTCAATATGTAAAAAACAATATTTATGGAGGAAAAAAAATTTAATGTGACAGTGGAAGAATGTCTTGCATTCCTTTGGTATGTAAAGATTATGTGTTATGAATCTTAATATAATGTCTATGTTCTTTGTATATTACACTATTAGATTTGTAGTTCCTTTGTTGTTTAGATGGGAGAGTTGGTTGTTGTTATTTGTAATAGTAAGGTTTCTTGTTAGATGTTTGATGTGCATGGTGCTTTCTTGAATTATTACTATTGTGATTATATAATTAATGTTTAAAGTTTAAAGATTTGATACTAAGTTCATTGGACTGATTCACCCCCCCTATTCATCTTGTGGTGTGTTCAATAATCATATCTTCATGATTGGCATTTATATTAAATAGTGCAGTTCATTGGACTGATTCACCCCCCCTATTCATCTTGTGGTGTGTTCAATAATCATATCTTCATGATTGGCATTTATATTAAATAGTGCCATATTGTTCCACTTGTAAGTGACAAAGATTGAACCTCAATCTTATTATTATGTTGGTTCACAAAAGAAATAGGAGGGGCTTAAATTTGTGAATTGGGAAGATCAATTCAATTATCATTTCTAGGCCCTTTTGAACAATTGGGGAGTGTTTTTAGGGTCAGAATGTGTGTTGTACTGTGATACCATAAGAGAAATATCATATAGACAAATAGAAAGTTCAACTTAAGGAGAGTTGTATAAATAGGGATGATAAGAATAATTTAGAGATTATTGATGACAAAAGACCATATTATAAAGACACATAGTAGAATATAAATTCATTACATATATATTTCCTACAATGCACCATATTATATATTTATTTTTATGACATTATATTTCCATTTTCCTAATTAACATGTTCGTGATGCATAGGTACTATTTACAAATATAGATTTTCTTCACTTCACTTTTCAAAATATTTCATATCAACTTATTGAAGATGTAAATAATAATGCTTATTATTAATAGTTTAATTTTTTTTGTTGATAGATATTACTATGCACCTTTTATTTATATATTTGCTTTACTTTCTGAGCATCATATCTCTATTTTTCTAATTAATATACCCATAACTCAAAGATAGCTTTCCAAATACATATTTTCTTCACCTCACTTTTGTCATATGTTATGCACCAAATTATAAAGAATGTAAGTAAAGATGATCATCATTAACAATTTAAACAATCATATAACAAAAAATACTTTCTACATATACATGATATATTTATATAATTAATTTACTTCATGACATTATATTTCTTTACTTAATTGATTTGTAAAAAGACCTTTTAAAAATACACATTATCCTCATTTGCTACACCATCTTATATAGCATTTTTTACAAGAAAAAGCTTTGACGACTTAACTCATTTATTCATCTTCTAGTCATCTTATTAATTTTTTACATTTATTAACGTGAACTCTTTTATAGTTATTTTATGTCCATCTTGTTTTCGTTGGTCGTTTACTATTTTACCTGAGATGATGTTTAAGAATATCTATCAGTCAACTCAACTCTCGTCTCAATTGTAAATAAATATTTATTTAAACAATGCAACCATCAAACAGGTGGTTACAGTTTTAATCGCCATTCATCCCCGAAACCTAAGATGAATTATTATGGTCTAATAAATGAATGGATGAACATGAAATGAGGAGAGGAAGGAATTACAGAAAATAACAGGTTTTATTTGTTGTGTGAGCATTGTCTAGTGATTTCAGTGGTTGTCCTTACGCTGAAACTTGGAAGCAGCACCTTCAACATTACGACAGAGCAACACATATGCCCAGTTCTGTTCTGATACAATAACGTTTTCTTTGGCTGCTGTTTTTGTAAAAGCTCCATGTTCAATAGAGGGATCTGAATTTTTTGCGGAGACATTGATAATAAATATAAGGAAAAGCACAGCAAGCACCGTATTTATCTTCATGCGCAGCGAACTTCCCATGTTTAGGATTGAGAAAAATCTTAATGATCAATTTGTAGATGATTATTTAGACGAAATGCAATATATTACTGCGACCCATTTATAGGGAAGCCATAATTGCAAACCATACTTGAACTAA
Organism: Cryptomeria japonica; assembly: GCF_030272615.1. NCBI lineage: Eukaryota > Viridiplantae > Streptophyta > Pinopsida > Cupressales > Cupressaceae > Cryptomeria > Cryptomeria japonica. The sequence continues at coordinate 221,634,637 of NC_081413.1, forward strand.
GTCTTTCCACCCTCAGGTATTCAAAGTCGCACGGCGTATTCTAGATGAAGCAATTTACTCAATTACCGTCCATTCTCGTATACAGCTTGCCATTGGAATTATAAGCTTCGACTGAGTAATTCTTCGATTTAATTAAAAATATTCTGAAATAAACAACTTGAATTAAATTTGATTACCGATGTTGCTGTTGAAATGGGTTTTCGTGGGTCAAACTGGGTGACGTGCTACACATATATACTAGCAGTTGCACGTTTTGTTGTGCGTGCAATGGGTAGCCGATAGGCCGGCTATTTTCGAACATCCGTGAGTAAAGGAAAAGATGTAGCTGACAAGGTACCTTGAGACAGTCTAATGAGATAGAATTTTCCTAACGATCAATGGTAAATTCCTGTAAAACAGTAAGGATTGTGCGGGTTATTCCCACCACCACAACCCTTCCCCTCACTCCGTTCTGGTTATTCCCGCCTCCACAACCATCCATATCCCTCTCATGGTTCGGTCACAGTAAATCCCTCCCTTTGTTCATTTCACCCGGCTAGCGTACAGGATCAAGCGCAACAACTAGCTAGCGAGGTGGGGATGATGGCCCAGGAGACTATTGTAGAGGAAGAAGCTTATAAGACAAACTCTTATCGTGAAGGAGGGAGGGCTTATCAGCCCATCAATAGAAGTACGATAAGAGGTAGACCAGCCCAACAATTAGCACGAGGCCGGGGTAACTTATCTATACTATTTGGAAGGGTTAGGTCGCTTGCTTGGATGGGGACTACTTATTCTTCTTTAGGTCACTTTTTTATCTATCTTATATATGTGAGATCAATGTATAGGATCTCAAGGTGTTTGCATAAATGCATTAGTAAATATGGTTACTTGCTATAAAGGAGTCAGCCCCAATGCTATATCGTAGTAGCAATTGTGTAGTCTGCAAGAAACGTCCAGGGTTAGATAGGAGTGAAACCCAAGAAAAAGAGAAGACACTTTTTATTCATAATTTGATCTTTTAATAGACTTTGAATTCATTTACGACAGTTCTCGGAAATAAGTTTTAAAGGCTTTTAAGGCACTTTAGTTTTCCTCACTTGGATACGCCTTCACTTGGCCGCGAGCTCGTATGCTTTATGTCGGTACCTAGAGATAACATAAAGAGAATACACGCCTCCTTGGAATGAAGACCATATCTTGCAACCTTTCTACAATTCCCTCAGATCGCTATCACTCTCTTACTTAAAGGTAAATTGTAGGAGCGTGCGGATAATAATATGCCCCCTAATGTTTCCTTCGTATTTCCACCGAGTGGAAAGTTCCATTATTAATTATTTCAAATTGACCTTAAGAAGTTCGGTAGAGGTAGTTCATGTACCCCAGATTTTATACGTAACATACCCTTCATGCAGGAACCCTATGATTCCCTTCCACTGTCATGTTTCAGTTCATTAATGCGCCGGCTAGTATAAGCTAGAATAAGCTTTAGATTTGCTGGTAGAGACCGATCCAAAGAACAAAAGTTCTGCTCATCGATCTCTAAGTGCTGCTACTAATCGATCTCTTGCTGCCGCAGATCGATCTATTGGTGCTGGTAGAGTTCTTCTCATTGATCTATAAGTTCTGCTAATCGATCAAGCAAGTCCCCTTTCTCGAAGATCTTAAGAAAGAGCGCTTTCGATGCAGGGAAGGAAGGCCTTCCTCAACTAAGTGATTCAATTTCACCACTAGCGATCGCCTTCCTTTCTCTTAAGACTGTTAGGGATAGGCAGAACCTGCATCGCTTCGGGGCAACTAACTCTGATTCTTATCCTATGTTCCAGTTCCACCCAACTGTTAAAGCTGTCATTCATTGAGGCAGCAGGCCAGAAGAGTCCTACCAAACTTAACGAGAGCGAGGTAGGTGGGAAGTATCTAGCAGAATGATCCATCGATTTGGGCTTTCTATCTCCGGTTCTGAATTATGAAATGGCTCTCTTGGTCGCATTGGACTTCTCTCTACCGGGTATTTGGCGACAACTCTGAAAGCTATCAAAACTAAACAACTAAAGTCTGTACGCATTGATAGGAGTTGACAAACAAATCAAGCTAAGCCAAACCTGTAGGCATCCGCCCGCTTCGAAAGCAAATTGTGCCTTAAAAGTGCATTGAAACAGAGCCGGCTTTCTTGCCTATCGATTGTTGTAGCACGATGCAAGCTGATGATTCCAACTACCTTTGTCCCACCCACCCCAATCTATAGCCGGGTGGGAGGGAATCATAGGGGCCCGGGGGTATAGCCTGAGGGGTGATCAATCTCAGTTCTAGATGTGGCGAGAAACGGGGCTCCAACTGATGTGTGAAACCAACCCATATGAACCTGGCACGGGAGAAGCTGCTTCGACCAATGGCAATGACCATACCCGGATAGATAGATTCATTGAAGCGTGTGGGTGCGAACTATAGTTGACCGAGCAGAGGAATGAATGTTTGGCCAATGGACTTAGCTCAATTCCTGCATCTGGCCCATACGTAGATGATAAGAGACTGGCAACTTCTCATACCAAATCCACTTTGAATCACTACCTTGATGGGCACCATGGTGTAGAAGGAGTTTAAACACTAGCGATGCTTTATGCCCATGACCTATCCATTCCTCTCTGGCTTCCCCTCGGGCTATTGTTGCGGGACATTCCAGCATATCCAACCCTAGCTCACCTTCCCTGGAGCCCCCCCTATTTTATATTATTGGGTACGCAGTGAATCAGAAGTTGCCTTTCTTTGTCCTACTAGTCTCGCTCTACAGTATCGATCTTCAATGCGGGAGCTAGGAGAGGGGATAAAGAAAGGAATGAAGGAATGTTGTGATTGGAGCCCCTCGACTTGTTTGAACTTAAGAGTTAAAATCCCTCTCCACCATCCATCCATTGATCATATTACGTATATAATGTAGAATTTGAAATGGCCCTATTCTTTAAGCCAGCTGATAAACCAAGATAATTATGACAGAAAGAAACACATAACAACAATTATTTTACTGCAGAAATATAGACAACACAATCCAGAATAAATAAATCAGAAGTGCCCCTATTTCAGAACTGCACACAAAATTTTATTACAGCAGCATACTCTTATTATTGCAGCTCAAAAGAATTAGAAAGAGGCTATATATATAAAGAATTTGTAGTCTAGAAGAATTAATAATAACTGCAGTTCTAAATATATTCCTACCATTGCATGGAAAGCTACTAAGGCTCTCAAACTAAAAAAAACAAACTACTCCCTAAATTAAGAATACAATAAGTGCATGCACATCATGCTTTATTTACTAAAAACAAACTCATGCGAAAAACAAAACTAAAAATAATCCTAAGGATTAATGCATGCTGGAGTACATGCTTTATTTGCATGAATAAACAAAAAAAAAACTATCAACTAAATTAATCTAGTTGCATGCTAGAGCAGCATCAGTTATCAACATACTCCCCCTTGATGCTGAGAGGGCTCACAATCTTATCTCGTAGTGCTATGAACTGAGCTTTCGCAACCGCTTTGGTGAATATATCTGCTAGCTGATCCTGGGTGTTGATGTGCTTCAATTCAACATCCTTCTTCTGCACCAAATCTCGTATGAAGTGATATTTCAAATCAAAATGCTTTGTTCTACTGTGATGAACCGGATTCTTAGCTAACTTGATGGCACTCACATTGTCTGAATTTGTTTTTCTCCAATTTCTTCCAAAACTTTTCTGAGCCAAAGATCTTGTGTACTTGCTAAGGTAATTGCAACATACTCTGCTTCTATAGATGAGAGGGGAACAATACTTTGCTTTTTCAAGCTCTAGGTAATCAAACCAGAATCAAAAGAAAAACAATTTCCAGATGTAGATTTACAGTCATCCATACTACCTCCCCAATCTGAATCACTAAAGCCTACAAAATTGAACTTTTTAGAAGAGTAGTAATGAATACCAAAACTTGAATTCCCTTTCACATACCTCAAAATCCTCTTGGCCTTCATATGTATTTCAAATGGATTTGTCATATACCTTGAAACAAGTGAAACTGAATAAGCAATATCAGGCCTCGTGTGAGTTAGAAACATCAAGCTCCCCACAATACTTCTGTAAGCTATCTCATCAACTAAATCAGCACCATCATCCCTACATAACAAAACTCCATGAGCACTTGGAGTGGAGGCAGGGTTACAATTAGTCATATGAAATTTCTTCAGCATATCCTGTGCATACTTTGTTTGACAAATGAAAATCTCATCCTTACTTTGATAAACTTCCATTCCTAAAAAATATTTCATTAGACTGAGATCTTTCATCTCAAATTCTTTCATCATAGCAACTTTGAATTCATCTTTCATCTTAGAACTACTACTCATATACAAAAGATCATCAACATACAAACTTATGATTAAAATATCAGTACCTTCTTGTTTGTAGTAAAGGGTAGGATCACTCTTACTTCTCTGGAAGCCATTCTCCTGAAAGTATCTATCAATCCTAGCATACCACGCTCTTGGTGCTTTCTTGAGGCCATACAAAGCCTTCTTCAACCTGTAGACATGATTCTCTTTTCCTTCCACTTCAAAACCTTCTGGCTGCTCCACATATACTTCCTCTTCTAAGTACCTATTCAAAAATGCACTTTTCACATCCATATGATGTATGCTCCACTTCTTCTAAGCTCCTAATGAAATCAACATTCTTATGGTCTCTTGCCTTGCTACTGGTGCAAATGTCTCTTCATAATCAATTCTATACTTAGTCTTGTAGACCCACTTGGTGCCAATCTTTTTCCTATCATGTGGAAGCTCTATCAACTCCCAAGTGTCATTCCTATTAATGTAATCCATCTCTTCTTCCATGGCTTGCACCCAAACCTCATTAGTACATGCATCTTCAAAACATGATGGTTCAATATTAACCTTGGCTAATAAAGCAAAATTCACCGTCTCACCTATTGGGTTTTCTTCATGTACTTGATTTCTACACCTCTGGTAGATATCACTCAATCTCCTTACCTTCCTTGTAGAACTTGGAGAAGAAGCTAGACTTGAACTTGGTACTGAAGAACTTGATGAAGGGCTGCTTGGTGGAGTTAAACCATTGGATACAGAAGCATTAGTTGGCTGCTCATGATCAATATCAGCAATTATATCATCATTTAAAACAGATTTTGGCTCCTCAACATGGCCTTTTAAATGACCATAAACTCCCCCTTCATCAAAAATTACATCTCTTGAGACAATAAGCTTATTAGTGATGGGATTATACAATCTATAAGCCTTGCTTTTCTCACTATACCCAATAAAAATACATGACTCACTCTTTGCATCTAACTTCTTTCTATTTTGACCAGGTACATGCACATAAGCCAAACAACCAAAAACTTTGAAATGATTAACATTAGGCCTTTTACCATACCAAGCTTCATAAGGAGTCATCTTTTCTAGTGCACTAGTGGGGCTATGATTGAGGATGTATACCACTGTAGCAATTGCATCTCCCCAATAAGAATTGCTCAATCCCTTGGTCTATAACATGCACCTTGCCATTTGAACCACAGTACGATTTTTTCTTTCAGCTACTCCATTCTATTGAAGTGTTTATGTAGTTGTGAGTTGCCTCTTGATGCCATTAAGATCACAATAACTCTGGAAAAACTTTGAGCAAAATTCTCCTCCATGATCAGTCCTTAAACACTTGATCTTGCATCCTTTCTCATTTTCCACAAGGGCTTTAAACTTCTTGAATGTATCTAGGGCTTCATCCTTGGCCTTCAAAACATATACCCAACAATTTTGTGAGTAATCATCAATAAAAGTGATGAAATATGATGACTTACCCAAACTCTTAGTCTGCATAGGACCACATATATCTGAATGAACAAGTTGAAGTGGGTGATGAGCCCTCCATGCATTGCCCTTTGGAAAATTTTCCCTTGCATGCTTTCCTTTAGCACAACCTTCACAAACCTCTTTGTGTTCCTCAACCTTGGGCAAACTAGAAACTAATGCATGCGAGGTTAGAAACTTCAAACTATGAAAACTTAAATGCCCATACCTAAGATGCCATAACCAACTTGAATCCTCATAAGCCATATTTGCCAAACTCTTGTTATGTTCACCAAACCTCAAGGGGAACATCCTATTTCTTCTCATAGGAACAACAATGATCACCCTATTATCCTTATTCTTATCATAGATAGTACAAGTCTGGTTCTTAAAGACTACTTTATAATTTTTCTCACATGGCTGCCCAACACTTAACAAATTGTGCTTCAATTGTGGAGTATAATAAATATCATGAATACTCTTTATACCTTCTTTTGTTTGGACCTCCATAGCTCCTTTGGCAGCAACCTCCAATGATTTATCATCACCAAGATGGAACTTGGATTTGAAACTTCCATCCTTTGTTGAGAACAACTTCTCATTCCCTTTCATATGGTTAGAGCATCCAGAATCTAGGTACCAAACATCTTTACTAGTATTTTCACCCTTGGCATAAGATAAAAATAAGTGATCAGGAGGATTCTTACTACTTTCTTGAGCATAGTTAGCACTTTTACCTTCTTTCAATCTGCATTCTCTTTTAAAGTGGCCATACCTATTACAATGGTAACATTGAATATTTCTCTTATCAAATCCGCCTCTACCTCTTCCTCTGAAACCACCTCTTCCTCTTGAGCCACCTCTACCTCTACCTCTTGAATAATTTTGGCTTTGCCCATTACCTTGGCCTTGATTGATTTTGGCACTACTGCTGCTTGCAACTTCATTTTTTGTGTTTAGCAATTTTGAGGAAAACACTTTCTCTACACCTTCAAAAGAATCTTTCAATCTTTCTTCATGAGACATCAGGGATCCAACCAGTTGATCAAACTGTAGTTTTGTCAAATCCTTACTTTCTTCTATGATTATTGCTACATGATTCCATTTGGGTGTCAAAGATCTCAACACTTAATTTATCAAAACTTCATTGCTTACAATTTCCCCAAGTGTGGCCATTTTATTGACCACATCTTTGACTCTGACACAATAATCACTTATACTTTCAGCTTCTTGCATCTTCAAATTCTTGAACTCTCTTCAATGTCTGAAGCTTGAACACTTTAACTTGATCACTACCTTGGTAAGCTTCTTGTAGAGTCTTCCAGGCATCTTTGGTTGTTGTTGCTCCTGATATTCTTGGAAATAAGCTCTTATCAAGAGCTATTTGAATGTGAAACAAAGCTTGAGCATTCTTTTTCCTTTCTTCCTTTCTTGTTGTTCTTTCATTGGCTGTAAGGGCATTCCAATCAGCTGGCTCCTCATAACCTGATTCAATAATCTCCCACAAATCCTTTCCAATAAAAAAGGTCAGCATCTTAATGCACCAATAATCATAATCATTCCCATCAAATTATAGAATGGGCATATTGTTAGAATTCGACATGATTAACTTTGGCAAAATTCCAACAATAAAACTTTAACCCAAAACAATTTTACCTGCTCTGATACCACTTGTAGAATCTGAAATGACCCTATTCTTTAAGCCAGCTGATAAACCAAGATAATCATGATAGAAAGAAACATATAACAACAATTATTTTACTACAGAAATATAGATAACACAATCTAGAATAAATAAATCAGAAGTGCCCCTGTTTTAGAACTGCACACCGAAATTTATTACAGCAGCATACTCTTATTATTGCAGCTCAAAAGAATTACAAAGAGACTGTATATATAAAGAATTTGCAGCCTAGAAGAATTAATAACAACTGCAGTTCTAAATATATTCCTAGCATTGCATGGAAAGCTACTAAGGCTCTCAAACTAAAAAAAACAAACTACTCCCTAAATTAAGAATACAATAAGTGCATGCACATCATGCTTTATTTACTAAAAACAAACTCACGCGAAAAACAAAACTAAAAATAATCCTAAGGATTAATGCATGCTGGAGTACATGCTTTATTTGCATGAATAAACAAAAAAAAACTATTAACTAAATTAATCTAGCTGCATGCTAGAGTAGCATCAGTTATCAACATATAATAAGTGATACCGCACCCATGGGAAAAGAGAAGAAGTTTTTATCTTAAGGACTGAAGTTCAACATGTGGAAGGATTTGCTATTTTCTGACCGAAGGCACTCGACCCTACAATCTGTTCTCTAGGACTTTAGGCGTGATTTAGAGTTTCGATACTGCCTTCTCCTGTGGCTATAGCTGCTTTTGAACATCGATATCTCTGGAAGGGCTATAGTTTCGTTAGGCAACTCTGAAGACTGCTTGTTAAGCATCGCAAGAAACCAGAATAGCCATCTTAGGATCGTCAGCTCTAGCTTTTAGGGTCAAGTTTCATTCCAGACATAACTGAAAAATCTAGCCAACCAACCCCCTTAGAATAGTAGGTGTAATGGATCTGCACTCTAGCCAAGTTGGGCCGACCTACATTGATTTAAGCGATAGACGAATAGGTGCCATGATGGGGTTTATTCTTATTCCACATCGGAGTTTGCACACTTTTGGGGCCGATGCTGACATAGCCGTTGGATTGGATTTATTTGGGTCCTGGCAGTTAGCGGATGGGTCCGGACCTATCCGGGCCTTCATAATTAATCCGATTTAGGGCATTTGGGTCCTAGCGGTTAGGTTAGATTGGACCTAACCTATGCAGAATTTAGTTCGAGGCAATCCTCTATATAATGAGGTCGAGCTCATTCATTCAAACACACAATCGGGAAACACAATTCATTCTAAATCAAGTAAGCATTTGAAGAGTGAAGTAGTTCGGCAAGAAGACTTAGCGCAGAGGAGTGAACTTGGTTCTCCTCCTGCCTTCTAAGTCTGCAAGGCTACTTTCTCATGAGCCAGGGGCTCTATTGTAATCCGATCTGGGTCAAGTGTTTTGACAAGGGTCATCATAACTGGGGGCATTCTATATTCTTCAATACAACATTCTATCCTTGTATTGTATCTTTTCCATATAATAAAGGAATTTGGGCAACTCGCCCCACCCTCATCTTGGTCCGTGTTTTGTTTTGTCTATTTTGCATTGGGATTGATCTGTTATGTGCACATTTTGCATTAGTGCATTGGTGAGGCATAGTCCGAGATCTTGTTTCGTTAAGCGACTTAGCTTGCAAATCTGTCAGGATTGTCGGTGTCGCATGGGTTAATCCGAAAGCCCGTGACAGTAGGCACCTCCCTGCCACCCTACTATATATCCTCCCCACCTAACTCCCTTCTAATCTAAGTTGGCCTAAGCAAAGCTGTCTCTAAACATTACAAATTCCATTTAATATAGGTTGGAAATGTAGGAATGGCTTTTCACTTAGTCGAGAAGTAGGAAAGTGTGACTTTTTATGCCAGATATATATATATGGTAAAGTGTACGCATTTGGAAGAGAGAGGTCGGCGATTCCCTTGGAACGTCCACCTGCATCTCTAATGCAGAATACCATGCCTTGGCCCACCTCCGAAAGGCAAGAGAAGGACAGATAGAAAGGAAGGTGCATAAGTCTCTCTTGAAATGCACTTATTTTATCTGGTTTAAGTTGACCCATCATGAAACAAACAAACAACTGACCAACTGCATCCAAATCCTCTCCTTTCATTGCTCGACCTTCCATACAATAGGGTTATAGGCTGCCTAAAGCTATGAATGTGATTTCGAGCCCCTACATTGGAAAAATTCTAAGATATCTATTCCTTTTGGAGAGATAGATGCCTCAGTGGGACCTAGAGATGATCACTGAAATTGCTAATCCGTATATAATGACATTTCATCTTCCTTGGGGGCGAGGGAATTATTTTCCCCAACATTTCTCTATTGATTTCGGTACGTCTTAAAGGTGGCTGGCGGGAGCCGCTAGCGATGTTGGTGCTTGCGATTGATTGGTTCATTCCCTCTCCTCGACTCTGATTGGTTTAAAGAAAGAAAGACTGGTAACTATAGTTTCCCACCCACGTGCCCCTACAATTCTATGGGGTTCAAAGGGTTCAAAAGGCTAGTGCCCACCTAAAGTTCCTGAACAGGTATCTATTCCTAAGGCTGGAATCCAAATCTTCTAGTCGTAATACCAACTTACTATGATGACTCTTATGTGCCGAAGAGGGACTTATAAAAAAAATAAAATAAGCTGCTCGGGGGCCTCAATCCCTCTACATCTTGGCTGGGAAGAATGATAGAAAGAAAGGTCTTCAGTTTTTCGGTATTGGGCCTACCATCATTCGCTCCGTAGCTCTAATGTGCCAGAGAGGATTAGAGGGGAAAGCCAAGAACTTTCCTAGAACCAATCCACTCTCTCTACTGATCAAAGAGGGACTTAGCTTGACTTTAAGTGCCATTCCCTTCATCTTCCTCCCACCCAGAACTATAGTTTTGCACCCACCCACTAAAGTTTGGATCTCCCAGTAGCTTAGCTTTCAAGGTTGAGTTTATCAAAGAAGGGCGGCTTGCTGGTTGGGGAGAAGGCTACAAGCATTCATTTATGGGACTGCCATCCTTCCTTCCTTCCTCAACTCCACTAGAAGCCTGATACCAGTATGCATGTAGTGGATGACTCTCCCACCTAGGAAAACATTAGACCACAGAGCCTTCTTTATTTCTATCTTATGGGATGGTTTGAACCAATGGTGACTCAACTAAAAGGCATTCACCCCGGTTGTTAGTATAGTTTTATAAGGGGAAATGGCATTCATGAATTTGGCTTCTCTGTCTTCATAGCTAGACTTACACTTCCCAAGATCGGGAGAAAAGGATTCAGTAGCTTGAATTCAACCCATCAACTAATCTGCTAAAGTGAGGGAGGTCACCCACCCAGGCAGGGGGTTAAAGTTGATTTCTTCATTGCTTTCAGAGGTCGACCTCCATTGGTAACAACTGAACAGAACGACTATGCCGAAGAGGATAAGAGTGACGTTTCTGTTTGAAGACAAGAAGGCTAAGAGAGATGAAACTGGGTCATGCTATTATAGACGTAATATGATCAGATGCATCATTGTAGGTAGGAGCTTGGCCCCAGACCAGTGTGAAGCACCTGTGTGTGGGATATATATACTGGAGGTAGATTAGAACTATCAAGTTGGGAGGTTGCAGCTGGGGGGCCCAATTTTATATTATTGCAGCTCCCTTTCTCATACTTAGAAAGAATTCAATCTTGTTGCTTCTAGTAGTGAATCATCTAGTTCAGGCCTTTCTAGGCTACAGCCCCCTATAACCTAGAGCTGCCCCTCCTACCTATATCATAGTTGTTTGACCTGATCCCTTGAAAGTGGGGAAAGAAAGAGAACTCTTTGAGAACTAAAGAATTCCTCAGTTCTCAAATGAACCTACCTCGAATCCCCTACCGACCTAAGAATGGGATATGAATCCCCATCTAGTTGAGTTTAACCTGTTCTTAGCAGCCTAGTGGTGCCTGTCGATCTACCTATTGCTATTGACTTGTTCATTGACCTCCCTTTCCAAGATTCTTATATTCATTAGCTTCAACCTATGGAACTAGGCCCACCCTCATCCCACGTTTGTAGTTGCATAATCAATCTATGAACACCTGACCTGCCGGGTGGATGGGAATAGGAATCATTAAAGAAATTTCCTTGATTCATGACCAACCCTACAATCGAATCGATCTCATAATTATTAGAGGAAAGCCAATTATAGTTCTTACATATCAAGATAGATCGATATCTGACATGGCCTCCTATATTATTATCCAAGATAAATCATTTTCATGTCAAGGATTGATCTGTCCTTCCACCCATCAACAGTGGGGAGATCAATATTTGGCACGCTCTTCTATATTTGGGTTGTCGGAAATATGTTGTTGCAAGTTTTGGAGAAAACTGATTCACCCCCTCTCAGTTGTCTACCCTATTTTTATCACTATGTTGGTGTGGTAAATAGGATTGATACTCTTAAAGAAAAGGAGAAGATGAATATGACATGTGAGAAAATCAAAAGAAAAGATGGAAGACAAAAGTGACAATGGATTTGGAGCCTCTCACGGTGTTGATTCTTCATCTAGTAACTAGACACTTTGCACTATCTAAGAGAAAGAGAAATAATCTTATGACCTCAATTGTAGTTTTGATGCTAAAGATGTTTTTAGCTTAGCAGAGTTTGTAGTATCTGCCTTATCATCGATGAGGATGTGAAAGTCTATAGAGGATTGATCATGCATATTAATGGATAATTTGGTCAAATTATAAAGATATTGGGGGTCCTATAAGCTGCTATGGTGGGGCAACTCTAGAAGAAAATTTTGATAATGGAAATATAAGAAATGAAGGAATTAATCCAAATAATGTGGTTAGAATGATTCTAGAATATTCAAGAAGAAATAAGAAATATGAGATGAGAGAAACATAGATGACAAAAATGGTATAAGGATTGGTGCATTTGTATAGGGAGAGCTATTTGGGCTCTGTTTTTTCTCTCTAGATTGACGTTGTTGTTGCCCTGAGTAGAATATATATGATTGAGTCTTTCAAAAACTATATATAGAAAAAGATATCCTTGTTAGAGATAATTGAGATATTTGAGGAAGCGTGAGAGATAATTTGAGTAAGGCTATAATATGTTGTGATGTATTTAATGGGGAAAAAATTTTCAAAAGAAAAAAGAGCTTTTCAATTCTACACTTGTTGACTTTGATGTAAAAGGGGGAGAGAATTCAATATAGTGCCCTTTGTTATTGATGTCAAAGGGAGAGTGGTGTACAAGTTGCGTTTAGTTATCTTTACCATTGGTGGTAGACAAGTGTTGCCATCAATGACAAAGGGGAAGAATCTTGGTAACTTGAGTTATTATGTTGTGTTTGATTGATATCCTCATTCCTTGTTTTGTCATTGATGTCAACCTATCTTGTGTTGTCATTAATTTCAAAGTAAGGATGGTGTACAAGAAGTTTCAATACAAAGGAAAGAGTATTTATTTATTTTAGTTTTGTTGAAGTAGTCTTAAAAGGATGGTCTAATAGAACTTTCAATATGTAGAAAACAATATTTATGTAGGAAAAGAAAATTAATGTGACAGTGGAGGAATGTCTTGCATTCCTTTGGTATGTAAAGATTATGTGTTATGAATATTAATATAATTTATATGTTCTTTGTATATTACACTATCAGTTTTGTAGGTCCTTTGTGTTTTACATGGTAGATTTGGTTGTTGTTATTTTTAATAGTAAGGTTTCTTGTTAGAACTGGTCCCAAGAGTGCTTGGTGGCTTTCGAATATGTAGATTTAAGTGTTACAATTTTCAAAACATGTTAATATGGCTCATGTAATGTTTTAGTCCAGTTTTTAGGTGGTGATTTCATTGGCAAGTGGAGTTATCATGTTTTGAGTTTTGTGTTGTTTTTTTTTGGTAACTTAGGGTATCCCCATATCCCAACCCAATGCCCAAACTTGTTAAATGTTCATGTGTGAAAGTCTATAGAGGATTGATCATGCATATTAATGGATGATTTTGTAAAATTACAAAGATATTGGGCTCCTTGAAGTTGTTATGGTGGGGCAAGTCTAGAAGAAAATTTTGATAATGGAAATATGAGAAATTAAGGAATTACTCCAAACAATGTGGCTATAATGATTCTAGAAGATTCAAGAAGAAATGAGAAATATGAGATGAGATAAATATAGATGATGAAAATAGTATAAGGATTGGTGCATGAAATATGAGATGAGAGAAATATAGATGACGAAAATAGTATAAGGAGTGGTGCATCTATATAGGGGGATCTATTTGGGCTTTGTTTTTGCTTTCTAGATTGATGTTGTTGTTGCCCTTGGGAGAATAGATATATAGAAGAAAGATATCCTTGTTAGATGAAGTATTGTAGTCATTTGAGATATTTCTAGAAGGGTGAGAGATAATTTGAGTAAGGCTATAATATGTTGTGATGTATTTAATGGGAAAAAGAATTTCAAAAGAAAAAAGGGCTATTCAAACCTACACTTGTTGATTTTGTTGTAAAAGGGGGAGAGAATTAAATATAGTGCCCTTTGTTTTTTATGTCAAAGGGAGAGAGGTATACAAGTTGAGTTTAGTTATCTTTACCATTGGTGGTACACAAGTGTTGCTATCAATAACAAAGGGGAAGAATGTTGGTAACTTGAGTTATTATATTATGTTTCATTGATCTCAACATGCCTTATTTTGTCATTGATGTCAAGCTATCTTGTGTTGTCATTAATGTCAAAGTAAGGATGATGTAGTAGAAGTTTCAATACATAGGAAAGAGTATTTATCTATTCTAGTTTTGCTGAAGTATTTTTAAAAGGATGGTATAATAGATCTTTCAATATGTAAAAAAATATATTTAAGTAGGAAAAAAAACTTAATGTGATAGTGGAAGAATGTGTTGCATTTGTTTGGTATGTAAAGATTATGTGTTATGAATTATAATATAATGTCTATGTTATTTGTATATTAAACATTATCATATTTGTAGGTCATTTGTTGTTTAGATGGTAGAGTTGTGTAGAACACAAGATATCACTAAGAAAGGGGGGGGGTGAATCAGTGATTATAAAAAAATTCAAAAATGTGTGGAACTGGTAGGATAATGAAAACACTAATAAGAAACTACACACAAGAACACATCACATAACACTAGATATATGAGGAAAACCCAATGTGGGAAAAACCTCAGTGAGAAATGTTGTTGGAGATCTACTGCTCCAATCTAGCCTTACAATGAAATAACAATTTTACAATGTTTTAGGGCACCAACCCCTAACAATTTATGGGCACCCACCCAAAGGAGCACCAACCCCTGATTTTTTATGAGCATCAACTCATGAAGCACCAACCCCTACACTGAGCACCCAGTGGAATACAATGAGATATAAAATCAATACAATGAAAAGCACCTTGTTACAAATGAGCATTGTAACCTTTGCAACGTAATCACTCTACTGGATGAATTATTTTCTATCACATTGCTTCTTCTCTCCTAGATCTCAATTCTCTCTGTCTGAATCCTCCTCAACTCAGCTTCTTCATTGCTGGATCTCACCTCACACTCTCTTTTCTCTCCTCCACTCTTTGTGTCCACCTTATGGGTTCAATATCTGTCAGTTTGATGGACTGTTATGCTCTGTAACAGTTTACCAGTTACATTAAACCTTGTCAGTTAAACCCTTCTTTCTGATTCTTCCTCTATCACTCAATCACTTCAATATTTTTCTATCAATGCTCAAACTGATCAACTCTCCTTTAGCATGATCATTCTTTCTCATCACAGATCCTCATCTGCTTAAGTCTTTGATCTACACATTTATACACATGGTTTCCCGCCAAAACAAAAACTCAAACTTTATGCGCCTAGGGTTTTCTTCACTAACCATGATCTATATAAAATCAAATCTCTTCTTCTTGAATTGACAAACTACAACAGTTTAACAAAAATAATTCTCCTTATTTATTCTTCCAATGAACATTTACTATATTTAGGAAATTGTACCCCGTTCATCGGTCTTGATTTTGTCAATCACAATAAATAATCTAGTTGTATCCTTCTCTAGATCAACAAGACGATCAGATATCATGTGTTGGTCATAATATCAAAAAATAAAATCTTTGCACTTCAATATGCTTTGAGCTACAATCCTCTGCAATCGATATATGATTCCCCAGTCTTCATTTAATACCGACCTAGTCGATAACTACCTCGATGATTCACCATTCACCTACCACTGCATGTTCGCCACCTGGAGTCCATGTGACATCTCTATTAGCATCCAAATCACTTGACTATGTCGGTTAAAACTCGATCACTGACCAAACATACTACTGGCATACACTAACTAGTTAACCTTCATAGCATGCACTTCTGTGTTTTGCTGGTTAGAACATGTTATCATTTACCAGTGACAGTCCTCAACCTTTTTGCGAAAGTGGAAAACACTTTAGATCCTTTCATCCTCTTATCTAGATCCTTCAATTTGTCGCTTTACTTGCTTATTGGTTGACATCAACATGCCAACAATCTGTAATACTCCTACTTGCATACTGATAACATCAACTTGTCGGTTAACATCAATGACAACACAATACCAACAATCTACCACTTTGGCATTGATGTCAACACTCAATGTCAACTCACATACACAACTGTACTCTTTCTCTCCCTTTGACAACAATGACAAAGGGCTTAGACACCAACTTAACACTAGTTCACTCTCCCTGTCAAGCAAATTGCAATTTTTGTAGATAGATAAATTGAATAGACAACTCCCAAAGTCTCAAACCTATCGGTGGTGCATACTATTTCTCTGAGTGCGATACTGACCTCGAGTAGCAAAACTTCTAGAATTAACAATGGTCTTTACATCCAATCCCATAGCTACTTATACTGCAACACACACACTTGATCTCCCCCTGTGCACAACATATGGTCTAGAAGTCAAAAGATGTATAGCTGTGAACTCCCCCTAAACCATAGATCTCCATATGCATTTAAGTGTAGAAAAATAGTGGGACTACTCCTAACTTGTTTCTTAGACACTCAAATGTGTTTTCCAGTAGAGGTTTTGTGAAGATATCAGCAATTTGTTCACTAGTAAGGACATATTCTACCTTTATTTTTTTCTTTGCAACCTTATCCCTAAGAAAATGTATTTGATGGTAATGTACTTTGTCCTTGAATGCATAGCCAAATTCATTGAAATGTTGATTGTCCATCTTTTTTGATGTATTGATTACTATCTGCATTTCCCTTTCAGAAACCTTGCTCCCAAAGATACTTATCTAACCTTGAATACTATGCTCTTGGAGCCTGCTTCAAACCATGCAATGCCTTTTTCAATCGGCCTACAAAATTTTCATCATCATGTAGTAGAAAACCTTTTGGTTTTTCTATGTAGACTTCTTCATCCAAATTACCCTTAAAGAAGGAAGATTTAATGTCCATTTGATATACCTTGTATCCTTTGTAGGTAGAGAATGCTAAAAATATTCTAATAGCCTCAAGTCTTGCAACCGGTGCAAATGTTTCTTTAAAATCAATTCCTTCTACTTGAGAATACCCTTTGCACACTAATATTGGTTTATGCCTGACGATATTACCTTCTACAATCATCTTATTTCGACAGACCCATTTAGTACCAATGACATTTTTATCTGTTGGTCTAGGAACTAAAGTTCCCAAGTCTTGTTCTTTTCAATCTGCTACAACTTTTCTTCCATTGCATCCATCCATTTCTCATTTTTGCTAGCCTCATTAAATGTTTTGGGTTCCATTTCAGTCATGAGGCAAAAATTCACTTGTTCATTGGTCCATGCAAGCCCTCTTCTAGTCTACATACTATCATATTTATTTTCTATAATCTGCTCTTCTGGGTGATTTTTCTGCACATATCTATTATGGGTCTTGTTGGGTGCCTCTTCCTATTTACTTTCTGAGTGTACCTCATCTTCATCACATGAGTGATCATATCGGTTTACTTGTGTTTGTCTGCCTTTAGGTAAGTCTTCAACAACTCTTACATGAAGATTGTCAATGACTTATCAGTCTTTTGTTGTAGTATCTATAGGCCTTAATATGATTTGAGTAACCTAAGAAAATACCTTGATCACTCCTAGAGTAAAAAACACCTAAACCATCTTCATCTGTTTGATGAAGAATTTACTTTTAAACACTTTGAAGTATTTGACTTATGGCTTCCGATCATACCACAATTCATAAGGTGTAATTCTGCTACTTCCTCTCAACTAAACCTGATTCAATTTATATACAATAGTTTGACTACTTCTTTCTAGTACATATCTGGTATGTTTGCTTCATTCAACATAGTTCTCTCCAACTCCTTGATAGTTCAGTTTTTCCTTTCTACAACACCATTTTCTTCTGGTGTCCTTGGAGCTGAACATTGTCTTCTGATTCCATGTCTCTTATAGTAGTCTTCAAACTCATATGATAAGAAGTCACCACCTTAGTCAGATCTCAAACACTTCATCTTACATCCATTTTCCTTCTCAACCATCTTCCGAAACATTTCAAACCTCTCATATGCTTGTGATTTGTCACGTAGAAAGGTAACCCATGTCATTCTTGAAAAATAATCAATGAACAACATAAAGTATCTTTCACTGGCTAAAGGTCTTGTTCTGGTTGGTCCACATAGATCAATATGCACAAATTCTAAGGGCCTTGATGTATTATGTTCTTTGGTCTTGAAGGTCACCTTAGTCTTCTTACCTCGTAGACATTCATCAAAAAAGGTTCTTGTTTGTTTGGTGATCTGTGGTACATCCCTTACATAGCCTTTCTTTCTCACCTTAACCAAATTATTAAATTTTATATGGCCTAATATTTTGTGCCACATATATCTCTCATCTACTTGTCCCATCAAGATTCAGTATTCAAAGCATTCTTTGAGGTTGCATAGATTTCCATCTGTGATTTTTCCTTCTGCAACAATCTGTCTAGTACTCTCCTTTCTTATCTGACAATTGGTAGAGTCAAAAGTGAACTTGTATCCTTTGTCACACATTTGACTCACACTCAACAAACTAATTTTTAGGCCTTCCACATAGTATACACCATGAGCCTTCAAATTCCCATCTATGTTTAGAGTACCTTTGCCTTTTATCTTGATGGAAGAGTTGTCTTAGAACCTCACTGAACATTTGTTCAAATCTTCAAACTTGATGAACTTCTTTTTGTCTCCGTTCATGTGATTGGAATATCTATTGTCAGCTACCCATAAATTTTTTCTTCCTACATGTAGGATAGTCTGGATAATCAGACTTGACTCAGCCTTATTCTTATCCTTTTCTACCTAAAACCGTTTGGCTTCCTTCTCCTTTCCTGCAACACCTTTCTGCTCTGGTTTTGCTTCTAGTTTTTGATCCAGTACTGACCTCTTTTTCTTAGTTATTTTGAGTTTTCAATGCTTTGCAATGTGGCCAACATTTTGACAATGATAGCATTTCATATTGACATTGAAAGATGAAGTTGAAAAACTATTATAGGATATCGACTGACCTCCCCTACATTCATAACTCCTATGACCAAACCCATTATACTGATAGCAAATAAAATTCATTTCCCAGAGTGCAGAAAATGGATTTCTACTTTCAAAACTATACTGGGGTTTAAGCATTAAACTATGATTAGCAATGATATGTCCAAACTTAGTACACAAGTGACAGTAACCATGGAATTTGGGTACACACTAATATTGTCTCTTTGGACTGGCAAATCTTTGTCTCACCACATGTCTTCTTCTCAAGTTATTGAATCTAGTGAAACCTTCATTATCAACCTTGGACTTTCCTTTAGGATCTAAATTTTGGTACAATGAGTGAGGCTTCTAGTTCAAGGTTTGAGCATTTCGCTTCACATGCTAATTTCTTGTAGCTTCAACATAGGTTTTCTTTTCAATAGCTTTGCTGACTGTGAAGGTCTGTTTTGCTTTACTTTCACTTGAAGAAGTAAACTGTATCTCCTTGCCAGGTGTGTCTTTGTTGTTGGAACTTTGTCCCTCTTCAAATCCTATATCTTTGGTATCTTTTGAGGTCTTCTGATTACTCAACATCTTGTCCAAGGCTTGAATGTTTCTTTCATATTTTTTCCTCATCTTTACTTCATTCCTTCTCTATTGAAGCTCCTTTCTAAGCCTTACAATTTCTTCTTCCATATTTTCATGCTCCTTCTCCCTCTTTATCAAATCAGAGGATGTAACTTCACACATCCTTTTACGTTCTTCTAAATGGAGTTTTAGATCAGAAATTGTTTTCTTGGGCTCCCCCACAACTTTCACTAAATGATCTTGTTCTTCTACAGTAGCATAGTTACACTTCTTGCGTTCCCTTCTTGTTTCTCTCAACTCCCCAACAACCCTTATGAGCTCACCTTCGAAGTCCACTTGAGCTTCAATTTTTTCATCTTCATTATCTCCATCAAACGGTTCATCTTGTCACATGAAGAGATTAATTTCTCTTTTATCCTTACAACAGTCATCTTCTGAGGCACTTTTTTCATCTATAGCATCTTCTTCAAAATTATCAGACAATACACTAAGAATAGCATGCTTAGCCTTAGCATTGTTTTCATACTCCTTCTTAGCATCTGGATCTGTATGGGATCATTAGGGATAATATACTCATTCTTTACAGATATCCAAACATCAAAACCTTGGGAAGATAGATAAGTTTCCATTCTTCTTCTCTAGAAGGCATAGTTGGCACCATCAAACATGTGAGCTTTAAGGAGGAGGATTCATTCCTTGCCATTATGTTCTTAAACTAGAATCTACCCAAGCTAGAGAAAGCTTTGACAAACAGAGAACCTAAGGCTCTCATACCAATTATAGAATACAATCAATATAATGAAAAGAACCTTGTTACAAACGAGTTTTCTAACCTTTGCAACCTATTCACTCTGTCAGTTGAACTATTTTCTGTTGCACTGCTTCTTCTATACCGGATCTTAGTTCTCTTTGTTTGAATCCTCTTCAACTCAGCTTCTCCCTAGCTAGATCTCCTCTCACACTCTCTCTTCTCTCCTTCACTCTTTGCGCTACGTTACTAGTTAAATCTTTGTTGGTTTGATGGACTGTTATGCTCTGTAAATGTTTACCGGTTACTGTAAACCTTTCTGGTTAAACCCTTCTTGTTGGTTCTTCTTCTATCACTTAGTCACTTCAATATTTTACTATCAATGCTCAGACTAATCAACTCTTGTTTAGCATGATCACTCTTTCTCATCACACATCCTCATCTCTTAAGTCTTTGATGTGCACATTTATACACATGATTTCCAGCCAAAATAAAAACTCAAACTTTATGCGCTTAGGGTTTTCTTCACAAACCATGATCCCTATCAAATAAGATCTCATCTTCTTGAATCGACAACTTGCAATAGTTCAAAAAAAAGATTTTTCCTTATTTATTCTTCCAATGAACATTTACTATATTTAGGATACAAGACCCTATTCATTAGTCTTGATTTTGTCGATCACAATAAATGATCTTGTTGTTTCCTTCTCCAGATCAACAAGACAATCAAATGTCCTGCATCGATCATAATATCAAAAAATAAAATCTCTTCCTTTTGATTTGCTTTGAACTTCAATCTTTTGCAATTGATCCGTGATTTTCATAGTCTTCATTTAATACCGACCTAGTTGGCAACTACCTCGACAATGTACCATTCACTTACCATTGCATGTTCGCCACCTAGAGTCCACGTGACATCTCTATGAGCATCCAACTCACTTGACTGTGTTGGTTCAAACTCAGTCACCAACCAAACACACTGCCAGTATACACTAACTGGTTAACCTTTATATCGTTTACTTCTCAATTTTGTTGGTTAGAACATGTTATCATTTATCCGTGATAATCCTCAACCATTTTATCAGAGTGGAAAACACTTCACATCCTTTCATCTTCTTATCCAGGTCCTTCAATTTGTCACTTTACTTGCTTATTTGTTGACATACTTACTGGTGGACATCAACATGCCAACAATCTGCAATACTCCTACTTGCATACCAGAAACATCACCTTGTCGGTTGACATCAATGACACACAATGCCAATAAGTTGGTTGTTGTTATTTGTAATAGTAAGGTTTCTTGTTAGAACAGGTCCAAAGGGCACTTGGTGGCTTTCAGATATGTAGATTTAAGTGTTGCAATTTGCAAAACATTTTCATGTGGTGTGTGTAATGTTTTAGTCCATTTTTTAGGTGATGATTTCATTGGCAAGTGGAGTTATGATGTTTTGAGTTTTGTGTGTTTTTTTTCAGTAACTCAGGGTATCTGCACATCCCATCCCAATGCCCAAACTTAATAAACCTTACCTTGTCTATTAACAAACATGTTGGGCTTGGGAGAGGGGCAAGCTAGGGTGAGACTAGTCCCTAGGGATGGACCAAGTAGCCTTCTATCCAAACCCATCAAGTGAGTACAAGGCCTCAGAGTCAAACACAAAACCAATGAGGAGGAAACCCATGACCCGATCCAACTGCACTACCTCGCCATGCTTGAGTTTTGTGTTTTTATCTAGTTTGTTTCTCAGGTAATTATGGTGTTGTATCCTACTTGGGTCATATTATTTTGGTTTTGGTTTTATTCAGAGGATGATTCTAGTTTGTGTTTTGGGTCTTACCATCGTATGTGTAGATCCACATTATACAATTTACATTTAAATTTTATATTTTGGTCGAGTAGTTAACATAGTTCAATGTTTATCTACATGTTTCATTTGATGCCAATCTTGGAAGATGTGTTAGCATGTGCAGCTCATTCAAATCATTTGGAAATAATATGTCATGATTTTTTTGGGTCCTCTCTATCTATTGGGGTGGATCAAAATGAATATTTTAGGTTTGGATGGCCAAATTAATGTAACATTGATTATCTTATTTATGGTCGTCCTAGTTAACGACTTAAATGATTTATCTTGTATATAAAAGGAGTGCAAATTTTTATGAGTGAAGGTATGTAAGGAGTGTGAATTGGAAAAGAACAAAATTTTATGGGTTGCAAGGATATGTGATGTTGAGGATGTGCAAAAGTCAATTTTGAAAAGCTTTGTTGATAATATCTTCTATTTTGAGATATAGTTTGAATTTATATGTATTTGTTATGATCTTGGTTGCTTCACATAGTGGTTCAAGGACAATTTCATGATCACAAGATTCTATTTCTTTCAATTGATTTATTCCTTTGTCTGTCGAAAGAGAATGAGTCTCTTGGCAACTTTCTGTATCTTACCTTGAGACAACATGTTTCAACTTTGTAAGTTATTTGTATCTTTCCCTAAGGATGTGGACCCTAGTTTTGCATGTCCTCTAAGGAGCATTGAGTTCCAAAGGCAACATTGTAATAAATTGTATTCATAATATTGTTAGTTTTATTCTTGGTGTGGTTTTTTCCTACTTGGGTTTTGCATGTAATAGTGTTCATATGTTTGATGTGCATGGTACTTTCTTGATTTATTATTGTTGTGATTATATAATTAATATTTAAAGTTTAAAGATTTGATACTAATTTCATTGGACTGATTCACCCCCGCTATTCATGCTCTGGTGTGTTCAACAATCATAGCTTCATGATTGGCATTTATGTTAAAGAGTACCATATTGATCCACTTGTAAGTGACAAGATTGAACCCCAATCTTATTATTATGTTGGTTCACAAAAGAAATAGTAGGGGCTTAAATTTTTGAATTGGGAAAATCAATTCAATTATCATTTCTAGGCCCTTTTGAATAATTTGGGAGTGTTTTTAAGGTCATAATGTGTGTTGTTCTGTGATACCACAAGAGAAATACCATATAGACAAATAGAAAGTTCAACTTAAGGAGAGTTGTATAAATAGGGATGATAAGAATCATTTAGAGATTATTGACGAAAAAAGACCATATTATAAAGACACATAATATAATATAAATTCATTACATATATATATTCCTTACAATTCACCATATTATATATTTATTTTTACATTATATTTCCATTTTCCTAATTAAAATGTGTGTGTGTGAAAGTCTATAGAGGATTGATAATGCATATTAATGGATAATTTGATGAAATTAAAAAGGTATTGGGGCTCCTAGAAGTTGTTATGGTGGGGCAAGTCTAGAAGAAAATTTTGACAATGGAAATATGAAAAATGAAGGAATTACTCCAAATAATGTGGTTAGATTTATTCTAGAAGATTTAAGAAGAAATAAGAAATATGAGACAAGAGAAATATAGATGACAAAAATGGTATAAGGAGTGGTGCATCTATATTGGGGGATCTATTTGATTTTGTTTTTTCTTTCTAGATTGACATTGTTCTTGCCCTCATGAGAATAGATATGGTCGAGCCTTTCAAACAATACATATAGAAGAAATACATCCTTGTTAAATGAAGTATTGTATTCATTTGAGATATTTCTGGAAGGGTGAGAGATAATCTGAGTAAGGCTATAATATATTGTGATGTATTTAATGGGAAAAAGAATTTCAAAAGAAAAAAAGGGCTATTCAAATCTACGCTTGTTGACTTTGATGTAAAAGGGGGAGAGAATTCAATATAGTTCCCTTTGTTTTTGATGTCAAAGGGAGAGAGGTATACAAGTTCAGTTTAGTTATCTTTAACATTGATGGTAGACAAGTGTTGCCATCAATAACAAAGGGAAAGAATGTTGGTAACTTGAGTTATTATGTTGTGTTTCATTGATCTCAACATGCCTTGTCTAGTCATTGATGTCAACCTATCTTGTGTTGCCATTAATGTAAATTAAGGATGATGTCATAGAAGTTTCAATACATAGGAAAGAGTATTTATCTATTCTGATTTTGTTGAAGTATTTTTAAAAGGAGGGTATAATAGAACTTTCAATATGTAGAAAACAATATTTAAGTAGGAAAGAAAATTTAATGTGATAGTGGAAGAATGTCTTGCATTCCTTTGGTAGGTAAAGATTATGTGCTATGAATCTTAATATAATGTCTATGTTCTTTGTATATTACACTATCAGATTTGTAGGTCCCTTGTTGTTTAGATGGAAGAGTTGTGTAGAACACAAGATATCACTGAGATGGGGGGGGGGGGATGAATAAGTGATTATAAATAATTTCAAACAATGTGTGCAACCCGTAGGATAATGAAAACACTAACAAGGAACCACACGCACGAGCACATCACATAACACTGGATATACAAGGAAAACCCAATGTGGGAAAAACCTTGTTGAGAAATGTTGTTGGAGATCTACTGCTCCAATCCAACCTCACAATTAAATAATACTTTTAAAATCTTTTAGGGCACAAACCCAAGGAGCACCAACCCCTAACAATGTATGGGCACCTACCCAAAGGAGAACCAACCATTGGTCTATTATGAGCACCAAATAAAGGAGCACCAACCCCTACACTGAGCACCCACTCAATGAAAGACAATGATATATAAAATAAATACAATGAAAAACACCTTGTTACAAATGAGTTTCTTACAAGATAGATCTCCTCTCACACTCTCTCTTCTCTCCTTCACTCTTTGCAGCTACCTTACCTGTTTAATATGTGTCAGTTTGATGGATTGTTATGCTATGTAACAGTTTATTGGTTACCTTAGTCCTTGCCAATTAAACCCTTCTTGCTGGTTCTTCTTCTATCACTTAGTCACTTCAATATTTTTCTATTTATGCTTAGACTAATCAAATCTCCTCTTGCATGATCACGCTTTCTCATCACACATCTTCATCTGCTTAAGTATTTGATCTACACATTTATACACATGCTTTCCTGCCAAAACAAAAACTCAAAATTTAAGTGTGTAGGGTTTTCTTCACCAAACACGATCCATTTGAAATCGAATCTCATCTTCTTGGATTCACAACCTATAACAATTCAACAAAATGCTTTGTCCTTATTTATTCTTCCAATGAACGTTTACTATATTTTGCAAAATGGACCCTGTTCATCGGTCTTGATTTTGTCAATCACAATAAATGATCTAGCTATTTCCTTCTCCAGATCAACAAGATGATCAAATGTCATGCGTCGATCATAATATCAAAAAATAAAATCTCTGCCTTACAATATTCTTCGAGCCGCAATCCCTTGCAATCAATCCTTGATTTTCACAGTCTTGATTTAATACTGACCTGGTCAATAACTACCTCCATGATTCACCATTCACCTACCACTGCATGTTTGCAACCTGGAGTCCACATGACATCTCTGTCAGTATACAACTCATTTGACTATGTCGGTTCAAACTCGGTCACCGACCAAACATACTACCAGTATACACTAATTAGTTAACCTTCATATCATGCACTTCTCTATTTTGCTGGTTAGAACATGTTATCATTTACTGGTGACAGTCCTCAACTATTTTTCCAGAGTGGAAAACACTTCACATCATTTAATCTTCTTATCGACATCCTTAAATTTATCGCTTTACTTTCTTACCGGTTGACATCAACATGCCAATAATCTGTAATACTCCAACTTTCATACCGATAACATCAACTTGCCAGTTGACATCAATGACAACACAATGCCAACAATCTCCCCCTTTGGCATTGATGTCAACACATAATGTCAACTCACAGACACAACTGTACTCTTTCTCCCCCTTTGACAACAATGACAAAGGGCTCAGAAATTAACTTAATGCCGGTTCACTATCCACATCAAGCTAATTGCAATTTTTGTAGATAGACAAATTGAATAGACAACTCCCAAAGTCTCAAACCTGTCGGTAGTGAATAATCTTCCTTTGAGTTTGATAATGACCTCACATAGCAGAACTTCTAGAATTAACATTGGTCTTTAGATCCAATCCCATAGTTTCTTGTACTACAATGCACACATCTGATCTCATCCTATGTACAACATATGGTCCAAGAGTCAAAAGATCTATAGCTGTAAACTCCCCCTGAACCATAGATCTCCATACATTTTTAAGTGCAAAAAAATGGTGGGACTACTCCTAACTTGTGTCTTAGATACTCAAATGTGTTTTCAAGTAGAGGTTTTGTGAAGATATCAACAATTTGTTCACTTGTAGGGATATATTCTATCTTTACTTCTTTCTCTACAACCTTCTCTCTAAAAAAATGGTATTTGATGGTAATGTGCTTTATCCTTGAGTGCATAACCAGAATTATTGAAATGTTGATTGCGCTTGAGTTATCACACCATATAGGAATAGGGTCAGATATTTCTACCTGAATGTCCTTGAGGGTTTGTTTCATTCATAACACCTGAGAACAACATATAGCAGCAATATTATATTATGCCTCAATAGTAGGTAAGGAGACTGAATCCTACTTCTTGTTGTGCTATGAAACCAACCAGTTACCCAAAAAAAATGTTCCACTACTTGTTCTCTTCCAGTCATCAATGCAACCTACCCAATTAGCATCAGTGTAGGCTTGTAAAGTGAAATCTCCTTGCTTTGGATACCATAAGCCATAATTAAGTGTTCCTTGTAGGTACTTGAAGATCCTTCTGACTGCATTCACATGTGATTGTTTAGGTGCAGCTAGAAATCCTGCCACTATACATACTTCCTGCACTATATCTAGTCTTGAGGCAGTAAGATATAATAGACTACCAATCATGGATCTATATAGGGTTTGATCCACTTCTGCTGACTCATCAACCTTGCTCAACTTGCATCTAGTCACCATGGGGGTACTAACTGGTTTGTTGTCCTCCATCTGAAACTTCTTCAACATATCTCTGGTATACTTGACTTGAGAGATAAATATTCCTTTATCTTGTTGTGAAATCTGCAAACCAAGAAAATATGACAACTCTCCAAGTATTGACATCTCAAACTCTAATTGCATCTGATCAACAAACTCTTTACACAAGGTATCCTTGTTGCCTCCAAATATTATATAATCCACATACAAAACAAAAATAATCATGTCATGTCCATCTTCTTTGATGTACAGATTACAATCTGCATTTCCCTTTCTGAAACCTTTCCCCCATAGATACTTATCTAACCTTGAATACCATGCTCTTGAAGCCTGCTTCAAACCATACAATGCCTTTTTCAATCGGTGCACAAAAGTTTCATCATCATGAAGTAGAAAACCTTCTGGTTGTTCTATGTAGACTTCTTCTTCCAAATTACCATTAAGGAAGGCAGATTTAACGTCCATTTGGTTTTTTTTCCTCCTTTCTAAATTGAAATAGGATTTTTAGCTGTGAAATTAGGGAAAAATAATGAATAATTGAAGTCTGCTATGAAAAACATATTGATACAAATGTCTCACTGAGCCACCAACTAAGATTTGGGCAAAAGAATATGTTTAGAACACGTTCTGAGAAGTTCAGCCTGATTTTTCAGGACCTAGTAGCACACTTTCGCCTTGGCCCTCCAAATTTTCCTCCATCAAAAGTTTAACGTGTTTATTACTATCAAATCTGCCAAAATTCATGAGTATAGCTCTGTTGCGATGTAATCATACATTGCCCCATTAAAAATGGGGACCCCTCTTTTTCTTATCATTGTCGTAGAATAGGGTGTCTTAATTTAGTGTAAAGTTAGAGCCTAAAATTAAAAAACCCCCAAAAATTAAAAACTTAAAAAATTGAAACAAAAAAATTAAAATTTGAAAAATATGAAAAAATTAAAAAATTTCAAAATGCAAAAACAATAATAAATTAAAAAAATGAAAATTTTGAGTGGTACAAAAAATCTGTCGTGCATGGCCTTTGCACTTCTCAAGCTTTACTTTCACACACGTTGCGCATTGTGGTCACACACCAGCTTCGCATGTCGCGTTTGCGCCTTGCTTTCAAATACACCGCGTGTTGTTGTCACATGCTACCTTCACGATCGTCGCATGTTGCTTTTGCATATGTCGCGCTTTGCTTTTGCATGCATCGCTTTCGTGCTTAATCATCACACATTGCCTTTGCGCTTTGCTTTCGCGCATCACCTTTACACATTGCTTTCATGAATCCTTTATGCTTATGGATTTTTACATATGCCGCACAAAGCTTTTACAGTTATGTGATAACGTTGCGCACTTCATACCTCACACACATCACGCATTGAAGACTTAATCAATCAACGAAGAAGAGATCTTGTGACGAACGAAGAACGAAGGAAACGATAATGCCTTTCAAATGCTTTACAAGCGCTACCTCCACACTCACATTACGCGACGTATTCTTCGCATTGCATTCAACTTGACAACTCAAGAAGTCAATGAAAGCACTTTCAATGAAACGCATTCTGTATTCAAGTTCAACAGAGCTCACCAAATGAGGTTTGATGCATCTCAAATGTGAAAAATTGTAAGACCTTTCGTACGTCAATAGACATGGACTATTAAGAGACATTTAACAAAAATGATGAACTATAATGCATTTGGTAATTCAAAGACATTTAATCTTCAGGTGATGACATTATATTTCCATTTTCCTAATTAACATATTCATGATGCAAAGGTACAATTTTCAAATTAACATATTCATGATGCAAAGGTACAATTTACAAATGTATAGTTTGTTCACTTCATATTTTCATATATTTTATATCAAGTTATTGAAGATGTAAGTAAGGACACTTATAAAAATAAATATAACTTAATTTTTTTTCAATAAATATTCTTTCTTAATGCATATCTTTTATTTATATATTTCTTTTCTTAATTGATATGTCCCATATAGCATTATTTACAAGAAAAACTTTAACGACTTAACTCATTTATTCATCTTCTAGTCATCATATTATTTTTTTACATTTATTAACGTGACCTCTTTTATAGTCATTTTATGTCCATCCTGTTTTCATTGGTCCTTTACTATTTCACCTCAGACGATGTTTAAGAATATCAATCAGTCTAACTCAACTCTTCTCTCAATTGTAAACAAATATTTATTTAAACAATGCAACCATCAAACAGGTGGTTACAGTTTTAATCGCCATTCATCCCCGAAACCTAAGATGAATTATTACAGTCTAATAAATGAATGGATGAACAAGAAATGAGGAGAGGAAGGAATTACAGAAAATAACAGGTTTTATTTGTTGTGTGAACATATTCTAGTGATTTCAGTGGTTGTCCTTACTCTGAAACTTGGAAGCAGCACCTTCAACATTACGAGAGAGCAGCACATGTGCCTAGTTCTGTTCTGATACAATAACGTTTTCTTTGGCTGCTGTTTTTGTAAAAGCTCCATGTTCAATGGGGGGATCTGAATTTTTTCCGGAGACATTGATAATAAATATAAGGAAAAGCACAGCAAGCACCGTATTTATCTTCATGCGCAGCGAACTTCCCATGTTTAGGATTGAGAAATATCTTAATGATCAATTTGTAGATGAATATTGAGATGAAATCCAATACATTACTGCAACCCATTTATAGGGGAGCCATAATTGAAAACCATACTTGAACTAATTCTTACCACCCTCAGGTATTCAAAGTCCCACGGCGTATTCTAGACGAAGCAATTAACTCAACT
Organism: Cryptomeria japonica; assembly: GCF_030272615.1. NCBI lineage: Eukaryota > Viridiplantae > Streptophyta > Pinopsida > Cupressales > Cupressaceae > Cryptomeria > Cryptomeria japonica. The sequence goes on from NC_081413.1 coordinate 221,664,555, forward strand.
AGCGGTTGGACCTGGCAGAGCGAGTGATGATAAGAACCTGAAAGCGTATACCAGACGAAGCAGTTTACTCAACTAGCTGAAATAAACATGTCGAATTAAATTTTATTATCGATGTTGCCGTTGAAATGGGTTTTTCTTTTGTCAAACTGGGTGACATGTTCCACACAAATAGATTATTTCGTGGATCTTCTCTATGTGCAAGTGAAGGTGAGTATAAGAGAGTATTTTAAAGAAGTTAAATTATTCAATCAGAATAAAATCAAACAAATAAGATAATGTCTAAAAGATATTCACAAAAGCATAAGAATGCAATGATATTTATATTGTAACTTCTTGTTATACTAGTTGGAGTGGATATTTCTACATTAACACTTTTGATTAATGACATTTTTAATATATGATTATATGTAAGTAAAGAGGGGACAGATCTATATGTGCCAAATTTAACTTTAAATTCTACTACATTGTTAGAATTATTACCATGTCATATTATCATCAAACTGATTATGAAACTGGTAAGTTCAAACACATCAACACAAAATAAAACCAGATTTATATGCAAACCTTGGTGCAAAAAACCATAGTGAGAATAGATGCTTGAATTTATGCTTGGATCCACCACCCATAACAAGAGTTGCAAAATGATAATGAACTTGCAATGTAACTTTCATCTGACTCTACATGTGAGAAATAATGTGGAAACCACCTTATTTAGAGGTAGCTCACTAAAATTTTAGATGGGATATTAGCAGAGATTTTAGTGAGAATTATTACATCTCTAGTACAAGGACTAGTTGGTCGCACCAAGTTGAAAAAGATAGTTATTGCCTATAGAAACATGTCAACAATGTCTTGGGACAAACTTGTGAAATAGTAATATGGATGACATAAAGAAAGAAAAATTGTCTTGTGTTTTGGGACAAGTTATGTCAAGATAAATTTTTTGGCAGTATTAGATTACATAATTTGGAAATAAGGAATATTGCATTAGAAGTAAAATTAACTTAAAATATGTATGCAAAACCATTTTCAAAATGGATTATAATAATAAGGTCATGTATCTTGATTCAAATTCCCTAGAAAGAGTTTTTACTATAGCAAACCCAATGGGAAGTTAAAAAATGTAGAATTTTATCATGCTTTGCAATGATTTTATCTCTTCCTATTTATCGTGTTCTTTCAGTAATTGAGAACTGATTTTTTTTTGGAAACAATCATGGAATCGGTATTTACCCTTGTCTACAATAGACAGGCTTTAGTAGGCACATGCCTGTTTAAAAGGTTGAATGGGGTACCAAACTAAAAGATTATATGATAATTGGTATTTCTTGGAGAGGCTTTCACAATTTATCATTTCCTTAGTAACAAAAATATTTACTTCAATCTATTCTAGATTAAAGAAATGCTATTTTACCAACTTTGAAGACATATTTTTTTGGGCCACTTCTAAATCTTTTGAGTATAATGTGAAACAAGGATATAAACATTTGACGTTGAAAGATAGGTTTTTTCTAAAACTCTTGCATATATCTTCATTACCACACACTATATATTCATATACTAATATTAGTTTCTTGATATTATATTTTTATTTTTCTAAATAAGATGTCCTTGATCCAAAGACACCTTTTAGAAATGCATGTTTTCTTCACTCCACCCTTTTTAGAGGATATGTATGAACTTGTGAAGGATATAGGTAATTTGATGACCATCTTAAAAAATGCAAATATTCTTTTATAAAATAACGTATCTTATTATTCACCATACATTTAAACATTTATTTTATGTGCTTAACATTATATTTTTATTTGATGGGGCGACCAAAGGAAATCTTGCGCCGGTAGTTTGTAGGGGAGTTGCTCGTGATTACAATGGTAGGATTGTCTCAATAGTGAAACTCCCACTAGGCACCTAGACAAACTATTATGCTGAGGCAAATGTGGTCTACAGTGGGCTTAAAATGGCTCTTCATGGAGGGTTCAAGAAGGTATGGTTGGAAAGTGATTCGCTAAATATAATCAACTGTTTGATTAAAAAGACAACCCCCAGTTGGACAATTAACCACATAATGCAGAAGTGCTTTGAAATGAGTGCTAAACTTGAACAAATTCAAATCTTTCACATTTTTAGGGAGGGCAACATGCTTGCAAACAACATGGCAAACCTTGGTGTTACTAGGGATGATGAGAAATGGTGGTGGGAAGGAGAATCCTTTCCATTTTATTTATACAAATTGGCATGGAAGGATGCCAAAAATATCTCTCTGATAGAGCATTAATGATTATAACTTTTCACATGTGTAATGTCATACCTAGAAAGACATGGTGAAGAACTTCCCAATTTTTCCTGTGGGTTTGGTTTTTTATCGCCTGTTTGAAGCCTGGTTTTAGTGGAAACGGTAAAAATTACAGAGGAATAATTATATGAGGGGAGAGAAGAATAGAATGGAACCATCCTCGTGTGAGATATGGGAGAAAAATGAAGAGGTATGGAGGGAAGTTGTGGATGGTGTTGTGGAACCATATGTAAGTAAACTCCATATATAAGAGCAGGGTATGCCAAATTGGATAAGTATCTAATGAAGCTAGGATTCAACAAAGGTATTGTTGATAGTAATTTGTTTTTCAAGATTGATAATGATAACAATCTAATTGTTGAAGTTTTTATTGATGACATTATTTTTAGAGAAAATGATAGTTTGTGCAAAAAGTTTGCTAATGAAATGCAAAGTGAATTTGAGATGTCTATGATTGGTGAAATTAAATTCTTTCTGGGATTGCAAATTACACAATAAAAAAAAGGGATCTTTATATCCCACTCCAAGTATGTGAAAGAGTTGTTGAAGAAGTTTGGATTAGATGATTCAAAGACAGTTGGTACTCCTATGGTGACCAGATGTAAGCTAACTAAGGATGATGATTCCCCTAAACTAAATCAGACCAGATACAAATCAATGATTGGTGGACTACTTTATTTGATTCAGACAAGACCTGATATCATGAATGTTGTTTTTCTTATTGATATATTTCAAGCTAATCCTAAGGAATCTCATGTTGTTGTTGTTAAAAGAATTTTTTGGATATTGGAAGGGCATAGTTGGTTTTGGTTTATGGTATCCTAAAGATGATGATTTTACTTTGAGTTCTTTTATTGATGCTGATTGGGCAGGTGATGTTGATGAGTAGAAGAGTACTAGTGGTGGTGCATTGTTCTTGGGAAAGAGATTGGTTTCATGGCTAAATAAGAAGCAGAATTCCATTTCCTTATCTATTGTAGAGGCGAAGTATATTGTTGCTACTAATAATTGTACTCAGGTAGTATGGATGAAGCAAATATTGAAAGATATTAGAGTAGTATTTGATGAGACTATTTCTATCTACTTTGATAATTCAAATTCTATTAACATTTCTATGAATCTAGTGTTGCATTCAAAGACTAAGCATATATGTGTAGTGTCGTAAATTATACACCCTTGCTAGGGTGGTACAATTTCACACTTAGGCTAGCACCTGGCTTAGTGTGTCTTGCATCTTGCATTTGTTATTTCCTTTTAAGAATTTAATTAATTAATTTAATTAAATCTAAAGTCATATTTCATCACTTCATACATCATAAAGTTGGTCCCTTTACCCTAAGTGTGCCCCTTTTTATTTTATTCATCCAAAAAATTATCTAATCTTAACCCCTAATTATGTCCTTTTTCAACCTTTAAGGCCCGATTTTGCATATCACAACACCTCAAAATTAGCTATAACTTTGGGATTTTCTCTAATATCATCATATCTAATAGCCTTTAAAATTTGGTGAAAATTTGGTCGGACCGTGGCAGGAGTGCACATGGTCCTCGACTTTTTTCTCAAAATTTTGAGAGCATAATCTTATGATATTATAATGCTTAACCCCAAAATATTGGCGAGAAATATGATTATTAGGTCAGCCTAAAGGTGGAATTAAGTCGAAATTAAGATCTAGGGTTTCATACATAAGAGCTCTCTTTCTTCATTTGAAGGAATGGGATCGAATATAGAAAAAATCTATTGGAGCAAGCATAACAAGCATTCTATGTAGTGAAAGAGAAGCCTATGTGGAGTCTTTAGCAAAATTCAACAAAATTCAACATCATTTCATCAAGCATTCATCATCAATTAGGAGCTTTGAAGATATTGAAGAGTAATAGGGGATATTGTGGCAATATCTCTCCCTTGGGGATTGATATTATTTCATGTAATTTTCATGTCTTTGTATGAACTTCTTTACATCAACTTTCATATTTACATTCATTGTTTGCATCACTTTGCATTATTGATTTAGAGCATTTACTTTGTCAATTACAAGCAATTAGGGTTTACTCTGGATTGTTTGATTTCACTTTAGGTTCTTCCATGCACACAAGGTTATAGCACACACATTTTCAGTATTTGTGGAGGTAGAAATCACTAACATAGGAGTTTGACTAAGACAAAACCTTATATAGCCACCCAAAACCCTATTTTTAGTTGCAGGTACAAGTATAGGATCCGATCCTTGCTGTAATTTTTAGGTTCGACAAAGCACACTAACACAGTCCCATAGATCAAATTTTAGTAGAAATCACTGGGATAGGGGCATGGCACCCTGGTCCTTCCTAGAAAAGGGGTGTGGCACCCTTTTCCTCTTTGGGCGCCCTAGTCATACACCCTAGTCCTCTCTGGGTGCCCTCATCCTACACATTGGTCCTTTCTAGACGCCCTAGTCCTTTTTGGGCACCAAGGTCTTCTTTGGACATAGTGGTCCTTTCTGGGTTCCCTGGTCTTATGCCCTGGTCCATCTAGTTTCAGGTGCAATTTGGCAATTTTGAAGCTCGGAACATCATAATTGCATCCTCCCAGTTGCAGCTTTCTGTCAGATGATCAAGGATAGTGGCATGGCACCCTGGCCCTGGTCAGTTTATCTTAGTTTGTAGCATTAGGTACACATAAAAAATCCTCCCCCTTTCATGATTTTAGTATCTTAGTTTCAGATCTGGAAGTTTGTGCAATTTTGAGTTCATTTATGCTTCATTCTTTATCTCATAGTCTAGTTTATCATTCAAACCCTAGTTTTTCTCATCATTTGCAACAAGAGGAATAGAAAACCTAAGAGATAATCCTTGGATATCCCCTTTTCAAAAGAAGTAGCCAAAGTGATCTATCTCCCTAGGTTCTTTCATATTCCCAATGTGTTGGCTAAAGTGGGATTAGGTCCTAGTCGCCTGATCTCCATTTTCCCGCCCCCACATTCTGGTGAACCCAATGTGAGTCCAAACTTCTGTAATTCTGATTTATGTTCTCAGAGATGAGTATTTTTTTCTATTTCAAATTTAAATTTACATTTACATGTTTCAATTTCTTCCAAATTTAAAAAAAAATAGAGGTTAATTTTTTTAAAACCCTAATTTTTCAATTGAAAATTGAACTTGTGGATAGCTTACTTTGGATCATTAATTTCAGATATGATTTAGGAACTCATTTCACTTATAATTTTTATTTTCTAAACCAACATTTAGAGTGCTTGCATTGGTTAAAATTGAACATTTCCTTCTATTGTGCATATGTTATCATTTGAAAGAGGAAAATTTGTCATGATGCATTCATTTCTTAAATGTGATAACGGGTTAGCTTCCCTTGTTTCAATTTTTCCCTTGCTCAAAGAACCTCCTGCTATCTATGACAACATTTTAGTTCCTAAAAGTGTTGTTACCCACCCCTTCAAAACTCTCCCATGTTCCAAAGATGAAGATTTGAAGAATGATCTTGAGAATTCTCCTAATATGTGCCCTTCTCATCTAGCTATCTTAGAGGAAGAGGATGATATCATAAACACTTTTCTTAATGTTACCTTACCTTACCTACATGATGCCACTCTAAGTGAAAAGGTATTGATGGACATTGACGTATCTTCTTCTAAACTTGGTCTTACCAATGGGGGCATGTTAGTACAACAAGAGGTTCTGAACACTTCTTCCAAAGATCTCCTTCCTAAGCATGAATCTTCAGAGAAATATGTTCATCTCCCTCCTAAAGAATACTCCCCTCATGAGGTTCATTTTGTGCAATAAGATGGTATTGTCACTACTTTTCCTTGTGACGAAATTTCCTCTTTTGATTCCAACAAAATTCCCACTAGAGATAATACATTAATGATAAATGCTTTCCCTTCTCCTAAAGTTTTCCTTACCCCTAAAGATTCCTTAGAGAAAGAAGATCAAATTATAATACATTTCCTTAATGTTCTCTCCCCTAAATATCCAATTGAAGACATTTTGAGAAAAGACCATGATTTAAATACATATAGTGAATCTCTCCTTCCTAAGGATGAAGGATTAATGAACACTGTTATCTCTCCTTCCTAAGGATGAAGGATTAATGAACTATTTGGGATGAACCACTAGAAGAAGGTGTTGATTATTCTCTCCCCCATGAGAGAACCCTACCCAAAGGGGATAAAATCATGATTGATAACTCTCTTGATAGCATGTCATCTTCCATGAATCTCAATCATTTTTTCTCTGAAGGTAGAGAATCTCCCTCTCCTCAACTTGGTTCTACTCATAAGGATACCCTAGTTCAAGATAAGATGGTTAACATTAATTTCAAAGATCTTCCTCTCAAAGGTGAGACTTTAAAGAGTAATGTTAATCCTTCTCCTTGAGAGTTTATTCCCCATGTAGATCCTTTGGTGATAGAGGATGATATGACCTTTCCTAAAACGTCAATGCCTACTTCTAGTCTCCCTCCTAAAATTCCTAAAATTGGTCTTATCCTTGATAACATTTTAGTGCAAGGAGAGACTATCAACAATTCTTCCAACAATATTTTTCATTCTTCTTCTAAGGACACCTTTGATATTTCTAAACCATCATCAATCAATTTGATACATGTGAATGAAACACCTAATAAACCCCTCTTCATAGTTCAAGGTGCGTGTCCTTCAGAAAGTTCCCAACGTAAGCCTATCATAGTGGTTCAAGGTGGTTATGCCGATGATTCATTTTGTATTCCTAAGAAACCTATTCTTACTTTGCAAGGAGGTTATCCTACTAAGAGCCCTTATGAGTATGCTAAGAAAATTATTGGAGAGAGTTATAATACGGTTTCTCATACCTACAACACAAGAAACAATAGGGAAACTAATCACCCTCTAGTTATCCAAACTTCACTTCCTCTATCTCAACCTAACCTTCCACAAGCATCTCATATATAAAATAATAGCAAGGAGTATGATCTCATTGAATAACTTAAAGCCACTCCTCCTAAGATTTCTATTTGGGACTTGGTTCAAACTTCACGTGCTTATCATGGGATGTTACAAGATGCTTTAAAAAACTTAGATGTCCCACCTGCAATGACACCTAATAACATGTCCGCTTTGATTGATCCTGCAAACAAATCCAAAGCTCAAATTGTATTCATACAAGATGAGTTACCTTCTTGTGAAATTCAACATCAATATGATCCTCTTATGATTGTGGTTATTATCCATGATAGTGCTATAAGATGAACCCTTTGTGGACAATTGATCTGGCCTTAATGTTTGTGGTGTGGACTTCTTGGATAAGATTAAAGTGGATCGTTCTCTCATCGAACCTATTTCCATGACTATTCAAGGATTTGATAATGTTGCTAAACAATGTCTAGGTTTCATAACCTTACCTATTAAGGTAGGTCCTTTTGTGTTACCTACACCTATTCATGTTATGCCTGGTAATTTGACATATAACCTTCTATTAGGGAGACCTTGGATTCATAGCATGGAATTTGTCCCCTCAACTTTGCATAGGCAAGTGAAATTCATTTATAACAATATGACATACACCTTATTAGCTAATACCAAACCTCAAGAACCATTAAAATTTGGATCTTCTTATTCAACTACTTCCCATTCTTCTCCCAATCCTTCTACTTATTCAAATACATCTATTTCCTTTAATGATGTTGTTCCTTCTAGTACTCTTGATTCTTCTACTCAATCAGAATCTCCTCTAGAGGATACCTTTTATGCCGAAGGAGTGCTCTCAAATGATGATTGGGAATCTCTAGACTTTAACCCTACATTTGTAGGATAATATAGAGTATCTTTGAAAGGATCTAAGATTGAGAAGGAGAAATATAAGGAGGAACCTAAACAACGACCCACCTTGTCTAAGCCACTAAGTAACAACTTTTTGGCTACTTCTAATTCAAATAATTCTTCAAATCCTTCCTCTAATTCATATAGCACTGAGACCTATGGGGTATCGCTATCTCTTTCTAATTTGGCATCCCTTTATGGTCTTGGTTTTCACATTTTATCTAAGAGTGGCTATGATGGCAATGGTTGTGGTGCAAATATACAAGGAATTCAAGTTCCTTTATAACATAAAACACATGAAGCTTGATTTGGACTTGGATATAATCCCTCTAAGCCCACCAAAGAATCTAAAACACCATGTCTCAATCCGAATGCTATATTTAGTAATGATGATGAACTCACCTCAATTAAATCATCTTTTACTTCTTTCAACACTCATCCACCTCGTAAGGAAATCTTGGTGATGAACAAATATTTTTATGAATATCCTCAAGAGATTTATATTCTTGCTTATGAGATTTTATCTTCTACTCATTCTAAAAACCCTTCTTATAAAAATAAGGCTCTGATGAATTACACTTATCCCTTTCCCAAGATTTCTTGTGTGCAAGAAAAGTATGAATTAGTGGCCTATTCTTCTCCTATAAACTTCTCTCTTTCTAAAGACTCTTTAACATTCATCATCTTATACATTTTTTGAATCTCACTTATAGTAGAGCATTTAACATGTCATATTCAAATACCTCATTCAATCTATTATGTCTTTAAATAACATTAATGGCTATTATGTTGTTCATCATTATGTTACATTGGTAGCTCACTTACTAGTGGCTCACTGTCATTCATGATGGTACAATTTCTGATGAAATCATACTTTTGGAAGCAACATAAAATCCTATTTCTATCTCATCTCATCTCCCTATATATGGGGGGCAAGAGTGATTTCAAACATCTCTCTTTCTTAAGATTAAAATTTCTCCTTTGTGAAGTAGTGTCTTCTATAAGGACTTCTTATTGATGGTAGAGGTGTATTCATATTTTAATTTCTTCTCTCATATTGGAACAACTATCCCTAATGAGGATCTTAAGTACATATCCTTAATTGGGACCTCCTCCTTGGTATTGGAAGTCTTTGATCATTCATCAATTTCTTTTCTTCATTGAGTAGTATCTTTTATAATAAACCCTTCTATTTTGTGTATGTGCATATCCCTGATGAGGATCTCTTGCCTTCTTTTAGAAGAGTCTTGTTATAAATAATTTCTCTTTGATGTCATCTCAATCCTCTTCTCTTTTCAAAAATCTTGCATTCATTGGTTATACAAGATGCTATATTTTTCTAAGACAAATCCTCTTGAAGGTAGATGTCTTTTGAACAAAGATCTCTTCTCCTCCAAGGATCTCCTTTACACTTATATAGCAAGATATCTCTTTTGAACTATCTTATCCTTGCTTGAAGAGTATTTCCTCTCTTTGTTGGATTTATGACTTTGTTGCATGATGGATATCCTCTATGTGTCGAAGGTTCTACTTGCACACACATGCATGAGGTTGAGTGGAACTAACAATGTTCTCACTCTCCTCCTTGACATGGATCACCCAGACAGACTCTGTGGGCTAGTTTTCCATGTCCTTCTCTCCATGGTTTCTTTTCTCTTCACATGGATCACCAAAGTATGTATTCATGCTTTCTATCTCCTCTTTGTTCTCTTCGCATTTGTTTCCATTTAAATATTTCATCTTGTGTTTGATAGTTCTCAAATCCTCACTCTTTGTTGTGTTAGAATTGAGGCTTAGTTATCTTTCTTACCAAATTATTCTCCATTAGTTTTTGATCTTGTATCAAATCTTCTTGTGAGCATTTTTCATCAATCATCTTTCCCAATTCGATGTGGTAAACATGATACCCTGTTTCAACTCACTAAAGTTAGCAAGCCAAAATAAAGGGGGGCATATAGCTACCCTTGAATTTTCATCACCTTCCTTAGTAAGCATTTAGGTGATTTTTTTATTTTATCTAATATTTGTTTTTGTAGGGTGCGGATCCTAACAATATACTACAGATACCGCTAGGGGCTTCAACCTAAAACTTGTCGATATATCCTTTTTTCATGAATGTTTACTTTTCCTTACTTTAACTTGCATATGCACACAGTGTCATATGACTACTAAAGTGGGCACTAAATGTAGTATCGTAAATTGTACACCCTTCCTAGGGTGATACAATTTCACACATAGGTTACCACCCGCCTTAGTGTGTCTTGCATCTTGCGTTTATTATTTCTCTTTTAGCATTTAATTAATTAATTTAATTAAATCTAAAGGGATATTTCATCACTTCATACATCATAAATTTGGGCCCTTTACCATAAGCGTTCCCCTTTTTATTTTATTCCTCCAATAAATCATTTAATCATAAACCCTAATTATGTCCTATTTCTACCTTTAAGACCCAATTTCGCATATCAAAACACCTTGAAATCAGCTGTAACTTTGGGATTCGGTATAATATCATCATATCTAATGGTCCTGAAAATTTCATGAAAAGTTGGTTTGACCGTGGTGGGAGTGCACATGGTGTCACAAACCTTATTTTTCAATTGAAATTGAAATGAAATGAAAATAGAACTGTCGAATGTACTGAAATAATTTATATATAATTAAATGATCATTAATAATCTCTATTGTAAATTGGGATTGTCATTGCTAATGAGCGATTGAGTGCGAGTGAATGCAGGAATAGGTGAACAATGATGAAGGCGAGAACATGGTTCAGGTAGAGTTGTCTTAGCTCTTGTATTTCATTAGAATAGATGAAATCTCTCACACACCACATTAGGATTTATAATTTGCATCTTGAAAATATGGATGATTTAAATGACCTTATGTGAGTGTTTGTTCAAATTGAATTGATGAATTTGGAATGAGTAGTAGATTGATTTAAATAATTATACATGTGCATTGATTGCATGATGTGAGTGGTGTTTGAATTAAATCTAAGTTGTATCAGTGATTGCGAAATATTATGCTTTATTTTTAAAAGAGATAAGATATGTAAATGATTCGAAAATGAATATTGACTTTAGGTTTATATGTTCTTTGTATGGAAATATGTGAATTATCGAAACTATAATTAATGTTTGGTTTTTGAAATTATACTATAGTTGTACATATTTTAAATATTAGGACTCAATTATAAACATATGGTGAATATAGTTCATGTTTAATTATATTGATTATTTTAATATGATTAATTGGAAGTCGAATAAATTAGAGTTTACGCCATAACGTATCATATATCGAATGATTATTGTCTTTTGTACAAAAAGAAATGCATCTTTATTAATGATCATTTTTATATTGATGCAAGTTAAATATACTTGGTAGTTAATAACTTTGATTTTATCAAACACATATATATGTATATATTTTGACTAAAATGTAGGCTTAGACTTTTAGTTAAATGCAAAATTTAGCTAGGTATCGACGTTGGTGGAGATCATAATGAGAAACCAGGCAAGACCATCGGTTTAATGCAAAATTCAGAGGTTTCAACATGGAGACAATGGCTTAGACCTAGCAGCATAATCAAGGAACTCGCTCATGACAACTCAAAGTGTTTGGAAGACAAGTCTAACTTGCCAACCTCTCCATTGAGTGGGTAAAATGCTATAGTCACGATGAATGAGAGAAGAAGCCCACGTTAAACTGTAGATAACACTTCATTCCATGTAGAAATGGAATCGACTAGTGGTGTTAACGTTGAATAAAGTTTAGTAGACCTCTATCAGTGGCTAATAAATGCAGCAAAGAGTAGCTTATAACTGCAGTAAGTAATGAGATAATAGGCACGTGGTGCCATGAATCTAGGAATGTCAACAATAGGAGGCAAATGCGTAGTTAAATCATGCACTAGAACAACATAAATTGCATCAAGAAATGCCATCTCTATTAGACGTGGAGATGTGGGAGAAGAATTAAACAAAGACTCAAGTAAAAGACTTCAAATTAACATCTACCACCGAGCCTCTACATGAGGAGAGATTGTAGGAAAAATAAGGATAAATAGAGATGAAGGATAGGAAGATGGACATACTCATGAAAGGAGAGACGATAGACTCACGGAGGAAAGAAGAGAATAGAAAGTCAGAGGAAGCAAGTTAGAAGAAGCAAGATAGAGGAGAGCAAGAATGTAGAAGAGAGACAAGAGATTAGAGAGAATGGAATAGAGGTGATTTTGATGTGTTTATGACCGATTCATAAAAGATCGACGATGATTATCTCCGATTTAGTGTCGAACTTAGGGTTTAGGCTCTTGAATGAGTGTTAGTTGCTTTGTTATTATCAAAGAAATTTTCAAAATATACAATGGATAAGGACTAGGAAATAGAGAGCTCATGAGATAGAAGAGCATCAAGAAGGAAAACATTGGAATCTAGACATATTGCTGACAATTTGAAGTTATCAAAGATCATAATAGACCTGGATCATGCTTCTTGAGGTAGGCTCAAATCTAGTATGTTTTGTTGAAGAGATTAAGAGATAAAGAATGATCTAGTTTTAGAATTATGAAATATTCTAATGGAAGATTTAGAGTCGCAAAATGAATCATTTTTAATTGTTTAAATTACGATCATGCAAATATAGATGCAATAATGATATATTTTCAGAAAGATTGTCGATAAAACTTAGTAAAACCCTCAGAAATTAGATCACCCAATCCTCTAGGAACAAAGTAAGAGGATAGAGAGAGAAACTCTGATATTGAACTACAAAGAAGATGAAATATTAGGATTATGACTTATTAAATAGTGAAGTTTATTTTGATATCACAAGAAAAGACTTACACTTTCGAATTTGATCCTTGCATGAAAAGTAAAGATGGTTATCAGGTGTCTCATTTGAAAAGCCATATAGATAGGTACTTTATGAATTTTGATCATGTTAGATTGATGATATGGAAAATTAGTCAAATCAATGAGTTGAGTCATTAAATCATGGAAAGTCACATATTAGTATTAAACTAAATATGATGTTTTGAGAAAAGAGGTAAATGAACCAAGACACATGGAAAGATAGAGAGCTTAACCGATATAAACTTAGATTTCTAAACCATAAGAAATGGAATGCATGTTAATGATTATATTATTTAAATGTTTTGATAATTGAATAAAAGAATGTGTACTCATTTTATTCAATTTATATGTAAGATGCACACATGTGTTACACCTTCTTAATATTTTAAGCTTGTCTTTAAATTGCTTGAAAGATAGAAGAAAAAGATTGTTTTCTTTCAGATATATATTTGTTTATCTATGAAAGACTACTTCCTATCAGATAGGATTGGATTAAGAAAATATTAGTCCTCTCTATTTCTATACAATGAAAGATTATCTTCCTTAAACATTATATTAATAACTTATGAGATATAGGAAGCTAGAATTGAAAAGGCCAAAGATTGTCTTTTGTATATTTTTATTCTAGATTTATGTGAACAAATCTAGAAAGGCTTGTGTTTGTGGAAAGTTACCTTCCAGGATAGGTGTCGAATGTGGATTATAGATGGAATTCTTTTATTTTATCCTCTCTACCATATCCTAGATTGATGATAAATGCTTGTTTCTTAAAACAATTAGAAAAAATGCAAATGCTTGTATCATCCAGGCACGCACCAGATTCCATCTTGCCTTTCAAATTATTTTGCTAAGCAATTTGTGTAGGGTTGTGTAATCTTGGTTGACCAAGAATTCTGGTGAAGCGTAAGCTTCAAGGTTGGGCAGAAAAAGCACCTGAATCTTGTTCTTGTCTTCATGCTAAAGATTGCATTTGGCGATAGCTTGGGTTGCAGATCAACGGATGCATCTCACCCTTTACATTGTATTATTTATTATTCAACTTATGGCAACTTGAAATGCATATGTATTGTATGATTGAGATACTACTTTTATCGATTTATTGAATAAAGAATATGTATCTTTTACAGAAATATTGTGTTTATTACGATCTAAATGGAATGATCAAATGAAGCTATGGATGGAAAAATGGAATGAAATATATTTATTAACTGATTAATGAGTTGATTTAAGAATAAAGAGTATTTCAGCTATTATTGAAGTTAGCATGATTTATGTCTTTACACATGGTCCTCAACTTTTTTACCAAAATTTTGGGAGAATAATCCTATGATATTATACTTCTTAACCCCAAAAGATTTGTGGTAAATTCAATTCCTAGGTCAGACTAAAGGTGGAATTAAGTCAAAATTAATATCAAGGGTTTCATATATAAGAGCTCTCTTTCTTCATTTGAAGGAATGGGATCGAATATAGAAAAATCTATTGGAACAAGCTTAAGGAGCCTTCTATGTAGTGAAAGACAAACCTATGTGGAGTCTTCAACAAAATTCAACAACATTCAACAACATTTCATCAAGCATTCATCATCAATTAGGGTCCTTGAAGACATTGAAGAGTAATAGGAGATCTTGTGGAAATATCTCTCCCTTCGGGATTGGTATGATTTTATCTTATTTTCATGTTTTTGTATGAGCTTCTTTACATCAACTTGCATATATAGATTTATACTTTACATCAATTTTCATCATTGATTTAGAGAATTTACTTTGTCAATTACAAACATTTAGGGTTTACTCTTTAGGGTTTCTCTAGATTGTTTGCTTTCATTTTAGGAGCTTGCGTAAACACAAGGTTCTAGCACAGACATTTTTAGTACATTGTTGGCTATTTGGGGAGATGGAAATCAGCAACACAGGGGTTTAACTAAGGCAAAACCTTATATATCCACTGAAAACCCTATTTTCAGTTGCAGGTACAAGTATAGGATCCGATCATTGCTACAATTTTTAGGTTCAACAAAGCACATAGACACAGTCGAAAAGATCAAATTTGAGCAAAAATCACTAAGAGAGGGGTATGGTGCCTTCGTCCTACCTAGGGCAAAGGTATGACACCCTAGTCCTCTCTGGGCACCTTGGTCCTCTCTAGGTGCCCTAGTCCTCTTTGGGCACCCTAGTCCTTTCTGGGTGCCCTAGTCCATTCTATTTGAGGTGAAATTTGGCAAGGTGGAAGCTCAGAACATCAGAATTGCATCCTCCTAGTTGTAGCTTTCTATCAGATCACGAGGGACAGTGGCGTGGCACCCTGGTCTTGGTTAGTTTGGCTTAGTTTGTAGCATTATGTACACATCCAAGATCCTCCCCATTTGATTCTTTCAGTATCTCAGTAGCAAATATACAAGTTTGTGCAATTCCAAGTTCATTTATGCTTCATTCTTTATCTCCTAATCTAGTTGATCACTCAAACTATGGTTTTTCTCATCATTTGCAAAAAGAGGAATAGAAACCCTAAGAGATAATCCTTGGTTCTCTCTTTTTCACAAGAAGTAGTCAAAGTGATCTATCTGCCTTGGCTCTTTCGTATTCCCAATGTGTTGGCTAAAGTGGGATTAGGTCCTAGTCACCCAATCTCGCTTTTCCCGCCCCCATAATATGTATCAAGTTACATTTTCTAAGAGTGAAGGTAAATCGGAAATAAATCAGATTGGAGTATGTATCCACAAAGGAACAAATTGTAGATATCATCATAAAGCCTTTTCCTAATGATACTTTTGAGTATCTCAGAGGGAAGCTAGGGGTGATTGCCCCTCCTAATCAGAACTAGGGTGCATTTCATAGCCATATCCTGTGAGCCAAATTGATGAGGTGGATGCTACTTAGGGGGAGTAGTCAGATGTTTATATTTGTGAGTTTTGTGGTGCAAATATGTGTCTTTTCTATTGATGTCAAAGGGGGAGATAATGATGTGAAAAAATGTAATGTAATATGCATGATCAAAGGGGGAGTTGTTGAGTGTTTCTTTGAGATTTCGGGTGAGATAATTCTTTCTTTGTCATTGATTGTTTTTCACATCATATATTTCCATCAAAAGCAAAGGAGGAGATTGTTGGGATATTATTGGCTGAATGCTACAAATATGTGCTTGTAAGATATTTGAAGATGTTTGAGAGATGTGTTACCATTAATGTCAACATATTTTTTCTTGTCTAGTGTAGTGATGCAGTGAGTTCAATATGTTGGTTTGTGTTGTATGTTGATGATCAATATTTAAAAATTAAAGGGTTTCTATAACATTATCTCTAGTTGATTTAGTGCAACATTCAGAGGTCCGCATGAAGATTTGATTGAGTTATGAGTATCTATATTGTGGCCAGTTTCCCAATTTTTTAGTGATGCTAGAGTGTTAGTTTTTTGATTTGCATTTCTCCGCATTGTAATATGTTAATATGTAGATTTGGGAATATGTTTGGGACATTGATTTGTCTCCTACATTCAAGCAGTTCATGATTTGGAGGTTTGCAAGTGAATATTTCAGTTTGACAATCAGTTTATTTGGTCTTCTTAAGGTCTGGTATGATGATAACGATGATTCTAGTAATTTGAGTTGATGTAGATGTTGTTGTGGTAAATCTTCTTTCTTGTGGATGTTTCTAGATCACGTTTCATTCGTGTTGGTGGCCCGCATTGATAGTTGTGCACATTATTGATGATTTTTCTTAGTATATTGGTGTTCTTCATGTTATTGGCCGACATGGTGATTGTAGGGTGTTACAGATATTCAAGGTCGTCAGTAAGGTCCATACTATGTCTTAGCCAACATTGTTTTGGTCTGCATGTGATATTTTGTATCTAAGAATTAACTATATCATTGTGATTGTTTTATGTCTGTTGAACTGACCTTGGATAGGTTAATCAGTCAATGTCATGTATTAATAAATATAATAATATTGTGTGAGGCAATAATGTAGAGTGAGCGAATAATGTATTGATCCTTCAGAAGCAGAGAAGAAGTATGGAGAAGTAAGTGAAAGTTGCTATGTACCTAACCGGAACTGTAATCAGGCATTGAAGATGCTATTTCTTTGTTCATAACTTTTTGGAAATGATTTGAATTTGTTTGTAAGGAAGTGAGCCTTCGCAAGGTTGTAGCCCTCCTATTTTTATTATTTTGAGAAGTGAGCTCTAGGCAGTGTGCTCGAATGCATATGCATTTCCCATTGTAATATTTCTAATAGAGTATACCTATTTTGTGGGTTTTTCCACCATGGTTTTTCCCTTAACCGGGTTTTCCAAGTCAAAAATCCTAGTGTTATGCATGTTCATGCTATGATGGTGTCATGTTTTCATTTTTGTTTATCAGATCTAAGTTTTAAGTAATTTGTTGCAAGTTTTGGAGAAAATTGATTCACCCCCCTCTCAGTTGTCTACCATATTTTCATCACTTTGTTGGTGTGGTAAATAGGATTGATTTTCTCAAAGAAAAGGAGAAGATGAATATGACATATGTGGCAAAATAAAAAGAAAAGGTGGAAGACAAAGGTGACAAATGGTTTGGACCCTCTCACGGTGTTGATTCTTCTTCTAATAACTAGGACACTTTGCACTATCTAAGAGAAAGAGAAATAATCTTATGACCTCCATTGTGGTTTTGATGCTAAAGATGTTTTTAGCTTAGCGGAGTTTGTATTATCTACCTTATCATCGATGAGGATGTGAAATTATATAGAGGACTAATCATGCATATTAATCGATAATTTGGTCAAATTACAAAGATATGGGGGGGTCCAAGAAGATGTTATGGTGGGGCAAGTCTAGAAATTTTGATAATAGAAATATGACAAATGAAGGAATTACTCCAGATAATGTGTTTACAATGATTCTAGAAGATTCAAGAAGAAATAAGAAATATGAGATGAGAGAAATATAGATGACACAAATGGTATAAGGAGTGGTGCATCTATATAGGGGGACCTATTTGGGCTCTATTTTTGCATTCTAGTTGATGTTGTTATTGCCCTCAGGAGAATAGATATGGTCGAGTCTTTCAAAAAATATATATAGAAAAAACATATCCTTGTTAGATGAAGTATTGTAGTCATTTGGGATATTTCTGGAAGGGTGAGGGATAATTTGAGTAAGGCTATAATATGTTGTGATGTATTTAATGGGAAAAATAATTTCATAAGAAAAAAAAGAGCTATTCAAATCTGCACTTGTTGACTTTGATGTAAAAGGGGGAGAGAATTCAATATAGTGCCCTTTGTTTTTTATGTCAAAGGGAGAGAGGTATACAAGTTGAGTTTAGTTATCTTTACCGTTAGTGGTAGACAACTGTTGCCATCAATGACAAAGGGGAAGAATGTTGGTAACTTGAATTAGTATGTTGTGTTTCATTGATCTCCACATGCCTTGTTTTGTCATTGAGATCAACCTATCTTGTGTTGTCATTAATGCCAAGTAAGGATGGTGTAGTAGAAGTTTCAATACATAGGAAAAAATATTTATCTATTCTGGTTTTGTTTAAGTATTTTTGAAAGGATGGTGTAATAGAACTTTCAATATGTAAAAAATAATATTTATGTAGGAAAAAAAATTTAATGTGATAGTGTAAGAATGTCTTGCATTCCTTTGGTATGTAAAGATTATGTGTTATGAATCTTAATATAATTTCTATGTTCTTTGTATATTATAGTATCAGATTTGTAGGTCCTTTATTGTTTAGATGGCAGAGTTGGTTGTTGTTATTTGTAATAGTAAGGTTTCTTGTTAGATGTTTGATGTGCATGGTGCTTTCTTGATTTATTACTATTGTGATTATATAATTAATGTTTAGAGTTTAAATATTTGATACTAAGTTTATTGGACTTGTTCACCCCTCTATTTGTGTTGTGGTGTGTTCAACAATCATATCTTCATGATTGGCATTTATAATAAAGAGTGCCATATTGATCCACTTGTAACTGACAAATATTGAACCTCAATCTTATTATTATGTTGGTTCACAAAAGAAACGGGAGGGGCTTAAATTTGTGAATTGGAAAGATCAATTCAATTATCATTTCTAGGCCCTTTTGAACAGTTTGGGAGTGTTTTTAGGGTCAGAATGTGTGTTGTTTTGTGATACCACAAGAGAAATATCATATAGACAAATAGGAAGTTCAACCTAAGGAGAGTTGTATAAATAGGGATGATAAGAATCATTTAGAAGTTATTCATGACAAAAGACCATATTATAAAGACACATAGTAGAATATAAATTCATTACATATATATTCCTTACAATGCACCATATTATATATTTATTTTTATAACATTATATATCCATTTTCCTTATTAACATGTTCGTGATGCATAGGTACTATTTACAAATATATATTTTCTTCACTTCACTTTTTGAAATATTTCATATCAACTTATTGAAGATGTAAGTAATAATGCTTATTATTAATAGTTTAATTTTTTTTGTTGATAGATATTACTATGCACCTTTTATTTATATATTTGTTTTACTTTTTGAGCATCATATCTCTATTTTCCTAATTAATATACCCATAACTCAAAGATAGCTTTCCAAATACATATTTTCTTCACCTCACTTTTGTCATATGTTATGTACCAAATTATAAAGAATGTAAGTAATGATGATCATCATTAACAATTTAAACAATCATTTTACAGAAAATACTTTCTACATATAAATGATATATTTATATAATTAATTTACTTCGTGACATTATATTTCTTTACTTAATTGATATGTAAAAACACTTTTAAAAATACACATTATCCTCATTTGCATTCTACACCATCCTATATAGCATTATTTACAAGAAAAAGCTTTGACGACTTAACTCATTTATTCATCTTCTAGTCATCTTATTAATTTTTTACATTTATTAACGTGAACTCTTTTATAGTCATTTTATGTCCATCTTGTTTTGGTTGGTCCTTTACTATTTTACCTGAGACGATGTTTAAGAATATCTATCAGTCAACTCAACTCTTGTCTCAATTGTAAACAAATATTTATTTAAACAATGCAACCATCAAACAGGTGGTTACAGTTTTAATCGCCATTCATCCCCGAAACCTAAGATGAATTATTACGGTCTAATAAATGAGTGGATGAACATGAAATGAGGAGAGGAAGGAATTACAGAAAATAACAGGTTTTATTTGTTGTGTGAGCATTGTCTAGTGATTTCAGTGGTTGTCCTTACGCTGAAACTTGGAAGCAGCACCTTCAACATTACGAGAGAGGAACACATATGCCCAGTTCTGTTCTGATACAATAACGTTTTCTTTGGCTGCTGTTTTTGTAAAAGCTCCATGTTCAATGGGGGGATCTGAATTTTCTGCGGAGACACTGATAATAAATATAAGGAAAAGTACACCAAGCACCGTATTTATCTTCATGCGCAGCGAACTTCCCATGTTTAGGATTGAGAAAAATATCAATGATCAATTTGTAGATGATTATTGAGATGAAATCAAATATATTACTGCGACCCACTTATAGGGGAGCCATACGAAGCAATTTACTAAATTACCGTCCATTCTCGTATACCGCTTGCTATTGGAATTATAAGCTTCGACTGAGTAATTCTTCGATTTAATTAAAAATATTCTGAAATAAACAACTTGAATTAAATTTGATTACCGATGTTGCTGTTGAAATGAGTTTTCATGGGTCAAACTGGGTGACGTGCCACACATATATACTAGCAGTTGCACGTTTTGTTGTGCGTGCAATGGGTAGCCGATAGGTCGGCTATTTTTGAGCATCCGTGAGTAAAGGAAAAGATGTAGCTGATAAGGTATCTTGAGACAGTCTAATGTGATAGAATTTTCCAAATGATCAATGGTAAATTCCTGTAAAACTGTAAGGAGTGTGCGGGTTATTCCCACCACCACAACCCTTCCCCTCCGTTCTGGTTATTCCCGCCACCACAACCATCCATATCCCTCTCATGGTTCGGTCACAGCAAATCCCTCCCTTTGTTCGTTTCACGCGCCTAGCGTAGAGGAACAAGCGTAAGAACTAGCTAGCGAGGTGGGGATGATGGCCCAGGAGACTATTGTACAGGAAGAAGCTTATAAGCCAAACTCTTATCGTGAAGGGGGGAGGGCTTATCAGCCCATCAATAGAAGTACGATACGAGGTAGACCAGCCCAACAACTAGCACGAGGCCGGGGTAACTTATCTATACTATTTGGAAGGGTTAGGTCGCTTGCTTGGATGGGGACTACTTATTCTTCTATAGTTTACTTTTTTATCTATCCTATATATGTGAGATCAATGTATAGGAGCTCAAGGTGTTTGCATAAATGCATTAGTAAATATGGTTACTGGCTATAAAGGAGCCAGCCCCAATGCTATATCGTAGTAGCAATTGTGTAGTCGGCCAGAACCGTCCAGGGTTAGATTGGAGTGAAACCCAAGAAAAAGAGAAGACACTTTTTATTCATAATTTGATCTTTTAATAGACTCTGAATTCATTTACAAAGCTTCTCGGAAATAAGTTATAAAGGCTTTTAAGGCACTTTAGTTTTCCTCACTTGGATACGCCTTCACTTGGCCTTGAGCTCGTATCCTTTATGTCGGTAACTAGAGATAACATAAAGAGAATACACGCTTCCAAGCCTTGGAATGAAGACCGTATCTTCCAAACTTTCTACAATTCCCTCAGATCGCTATCACTCTCTTACTTAAAGGTAAATAGTAGGAGCGCGCGGATAATAATATGCCCCCTAATGTTTCCTTCGTATTTCCACGTGGTGGAAAGTTCCATTATTAATTATTTGAAATTGACCTTAAGAAGTTCGCTAGAAGTAGTTCATGTACCCCAGATTTTATACGTAACATGCCCTTCGTGCAGCAACCCTATGATTCCCTTCCATTGTCATGTTTCAGTTCATTAATGCGCCTGCTAGTATAAGCTAGAATAAGCTCTAGATTTGTTGGTAGAGATCGATCCAAAGAACAAAAGTTATGCTCATCGATCTCTAAGTGCTGCTAATTGATCTCTTGCTGCCACAGATTGATCTATTGGTGCTGGTAGAGTTCTGCTCATCGATCTATAAGTCCTGCTAATCGATCAAGCAATTCCCCTTTCTTGAAGGTCTTAAGAAAGAGTGCTTTCGATGCAGGGAAGGAAGGCCTACCTCAACTAAGCGATGCAATTTCACCGCTAGTGATCGCCTTCCTTTCTCTTAAGACTGTTAGGGATAGGCGGAACCTGCATTGCTTCGAGGTAACTAACTCTGATTCTTATCCTTTGTTCCACCTAGCTGTTAAAGTTATCATTCATTGAGGCAGCAGCCAAGAAGAGTCCTACCAATCTTAACGAGAGCGAGGTAGGAAGTATCTAGCAGAATGATCCATCGATTTGGGCTTTCTATCTCTGGTTCTGAATTATGAAATGGCTCTATTGGTCACATTGGACTTCTCTCTACCGGGTATCTGGCGATAACTCTGAAAGCTATCAAAACTAAACATGTAAAGTTTGTACGCATTGATAGGAGTTGACAAACAAATCGAGCTAAGACAAATCTACAGGCATCCGCCTGCATCGAAAGCAGACTATGCCTTAAAAGTGCATTGAAATAGAGCCTACTTTCTCACCTCTTGATTGTTGTAGCACGATGCAAGCCGGTGATTCCAACTACTTTCCTCCCACCCACCCCAATCTATAGCTGGGTGGGGGGGAATCATATGGGCCCGAGGGTATAGCCTAAGGGGCGATCAATCTCAGTTCCAGATGTCGCGACAAACGGGGCTCCAACTGATGCATGAAACCAACCCATATGAACCTGGCACGGGGGAAGCTGCTTCGACGAATGGTGGTGACCATACCCAGGTAGATAGATTCATTGAAGCGGGTCGGTGGGAACTATAGTTTACCGAGTAGAGGAATGAACGTTTGGCCAATGGACTTAGCTCAATTCCTCCATTTGGCCCATACGTAGATGATAAGAGACTGGCAACTTCTCATACCAAATCCACTTCGAATCACTACCTTGATGGGCACCTTCGTGTAGAAGGAGTTTAAACGCTAGCGATGCTTTATGCCCATGACTTATCCATTCCTCTCTGGCTTCCCCTTCAGCTATTGTTGCGGCACATTCCAACATATCCAACCCTAGTTCACCTTCCCCGGAGCCCCCGCTATTTTATATTGTTGGGTATGCAGTGAATCAGAAGCTTCCTTTCTTTGTCCTATTGGTCTCGCTCTAAAGTATCGATCTTCAATGCGGGAGCCGGGAGAGGGGATAAAGGAAGGAATGAAGGAATGGTGTGATTGGAGCCCCTTGACTTGTCGGAACTTAAGAGTTGAAATCCCTCTCCACCATCCATCCATTGATCATATAACGTATATAATAAGTGATACCGCACCCCTGGGAAAAGAGAAGAAGTTTTTATCTTAAGGATTGAAGTTCAACATGTGGAAGGATTTTCTCTATTCCGACTGAAGGCACTTGACCCTACAATCTTTGCTCTGGGACTTTAGTCATGATTTAGAGTTTCGATACTGCCTTCTCCCGCAGCTATAGCTGCTTTTGAACATCGATATCTCTGGAAGGGCTGTAGTTTCTTTAGGCAACTTTGAAGACTGCTTGTTAAGCATCGCAGGAAACTAGAACAACCATCTTAGGATAGTCAGCTCCAGCTTTCAGGGTCGAGTTTTGTTCTAGACATAACTGACAAATATAGCCAACCAACCCCTTTAGAATAGTAGGTGTAACGGGTCTGCACTCTAGCCGAGTCAGGCTGACCTGCATTGATTTGAACGACGGATGAATAGGTCCCATGGTGGGGTTTATTCTTATTCCACATCGGAGTTTTCACACTTTTGGGGCCGATGCCGACATAGCTGTTGGAGTGGATTTATTTGGGTCTTGGCAGTTAGCGAATGGGTCCGGACCTATCCGGTCTGACTTCATAATTAATCTGATTTAGGGCATTTGGGTCCTCGCGGTTAGGTCAGATACGACCTGACCTATGCGGAATTCGGTCCGAGGCAAAACTCTATATAAGGAGGTCGAGCTCATTCATTCAAACACACAATCAGGAAACACAATTCATTCCGAATCAATGAAGCATTCGAGGAGCGAAGTAGTTCGGCGAGAAGACTTAGCGCAGAGGAGCGAACTTGGTTCTCCTCCTGCCTTCTAAGTCTGCGAGGCTACTTTCTCATGAGCCAGGGGCTCTATTGCAATCTGATCTGGGTCAAGTGTTTTGACAAGGGTTGACATAACTAGGGGCAATTTGTATTCTTCAATACAACATCCTATCCTTGTATTGTATCTTTTCCATATAATAAAGGAATCTAGGCAACTCGCCCCACCCTCATCTTGGTCCATGTTCTGTTTTGTCTATTTTACATTGTGATTGATCTTTTCTATGCACATTCGACATTAATGCATTGGTGAGGCATAGTCCAAGATCTTGTTTCATTAGGCGACTTAGTTTGCGAATCCGCCAGGATCATCAATGCCGCATGGGTTAATCCCAAAGCTCGTGACAGTAGGGGCCTCTCTCCCACCCGAATATATATCCTCCCCACCCGACCCCCTTCTAATCTAAGTTGGCCTAAGCAGAGCTGTCTCCAAACATTACAAATTTCATTTCATTTAGCTGGGAAATCTAGGAATAGCTTTTCACTTAGTCGAGCAGTAAGAAAGTGTGACTTTTTATGCCATATATATATATATATATGTGTGTGGCAAAGTGTACGCATTTGGAAGAGAGAGGTTGGCAGTTCCCTTGGAACATCCACCTACATCTTTAATACAAAATACCATGCCTTGGCCCACCTCCGAAAGGTGAGAGAAGGACAGACAGAAAGGAAGGTGCGTAAGTCCCTCTTGAAATGCACTTATTTTCTCCGGTTTAAGTCGACCCATCATGAAACAAACAAACAACCGACCAACTGCAATGAAATCCTCTCCTTTCATTGCTTGACCTTCCATACAATAGGGTTATTGGCCGCCTAAAGATATGAATGTGCTTTCGAGCCCCTGCATTGGAAAAATTCTAAGAGATCTATTCCTTTCTGAGAGATAGATCGCTTAGGGGGACCTAGAGACGATCACTAGAGATGCTAATCCGTATATAATGACATGTCATCTTCCCTAGGGGTGGGGGAATTGTACCCCATTTTCCCCAACATTTCTCTATTGATTTTGGTACATCTTAAAGATGGCTGGTGGGAGCCTCTAGCGATGTTGGTGCTTGCAATTGATTTCTTCGTTCCCTCTCCCCGACTCCGATTGGTTTAAAGAAAAAAAGACCGGTAACTATAGTTTCCCACCCACCCGCACCTACAATTCTATGGGGTTCCAAGGGTTCGAAAGGCTGATGCCCACCTAAAGTTCCTGAATCGGTATCTATTCCTAAGGATGGAATCCAAATCTTCGAGTCATAATACCAACTTACTATGATGACTCTTATGTGTCGGAGAGGGACTTATGAAGAAAAAAAAATAAGTTGCTCGAGGGCCTCAATCCCTCTACATCTTGGCTGGGAAGAATGATAGAAAGAAAGGTCTTCAGTTTTCCGCTATTGGGCCTACCTTCGTTCACTTTGTGGCTCTTATGTGCTGGAGAGGATTAGAGGGGAAAGTCGGGAACTTCCCTAGAACCAATCCACTCTCTCTATTGATAGAAGAGGGACTTAGCTTGACTTTAAGTGCCATTCCCTTCATCTTCCTCCCACTCGGAACTATAGTTTCATACCCACCCGCTAAAGTTCAGATCTCCCAATAGCTTAGCTTTCAAGGTCAACTTCAAAAAGGCATTCTCAACTCTCATTCTTCATTTCATGGATAATAAAGTTGGGCCCTATCGCCCACCCCCTCCATGTAGTTTATCAAAGAAGGGCGGCTTGCCAGTTGGGGAGAAGGCTACAAGCATTTATTTATGGGGCTTCCATCCTTCCTTCCTTCCTCAACTCCACTGGAAGCCCAATACCGATACGCATGTAGTGAACGACTCTCCCACCTAGGAAAACATTCGACCACTAAGCCTTCTTTATTTCTATCTTACTGGTTGGGTCGAACTAATGGTAACTCAACTAAAAGGCATTAGCCCCCGTTGCTAGTATAGTTTTATAAGGGGAAATGGCATTCATGGATTTGGCTTCTCTATCTTCATAGGAAGACTTACACTTCCCAAGATCGGGAGAGAAGGATTCAGTAACTTGAAGTCAACCCATCAACTAATATGCTGAAGCAAGGGGGGCCACCCACCCAGGCAGGGGCTTAAAGTTATTTTCTTCATTGCTTTCGGAGGTCGACCCCCATTAGTAATAGCTGAATGGAATGACTGTGCCGGAGAGGATAAGAGTGAATTTTATGTTTGAAGACAAGAAGGCTAAGAGAGATGAAAGTGGGTCATGCTATTATCGACATAATATGATCGGATACATCATTGTAGGTAGGACCTTGGGCCCAGACCAGTGTGAAGCACCTATGTGTGGGATATATATACGGGAGGTAGATTAGAACCGTGAGTTTGGGAGGTTGCAACTGGGGGGGGGGGAAATTTTATATTATTGCAGCTCCCTTTCTCATACTTAGAAAGCATTCAAACCTGTTGCTTCTAGTAGTGAATCGTCCAGTTCAGGCCTTTCCGAACTGCAGCCCCTGATAACCCGGAGCTGCCCCTCCTACCTATATCGGAGTTGTTCGACCTAATCCCTTGAAAGTGGGGAAAGAAAGAGAACTCTTTGAGAACTAAATAATTCCTCAGTTCTCAAATGAACCTACCTCGAATCCCCTACCGACCTAAGAATGGGATATGAATCCCCATCTAGTTGAGTTTAGCCTGTTTTTAGCAGCCCAGTGGTGCCTGTTGATCTACCTATTTCTGTTGACTCGTTCACTGACCTGCCTTTCCAGGATGGTTGGATTCGTTAGCCTCAACCCCTGGAACCAGGCCCATCCTTGTCCCACCTTTGCATTTGCGTAATAAATCTACAGACACCTGACCTGCTGGGTGGATGGGAATAGGAATCATTAAAGAAAGTTCCTTGATTCATGACCAACCCTACAATCGAATCAATCTCGTCATTATTAGAGGAAAGCCAATTATGGTTGTTACGTATCAAGATAGATCGATATCTAACACACGCTCCTATATTATTGTCCAAGATAAATCATTTTCATGTCAAGGACAGATCTGTCCTTCCACCATCAACAATGGGCAGATCGATATCTAGCACGCCCTTCTATATTTGGGTTGTGAGAAATATGTTGTTGCAAGTTTTGGATAAAACTAATTCACCCCCTCTCAGTTGTCTACCCTATTTTCATCACTTTGTTGGTGTGGTAAATAGGATTGACGCTCTTAAGGAAAAGGGGAAGATGAATATGACATATGTGAGAAAATCAAAAGAAAAGGTGGAAGACAAAAGTGACAATGGATTTGGACCCTCTCACGGTGTTGATTCTTCTTCTAGTAACTAGACACTTTGCACTATCTAAGAGAAAGAGAAAGAACCTTATGACCTCAATTGTGGTTTTGATGCTAAAGATGTTTTTAGCTTAGCAAAGTTTCTAGTATCTACCTTATCATCGATGAGGATGTGAAAGTATATAGAGGATTGATCATGCATATTAATGGATAATTTGGTCAAATTATAAAGATATTGGGGGTCCTAGAAGCTGCTATGGTGGGGAAAGTCTAGAAGAATGTCTTGCATTCCTTTGGTATGTAAAGATTATGTGTTATAAATCTTCATATAATTTATATGTTCTTTGTATATTACACTATCACTTTTGTACTCCTTTGTGTTTTAGATGGTAGAGTTGGTTGTTGTTATTTTTAATAGTAAGGTTTCTTGGTAGAACAGTTCCAAAGAGTGCTTGGTGGCTTTCAGATATGTGGATTTAAGTGTTGCAATTTTCAAAACATGTTATTATGGCTCATGTAATGTTTTAGTCTAGTTTTTAGGTGACGATTTCATTGGCAAGTGGAGTTATCATGTTTTGAGTTTTGTGGTGTTTTTTCTTGGTAAGTCAGGGTATCCCCATATCCCAACCCAACAATCAAACTTGTTAAACGTTTGTGTGTGAAAGTCTATAGAGGATTTATCATGCATATTAATGGATGATTTGGTGAAATTAACAAGATATTGGGCTCCTATAAGTTGTTATTGTGGGGCAATTCTATAAGAAAATTTTGATAATGGAAATTTGACAAATTAAGGAATTACTCCAAACAATGTGGCTAGAATGATTCTAGAAGATTCAAGAAGAAATGAGAAATATGAGATGAGATAAATATAGATGACAAAAATAGTATAAGGAATGGTGCATGAAATATGCGATGCAAAAAATATAGATGATGAAAATAGTATAAGGAGTGGTGCATTTGTATAGGGGGATCTATTTGGGCTTTGTTTTTGCTTTCTCGATTGACGTTGTTGTTGCCCTCAGGAGAATAGATATATATAGAAGAAAGATATCCTTGTTAGATGAGGTATTGTAGTCATTTGAGATATTTCTGGAAGGGTGAGAGATAATTTAAGTAAGGCTATAATATGTTGTGATGTATATAATGGGAAAAAGAATTTCAAAAGAAAAAAGGGCTATTCAAATCTGCACTTGTTGAATTTGTTGTAAAAGGGCGAGAGAATTCAATATAGTCCCCTTTGTTTTTTATGTTAAAGGGAGAGAGGTATACAAGTTGAGTTTAGTTATCTTTACCATTGGTGGTACACAAGTGCTGCTATCAATAACAAAGGGGAAGAATGTTGGTAACTTGAGTTATTATATTGTGTTTCACTGATCTCAACATGCCTTGTTTTGTCATTGATGTCAAGCTATGTTGTGTTGTCATTAATGTCAAAGTAGGGATGATGTAGTAGAAGTTTCAATACATAGGAAAGAGTATTTATCTATTTTGGTTTTGTTGAATTATTTTTAAAAGGATGGTATAATAGATCTTTCAATATGTAGAAAATTATATTTAAGTAGGAAAAAAACGTTAATTTGATAGTGGTAGAATGTGTTGCATTCCTTTTGTATGTAAAGATTATGTGTTATGAATTTTAATAATGTCTATGTTATTTGTATATTAAACATTATCATATTTGTAGGTCATTTGTTGTTTAGATGGCAGAGTTGTGTATAACACAAGATATCACTAAGAAAGGGGGGGGGGGTGAATCAGTGATTATAAAAAAATTCAAAGAATGGGTGGAATTGGAAGGATAGTGAAGAAACCACAGACAAGAACACATCACATAACACTAGATATATGAGTAAAATCCAATGTGAGATAAGCCTCAGTGACAAATGTTCATGGAGATCTACTGCTCCAATCCAGCCTTACAATGAAATAACAATTTTACAATGTTTTAGGGCACCCACCCAAAGGAGCACCAACCCTTATCTATTATGAGAATCAACTCAAGAAGCACCAACCCCTACACTGAGCACCCACTCAGTGAAAGACAATGAGATATAAAATCAATACAATGAAAAGAACCTTGTTACAAATGAGTGTTGTAACCTTTGCAACCTAATCACTCTACCAGATGAATTATTTTCCATCACACTAATTCTTCTCTATAGGATCTTAGTTCTCTCTATCTGAATCCTCCTCAACTCACCTTCTTCCTTGTTGGATCTCACGTCACACTCTCTTTGCTCTCCTCCGCTCTTTGCGTCTACCTTACAAGTTCAATATCTGTTAGTTTGATGGACTATTATGCCCTGTAATAGATTACCTATTACATTAAACCTTGTCAGTTAAACCCTTCTTTTTGATTCTTCCTCTATCACTCAATCACTTCAATATTTTTCTATCAATGCTCAAACTGATCAACTCTCCTATAGCATGACCATTCTTTCTCATCATAAATCCTCATCTTCTTAACTCTTTGATCTGTACATTTATACACATTCTTTCTCGCCAAAATCAAAAATCAAACTTTATGCACCTAGGGTTTTCTTCACTAACCATGATCCGTATCAAATCAAATCTCTTCTTCTTGAATTGACAACCTGCAACAGTTCAACAAAAATAATTCTCTTTATTTATTCTTCCAATGAACGTTTACTATATTTAGCAAATTGGACCCTGCTCATCGGTCTTGATTTTATCAATCACAATAAATAATCTAGTTGTTTCCTTCTCCAGATCAACAAGACAATCAGATATCATGCGTTGATCATAATATCAAAAAATAAAATCTTCGCCTTTCGATCTGTTTTGAGCTACAATCCTTTACAATCAATCTGTGATTCCCCAGTCTTCATTTAATACCAACCTAGTCGATAACTACCTCGATGATTCACCATTCACCTACCACTGCATGTTCACCACCTGGAGTCTGCGTGACATCTCTATTAGCATCCAACTAACTTGATAGTGTCAGTTCAAACTCGATCACCTACCAAACATACTACTGGTATACACTAACCAGTTAACCTTCATATCACACACTTCTTTGTTTTTTTGGTTAGAACATGTTATCATTTACCAGGGACAATCCTCAACCTTTTTGCGAGAGTAGAAAACACTTCAGATCCTTTCATCTTCTTATCTGGATCCTTCAATTTGTCGCTTTAATTGCTTAATAGTTGACATCAACATGCTAACAATCACAATACTCCTACTTGCATACTGATAACATCAACTTGTTAGTTAACATCAATGACAACACAATACCAACAATCTCCCACTTTGGCATTGATGTCAACACTCAATGTCAACTCACATACACAACTATACTATTTCTCCCCCTTTGACAACAATGACAAAGGGCTTAGACACCAACTTAACATTGGTTCACTCTTCCCATCAAGCTGATTACAATTTTTGTAGATAGATAAATTGAATAGACAACTCCCAAAGTCTCAAACCTGTCGGTGGTCCATACTATTCCTCTGAGTGTGATACTGACCTCGAGTAGCAGAACTTCTAGAATTAACAATGGTCTTTACATCCAATCCCATAGCTACTTGTACTGCAACACACACATTTGATCTCCCCTTGTGTACATGATATGGTCCACAAGTCAAAAGATGTATAGTTGTGAACTCCCCTTGAACCATAGATCTCCATACACATTTAAGTACAGAAAGATAGTGGGACTACTCCTAACTTGTGTCTTAGACACTCAAATGTGTTTTCTAGTAGAGGTTTTGTGAAAATATCAGCAATTTGTTCACTTGTAGGAACATATTCTACCTTTACTTTTTTCTCTACAACCTTATCCCTAAGAAAATGGTATTTGATAGCAATGTGCTTTGTCCTTGAGTGCATAACCAAATTCATTGAAATGTTGATTGTGCTTGTGTTATCACACGAGATAGGAATAAGGTCAGATATTTCTACCTGAATGTCATTCAGGGACTATTTCATTCATAATACTTGAGAAAAACAGGTAGCAACAGTAATGTATTCTACCTCAATAGTAGATAATGAGATTGTATCCTACTTCTTGTTGTGCCATGAAACCAATCGATTACCCAAAAAGAATGTTCCACCACTTTTTCTCTTTCAGTCATCAATGCATCCTACTCAATCAGCATCAATATAGGCCTGTAAAGTGAAATCTCATTTTTTTGGATAACGTAAGCCATAATTAAGTGTTCCTTGTAGGTACTTGAAGATCCTTCTAACTGCACTCACATGTGACTGTTTAGGTGCAGCTTGAAATCTTGGCACCATATATACTGCCTGCACTATATCCATTCTTGAGGCAATAAGATATAACAAACTACCAATCATGGAACTATGTAGGGTTTGATCCACTTACAACGACTCATCAACCTTGCTCAACTTGTATCTAGTCACCATGGGGGTACTAACCGGTTTGTTGTCCTCCATCTGAAAATTCTTCAACATATCTCTGACATACTTGATTTGAGAGATAAATATTCCTTTATCTTTTTATGAAATCTGCGAACCAAGAAAATATGACAACTTTCCAAGCATTGACATCTCAAACTCTAATTGCATCTGATCAGCAAAATCTTTACACAAGGTATCCTTGTTGCCTCCAAATATTATATAATCCACATACAAAACAACAATAATCATGTGATGTCCATCTTTTTTGATGTACTGATTACTATCTGCATTTCCCTTTCAGAAACCTTGCTCCCAAAGATATTTATCTAACCTTGAATACCATGCTCTTGGAGCCTGCTTCAAACCATACAATGCATTTTTCAATCGGCACACAAAATTTTGATCATCATGTAGTAGAAAACCTTTTGGTTGTTCTATGTATACTTCTTCATGCAAATTACCATTAAAGAAGGAAGATTTAATATCCATTTGATATACCTTGTATCCTTTGTAGGCAGAGAATGCTAAAAATATTCTAATAGCCTCAAGTCTTGCAACTGGTGCAAATGTTTCTTTAAAATCAATTCCTTCTACTTGAGAATACCCTTTGCACACTATTATTGGTTTATGCCTGACGATCTTACCTTCTATAATCATCTTATTCTACTAGACCCATTTAGTACCAATGACATTTTTACCTGCTGGTCTAGGAACTAAATTTCCCAAGTCTTGTTCTTTTCAATTGCTACAACTTATCTTCCATTGCATCCATCCATTTCTCATTTTTGCTGGCCTCATTAAATGTTTTGGGTTCCATTTCAGTCATGAGGTAAAAATTCACTTGTTCATTGGTCCATGCAAGCCCTCTTCTTGTTTGCACACTATCATATTTATTTCCTATAATCTGCTCTTTTGGGTGATTTTTCTGCACATATCTATTAGGGGTCTTGTTGGTGCCTCTTCCTATTCACTTTCTGACTGTACCTCATCTTCATCACATGAGTGATCATATTGGTTTACTTCTGTTTGTCTGCCTTTAGGTAAGTCTTCAAGAACTATTACATGCACACTCTCAATGACTTCTCAATCTTTTGTTGTAGCGTCTATAGGCCTTAATATGATTTGAGTAACCCAAGAAAATACCTTGATCACTCCTAGAGTAAAAACCACCTAAACCATCTCCATTTGTTTGATGAAGCATTTACTTCTAAACACTTTTAAGTATTTGACTTATGGCTTCTGATCATACCACAATTCATAAGGTGTCATTCTGCTACTTCCTCTCAGCTAAACCTAGTTCAATGTATATAGAATAGTTTCAACTGCTTCTTTCCAGTATGTATCTGGTATGTTTGTTTCATTCAACATAGTTCTCTCCATCTCCTTGATAGTTCATTTTTTCCTTTCTACAACACCATTTTCTTGTGGTGTCCTTGGAGCAGAATATTGTCTTCTGATTCCATGTCTCTCATAGTAGTCTTTAAACTCATATGATGTGAAGTCAACACCCTGATCAGATCTCCAACACTTCATCTTACATCCACTTTCCTTCTCAACCATCTTTCGAAAGATTTCAAAGCTCTCATATGCTTGTGATTTATCATGTAGAAAGCTAACCCATGTCATTCTTGAAAAATCATCAATGAACAACATAAAGTATCTTTCACCAGCTAAAGCTCTTGTTCTGGTTGGTCCACACAGATCAGTATGCACAGGTTCTAAGGGCCTTGAGGTATTATGTTATTTGGTCTTGAAGGTCACCTTAGTCTGCTTACCTCTTAGACATTCATCAAAAAAGGTTCTTGTCAGTTTGGTAATCTGTGGTATATCCCTTACATAGCCTTTCTTTCTCACCTTAACTAGATTATAAAAGTTTATATGGCCTAATATTTTGTACCACATCCATCTCTCATCTACTTGTCCCATCAAGATTTGGGATTGGAAGCATTCTTTGGCGTTGCATACATTTCCATCTATGATTTTTCCTTCTGTAACAATCTGTCTAGTACTCTCCTTTCTTATCTAACAATTGGTAGATCAAAAGTGAACTTGTATCCCTTGTCACACATTTGACTCACACTCAGAAAATTAATTTTTAAGCCTTCCACATAGTATACACCATGAGCATTCAAATTCCCATCTATGTTCAGAGTACGTTTGCCTTTTATCTTGATGGAAGAGTTGTCTTCGAACCTCACCGAACCTCCATTCAAATCTTCCTACATGTAGGACAGTTTGGACAATCAGACTTGACTTAGCCTTATTCTTATCCTTTTCTACCCAAAACCATTTGGCTCCCTTCTCCTTTCCTACAACACCTTTTTGCTCCGGTTTTGCTTCTGGTTTCTTATCCGGTACTGACCTCTTTTTCTTAGTTATTGTGATTTTGCAATGCTTTGCAATGTGGCCAACATTTTGACAATGATAGCATTTCATATTGACATTGAAAGATGAAGTTGAAAAACTATTGTAGGATACCGATTGACCTCTCCTACATTCATAACTCCTATGACCAAACCCATTACATTGATAACAAATAACATTTATTTCCTGGAGTGCAGAAAATGGATTTCTACTTTCAAAACTATGATGGGGTTTATGCATTAAACTACAATTAGAATTTCTATATCCAAACTTAGTACACAGGTGACAGTAACCATGGAATTTGGGTACATACCAATCTTGTCTCTTTGGATTGGCAAATCTTTGTCTCACCATGTGTCTTCTTCTCATGTTATTGACTCTAGTGAACCCTTCATTATCAACCTTGGACATGCCTTTAGGATCTGAATTTCGGTACAATGAGTGAGGCTTCAAGTTCAAGGTTTGAGCATTTTTCTTCACATGCTAATTTCTTGTAGCTTCAGCATAGGTCTTCTTCTCAGTAGCTTTGCTAACTGTAAAGGTCTATTTTTCTTTACTTTCACTTGAAGAAGTAAACTGTATCTCCTTGCCAAGTGTGTGTTTGTTGTTGGAACTTTGTCCCTCTTCAAATCCTATATCTCTGGTATCTTTTGAGGTCTTCTGATTACTCAACATCTTGTCCAAGGCTTTAGTATTTCTTTCATATTTTCTCCTCATCTTTACTTCATTCTTTCTCTATTCAAGCTCCTTTTTGAGCCTTACAATTTCTTCTTCTAGATTCTCATGCTCCTTCTCCTTCTTTATCAAATTAGAGGATGTAACTTCACACATCCTTTTACA
This sequence comes from Cryptomeria japonica, assembly GCF_030272615.1. NCBI lineage: Eukaryota > Viridiplantae > Streptophyta > Pinopsida > Cupressales > Cupressaceae > Cryptomeria > Cryptomeria japonica. The sequence continues at coordinate 221,699,509 of NC_081413.1, forward strand.
TTCTTCTAACTAGAGTTTTAGATCAGAAATTGTTTTCTTTGACTCCTCCACAACTTTCTCTAAATGATCTTGTTCTTCTATAGTAGCACAGTTACACTTCTTAAGTTCCCTTCTTGTTTCTCTCAACTCCCCAACAACCCTTATGAGCTCACCTTCCAAGTCCACTTGAGCTTAAAATTCTTCATCTTCATTAGCTCGATCAACCGGTTCATCTTGTCGCATGAAGAGATTAATTTCTCTTTTATCCTTACAATAGTCATATTCTGAGGCACTTTTTTCATCTATAGCATCTTCTTCAAAAGTATACAGGTTGTTCTACTTTCGATAGCTTCTTTTTTCTTGTCGGTGGGCTTTCTTCTTTTTATCCTTACTTGAAGGTCTCCTAGTGCTTTGTTGCTCCTGTCCAGCATTCTCATCATAGGGACATTTTGAAGCAAAGTGTCCTATTTTTCCATAGCTAAAACATTTGAAAGGAAAGTTGCCTTTTTACTTACCAGACCCTCTTTTAAGCTTCCTTATGAAGTTTTCTTCCACTGTATTTGAGTCTTCACTAATTTATTCATGAGCAATTTCTTCCTTACCCTTTTGATGGAGTTGAAAGGATCCTCTTTCCTTGAAGTTTCTTCTCCATTTGTTCTCACCTCAAAAGTAGGTAGGGACCCAAATAAGTCATCCATTGAAAAGGTTTTTAGATCCTTGGATTCTTCTATTGCAGAGACCTTTGTATCATACTTAGATGTGAGTGATCTAAGTACCTTTTTGACAATAACTTCATCAGATATATCCTCTCCAAGTCTTCTAATAGTATTTACCATTTCATCAATTGTTTGAAGATAATAGACAATCTTTTCTTCATCTTTCCTTTTGAAGTGTTCAAGTTTAGCTCTGAGTGTTTGCAGTTTAGCCTCCTTGACCTTAACATATCCTTCAAATAATCTCTTCAACTTATCCTAAGTTTCCTTGGCAGAAGAGATGTGCATAACTTTAACAATACACTAAGAATAGCATGCTTGGCCTTGGCATTGTTTTCACACTCCTTCTTAGCATCTGTATCTATACGGGAGCATTAGAGATAATATACCCATTCTTCACAGATATCCAAACATCAAAACCTTGGGAAGATAGATAAGTTTCCATTCTTCTTCTCTAGAAGGCATAGTTGGCACCATCAAACATGGGAGCTTTGGAGGAGGAGGATTCATTCCTTGCCATTGTGTTCTTAAACTAGAATCTACCAAAGATAGAGAAAGCTTTGACAAACAGAGAACCTAAGGCTCTCATACCAATTTTAGAATACAATCAATATAATGAAAATAACCTTGTTACAAACGAGTTTTGTAACCTTTGCAACCTATTCACTCTGTTGGTTGAACTATTTTCTGTTGCACTTCTTCCTTTGTACCAGATCTTAGTTCTCTTTGTTTGAATCCTCTTCAACTCAACTTCTGCCTAGCCAGATATCCTCCCACACTCTCTCTTCTCTCCTTCACTCTTTGCGCTACGTTACCGATTCAATATTTATCGGTTTGATGGACTGTTATTCTCTCTAAAAGTTTACCGATTACCGTAAACCTTTCTGGTTAAACCCTTCTTGTTGGTTCTTCTTTTATCACTCAGTCACTTCAATATTTTACTAGCAACGCTCAGACTGATCAACTCTTATTTATCATGATCACTCTTTCACATCACACATCCTCATCTCTTAAGTCTTTGATGTGCACATTTATACACATGCTTTCCCGCCAAAATAAAAACTCAAACTTTACATGCTTAGGGTTTTCTTTACTGACCATGATCTATATCAAATAAGATCTCATCTTCTTCAATAGACAACCTGTAATAGTTCAAAAAAAATATTTGTCCTTATTTATTCTTCCAACGAATGTTTACTATATTTAGAATACAAAGCTTTAGAGTACGTTTGCCTTTTATCTTGATGGAAGAGTTGTCTTCGAACCTCACCGAACCTCCATTCAAATCTTCAAACTTGATGAACTTCTTTTTGTCTCCATTCATGTTATTGGAATAGCCACTGTCAGCTACCCATAAATTTCTTCTTCCTACATGTAGGACAGTCTGGACAATCAAACTTGACTTAGCCTTATTCTTATCCTTTTCTACCCAAAACCATTTTGCTTCCTTCTCCTTTCCTACAACACTTTTCTGCTCCGGTTTTGCTTCTAGTTTCGTATCCGGTATTGACCTCTGTTTCTTAGTTATTGTGATTTTGGAATGCTTTGCAATGTGGCCAACACTAACACAGTCCCGTAGATCAAATTTTAGTAGAAATCACTAGGATAGGGGCATGGCACCCTGGTCCTTCCTAGAAAAGGGGTGTGGCACCCTTTTCCTCTTTGGGCGCCCTAGTCATACACCCTAGTCCTCTTTGGGTGCCCTCATCCTACACCTTGGTCCTTTCTAGGTGCCTTAGTCCTTTTTGGGCACCGAGGTCCTCTTTGGACATAGTGGTCCTTTCTGGTTTCCCTAGTCTTGCGCCCTGGTCCATCCAGTTTTAGGTGCAATTTGGCAATGTGGAAGCTCGGAACATCATAATTGCATCCTCCCAGTTGCAGCTTTCTGTCAGATGATCAAGGATAGTGGCATAGCACCCTGGTCCTGGTCAGTTTATCTTAGTTTGTAGCATTAGGTACACATAAAAAATCCTCCCCCTTTCATGATTTCAGTATCTTAGTTTCAGATCTGGAAGTTTGTGCAATTCTGAGTTCATTTATGCTTCATTCTTTATCTCATAGTCTATTTTATCATTCAAACCCTAGTTTTTCTCATCATTTGCAACAAGAGGAATAGAAAACCTAAGAGATAAACCTTGGATATCCCTTTTTCAAAAGAAGTAGCCAAAGCGATCTATCTCCCTAGGTTCTTTCATATTCCCAATGTGTTGGCTAAAGTGGGATTAGGTCCTAGTCGCCTGATCTCCATTTTCCCGCCCCCACATTCTGGTGAACCCAATGTGAGTCCAAACTTCTTTAATTCTGATTTATGTTCTTAGATATGAGTATTTTTTTCTATTTCAAATTTAAATTTACATTTACATGTTTAAATTTCTTCCAAATTTAAAAAAAATTAAAGGTTAATTTTTTTAAAACCCTAATTTTTCAATTGAAAATTGAACTTGTGGATAGCTTACTTTGGATCATTAATTTCAGATATGATTTAGGAACTCATTTCACTTATAATTTTTATTTTCTAAATCAACATTTAGAGTGCTTGCATTGGTTAAAATTGAACATTTCCTTCTATTATGCATATGTTATCATTTGAAAGAGGAAAATTTATCATGATGCATTCATTTCTTAAATGTGATAATGGGTTAGCTTCCCTTGTTTCAATTTTTCCCTCGCTCAAAGAACCTCCTCCTCTCTATGACAACATTTTAGTTCCTAAAAGTGTTGTTACCCACCCCTTCAAAACTCTCCCATGTTCCAAAGATGAATATTTGAAGAATGATCTTGAGAATTCTCCTAATATGTGCCCTTCTCATCTAGCTATCTTAGAGGAAGAGGATGATATCATAAACACTTTTCTTAATGTTACCTTACCTTACCTACATGACGCCTCTCTAAGTGAAAAGGTATTGATGGACATTGACGTATGTTCTCCTAAACTTGGTCTTACCAATGGGGGCATGTTAGTACAACAAGAGGTTATGAACACTTCTTCCAAAGATCTCATTCCTAAGCATGAATCTTTAGAGAAATATGTTCATCTCCCTCCTAAGGAATACTCCCCTCATGAGGTTCATTTTGTGCAATAAGATGGTATTGTCACTACTTTTCCTTGTGACGAAATTTCCTCTTTTGATTCCAACAAAATTCCCACTAGAGATAATACATTAATGATAAATTATTTCCCTTCTCCTAAAGTTTGCCTTACCCCTAAAGATGCCTTAGAGAAACAAGATCAAATTATAATACATTTCCTTAATGCTCTCTCCCCTAAATATCCAATTGAAGACATTTTGAGAAAAGACCATGATTTAAATACATATAGTGAATCTCTCCTTCCTAAGGATGAAGGATTAATGAACAATGTTATCTCTCCTTCCTAAGGATGAAGGATTAATGAACTATTTGGGATGAACCACTAGAAGAAGGTGTTGATTATTCTCTCCCCCATGAGAGAACCCTAGCCAAAGGGGATAAAATCATGATTGATAATTGTCTTGATAGCATGTCATCTTCCATGAATCTCAATCATTTTTTCTCTGAAGGTAGAGAATCTCCCTCTCCTCAACTTGGTTCTACTCATAAGGATACCCTAGTTCAAGATAAGATGGTTAACATCAATTTCAAAGATCTTCCTCTCAAAGGTGAGACTTTAAAGAGTAATGTTAATCCTTCTCCTTGAGAGTTTATTCCCCATGTAGATCCTTTGGTGATAGAGGATGATATGACCTTTCCTAAAACGTCAATGCCTACTTCTAGTCTCCCTCCTAAAATTGGTCTTATCCTTGATAACATTTTAGTGCAAGGAGAGACTATCAACAATTCTTCCAACAATATTTTTCATTCTTCTTCTAAGGACACCTTTGATATTCCTAAACCATAATCAATCAATTTGATACATGTGAATGAAACACCTAATAAACCTGTCTTCATAGTTCAAGGTGCTTGTCCTTCAGAAAGTTCCCAACGTAAGCCTATCATAGTGGTTCAAGGTGGTTATGCCAATGATTCATTTTGTACTCCTAAGAAACCTATTCTTACTTTCCAAGGAGGTTATCCTACTAAGATCCCTTATGAGTATGCTAAGAAAATTATTGGAGAGAGTTATAATACGGTTTCTCATACCTACAACACAAGAAACAATAGGGAAACTAATCCCCCTCTAGTTATCCAAACTTCACTTCCTCCATCTCAACCTAACCTTCCACAAGCACCTCATATATAAAATATTAGCAAGGAGTATGATCTCATTGAATAACTTAAAGCCATTCCTCCTAATATTTCTATTTGGGACTTGGTTCAAACTTCACGTGCTTATCATGGGATGTTACAAGATGCTTTGAAAAACTTAGATGTCCCACCTGCAATGACACCTAATAACATGTCCGCTTTGATTGATCCTGCAAACAAATCCAAAGCTCAAATTGTATTCATACAAGATGAGTTACCTTGTGAAATTCAACATCAATATGATCCTCTTATGATTGTGGTTATTATCCATGATAGTGCTATAAGATGAACCCTTATGGACAATCGATCTCACCTTAATGTTTGTGGTGTGGACTTCTTGGATAAGATTAAAGTGGATCGTCCTCTCATCGAACTTGTTTCCATGACTATTCAAGGATTTGATAATGTTGCTAAATAATGTCTAGGTTTCATAACCTTGCCTATTAAGGTAGGTACTTTTGTGTTACCTACACCTATTCATGTTATGCCTGGTAATTTGACATATAACCTTCTGTTAGGGAGACCTTGGATTCATAGCATGGAATCTGTCCCCTCAACTTTGCATAGGCAAGTGAAATTCATTTATAACAATATGACATACACCTTATTAGCTAATACCAAACCTCAAGAACCATTAAAATTTGGATCTTCTTATTCAACTACTTGCCATTCTTCTCCCAATCATTCTACTTATTCAAATACATCTATTTCCTTTAATGATGTTGTTCCTTCTAGTACTCTTGATTCTTCTACTCAATCAGAATCTCCTCTAGAGGATACCTTTTATCCCGAAGGAGTGCTCTCAAATGATGAGTGGGAATCTCTAGACTTTAACCCTACATTTGTAGGATAATATAGAGTATCTTGGAAAGGATCTAAGATTGAGAAGGAGAAATATAAGGAGGAACCTAAACAACGACCCAACTTGTCTAAGCCACTAAGTAACAACTTTTTGGCTACTTCTAATTCAAATAATTCTTCAAATCCTTCCTCTAATTCATATAGCATTGAGACCTATGGGGCATCGCTATCTCTTTCTAATTTGGCATCCCTTTATGGTCTTGGTTTTCAGATTTTATCTAAGAGTGGCTATGATGGCAATGGTTGTGGTGCAAATATACAAGGAATTCAAGTTCCTTTATAACATAAAACATATGAAGCTTGATTTGGATTTGGATATAATCCCTCTAATCCCACCAAAGAATCTAAAACACCATGTCTCAATTTGAATGCTATATTTAGTAATGATGATGAACTCACCTCAATTAAATCATCTTTTACTTCTTTCAACACTCATCCACCTCGTAAGGAAATCTTGGTGATGAACAAATATTTTTATGAATATCCTCTAGAGATTTATATTCCTACTTATGAGATTTTATCTTCTACTCATTCTAAAACCCCTTCTTATAAAAATAAGGCTCTGATGAATTACACTTATCCCTTTCCCAAGATTTCTTGTGTGCAAGAAAAGTATGAATTAGTGGCCTATTCTTCTCCTATAAACTTCTCTCTTTCTAAAGACTCTTTAACATTCATCATCTTATACATTTTTTGAATCTCACTTATAGTAGAGCATTTAACATGTCATATTCAAATACCTCATTCAATCTATTATGTCTTTAAATAACATTAATGGCTATTATGTTGTTCATCATTATGTTACATTGGTAGCTCACTTACTAGTGGCTCACTGTCATTCATGATGGTACAATTTCTGATGAAATCATACTTTTGGAAGCAACATAAATTCCTATTTCTATCTCATCTCATCTCCCTATATATGGGGGGCAAGAGTGATTTCAAACATCTCTCTTTCTTAAGATTAAAATTTCTCCTTTGTGAAGTAGTGTCTTCTATAAGGACTTCTTATTGATGGTAGAGGTGTATTCATATTTTAATTTCTTCTCTCATATTGGAACAACTATCCCTAATGAGGATCTTAAGTACATATCCTTAATTGGGACCTCCTCCTTGGTGTTGGAAGTCTTTGATCATTCATCAATTTCTTTTCTTCATTGAGTAGTATCTTTTATAATAAACCCTTCTATTTTGTGTACGTGCATATCCCTGATGAGGATCTCTTGCCTTCTTTTAGAAGAGTCTTGTTATAAATAATTTCTCTTTGATGTCATCTCAATCCTCTTCTCTTTTCAAAACTCTTACATTCATCGGTTATAGAAGATGCTATATTTTTCTAAGACAAATCCTCTTGAAGGTAGATGTCTTTTGAACAAATATCTCTTCTCCTCCATGGATCTCCTTTACACTTATATAGCAAGATATCTCTTTTGAACTATCTTATCCTTGCTTGAAGAGTATTCCCTCTGTTTCTTGGATTTATGACATTGTTGCATGATGGATATCTTCTATGTGTTGAAGGTTCTACTTGCACACACATGCATGAGGTTGAGTGAAACTAATGATGTTCTCACTCTCCTCCCTGACATGGATCACCCAGACAGACTCTATGGGCTAGTTTTCCATGTCCTTCTCTCCATGGTTCCTTTTCTCTTCACATGGATCACCAAAGTATGTATTCATGCTTTCTATCTCCTCTTCGTTCTCTTCGCATTTGTTTCCATTTAAATATTTCATCTTGTGTTCGATAGTTCTCAAATCCTCACTCTTTGTTGTGTTGGAATTGAGGCTTAGTTATCTTTCTTACCAAATTATTCTCCATTAGTTTTTGATCTTGTATCAAATCTTCTTGTGAGCATTTTTCATCAATCTTCTTTCCCAATTCGATGTGGTAAACATGATACCCTATTTCAACTCACTAAAGTTAGCAAGCCAAAATAAAGGGGGGAATATAGCTACCCTTGAATTTTCATCACCTTCCTTAGTAAGCATTTAGGTGATTTTTTTATTTTATCTAATATGTGTTTTTGTAGGGTGCGGATCCTAACAATATACTACAGATACCGCTAGGGGCTTCAACCAAAAACTTGTCGATATATCCTTTTTTCATGAATGTTTACTTTTCCTTACTTTAGCTTGCATATGCACACAATGTCATATGACTGCTAAAGTGGGCACTAAATGTAGTATCGTAAATTGTACACCCTTCCTAGGGTGATACAATTTCACACGTAGGTTAGCACCCGCCTTAGTGTGTCTTGCATCTTGCATTTATTATTTCTCTTTTAGCATTTAATTAATTAATTAAATTAAATCTAAAGGGATATTTCATCACTTCATACATCATAAAGTTGGGCCCTTTACGATAAGCGTCCCCCTTTTTATTTTATTCCTCCAATAAATCATTTAATCATAAACCCTAATTATGTCCTATTTCGACCTTTAAGACCCGATTTCGCATATCAAAACACCTTGAAATTAGCTGTAACTTTGGGATTCGGTATAATATCATCAAAGCTAACAGTCCTTAAAATTTCGTGAAAAGTTGGTCGGACCGTGGTGGGAGTGCACATGGTGTCATGAACCCTATTTTTCCATAATTATTTAATTAGGAAAATAATGTTTATTTTTCAATTGAAATTGAAATGAAATGAAAATAGAACTGTTGAATGTACTGAAATAATTTATATATAATTAAATGATCATTAATAATCTTTATTGTAAATTGGGATTGTCATTGCTAATGAGCGATTGAGTGCGAGTGAATGCAGAATAGGTGAACAATGATGAAGGCGAGAACATGGTTCAGGTAGAGTTGTCTTAGCTCTTGTATTTCATTAGAATATATGAAATCTCTCACACACCACATTAGGATTTATAATTTGCGTCTTGAAAATATGGATGATTTAAATGACCTTATATGAGTGTTTGTTCAAATTGAATTGATGAATTTGGAATGAGTAGTAGATTGATTTAAATAATTATACATGTTCATTGATTGCATGATGTGAGTGGTGTTTGAATTAAATCTAAGTTGTATCAGTGATTGCGAAATATTATGCTTTATTGTTAAAAGTGATAAGATATGTAAATGATTCGAAAATGAATATTGACTTTAGGTTTATATGTTCTTTGTATGGAAATATGTGAATTATCAAAACTATAATTAATGTTTGGTTTTCGAAATTATACTATAGTTGTACGTATTTTAAATATTAGGACTCAATTATAAACATATATATATACGAAGGTGAATATAGTTCATGTTTAATTATATTTATTATTTTAATATGATTAATTGGAAGTCGAGTAAATTAGAGTTTATGCCATAACGTATCATATATCGAATGATTATTGTCTTTTGTACAAAAAGAAATGCATCTTTATTAATGATCATTTTTATATTGATGCAAGTTAAATATACATGGTCGTTAATAACTTTGATTTTATCAAACACATATATATGTATATATTTTGAGGTGAATTTGTAAATTAAATTTATATGATCATTGTTTTACGATACAAACATGACTATTCATAAAATGTATTTATGAATATTTGCATGTATATAAATTAGGATTATATATTAATCATTTAAATGTTTAAATTTTAATATTTATTTTGCAACTATAATATAGTCACATATTATATTAGAAAGGTGGTGGGTTTAGTTGCTAGGAGATAGCGACTATGTTGCATGGCAGTTAGGGTGGTCGACTAGACAAAGATTATCGGCTAACTCCAACCTAAGGACAGTGACTATGTTCCAATCTAGCTAGGAGTCGATAGCTGGCAATAGACTAAAATGTAGGCTTAGACTATTAGTTAAATGCAAAATTTAGCTAGGTATCGATGTTGGTGGAGATCATAATGATAAACCAGGCAAGACCATCGGTTTAATGCAGAATTCAGAGGTTTCAACGTGGAGACAATGGCTTAGACCTGGTAGCATAAACAAGGAACTCGCTCATGACAACTCAAAGTGTTTGGAAGACAAGTCTAACTTGCCAACCTCTCCATTGAGTGGGTAAAATGCTATAGTCATGATGAATGAGAGAAGAAGCCCACATTAAACTGTAGATAACACTTCATTCCACGTAGAAATGGAATTGACTAGTGGTGTCCACGTTGAATAAAGTTTAGTAGACCTCTATTAGTGGCTAATAACTGCAGCAAAGAGTAGCTTATAACTGTAGTAAGTAATGAGATAACAGGCACATGGTGCCATGAATCTAGGAATGTCAACAATAGGAATGTAAACAATAGGAATGTAAACATTATATTAATAACTTATGAGATATAGGAAGCTAGAATTGAAAAGGCCAAAGATTGTCTTCTGTATATTTTTATTCTAGATTTATGTGAACAAAGCTAGAAAGGCTTGTGTTTGCGGAAAGTTACCTTCCAGGACGGGTGTCAAATGTGGATTATAGAGAGAATAGTTGCTTTTTCCAACTATCTATTTTTTCTATGCATGGCATTATACTTAACCAAGTAATCAAATTGAATTAACCATTGAAATAGATGGAATTCTTTTATTTTATCCTCTCTACCATATCCTATATTGATGATGAATGCTTGTTTCTTAAAACAATTAGAAAAAATGCAAATGCTTGTATCATCCAGGCACGCACCAGATTCCATCTTGCCTTTCAAATTCTTTTGCTAAGCAATTCGTGCAAGGTTGGGTAATCTTGGTTGACCAAGAATTCCAGGGAAGTGTAAGCTTCAAGGTTGGGCAGAAAAAGTGCCTGAATCTTGTTCTTGTCTTCATGCTAAAGATTGCATTTGGCGATAGCTTGGGTTGCAGATCAACGGATGCATCTCACCCTTTACATTGTATTATTTATTATTCAACTTATGGCAACTTGAAATGCATAAGTATTGTATGATTGAGATACTACTTTTATCGATTTATTGAATAAAGAATCTGTATCTTTTACATAAATATTGTGTTTATTACAATCTAAATGGAATGATCAAATGAAGCTATGGATGGAAAAATGCAATGAAATATATTTATTAACTGATTAATGAGTTGATTTAAGAATAAAGAGTATTTCAGCTATTATTGAAGTTAGCATGATTTATGTCTTTACACATGGTCCTCGACTTTTTTACCAAAATTTCAGGAGAATAATCCTATGATATTATACTTCTTAACCCCAAAAGATTTGTGGTAAATTCAATTCCTAGGTCAGACTAAAGGTGGAATTAAGTCAAAATTAATATCAAGGGTTTCATATATAAGAGCTCTCTTTCTTCATTTGAAGGAATGGGATTGAATATAGAAAAATCTATTGGAACAAGCTTAAGGAGCCTTCTATGTAGTGAAAGACAAACCTATGTGGAGTCTTCAATAAAATTCAACAACATTCAACAACATTTCATCAAGCATTCATCATCAATTAGGGTCCTTGAAGACATTGAAGAGTAATAGGAGATCTTGTGGAAATATCTCTCCATTCGGGATTGGTATGATTTTATCTTATTTTCATGTTTTTGTATGAGCTTCTTTACATCAACTTGCATATATAGATTTATACTTTACATCAATTTTCATCTTTGATTTAGAGCATTTACATTGTCAATTACAAAACATTTAGGGTTTACTCTTTAGGGTTTCTCTAGATTGTTTGCTTTCATTTTAGGAGCTTATGTAAACACAAGGTTCTAGCACAGACATTTTTAGTACATTGTTGGCTATTTGGGGAGATGGAAATCAGCAACACAGGGGTTTAACTAAGGCAAAACCTTATATATCCACCGAAAACCCTATTTTCAGTTGCAGGTAGAAGTATAGGATCCGATCATTGCTACAATTTTCAGGTTCGACAAAGCACATAGACACAGTCGAAAAGATCAAATTTGAGCAGAAATCACTAAGAGAGGGGTATGGTGCCTTGGTCCTACCTAGGGCAAAGGTATGGCACCCTAGTCCTCTCTGGGCACCCTGGTCCTCTCTAGGTGCCCTAGTCCTCTTTGGGCACCCTAGTCCTTTCTGGGCACCCTAGTCCATTCTATTTGAGGTGAAATTTGGCAAGGTGGAAGCTCAGAACATCAGAATTGCATCCTCCTAGTTGTAGCTTTCTGTCAGATCACGAGGGACAGTGGCGTGGCACCCTGGTCTTGGTTAGTTTGGCTTAGTTTGTAGCATTATGTACACATCCAAGATCCTCCCCATTTGATTCTTTCAGTATCTTAGTAGCAAATCTGCAAGTTTGTGCAATTCCAAGTTCATTTATGCTTCATTCTTTATCTCCTAATCTAGTTGATCATTCAAACTATGGTTTTTCTCATCATTTGCAACAAGAGGAATAGAAACCCTAAGAGATAATCCTTGGTTCTCTCTTTTTCACAAGAAGTAGCCAAAGTGATCTATTTTCCTTGGCTCTTTCGTATTTCCAATGTGTTGGCTAAAGTGGGATTAGGTCCTAGTCACCTGATCTTGCTTTTCCTGCCCCCATAATATGTATCAAGTTTCATTTTCTAAGAGTGAAGGTAAATCAGAAATAAATCAGATTGGAGTATGTATCCACAAAGGAACAGGTTGTAGATAGCTTCATAAAGCCTTTTCCTAATGATACTTTTGAGTATCTCAGAGGGAAGCTAGGGGTGATTGCCCCTCCTAATCAGAACTAGGGTGCATTTCATAGCCATATCCTGTGAGCCAAATTGATGAGGTGGATGCTACTTAGGGGGAGTAATCAGATGTTTATATTTGTGAGTTTTGTGGTGCAAATATGTGTCTTTTCTATTGATGTCAAAGGGGGAGATAATGATGTGAAAAAATGTAATGTAATATGCATGATCAAAGGGGGAGTTGTTGAGTGTTTCTTTGAGATTTCGGGTGAGATAATTCTTTCTTTGTCATTGATTGTTTTTCACATCATATATTTCCATCAAAAGCAAAGGAGGAGATTGTTGGGATATTATTGGCTGAATGCTACAAATATGTGCTTGTAAGATATTTGAAGATGTTTGAGAGATGTGTTACCATTAATGTCAACATATTTTTTCTTGTCTAGTGTAGTGATGCAGTGAGTTCAGTATGTTGGTTTGTGTTGTATGTTGATGATCAATATTTAAAAATTAAAGGGTTTCTATAACATTATCTCTAGTTGATTTAGTGCAACATTCAGAGGTCCGCATGAAGATTTGATTGAGTTATGAGTATCTATATTGTGGCTAGTTTCTCAATTTTTTAGTGATGCCAGAGTGTTAGTTTTTTGATTTGCATTGCTCCGCATTGTAATATGTTAATATGCAGATTTGGGAATATGTTTGGGACATTGATTTGTCTCCTCCATTCAAGCGGTTCATGATTTAGAGGTTTGCAAGTGAATATTTCAGTTTGACAATTAGTTTATTTGGTCTTCTTAAGGTCTGGTATGATGATAACGATGATTCTAGTAATTTGAGTTGATGTAGATGTTGTTGTGGTAAATCTTCTTTCTTGTGGATGTTTCTAGATCACGTTTCATTCATGTTGGTGGCCCGCATTGATAGTTGTGCACATTAATGATGATTTTTCTTAGTATATTGGTGTTCTTCATGTTATTGGCCGACATGGTGATTGTAGGGTGTTACGGATATTCAAGGTCGTCAGTAAGGTCCATACTATGTCTTAGCCAACATTGTTTTGGTCTGCATGTGATATTTTGTATCTAAGAATTAACTATATCATTGTGATTGTTTTATGTCTGTTGAACTGACCTTGGATAGGTTAATCAGTCAATGTCATGTATTAATAAATATAATAATATTGTGTGAGGCAATAATGTAGAGTGAGCGAATAATGTATTGATCTTTCAGAAGCAGAGAAGAAGTATGGAGAAGTAAGTGAAAGTTGTTATGTAGCTAACCAGAACTATAATCAGGCATTGAAGATGCTATTTCTTTGTTCATGATTTTTTGGAAATGATTTGAATTTGTTTGTAAGGAAGTGAGCCTTCCCAAGGTTTTAGCCCTCCTATTTTTATTATTTTGAGAAGTGAGCTCTAGGCAGTGTGCCCGAATGCATATGCATTTCCCATTGTAATATTTCTAATAGAGTATACCTATTTTGTGGGTTTTTCCACCATGGTTTTTCCCTTAACCAGGTTTTACAAGTCAAAAATCCTAGTGTTATGCATGTTCATGCTATGATGGTGTCTCATGTTTTCATTTTTGTTTATCAGATCTAAGTTTTAAGTAAGTTGTTGCAGGTTTTGGAGAAAATTGTTTCACCCCCCTCTTAGTTGTCTACCATATTTTCATCACTTTGTTGGTGTGGTAAATAGGATTGATGCTCTCAAAGAAAAGGAGAAGATGAATATGACATATGTGGAAAAATAAAAAAGAAAAGGTGGAAGACAAAAGTGACAATTGGTTTGGACCCTCTCACGGTGTTGATTCTTCTTCCAGTAACTAGGACACTCTGCACTATCTAAGAGAAAGAGAAATAATCTTATGACCTCCATTGTGGTTTTGATGCTAAAGCTGTTTTTAGCTTAGCGGAGTTTGTATTATCTACCTTATCATCGATGAGGATGTGAAATTATATAGAGGACTGATCATGCATATTAATCAATAATTTGGTCAAATTACAAAGATATTGGGGGGTCCAAGAAGATGTTATGGTGGGGCAAGTCTAGAAATTTTGATAATAGAAATATGACAAATGAAGGAATTACTCCAAATAATGTGGTTACAATGATTCTAGAAGATTCAAGAAGAAATAAGAAATATGAGATGAGAGAAATATAGATGACACAAATCGTATAAGGAGTGGTGCATCTATATAGGGGGACCTATTTGGGCTCTATTTTTGCTTTCTAGTTGATGTTGTTATTGCCCTCAAGAGAATAGATATGGTCGAGTCTTTCAAAAAATATATATAGAAAAAACATATCCTTGTTAGATGAAGTATTGTAGTCATTTGAGATGTTTCTGGAAGGGTGAGGGATAATTTGAGTAAGGCTATAATATGTTGTGATGTATTTAATGGGAAAAATAATTTCATAAGAAAAAAAAGAGCTATTCAAATCTGCACTTGTTGACTTTGATGTAAAAGGGGGAGAGAATTCAATATAGTGCCCATTGTTTTTTATGTCAAAGGGAGAGAGGTATACAAGTTGAGTTTAGTTATCTTTACCATTGGTGGTAGACAACTGTTGCCATCAATGACAAAGGGGAAGAATGTTGGTAACTTGAATTATTATGTTGTGTTTCATTGATCTCCACATGCCTTGTTTTGTCATTCAGATCAACCTATCTTATGTTGTCATTAATGTCAAGTAAGGATGGTGTAGTAGAAGTTTCAATACATAGGAAAGAATATTTATCTATTCTGGTTTTGTTTAAGTATTTTTGAAAGGATGGTGTAATAGAACTTTCAATATGTAAAAAATAATATTTATGTAGGAAAAAAAATTTAATGTGACAGTGTAAGAATGTCTTGCATTCCTTTGGTATGTAAAGATTATGTGTTATGAATCTTAATATAATGTCTATGTTCTTTTTATATTATAGTATTAGATTTGTAGTTCCTTTATTGTTTAGATGGTAGAGTTGGTTGTTGTTATTTGTAATAGTAAGGTTTCTTGTTAGATGTTTGATGTGTATGGTTCTTTCTTGATTTATTACTATTGTGATTATATAAATAATGTTTAAAGTTTAAATATTTGATACTAAGTTCATTGGACTTATTCACCCCTCTATTTGTCTTGTGGTGTGTTCAACAATCATATCTTCATGATTGGCATTTATATTAAAGAGTGCCATATTGATCCACTTGTAAGTGACAAAGATTGAACCTCAATCTTATTATTATGTTGGTTCACAAAAGAAATGGGAGGGGCTTAAAATTGTGAATTGGGAAGATCAATTCAATTATCATTTCTAGGCCCTTTTGAATAATTTGGGAGTGTTTTTAGTGTCAGAATGTGTGTTGTTCTATGATACCAAAGGAGAAATATCATATAGACAAATAGAAAGTTCAACCTAAGGAGAGTTGTATAAATAGGGATGATAAGAATCATTTAGAAGTTATTGACGACAAAAGACCATATTATAAAGACACATAGTAGAATATAAATTCATTACATATATATTCCTTACAATGCACCATATTATATATTTATTTTTATAACATTATATATCCATTTTCCTAATTAACATGTTCGTGATGCATAGGTACTATTTACAAATATATATTTTCTTCACTTCACTTTTTCAAATATTTCATATCAACTTATTGAAGATGTAAGTAATAATGCTTATTATTAATAGTTTAATTTTTTTTGTTGATAGATATTACTGTGCACCTTTTATTTATATATTTGTTTTACTTTCTGAGCATCATATCTCTATTTTCCTGATTAATATACCCATAACTCAAAGATAGCTTTCCAAATACATATTTTCTTCACCTCACTTTTGTCATATGTTATGTACCAAATCATAAAGAATGTAAGTAATGATGATCATCATTAACAATTTAAACAATCATTTTACAGAAAATACTTTTTACATATACATGATATATTTATATAATTAATTTACTTCGTGACATTATATTTCTTTACTTAATTGATATGTAAAAACACTTTTAAAAATACACATTATCCTCAGTTGCATTCTACACCATCCTATATAGCATTATTTACAAGAAAAAGCTTTGACGACTTAACTCATTTATTCATCTTCTAGTCATCTTATTAATTTTTTACATTTATTAACGTGAACTCTTTTATAGTCATTTTATGTCCATCTTGTTTTGGTTGGTCCTTTACTATTTTACCTGAGACGATGTTTAAGAATATCTATGAGTCAACTCAACTCTCGTCTCAATTGTAAATAAATATTTATTTAAACAATGCAACCATCAAACAGGTGGTTACAGTTTTAATCGCCATTCATCCCCGAAACCTAAGATGAATTATTACGGTCTAATAAATGATTGGATGAACATGAAATGAGGAGAGGAAGGAATTACAGAAAATAACAGGTTTTATTTGTTGTGTGAGCATTGTCTAGTGATTTCAGTGGTTGTCCTTACGCTGAAACTTGGAAGCAGCACCTTCAACATTACGAGAGAGGAACACATATGCCCAGTTCTGTTCTGATACAATAACGTTTTCTTTGGCTGCTGTTTTTGTAAAAGCTCCATGTTCAATGGGGGGATCTGAATTTTCTGCGGAGACATTGATAATAAATATAAGGAAAAGTACACCAAGCACCGTATTTATCTTCATGCGCAGCGAACTTCCCATTTTTAGGATTGAGAAAAATATTAATGATCAATTTGTAGATGATTATTGAGATGAAATCAAATATATTACTGCGACCCACTTATAGGGGAGCCATACGAAGCAATTTACTAAATTACCGTCCATTCTCGTATACCGCTTGCCATTGGAATTATAAGCTTCGACTGAGTAATTCTTCGATTTAATTAAAAATATTCTGAAATAAACAACTTGAATTAAATTTGATTACCGATGTTGCTGTTGAAATGAGTTTTCATGGGTCAAACTGGGTGACGTGCTACACATATATACTAGCAGTTGCACGTTTTGTTTTGCGTGCAATGGGTAGCCGATAGGTCGGCTATATTTGAGCATCCGTGACTAAAGGAAAAGATGAAGCTGATAAGGTACCTTGAGACAGTCTAATGTGATAGAATTTTCCAAATGATCAATGGTAAATTCCTGTAAAACAGTAAGGAGTGTGCGGGTTATTCCCACCACCACAACCCTTCCCCTCACTCCGTTCTGGTTATTCCCGCCACCACAACCATCCATATCCCTCTCATGGTTCGGTCACAGTAAATCCCTCCCTTTGATTGTTTCACGCGGCTAGCGTAGAGGAACAAGCGTAAGAACTAGCTAGCGAGGTGGGGATGATGGCCCAAGAGACTATTGTACAGGAAGAAGCTTATAAGCCAAAGTCTTATCGTGAAGGAGGGAGGGCTTATCAGCCCATCAATAGAAGTACGATACGAGGTAGACCAGCCCAACCACTACCACGAGGCCAGGGTAACTTATCTATACTATTTGGAAGGATTAGGTCGCTTGCTTGGATGGGGACTACTTATTCTTCTATAGGTCACTTTTTTATCTATCTTATATATGTGAGATCAATGTATAGGAGCTCAAGGTGTTTGCATAAATGCATTAGTAAATATGGTTACTGGCTATAAAGGAGCCAGCCCCAATGCTATATCGTAGTAGCAATTGTGTAGTCGGCAAGAACCGTCCAGGGTTAGATTGGAGTGAAACCCAAGAAAAAGAGAAGACACTTTTTATTCATAATTTGATCTTTTAATAGACTCTGAATTCATTTACGAAGCTTCTCGGAAATAAGTTATAAAGGCTTTTAAGGCACTTTAGTTTTCCTCACTTGGATACGCCTTCACTTGGCCGTGAGCTCGTATCCTTTATGTCGGTAACTAGAGATAACATAAAGAGAATACACGCCTCCTTGGAATGAAGACCATATCTTCCAACCTTTCTACAATTCCCTCAGATTACTATCACTCTCTTACTTAAAGGTAAATAGTAGGAGTGCGCGGATAATAATATGCACCCTAATGTTTCCTTCGTATTTCCACGGTGTGGAAAGTTCCATTATTAATTATTTGAAATTGACCTTAAGAAGTTCGGTAGAAGTAGTTCATGTACCCCAGATTTTATACGTAACATGCCCTTCATGCAGCAACCCTATGATTCCCTTCCATTGTCATGTTTCAGTTCATTAATGCGCCTGCTAGTATAAGCTAGAATAAGCTCTAGATTTGCTGGTAGAGATCGATCCAAAGAACAAAAGTTATGCTCATCGATCTCTAAGTGCTGCTAATCGATCTCTTGCTGCCACAGATTGATCTATTGGTGCTGGTAGAGTTCTGCTCATCGATCTATAAGTTCTGCTAATCGATCAAGCAAGTCCCCTTTCTTGAAGGTCTTAAGAAAGAGTGCTTTCGATGCAGGGAAGGAAGGCCTACCTCAACTAAGCGATGCAATTTCACCGCTAGTGATCGCCTTCCTTTCTCTTAAGACTGTTAGGGATAGGTGGAACCTGCATCGCTTCGAGGTAACTAACTCTGATTCTTATCCTTTGTTCCACCTAGCTGTTAAAGCTGTCATTCATTGAGGCAGCAGCCAAGAAGAGTCCTACCAATCTTAACGAGAGCGAGGTGGGAAGTATCTAGCAGAATGATCCATCGATTTGGGCTTTCTATCTCCGGTTCTAAATTATGAAATGGCTCTATTGGTCGCATTGGACTTCTCTGTACCGGGTATCTGGCGATAACTCTGAAAGCTATCAAAACTAAACATCTAAAGTTTGTACGCATTGATAGGAGCTGACAAACAAATCGAGCTAAGACAAACCTGCAGGCATCCGCCCGCATCGAAAGCAGACTATGCCTTAAAAGTGCATTGAAACGGAGCCTACTTTCTCACCTCTCGATTGTTGTAGCACGATGCAAGCCGGTGATTCCAACTACCTTCCTCCCACCCACCCCAATTTATAGCCGGGTGGGGGGGAATCATACGGGCCCGAGGGTATAGCCTAAGGGGCGATCAATCTTAGTTCCAGATGTCGCGACAAACGGGGCTCCAACTGATGCGTGAAACCAACCCATATGAACCTGGCACGGGGGAAGCTGCTGCGACGAATGGCGGTGACCATACCTAGGTAGATAGATTCATTGAAGCGGGTCGGTGGGAACTATAGTTTACCGAGCAGAGGAATGAACGTTTGGCCAATGGACTTAGGTCAATTCCTCCATTCGGCCCATACGTAGACGATAAGAGACTGGCAACTTCTCATACCAAATCCACTTGGAATCACTACCTTGATGGGCACCTTGGTATAGAAGGAGTTTAAACGCTAGCGATGCTTTATGCCCATGACTTATCCATTCCTCTCTGGCTTCCCCTGCAGCTATTGTTGCGGCACATTCCAGCATATCCAACCCTAGTTCACCTTCCCCGGAGCCCCCGCTATTTTATATTGTTGGGTACGCAGTGAATTAGAAGCTTCCTTTCTTTGTCCTACTGGTCTCGCTCTAAAGTATCGATCTTCAATGCGGGAGCCGGGAGAGGGGATAAAGGAAGGAATGAAGGAATGGTGTGATTGGAGCCCCTTGACTTGTTGGAACTTAAGAGTTGAAATCCCTCTCCACCATCCATCCATTGATCATATTACGTATATAATAAGTGATACCGCACCCCTGGGAAAAGAGAAGAAGTTTTTATCTTAAGGATTGAAGTTCAACATGTGGAAGGATTTTCTCTATTCCGACTGAAGGCACTTGACCCTACAATCTTTGCTCTGGGACTTTAGTCATGATTTAGAGTTTCGATATTGCCTTCTCCTACAGCTATAGCTGCTTTTGAACATCGATATCTCTGGAAGGGCTGTAGTTTCTTTAGGCAACTTTGAAGACTGCTTGTTAAGCATCGCAAGAAACTAGAACAGCCATCTTAGGACAGTCAGCTCCAGCTTTCAGGGTCGAGTTTTGTTCCAGACATAACTGACAAATATAGCCAACCAACCCCTTTAGAACAGTAGGTGTAACGGGTCTGCACTCTAGCCGAGTCGGGCTGACCTGCATTGATTTGAACGACGGATGAATATGTCCCATGGTGGGGTTTATTCTTATTCCGCATCGGAGTTTTCACACTTTTGGGGCCGATGCCGACATAGCTGTTGGAGCGGATTTATTTGGGTCTTGGCAGTTAGCGAATGGGTCCGGACCTATCCGGGCTTACTTCATAATTAATCTGATTTAGGGCATTTGGGTCCTCGTGGTTAGGTCAGATACGACCTGACCTATGCGGAATTGGGTCCGAGGCAAAACTCTATATAAGGAGGTCGAGCTCATTCATTCAAACACACAATCAGGAAACACAATTCATTCCGAATCAATGAAGCATTCGAGGAGCGAAGTACTTCGGCGAGAAGACTTAGTGCAGAGGAGCGAACTTGGTTCTCCTCCTACCTTCTAAGTCTACGAGGCTACTTTCTCATGAGCCAAGGGCTGTATTGTAATCTGATCTGGGTCAAGTGTTTTGACAAGGGTCGACATAACTGGGGGCAATTTGTATTCTTCAATACAACATCCTATCCTTGTATTGTATCTTTTCCATATAATAAAGGAATCTAGGCAACTCGCCCCACCCTCATCTTGGTCCATGTTCTGCTTTGTCTATTTTACATTGTGATTGATCTTTTCTGTGCACATTCAGCATTAATGCATTGGTGAGGCATAGTCCAAGATCTTGTTTCGTTAGGCGACTTAGTTTGCGAATCCGCCAGGATCATCAGTGCCGCATGGGTTAATCCCAAAGCTCGTGATAGTAGGGGCCTCTCTCCCACCTGAATATATCTCCTCCCCACCCGACCCCCTTCTAATCTAAGTTGGCCTAAGCAGAGCTGTCTCCAAACATTACAAATTTCATTTCATTTAGCTGGGAAATCTAGGAATAGCTTTTCACTTAGTCGAGCAGTAAGAAAGTGTGACTTTTTATGCCATATATATATATAATACCATGCCTTGGCCCACCTTCGAAAGGTGAGAGAAGGACAGACAGAAAGGAAGGTGCGTAAGTCCCTCTTCAAATGCACTTATTTTCTCTGGTTTAAGTCGACCCATCATGAAACAAACAAACAACCGACCAACTGCAATGAAATCCTCTCCTTTCATTGCTTGACCTTCCATACAATAGGGTTATTGGCCGCCTAAAGATATGAATGTGCTTTTGAGCACCTGCATTGGAAAAATTCTAAGAGATCTATTCCTTTCTGAGAGATAGATGGCTCAGGGGGACCTAGAGATGATCATTGGAGTTGCTAATCTGTATATAATGACATGTCATCTTCCCTAGGGGTGAGGGAATTGTACCCCATTTCCCCAACATTTCTCTATTGATTTTGGTACATCTTAAAGATGGTTGGTGGGAGCCTCTAGCGATGTTGGTGCTTGCGATTGATTGCTCTGTTCCCTCTCCTCGACTCCGATTGGTTTAAAGAAAAAAAGACCGGTAACTATAGTTTCCCACCCACCCTTACCTACAATTCTATGGGGTTCCAAGGGTTTGAAAGGCTGGTGCCCACCTAAAGTTCCTGAATCGGTATCTATTCCTAAGGATGGAATCCAAATCTTCCAGTCATAATACCAACTTACTATGATGACTCTTATGTGCCAGAGAGGGACTTATGAAGAAAAGAAAATAAGCTGCTCGAGGGCCTCAATCCCTCTACATCTTGGCAGGGAAGAATGACAGAAAGAGAGGTCTTCAGTTTAGCGCTATTGGGCCTACCTTCGTTCACTTTGTGGCTCTTATGTGCTAGAGAGGATTAGAGGGGAAAGTTGGGAACTTCCCTAGAACCAATCCACTCTCTCTATTGATCGAAGAGGGACTTAGCTCAACTTTAAGTGCCATTCCCTTCATCTTCCTCCCACCCGGAACTATAGTTTCATACCCACTCGCTAAAGTTCATATCTCCCAACAGCTTAGTTTTCAAGGTCAACTTCAAAAAGGCATTCTCAACTCTCATTCCTCGTTTCATGGATAATAAAGTTGGGCCCTCTCACCCACCCCCTCTATATAGTTTATCAAAGAAGGGCGGCTTGCCAATTGGGGAGAAGGCTACAAGCATTTATTTATGGGGCTTCCATCCTTCCTTCCTTCCTCAACTCCACTGGAAGCCCGATACCGGTACGCATGTAGTGAACGACTCTCCCACCTAGGAAAACATTCGACCATAGAGCCTTCTTTATTTCTATCTTACTGGTTGGGTCGAACCAATGGTGACTCAACTAAAAGGCATTAGCCCCAGTTGCTAGTATAGCTTTATAAGGGGAAATGGCATTCATGGATTTGGCTTCTTTATCTTCATAGGAAGACTTACACTTCCCAAGATCGGGAGAGAAGGATTCAGTAGTTTGAAGTCGACCTGTCAACTAATATGCTAAAGCAAGGGGGGCCACCCACCCGGGCAGGGGCTTAAAGTTATTTTCTTCATTTCTTTTGGAGGTCGACCCCCATTAGTAATAGCTGAATGGAATGACTGTGCCGGCGAGGATAAGAGTGAATTTTATGTTCGAAGACAAGAAGGCTAAGAGAGATGAAAGTGGGTCATGCTATTATCGACATAATATGATTGGATATATCATTGTAGGTAGGAGCTTGGGCCCAGACCAGTGTGAAGCACCTATGTGTGGGATATATATACGGGAGGTAGATGAGAACCGTGAGTTTGGGATATATATATCGATATCTAACACGCCCTCCTATATTATTGTCCAAGATAAATCATTTTCGTGTCAAGGATCGATCTGTCCTTCCACCATCAATAATGGGGAGATTGATATCTGGCACGCCCTTCTATATTTGGGTTGTGAGAAATATGTTGTTGCAAGTTTTGGAGAAAACTAATTCACCCCCTCTCAGTTGTCTACCCTATTTTCATCACTTTGTTGGTGTGGTAAATAGGATTGATGCTCTTAAGGAAAAGGGGAAGATGAATATGACATATGTGAGAAAATCAAAAGAAAAGGTGGAAGACAAAAGTGACAATGGATTTGGACCCTCTCACGGTGTTGATTCTTCTTCTAGTAACTAGACACTTTGCACTATCTAAGAGAAAGAGAAAGAATCTTATGACCTCAATTGTGGTTTTGATGCTAAAGATGTTTTTAGCTTAGCAGAGTTTCTAGTATCTACCTTATCATCGATGAGGATGTGAAAGTATATAGAGGATTGATCATGCATATTAATTGATAATTTGGTCAAATTATAAAGATATTGGGGGTCCTAGAAGCTGCTATGGTGGGGAAAGTCTAGAATATGATTCTAGAATATTCAAGAAGAAATAATAAATATGAGATGAGAGAAAGATAGATGACAAAAATGGTATAAGGAGTGGTGCATCTGTATAGGGAGAGCTATTTGGGCTTTGTTTTCTCTCTCTAGATTGACATTGTTGTTGCCCTCAGGAGAATAGATATGATTGGGTCTTTCCAAAACTATATATAGAAAAAAGATATCATTGTTAGATGAATTATCGTAGTCATTTGAGATATTTCTGGAAGCGTGAGAGATAATTTGAGTAAGGCTATAATGTGTTGTGATGTATTTAATGGGAAAAAGAATTTCCAAAGAAAAAAAGAGCTTTTCAATTCTGCACTTGTTGACTTTGATGTAAAAGGGGGAGAGAATTCAATGTAGTGCCCTTCGTTTTTTAATGTGATAGTGGAAGAATGTCTTGTATTCCTTTGGTATGTAAAGATTATGTGTTATGAATCTTCATATAATTTATATGTTCTTTGTATATTACACTATCACTTTTGTACTCCTTTGTGTTTTAGATGGTAGAGTTGGTTGTTGTTATTTTTAATAGTAAGGTTTCTTGTTAGAACAGTTCCAAAGAGTGCTTGGTGGCTTTCAAATATGTGAATTTAAGTGTTGCAATTTTCAAAACATGTTATTATGGCTCATGTAATGTTTTAGTCTAGTTTTTAGGTGACAATTTCATTGGCAAGTGGAGTTATCATGTTTTGAGTTTTGTGGTGTTTTTTTTTGGTAACTCAGGGTATCCCCATATCCCAACCCAACAATCAAACTCGTTAAACATTTGTGTGTGAAAGTCAATAGAGGATTGATCATGCATATTAATGGATGATTTGGTGAAATTAACAAGATATTGGGTTCCTATAAGTTGTTATGGTGGGGCAAGTCTATAAGAAAATTTTGATAATGGAAAGCTGACAAATTAAGGAATTACTCCAAACAATGTGGCTAGAATGATTCTAGAAGATTCAAGAAGAAATGAGAAATATGAGATGAGATAAATATAGATGACGAAAATAGTATAAGGAATGGTGCATGAAATATGAGATGCGAAAAATATAGATGATGAAAATAGTATAAGGAGTGGTGCATTTGTATAGGGGGATCTATTTGGGCTTTGTTTTTGCTTTCTTGATTGACGTTGTTGTTGCCCTCAGGAGAATAGATATATATAGAAGAAAGATATCCTTGTTAGATGAAGTATTGTAGTCATTTGAGATATTTCTGGAAGGGTGAGAGATAATTTAAGTAAGGCTATAATATGTTGTGATGTATGTAATGGGAAAAAGAATTTCAAAAGAAAAAAGGGCTATTCAAATCTGCACTTGTTAAATTTGTTGTAAAAGGGGGAGAGAATTCAATATAGTGCCCTTTGTTTTTTATGTTAAAGGGAGAGAGGTATACAAGTTGAGTTTAGTTATCTTTACCATTGGTGGTACACAAGTGCTGCTATCAATAACAAAGGGGAAGAATGTTGGTAACTTGAGTTATTATATTGTGTTTCACTGATCTCAACATGCCTTGTTTTGTCATTGATGTCAAGCTATCTTGTATTGTCATTAATGTCAAAGTAGGGATGATGTAGTAGAAGTTTCAATACATAGGAAAGAGTATTTATCTATTTTGGTTTTGTTGAATTATTTTTAAAAGGATGGTATAATAGATCTTTCAATATGTAGAAAATTATATTTAAGTAGGAAAAAAACGTTAATTTGATAGTGGTAGAATGTGTTGCATTACTTTGGTATGTAAAGATTATTTGTTATGAATTTTAATAATGTCTATGTTATTTGTATATTAAACATTATAATATTTGTAGGTCATTTGTTGTTTAGATGGTAGAGTTGTGTATAACACAAGATATCACTAAGAAAGGAGGGGGGGTGAATCAGTGATTATAAAAAAATTCAAAGAATGTGTGGAACTAGAAGGATAATGAAGAAACCACAAACAAGAACACATCACATAACACTAGATATATGAGTAAAATCCAATGTGAGATAAACCTCAGTGACAAATGCTGGTGGAGATCTACTGCTCCAATCCAGCCTTACAATGAAATAACAATTTTACAATGTTTTAGGGCACCCACCCAAAGGAGCACCAACCCTTGATGTATTATGAGAATCAACTCAAGGAGCACCAACCCCTACACTGAGCACCCACTCAGTGAAAGACAATGAGATATAAAATCAATACAATGAAAAGAACCTTGTTACAAATGAGCGTTTTAACCTTTGCAACCTAATCACTTTACCAGATGAATTATTTTCCATCACACTACTTCTTCTCTACAGGATCTTAGTTCTCTCTATCTGAATCCTCCTCAACTCACCTTCTTCCTTGTTGGATCTCACGTCACACTCTCTTTGCTCTCCTCCAGTCTTTGCGTCTACCTTACAAGTTCAATATCTGCCAGTTTGATGGACTATTATGCCCTGTAATAGATTACTTGTTACATTAAACCTTGTCTGTTAAACCCTTCTTTCTGATTCTTCCTCTATCACTCAATCACTTCAATATTTTTCTATCAATGCTCAAACTGATCAACTCTCCTCTAGCATGACCATTCTTTCTCATCATAGATCTTCATCTTCTTAACTCTTTGATCTGCACATTTATACACATGCTTTCTTCCCAAAATAAAAACTCAAACTTTATGCACCTAGGGTTTTCTTCACTAACCATGATCCGTATCAAATCAAATCTCTTCTTCTTGAATTGACAACCTGCAATATTTCAACAAAAATAATTCTCTTTATTTATTCTTCCAATGAACGTTTACTATATTTAGCAAATTGGACCCTGGTCATCGGTCTTGATTTTGTCAATCACAATAAATAATCTAGTTGTTTCCTTCTCCAGATCAACAAGACAATCAGATATCATGCATTGATCATAATATCAAAAAATTAAATCTTCGCCTTTCGATCTGTTTTGAGCTACAATCCTTTACAATCAATTTGTGATTCCCTAGTCTTCATTTAATACCAACCTAGTCGATAACTACCTCGATGATTCACCATTCACCTACCACTGCATGTTCACCACCTGGAGTCTGCGTGACATCTCTATTATCATCCAACTAACTTGACAGTGTCGGTTCAAACTCGATCACCAACCAAACATACTACTGGTATACACTAACCGGTTAACCTTCATATCACACACTTCTTTGTTTTGCTGGTTAGAACATGTTATCATTTACCAGGGACAATCCTCAACCTTTTTGCGAGAGCGGAAAACACTTCAGATCATTTCATCTTGTTATCTAGATCCTTCAATTTGTTGCTTTAATTGCTTAATAGTTGACATCAACATGCTAACAATCTACAATACTCCTACTTGCATACTGATAACATCAACTTGTCAGTTAACATCAATGACAACACAATACCAACAATCTCCCACTTTGGCATTGATGTCAACACTCAATGTCAACTCACATACACAACTATACTCTTTCTCCCCCTTTGACAACAATGACAAAGGG
Organism: Cryptomeria japonica; assembly: GCF_030272615.1. Classification (NCBI taxonomy): domain Eukaryota; kingdom Viridiplantae; phylum Streptophyta; class Pinopsida; order Cupressales; family Cupressaceae; genus Cryptomeria; species Cryptomeria japonica. The sequence continues at coordinate 221,726,622 of NC_081413.1, forward strand.
CTTAGACACCAACTTAACACTGGCTCACTCTCCCCATCAAGCTGATTACAATTTTTGTAGATAGATAAATTGAATAGACAACTCCCAAAGTCTCAAACCTATCGGTGGTGCATACTATTCCTCTGAGTGTGATACTGACCTCGAGTAGCAGAACTTCTAGAATTAACAATGGTCTTTACATCCAATCCCATAGCTACTTGTACTGCAACACACACATTTGATCTCCCCTTGTGTACATGATATGGCCCACAAGTCAAAAGATGTATAGTTGTGAACTCCCCCTGAACCATAGATCTTCATACACATTTAAGTACAGAAAGATAGTGGGACTACTCCTAACTTGTGTCTGAGACACTCAAATGTGTTTTCCAGTAGAGGTTTTGTGAAGATATCAGTAATTTGTTCACTTGTAGAGACATATTCTACCTTTACTTTTTTCTCTACAACCTTATCCCTAAGAAAATGGTATTTGATAGCAATGTGCTTTGTCCTTGAGTGCATAACCAGATTCATTGAAATGTTGATTGTGCTTGTGTTATCACATGGGATAGGAATAAGGTTGGATATTTCTACCTGAATGTCATTCAGGGTCTATTTCATTCATAATACCTGAGAACAACAGGTAGCAACAGTAATATATTCTACCTCAATAGTAGATAACGAGATTGTATCCTACTTCTTGTTGTGCCATGAAACCAACTGATTACCCAAAAAGAATGTTCCACCACTTTTTCTCTTTCAGTCATCAATGCATCCTACCCAATCAGCATCAATATAGGCCTATAAAGTAAAATCTCATTTTTTTGGATAACGTAAGCCATAATTAAGTGTTTCTTGTAGGTACTTGAAGATCCTTCTAGCTGCACTCACATGTGACTATTTAGGTGCAACTTGAAATCTTGGCACCATATATATTGTCTGCACTATATCCATTCTTGAGGCAGTAAGATATAACAAACTACCAATCATGGATCTATGCAGGGTCTGATCCACTTACAACGACTCATCAACCTTGCTCAACTTGTATCTAGTCACCATGGGGGTACCAATTGGTTTGTTGTCCTCCATCTGAAAATTCTTCAACATATCTCTGACATACTTGATTTGAGAGATAAATATTCCTTTATCTTTTTATGAAATCTGCAAACCAAGAAAATATGACAACTTTCCAAGCATTGACATCTCAAACTCTAATTGCATCTGATCAGTAAAATCTTTACACAAGGTATCCTTGTTGCCTCCAAATATTATATAATCCACATACAAAACAACAATAATCATGTGATGTCCATCTTTTTTGATGTACTGATTACTATCTGCATTTCCCTTTCAGAAACCTTGCTCCCAAAGATATTTATCTAACCTTGAATACCATGCTCTTGGAGCCTGCTTCAAACCATACAATGCCTTTTTCAATCGTCGCACAAAATTTTGATCATCATGTAGTAGAAAACCTTTTGGTTGTTCTATGTATACTTCTTCATGCAAATTACCATTAAAGAAGGAAGATTTAATATCCATTTGATATACCTTGTATCCTTTGTAGTTAGAGAATGCTAAAAATATTCTAATAGCCTCAAGTCTTGCAACCGGTGCAAATGTTTCTTTAAAATCAATTCCTTCTACTTGAGAATACCCTTTTCACACTATTATTGGTTTATGCCCGACGATCTTACCTTCTATAATCATCTTATTCTGATAGACCCATTTAGTACCAATGACACTTTTACCTACTAGTCTAGGAACTAAAGTTCCCAAGTCTTGTTCTTTTCAATTGCTACAACTTTTCCTCCATTGCATCCATCCATTTCTCATTTTTGCTGGCCTCATTAAATGTTTTGGGTTCCATTTCAGTCATGAGGCAAAAATTCACTTGTTCATTGGTCCATGCAAGCCCTCTTCTTGTTTGCACACTATCATATTTATTTCCTATAATCTGCTCTTTTGGGTGATTTTTCTGCACATATCTATTAGGGGTCTTGGTGGTGCCTCTTCCTATTCACTTTCTGACTGTACCTCATCTTCATCACATGAGTGATCATATTGGTTTACTTCTATTTGTCTGCCTTTAGGTAAGTCTTCAACAACTATTACATGCACACTCTCAATGACTTCTCAATCTTTTGTTGTAGCGTCTATAGGCCTTAATATGATTTGAGTAACCCAAGAAAATACCTTGATCACTCCTAGAGTAAAAACCACCTAAACCATCTCCATTTGTTTGATGAAGCATTTACTTCTAAACACTTTTAACTATTTGACTTATGGCTTCTGATCATACCACAATTCATAAGGTGTCATTCTGCTACTTCCTCTCAGCTAAACCTAGTTCAATGTATATACAATAGTTTCAATTGCTTCTTTCTAGTACGTATCCGGTATGTTTGCTTCATTCAACATAGTTCTCTCCATCTCCTTGATAGTTCATTTTTTCCTCTCTACAACACCATTTTCTTGTGGTGTCCTTGGAGCTAAATATTGTCTTCTGATTCCATGTCTCTCATAGTAGTCATCAAACTCATATGATGTGAAGTCAACACCCCGATCAGATCTCCAACACTTCATCTTACATCCACTTTCCTTCTCAACCATCTTCTAAAAGATTTAAAACCTCTCATATGCTTGTGATTTATCACGTAGAAAGGTAACCCATGTCATTCTTGAAAAATCATCAATGAACAACATAAAGTATCTTTCACTAGCTAAAGCTCTTGTTCTGGTTGGTCCACACAGATCAGTATGCACAAGTTCTAAGGGCCTTGAGGTATTATGTTGTTTGGTCTTGAAGGTCACCTTAGTCTGCTTACCTCTTAGACATTCATCAAAAAAGGTTCTTGTCGGTTTGGTAATTTGTGGTATATCCCTTACATAGCCTTTCTTTCTCACCTTAACTAGATTATAAAAGTTTATATGGCCTAATATTTTGTGCCACATCCATCTCTCATCTACTTGTCCCATCAAGATTTGGGATTGGAAGCATTCTTTGATGTTGCATACATTTCCATCTGTGATTTTTCCTTCTGTAACAATCTGTCTAGTACTCTCCTTTCTTATCTGACAATTGGTAGATCAAAAGTGAACTTGTATCCCTTGTCACACATTTGACTCACACTCAGCAAATTAATTTTTAGGCCTTCCACATAGTATACACCACGAGGCTTCAAATTCCCATCTATGTTCAGAGTATGTTTGCCTTTTATCTTGATGGAAGAGTTGTCTTTGAACCTCACCGAACCTCCATTCAAATCTTCAAACTTGATGAACTTCTTTTTGTCTCCATTCATGTTATTGGAATAGCCACTGTCAGCTACCCATAAATTTCTTCTTCCTACATGTAGGATAGTCTGGACAATCAGACTTGACTCAGCCTTATTCTTATCCTTTTCTACCCAAAACCATTTGGCTTCCTTCTCCTTAACTACAACACCTTTCTGCTCCGGTTTTGCTTCTGGTTTCTTATCCGGTACTGACCTCTTTTTCTTAGTTATTGTGATTTTGCAATGCTTTGCAATGTGGCCAACATTTTGACAATGATAGCATTTCATATTGACATTGAAAGATGAAGTTGAAAAACTATTGTAGGATATCGACTGACCTCTCCTACATTCATAACTCCTATGACCAAACCCATTACATTGATAACAAATAACATTTATTTCCCGGAGTGCAGAAAATGGATTTCTACTTTCAAAACTATGATGGGGTTTATGCATTAAACTACAATTAGAATTTCTATATCCAAACTTAGTACACAGGTGATAGTAACCATGGAATTTGGGTACATACCAATCTTGTCTCTTTGGATTGGCAAATCTTTGTCTCACCATGTGTCTTCTTCTCATGTTATTGACTCTAGTGAACCCTTCATCATCAACCTTGGACTTGCCTTTAGGATCTGAATTTCGGTACAATGAGTGAGGCTTCAAGTTCAAGGTTTGAGCATTTTTCTTCACATGCTAATTTCTTGTAGCTTCAGCATAGGTCTTCTTCTCAGTAGCTTTGCTGACTGTAAAGGTCTATTTTTCTTTACTTTCACTTGAAGAAGTAAACTGTATCTCCTTGCCAGGTGTGTCTTTGTTGTTGGAACTTTGTCCCTCTTCAAATCCTATATCTCTGGTATCTTTTGAGGTCTTCTTATTACTCAACATCTTGTCCAAGGCTTCAGTATTTCTTTCATATTTTCTCCTCATCTTTACTTCATTCTTTCTCTATTCAAGCTCCTTTTTGACACAATTTCTTCTTCTAGATTCTCATGCTCCTTCTCCTTCTTTATCAAATCAGAGGATGTAACTTCACACATCCTTTTACATTCTTCTAACTGGAGTTTTAGATCAGAAATTGTTTTCTTTGACTCCTCCACAACTTTCTCTAAATGATCTTGTTCTTCTATAGTAGCACAGTTACACTTCTTAAGTTCCCTTCTTGTTTCTCTCAACTCCCCAACAACCCTTATGAGCTCACCTTCCAAGTCCACTTGAGCTTGAAATTCTTCATCTTCATTAGCTTGATCAACTGATTCATCTTTTCGCATGAAGAGATTAATTTCTCTTTTATCCTTACAATAGTCATCTTCTAAGGCACTTTTTTCATCTATAGCATCTTCTTCAAAAGTATACAGGTTGTTCTACTTCGGATAGCTTCTTTTTTCTTGTTAGTAGGCTTTCTTCTTTTTATCCTTACCCGAAGGTCTCCTAGTGCTTTGTTGCTCCTCTCCAGCATTCTTGTCATAGGGACATTTTGAAGCAAAGTGTCCTATTTTTCCATAGCTAAAACATTTGAAAGGAAAGTTGCCTTTGTACTTGCCGAACCCTCTTTTAAGCTTCCTTATGAAGTTTTCATCCACTGTATCTGAGTCTTCACTAATTTATTCATGAGCAATTTCTTCCTTACCCTTTTGATGGAGTTGAAAGGATCCTCTTTCCTTGAAGTTTCTTCACCGTTTGTTCTCACCTCAAAAGTAGGTAGGGACCCAAATAAGTCATCCATTGAAAAGGTTTTTAGATCCTTGGATTCTTCTATTGTAGAGACCTTTGTATCATACTTAGATGTGAGTGATCTAAGTACCTTTTTGACAATAACTTCATCAGATATATCCTCTCCAAGTCTTCTAATAGTATTTACCATTTCATCAATTGTTTGAAGATAATAGACAATCTTTTCTTCATCTTTCCCTTTGAAGTGTTCAAGTTCAGCTCTGAGTCTTTGCAGTTTAGCCTCCTTGACCTTAACATATCCTTCAAATAATCTCTTCAACTTATCCTAAGTTTCCTTTGCAGAAGAGATGTGCATAACTTTAACAATACACTAAGAATAGCATGCTTGGCCTTGGCATTGTTTTCATACTCCTTCTTAGCATCTGTATCTATATGGGAGCATTAGAGATAATATACCCATTCTTCATAGATATCCAAACATCAAAACCTTGGGAAGATAGATAAGTTTCCATTCTTCTTCTCTAGAAGGCATAGTTGGCACCATCAAACATGGGAGCTTTGGAGGAGGAGGATTCATTCCTTGCCATTGTGTTCTTAAACTAGAATCTACCAAAGATAGAGAAAGCTTTGACAAACAGAGAACCTAAGGCTCTCATACCAATTGTAGAATACAATCAATATAATGAAAATAACCTTGTTACAAATGAGTTTTGTAACCTTTGCAACCTATTCACTCTGTCGGTTGAACTATTTTCTGTTGCACAGCTTCTTTTGTACCAGATTTTAGTTCTCTTTGTTTGAATCCTCTTCAACTCAACTTCTTCCTAGCTAGATATCCTCTCACACTCTCTCTTCTCTCCTTCACTCTTTGCGCTACGTTACCAATTCAATATTTATCGGTTTGATGGACTGTTATGCTCTCTAAAAGTTTACCGGTTACCGTAAACCTTTCTGGTTAAACCCTTCTTGTTGGTTCTTCTTCTATCACTCAGTCACTTCAATATTTTACTAGCAATGCTCAGACTGATCAACTCTTGTTTATCATGATCACTCTTTCACATCACACATCCTCATCTCTTAAGTCTTTGATGTGCACATTTATACACATACTTTCCCTCCAAAATAAAAACTCAAACTTTACATGCTTATAGTTTTCTTTACTAACCATGATCTATATCAAATAAGATCTCATCTTCTTCAATAGACAACCTGTAATAGTTCAAAAAAAATATTTGTCCTTATTTATTCTTCCAACGAACATTTACTATATCTAGAATATAGGACCCTGTTCATCAATCTTGATATTGTCGATCACAATAAATGATCTTGTTGTTTCCTTCTCCAGATCAACAAGTCAATCAGATGTCCTACATCAATCATAATATCAAAAAATAAAATCTCTGCCTTTTGATTTTATTCAAACTTCAATCCTCTGCAATTGATATGTGATTTTCATAGTCTTTATTTAATACCGACCTAGTCGGAAACTACCTCGACGATGTACCATTCACTTACCATTGCATGTTCACCACCTAGAGTCCACGTGACATCTCTGTGAGCATCCAACTCACTTGACTGTGCTGGTTCAAACTCGGTCACCGACCAAACACACTGCTAGTATACACTAACTGGTTAACCTTTATATCATTTACTTCTCAATTCTGTTAGTTAGAACATGTTATCATTTATCCGTGATAGTCCTCAACCATTTTATCAGAGTGGCAAACACTTCACATCCTTTCATCTTCTTATCCAAGTCCTTCAATTTGTTGCTTTACTTGCTTATTGGTTGACATACTTACTAGTGGACATCAACATGCCAACAATCTATAATAGTAAGGTTTCTTGTTAGAACAGGTCCAAAGAGCACTTGGTGGCTTTCAGATATGTAGATTTAAGTGTTGAAATTTGCAAAACATGTTCATTTGGCTTGTGTAATGTTTTAGTCCATTTTTAGGTGATGAATTCATTGGCAAGTGGAGTTATGATGTTTTGATTTTTGTGTTTTTTTTTTGGTAACTTAGGGTATCTGCACATCCCATCCCAATAACCAAACTTAATAAACCTTACCCTGTCTATTAACAAACACGTTGGGCTTGGGAGAGGGGCAAGCTAGGGATAGACTAGTCCCTAAGGATGGACCAAGAAGCCTTCTATCCAAACCCATCAAGTGAGTACAAGGCCTCGAAGTCAAACACAAAACCAATGAGGAGAAAACCCATGACCCAATCCAACTACACTACCTCACCATGCTTGAGTTTTGTGTTTTTCTCTAGTTTGGTTTTTAAGTAATTATGGTGTTGTATCCTACTTGGCTCATATTATTTTGGTTTTGGTTTTCTTCGGAGGATGATTCTAGTTTGTGTTTTGGGTCTTACCATCGTATGTGTAGATCCACATTGTACAATTTACATTTAAATTTTATATTTTTGCTGAGTACTTAACACAGTTCAATGTTTATCTACATGTTTCATTTGATGCCAATCTTGGAAGATGTGTTAGCATGTGCCGCTCATTCAAATAATTTGGAAATAATATGTCATGTTTTTTTTGTGTCCTCTCTATCTATTGAGGTGGATCAAAATGAATATTTTAGGTTTGGATGGCCAAATTCATGTAACATTGACTATCTTATTTGTGGTCAACCTAGTTAAGGGCTTAAATGATTTATCTTGTATATAAAAGGAGTGCAGATCTGTATGAGTGAAGGTATGTAATGAGTGTGAATTGGAAAACAATAAAATTTTATGGGTTGCAAGGATATGTAATGTCGAGGATGTGCAAAAGTGAATTTTGAAAAGCTTTGCTGATAATATCTTCTATTTTGAGATATAGTTTGAATTTATATGTATTTTTTATGATCTTGGTTACTTGACATAGTGGTTCAAGGACAATTTCATGATCATAAGATTCCATTTGTTTCAATTGATTTATTCCTTTGTCTGTCAAAAGAGAATGGGTCGCTTGGCAACTTTCTATATCTTACCTTGAGACAACATGTTTTAGTCATTTGTATCTTTCCCTAAGGTTGTGGACCCTAGTTTTGCAAGTCCTTTGAGGAGCATTGAGTTCCAAAGGCAACATTGTAATAAATTGTATTCATAATATTGTTAGTTTTATTCTTGGTCTGGTTTTTTCCTACTTGTATTTTGCATGTAATTAGTTTTCATATGTTTGATGTGCATGGTACTTTCTTGATTTATTACTGTTGTGATTATATAGTTAATGTTTAAATTTTAAAGATTTGATACTAGTTTCTAGATTGACATTGTTCTTGCCCTCATGAGAATAGATATGGTTGAGCTTTTCAAACAATACATATAGAAGAAATATATCCTTGTTAGATGAAGTATTGTATTCATTTGAGATATTTATGGAAGGGTGAGAGATAATTTGAGTAAGGCTATAATATGTTGTGATTTATTTAATGGGAAAAAGAATTTCAAAAGAAGAAAAGGGCTATTCAAATCTATGCTTGTTGAATTTGATGTATAAGAGGGAGAGAATTCAATATAGTTCCCTTCTTTTTGGATGTCAAAGGGAGAGAGGTATACAAGTTCAGTTTAGTTATCTTTAACATTGGTGGTAGACAAGTGTTGCCATGAATAACAAAGGGCAAGAATGTTGGTAACTTGAGTTATTATGTTGTGTTTCATTCATCTCAAAATGCCTTGTTTAGGCATTGATGTCAACCTATCTTGTGTTGTCATTAATATAAATTAAGGATTATGTCATAGAAGTTTCAATACATAGGAAAGAGTATTTATCTATTCTGGTTTTGTTGAAGTATTTTTAAAAGGAGGTAATAATAGAACTTTCAATATATAGAAAACAATATTTAAGTAGTAAAAAAATTTAATGTGATAGTGGAAGAATGTCTTGCATTCCTTTTGTAGGTATAGATTATGTGTTATGAATCTTAATATAATGTCTATGTTCTTTGTATATTACACTATCAGATTTGTAGGTCCCTTGTTGTTTAGATGGAAGAGTTGTGTAGAACAGAAGATATCACTGAGACGGTGGGGGAGTGAATAAGTGATTATAAATAATTACAAACAATGTGTGCAACCCATAGGATAATGAAAATGCTAACAAGGAACCACACACAAGAGCACATCACATAACACCGGATATACGAACAAAACCCAATGTGGGAAAAACCTTGGTGAGAAATGTTGCTAGAGATCTACTACTCCAATCCAACCTCACAATTAAATAATAGTTTTACAATTTTTTAGGGCACTAACCCAAGGAGCACCAACCCCTAACAATGTATGGGTACCTACCCAAAGAAGCACCAACCGCTGGTCTATTATGAGCACCAAATCAAGGAGCACCAACCCCTACACTGAAAAACACCTTGTTACAAATGAGTTTCTTACAAGCTAGATCTCCTCTCACACTCTCTCTTCTCTCCTTCACTCTTCATGGCTACCTTACCAGTTTAATATTTGTTGGTTTGATAGACTGTTATGCTGTGTAATAGTTTACTAGTTACCTTAATCATCACACATCCTCATCTACTTAAGTATTTGGTCAACACATTTATACACATGCTTTCCTACCAAAATAAAAACTCAAACTTTATGTGCCTAGGGTTTTCTTCACCGACCACGATCCATGTGAAATGGATTCTCATCTTCTTGGATTCACAACCTATAATAATTCAACAAAATGCTTTGTCCTTATTTATTCTTCCAATGAACATTTACTATATTTTGCAAAATGGACCCTGTTCATCGGTCTTGATTTTGTTGATCACAATAAATGATCTAGTTGTTTCCTTCTCTAGATCAACAAGATGATTAGATGTCATGCGTTGATCATAATATCAAAAAATAAAATCTCTGCCTTTCTATCTTCTTCGATTCGCAATCCTCTGCAATGAATCTAGGATTTTCGCAGTCTTTATAATGACCTCACATAGAAAAACTTCTAGAATTAACCCTGGTGTTTACATCCAATCTCGTAGTTTCTTGTACTAAAACACACACATCTGATCTCCTCCTATGTACAACATATGGTCCAAGAGTCAAAAGATCTATAGCTGTAAACTCCCCCTGAACCATAGATCTCCATATACATTTAAGTGCAGAAAGATGGTGGGACTACTCGTAACTTGTGTCTTAGATACTCAGATGTGTTTTCCAGTAGAGGTTTTGTGAAGATATCAATAATTTTTTCACTTGTAGGGATATATTCTATCTTTACTTCTTTCTCTACAACCATCTCTCTAAAAAAATGGTATTTGATGACAATGTACTTTATCCTTGAGTTGAAATGTTGATTGTGCTTGAGTTATCACACCATATAGGAATAGGGTCAGATATTTCTACCTGAATGTCCTTGAGGGTCTATTTCATTTATAACACCTGAGAACAACATATAGCAACAACAATATATTATGCCTCAGCAGTAGGTAAGGAGATTGAATGATACTTCTTGTTGTGCCATGAAACCAACCAGTTACCTAAAAAGAATGTTCCACCACTTGCTCTCTTTCATTCATCAATGCAACCTACCCAATTAGCATCAGCGTAGGCCTGTAACATGAAATCTCCTTGCTTTGGATACCATAACCCATAATTAAGTGTTCCTTGTAGGTACTTGAAGATCCTTTCGAATGCATTCACATGTGATTATTTAGGTGTAGCTTGAAATCTTGCCACCATACATACTTCCTACACTATATCTAGTCTTGAGGCAGTAAGATATAACAAACTACCAATCATGGATCTATATAGGGTTTGATCCACTTCCACTGACTGATCAACCTTGCTCAACTTGCATCTGGTCACCATGGGGGTACTAACCGGTTTGTTGTCCTCCATCTGAAACTTCCTCAACATATCTCTGTCATACTTGATTTGAGAGGTAAATATTCCTTTATCTTGTTGTGAAATCTGCAAACCAAGAAAATATGACAACTCTCCAAGTATTGACATCTCAAACTTTGATTGCATCTAATCAGAAAACTCTTTACACAAGGTATCCTTGTTGCCTCCAAATATTATATAATCCACATACAAAACAACAATAATCATGTCATGTCCATCTTCTTTGATGTACAGATTACTATCTGCATTTCCCTTTCTAAAACCTTGCTCCCAAAGATACTTACATAACCTTGAATACCATGCTCTTCGAGCCTACTTTAAACCATACAATGCCTTTTTTAATCAATGCACAAAAGTTTCATCATCATGAAGTAGAAAACCTTCTGGTTGTTCTATGTAGACTTCTTCTTCCAAATTACCATTAAGGAAGATAGATTTAACGTCCATTTGGTTTTTTTTCCTCCTTTCTAAATTGAAATAGGATTTGTAGTTGTGAAATTAGGGAAAAACAATGAATAATTGAAGTATGCTATCAAAAATAGATTGATACAAATGTCTCATGGAGCCACCAACTAAGATTTGGGCAAAAGACTATGTTTAGAACATGTTCTGAGAAGTTCAGCTTGATTTTTCAGGACCTAGTAGCACACTTTTGCCTTTGTCCTCCAAATTTTCCTCCATCAAAAGTTTAACATGTTCATTACTATCAAATTTGCCAAAATTTTTGAGTATAGCTCTATTGCGACATAATCATACATTGCCCCATTAAAAATGGGGACCCCTCTTTTTCTTATCATTGTCGTAGAATAGGGTGTCTTAATTTAGTGTAAAGTTAGAGTCTAAAATTAAAAAACCCCAAAAAATTAAAAACTTAAAAAATTGAAACAAAAAAATTAAAATTTCAAAAATATGAAAAAATTAAACAATTAAAAAATTGAAATACAATAATAAATTAAAAAAATGAAAATTTTGACGCGTACAAAAAATACGTCATGCATGGCCTTTGCACTTGTCAAGCTTTACTTTCACATGTGTTGCGGATTGTGGTCACCCACCACCTTCACATGTCGCGTTTGCACCTTGCTTTGAAATACATTGTGTGTTGTTGTCACATGCTACCTTCACGATCGTCATGTGTTGTTTTCACATATGTTGCGCTTTGATTGCGCATGCGTCACTTTCACACTTAATCATCACACATTGCCTTTGCACTTTGCTTTCGTGCATCACCTTTACACATTGCTTTCACGAAGCCTTTACACTTATGTATTTTTACATACGTTGCACGAAGCCTTTACACTTATGTATTTTTACATACGTTGCACGAAGCCTTTACACTTATGTGATAACCTTGCACTCTTCATACCTCACACGCATCACGCATTGAAGACTTAATCAATCAATGAAGAAGAGATCTCGAGATGAATGAAGAACAAAGGAAATGATAATGCCTTGCAAATGCTTTACGAGCGCTACCTCCACACTCACATTACGCGACGTATTCTTCACATTGCATTCAGCATGACAACTCAAGAAGTCAATGAAAGAATTTTCAATTAAATGCATTCCATATTCAAGTTCAACGAAGCTCGCAAAATGAGGTTTGATGCATCTCAAATGTGAACAATTGTAAGACCTTTCATAGGTCAAGAGACATGGATGATTAAGAGACATTTAACAAAAATGAACTATATTGCATTTGGTAATTCAAAGACATTTAATCTTTAGGTGATGACATTATATTTCTATTTTCCTAATTAACATATTCATGATGCAAAGGTATAATTTACAAATTAACATATTCATGATGCAAAGGTACAATTTACAAATGTATTGTTTGTTCACTTCACATTTTCATATATTTTATATCAAGATATTGAAGATGTAAGTAAGGACACTTATAAAAATAAATATAACTTAATTTTTTTTTCAATAAATATTCTTTCTTAATGTGTATCTTTTATTTATATATTTATATATTTCTTTTCTTAATTGATATGTCCCATATAGCATTATTTACAAGAAAAACTTTAACGACTTAACTCATTAATTCATCTTCTAGTCATGATATTATTTTTTTACATTTATTAACGTGAACTCTTTTATATTCATTTTATGTCCATCATGTTTTCATTGGTCCTTTACTATTTCACCTCAGACGATGTTTAAGAATATCAATCAATCTAACTCAACTCTTCTCTCAATTGTAAACATATATTTATTTAAACAATGCAACCATCAAACAGGTGGTTACAGTTTTAATCGCCATTCATCCTGAAAACCTAATAAATGAATGGATGAACAAGAAATGAGGAGAGGAAGGAATTACAGAAAATAATAGGTTTTATTTGTTATGTCTAAAAGATAATGTATAAAAGATATTCACAAAAGCATAAGAATGCAATGATATTTATATTGTAACTTCTTGTTATACTAGTTGGAGTGGATATTTCTACATTAACACTTTTGATTAATGACATTTTTAATATGTGATTATATGTAAGTAAAGGGGGGACAAATCTATATGTGCCAAATTTAACTTCAAATTCTACTACATCATTAGAATTATTACCATGTCATATTATCATCAAACTAATTATGAAACTAGAAATTATGTTGAAATTAAGTCGAAATTAAGATCTAGGGTTTCATACATAAGAGTTCTATTTCTTCATTTGAAGGAATGAGATCGAATATAGAAAAAATCTATTGGAGCAAGCATAACGAGCATTCTATGTAGTGAAAGAGAAGCCTATGTGGAGTATTCAACAAAATTCAAAAAAATTCAACATCATTTCATCAAGCATTCATCATCAATTAGGAGCTTTGAAGACATTGAAGAGTAATAGGAGATCTTGTGGCAATATCTCTCCCTTTGGGATTGGTATTATTTCATGTTATTTTCATGTCTTCATATTAACCTCTTTACATAAACTTGCATATTTACATTCATCCTTTGCATCACTTTGCATCATTGATTTAGAGCATTTACTTTGTCAATTACGAGCATTTAGGGTTTACTCTTTAGGGTTGCTCTAGATTGTTTGATTTCACTTTAGGTTCTTGCATGCACACAAGGTTCTAGCACACACATTTTCAGTTCACTATCGGCTATTTGTGGAGGTGGAAATCACTAACACAAGGATTTGACTAAGGCAAAACCTTATATAGCCATGCAAAACCCTATTTTTAGTTGCAGGTACAAGTATAGGATTCGATCCTCGCTGCAATTTTCAGGTTCGACAAAGCACACAAACACAGTATTGAAGAACAAATTTTAGCAGAAATCACTGGGATAGGGGCGTGGCACCCCGGTCCTTCCAAGAAAAGGGGTGTGGCACCCTTGTCCTCTTTGGGCACCCTAGTCCTACACCCTGGTCCTCTCTGGGTGCCCTAGTCCTGCACCTTGGTCCTTTCTGGGTACCCTAGTCCTTTCTGGGCACCCTGGTCCTCTTTGGGTGTAGTGGTCCTTTCTGGTTTCCTTGGTCCTATGCCCTAGTCAGTCCAGTTTCAGGTGAAATTTGGCAAGGTGGAAGCTCGAAACATCATAATTGCATCCTCCCAGTTGTAGGATTCTCTTAGATCATCAGGGACAGTGGCGTGGCACCCTCATCCTGGTTAGTTTGTCTTAGTTTGTAGCATTAGGTACACATAAAAAATCCTCCCCTTTTCATGCTTTTAGTATCTTAGTTTCAGATCTGGAAGTTTGTGCAATTCTGAGTTCATTTATGCTTCATTCTTTATCTCATAATCTAGTTTATCATTCAAACCCTAGTTTTTCTCATCATTTGTAACAAGAGGAATAGAAAACCTAAGGGATAATCCTTGGATCTCCCTTTTTCACAAGAAGTAGCCAAAGCGATCTATCTCCCTAGGTTCTTTCGTATTCCCAATGTGTTGGCTAAAGTGGGATTAGGTCCTAGTCGCCTGATCTCCATTTTCCTGCCCCCACATTCTGGTGAACCCAATGTGAATCCAAACTTCTTTAATTCTGATTTATGTTGTTAGATATGAGTATTTTTTTCTATTTCAAATTTAAATTTACATTTACATGTTTCAATTTCTTGCAAATTTAAAAAAAATTAGAGGTTAATTTTTTTAAAACCCTAATTTTTCAATTCACAATTGAACTTGTGGATAGCTTAATTTGTATCATTAATTTCAGATATGATTTAGGAACTCATTTCACTTATAATTTTAATTTTCTAAATCAACATTTACAGTGCTTGCATTGGTTAAAATTTAACATTTTCTTCTATTTTGCATATATTATCATTCGAAAGAGGAAAATTTGTCATGATGCATTCATTTCTTAAATGTGATAATGGGTTAGCTTCCCCTATTTCAATTTTTCAATCACTTAAAGAACCTCCTCCTATCTATGACAACATTTTAGTTCCTAAAAGAGTTGTTACCCACCGCTTCAAAACTCTCCCATGTTCTGAAGATGAAGATTTGAAGAGTGATCTTGACAATTCTCCTAAAATGTGCCCTTCTCATCTAGCTATCTTAGAGGAAGAGGATGATATCATAAACACTTTTCTTAATGTTACCTTACCTTACTTAAATGATGCCACTCTAAGTGAAAAGGTATTGATGGACATTGACTTATCTTCTTCTAAACTTGGTCTTACCAATGGGGGCATGTTAGTACAACAAGAGGTTATGGATACTTCTTCCAAAGATCTCCTTCCTAAGAATTAATCTTTAGAGAAATATGTTCATCTCCCTCCTAAAGAATACTGCCCTCATGAGGTTCATTTTGTGCAATAAGATGGTATTGTCCCTACCTTTCCTTGTGATGTCATTTCCTCTTTTGATTCCAACAAAATTCCCACTAGAGATAATACATTAATGATAAATGCTTTCCCTTCTCCTAAAGTTTGCGTTACCCCTAAAGATGCCTTAGAGAAAGAAGATCAAATCATAATAAATTTCCTTAATGCTCTCTCCCCTAAATATCCTATTGAAGACATTTTGAGAAAAGAGGATGATTTAAATACATATAGTGATTCTCTCCTTCCTAAGGATGAAGAATTAATGAACAATGTTATCCCTTCTCCCAAAATTGGCAATATCAATAAGGACAGCTTTATGCAAATATTTCTAATACTTTTCCTAATGACCTCACTATTTGGGAAGAACCATTAGAAGAAGGTGTTGATTATTCTCTCCCCCCTGAGAGAACCCTAGCCAAAGGGGATAAAATCATGATTGATAACTCTCTTGATAGCATCTCACCTTCCATGAATCTCAATCATTTTTTCTCTATAGGTAAAGAATCTCCCTCTCCTCAACTTGGTTCTACTCATAAGGATACCCTAGTTCAAGATAAGATGGTTAACATCTATTTCAAAGATCTCCCTCTCAAAGGTGAGATTTTAAAGAGTAATGTTAATCCTTCTCCTAGATATTTTATTCCCCATGTAGATTCTTTGGTGATAGAGGATGATATGACCTTTCCTAAAATGCCAATGCCTACTTCTAGTCTCCCTCCTAAAATTGGTCTTATCCTTGATAACATTTTAGTGCAAGGAGAGACTATCAATAATTTTTCCAACAACCTTTTTCATTCTTCTTCTAAGGACACCTTTGATATTCCTAAACCATCCTCAATCAATTTGATACATGTGAATGAAACACCTAATAAACCCCTCTTCATAGTTCAAGGTTCTTGTCCTTCTCAAAGTTGCCAATGTAAGCCTATCTTAGTGTTTCAAGGTGGTTATGCTGATGATTCATTTTGTACTCCTAAGAAACCTATTCTTACTTTGCAAGGAGGTTATCCTACTAAGATCCCTTATGAGTATGCTAAGAAAATTATTGGAGAGAGTTACAATACGATTTCTCATACCTACAACACAAGAAACAATAGGGAACTTAATCCCCCTCTAGTTATCCCAACTTCACTTCCTCCCTCTGAACCTAACCTTCCACAAGCACCTCATATATCAAATATTAGCAAGAAGTATGATCTCATTGAACAACTTAAAGCCACTCCTGCTAAGATTTCTATTTGGGACTTGGTTCAAACTTCACGTGCTTATCATGGGATGTGACAAGATGCTTTGAAAAACTTAGATGTCCCACCTGCAATGACACCTAATAACATGTCCGCTTTGATTGATCCTACAAATAAATCCAAATCTCAAATTGTATTCACACAACATGAGTTACCTTCTTGTGAAATTCAACATCAATATGATCCTCTTATGATTGTGGTTATTATCCATTATATTCCTATAAGATGAGCCCTTGTGGATAATGGATCTGGCCTTAATGTTTGTGGTGTGGACTTATTGGATAAGATTAAAGTGGATCATTCTCTCATCGAGCCTATTTCCATGACTATTCGAGGATTTGATAATGTTGCTAAACAATGTCTAGGTGTCATAACCTTGCCTATTAAGGTCGGTCCTTTTTTGTTACCTACACCTATTCATGTTATGCCTGGTAATTTTACATATAGCCTTCTATTAGGGAGACCTTGGATTCATAGCATGTAATCTATCCCCTTAACTTTGCATAGGCAAGTCAAATTCATTTATAACAATACGACATACACCTTATTAGCTGATACCAAATCTCAAGAACCATTAAAATTTAGATATTCTTGTTCAACTACTTCCCATTCTTCTCTCAATAGAATCTTGTTATCTCTCCCTCTCCCTCCCTCTTCCCCCCTCAGATTATTTTAGTTTTTATTACCAACCACTTTGGTAACAAAAATTGTAACATATTGTCATGTCTTGGTATTTAAAGATATCTAATATTATACTAAATCATATGATGTAAGAACATAATGCTTAAACAAGGAGAGCTTATTTAGCATGCAAGTTGTTTATATACAAATGGTGTATATTTTGATTCTTTCCCCTTTAGGCTATTATATTTTCTAAATCTCTCTATCTCTCCCTCCCCCGGTCCCTCCTATCCCTTATCTATGTCTAATACTCTCCCATTCACTTCACGTATATCTCTATCCCTCCCTCTGTCTATCTCCCCCTCTATATCTCTATATCTACTTCTCTCTATTTGTTTAAATCTCATAATTTTTCTCTCCCTCTCCCCTTTTCTCTATATCTCCTTATATCTCTATATCTCTATATCTCTATCTCTCTCTATTTGGGCTTTATGTGTTAGTTCTTTTCTTCTTCTATAATTGTTTTGATTGTTGAGATTTCTCTTGGGGTGATTCTATATTGTTGCTTCTATTAAAATACATTCTCATTGATATTCCTACTAAAAGAAAATCTCTTTATCTTTTGTAACTCTTAGAATTTAAATATTTTATTATTAGTGAGAATTTTAGGTAGAATAGATTTATCTTTTCTTCCAAGATGATAACTAAAATATTTTTCTAAAAAAAATATTATAAAAATTACAACAATTTTAACAATATGTCTCTAGGATAATAGGTGCACCATCTTTTATTTAGAATTCAATTGCACCATGTTTTATTCACAATTCAATCAATTATATCTGTCGAATTAATGGAAATGAAATAGTGAATGAAGGGAACATTAGGAGATGATCCAGTTTTTTTTTTTTTATTTAAATATAAAATGGAAAAGAAGACGAATGAGTATGGATTTCAGTGGCTGTCATTTTGTAGAAACTCTAAAGAAATGTGCCTTGTTCAGGTCTGATAAAACATCTTCTGATGGGCATTGTGGCACGTGGCTGAGTTAGACATGCACCCACTTATCCGCCATTTCAGGGGACTTTTGTGCACATGAAACCTCACATTTGGCTGAGACATGCACCATAAATATTATCAACAACACAAGAAGAAGAGTTATTAGTTTCATATGCATTGAATTCTCCATAGTTTTAAAGTCAAATTGGCACAAAAAAGTATTTATGTTTCAATTGAATAACAAGTTCATAGGTGAAGATCGATATGAAATTGAAGGAAATTATTAATTAATTAAATAATCAAATAGTCACAACACCACAAGATGGCCAGAACTCAATATACCAACACCATAACTCATGCCAAGATACTCAACTGACAAGGATGACAACTTAAGCCTATAGTGTATAGAGGGATCTCATGCAATCCCCAACAACTTGCGATTGGGATAAAGACACATGAAGACTTGTGAGACTAGGTGAAGTCGATGTCTAGTGCCTACAATCCTGCAACCACCAATAACCATGATACTACATATACAATAATATATTATAAATTATCAAACAAGTGATAAAGAATCCCAATGTCATATCATGCTCATAATGAGTGGTATGACATTGTCCCTATCACACATATAGTAGTAAGAAACTCACAAACACCATAGCATCATCTCATCCAATATAATCATAAAGTGGGGTTAGCATAATAAATATTTCATCATAATCTCATAAGCAATGTAACCCATCCAAGAATGGTAAGTGCATTTAGTCTTGGTACTCCAATAGCTTAGATTATTCCATATTAATTTCTTGCAACAACACCTACCCCCAAAACTCCAAGATTACCTTTAGAGGCATTGTCAAAATTGTTTTTCACCCAACCTTTACTAGGTCTTTCCAACATTTCCTTCTTTCTTTGTAGCAAAGTAGGATCAACCGTAGAAGTCCCTTTAAAAGGCCCGAACTTCAGCAGTGGCCATAATGGCACTTATTTATTTGGTTTAATATTTAATAATAAGTACAAGAATTTTATTAAATGAAATTTAGATAACTTTCAAAATTTTAACATAATAAAAATTTGGTCTTATAATTAAAGAGAAGAATATTATTATTTTAAAATAAATATCTTGATATTTATCCTAATTAATATAATCTATAATTAAATTTAATATTATATATTAAATAATAAATATATTAAACTTCATGGAGCTCTTTATAAGGCCATGCTGAGCTTCTAGGAAGGATAGTGGATGTTTATGTTCTCTTGTGTATTTGTAATTCCCATTGGAATTGAGTGTTCTGGTTGTTGTTTCAAAGGTGCAAGATCCTCCCCATTCTAGCACTCACAGTTTTAGTGGGAGTCATTCCTCACCCCAGTCTACCATTGGAAATATCATTTTGATATTTCACTTTGTGCTCCAGACTTATGACGTCTTCTTGCAAAAACAAATTTTTGTATATAGATATAATATGGGAATACAAGTCTTCAATTGTTAGCAATCTGTTTCTATAGTTTTCATATGCCTTGATCTACGATCTCATAGATCATACAATATCATAGAGAAAAGAACCATCACCATAGAAAGGTAATACTCATTCTATAACAATGCAAATGATTAAAAAAAATATCAACATATTACTTCGGACATCCAAGAGTACTCAGAAAACATAACACGATCTCTGGACATTAACCCAAGACAAACAAAGAACTGATAAATCCAAACAGAATACTCAAAGATTTGGTAAACTAACTCAGAAGATTAAAATAACCAAATTTACACATTTTTTTAGTAGGTTAGCATATATACCTAATTGAAAAACATATCTATTGAGTCCTAGAACACATATATCCTAATCTATGACGAATTCATCAAATCCTATGGTGCATTCATAATTTTTCAGTGTATTTGATTCACTCTACAACACATATGAGAAACAAAACAATGCATTTGACAGGTAAAATAATGCATATACTTAAGGAAATAGAGCATATGTCCTTTTAGCGCATTTGCTCAGAAAACTCAAACAAAAACATGAAACTTAGGAAAATAAAATAAAATGATTCAAGTATAAAAAATTTACAAATAAAGGCTCAATATAGATGCCCAGATCATAGGAAACAAATGATATAAATAAAACACTGAACCATAAACCATAATAAAAGATTTCAACATAAATGGTGGACACGACATTGATCCAGAACACATAAAACTATATAGAATAAATAATTTCCTGACTCCTCCAACAACAACAAGGATGTAACAGAAACCAAATCTCAAATCCTATCCAAAACATAACTCACAGGAAGCCAAGAATGCACAAACAATGTTTGCAGAGTCAGCCATTCCCGGTTGTGCACAACTACAATACAAAATATTTTCCCCAATCCATATAGTTGAAACTATAGAATATATTATATATGATAAAAAATCAAATTTAAACTATAAAAACCTATATGAGATATTCTTCCCAAAACTCCCGAGAATACGTAAAAAAGACAATCTTTTTAAAACAGAAAATGTAAGAGAAAGAAATCTTCCGACTTGGTGAAAATTTGAAAATGAGAGGATGGATTTGCTACAAAAGATCCAACAAGCCATAATCCAAATTCCTCCAAAAAATCTAAGTCCAAAATCGTTGTAAAACACTTCCTGAGCCAACCCCCAGAATATCATAGTAAAGCAAATAAATAGAAAACAAGGCCAAAACCATAGAATATGTTGGCAAATCAAAATAACATCAAAAATAATATTTCTTACCAACCCATAACAAAACCCAAGGCAGAAATAAATAAGATATTATTGAATTAACTTACCCAAAAATTCAGCCAATAGAATAAGAGGGTAAGTACAAATATATATTAATTATCCCAAAGTGTACAAAGATAAATAATAATAATACTCATGGGCACAATCTATACAAAGCCCAATAAATAAATATAATAAACCAAGGGCTATAAATAAATTAAAACCATAAATAAATAATCAAAGGCTATATAACAATATTAATAATTCTTAAAGACAATAAATAATAAATATCCAATGATGTAAAATAATTGAATCAATTAATAACTAAATCAATCAATAACATAACACTCCAAGCTTAACATCAAAAAGGCATCCAGGAGATCACTCAACACTAAACAACAACTCATGCAAGACTGACAAGGGTAATCAATCTTAGACCTAGAGTGTAGAATTGGATTTTATGTCATCTTCGATCCACTTGCCATTGGGATAATATAGACTCAGACCTGTGAAGCCAGGTGGATTCTATGTTTGGTACCTACAAATCATACATCCACAAAGCCATGATACAACATATATTATATATAATACAAGCAAGTGATAGAGAATCACAACGACACATCCTGCTCACAATGAGTGATGTGACATCATCCCTATTAGGAAGACAATAGAAGACACTCACAAAAAATCAAGGAATATCATAATTGATCTCACATCAAGAATTAGGGTTAGTACATCATAAAATATTCTTAGACCATCATAAGAGAGTATTAACAACAAATACAAAGACATACATATAAGTCGTCAAATGAGCACATATCATCATAATAACCCATATAACAATCCATAACCTCGTCATCTTGTTGGCTTGATGATGATTTTTGTATTGGATGACTTTATGTGTTGTCATTGATGGCACATATACATACATATGTTCACATTGTCATAGTCATCTTGGTTAAGACAAACGGGCACTACTCCTAAGTCTTAGTATTGCAAACTGGTATCATTTGTATAGAGAGGTCCAACTGGTATATGTAGACAACCGGTATATGCATGAATGACAATTATTTTTTGTCATTTTCACTGACACCAGTTTGGAGAGACTACGAAGATCAACAAAGAGGCAAATAGAGGACAATCAGTCTACGAGTTGGAAGCGGTTAACACTCAACATTTATCGGTGTTCCAACTAGTCTCATTCAGTGTGTGATGAGTTATCACTGGTTGTGATAAGTTATCTCCAATTGATAGATTTGGTGGTAATCCATGATGTGCTATGTAAGATTGTCCAGATACACTGAACCTAGGAAATTGTGATGAACTATTTTTATGATGTGAGATACAAGTGATGAGTTGATGCAATTTATTGAAGGAGTTGTAGAGTATGTCGGTGATGTAGTATTGAGTGAGCAGAAGAGGATCTATACAAGAAAGATGTGCTATTTATAGGTCATACCACCTGTTGTTTTCTTATCACTACAATAGGTAAATCCCCTAATTGGGTAAGCTCTAACAAGCTTCGTTGTACAAATCCTCTCACTAGGTGATCCATTAGTTTGGGTTTGAAATCCTCTACTAAGGTTACTCCTAAATGGGTACTACCTTTAATGGGGTATAGCTCCTAATAGGGCTTTGGGATCTTTAACAGAATTCACTCCTAGCAGATCACTTTCTAGACCTTAATCGGTCAATTATCTATTTCTGTAGATATTTAACTTGTGAGTCCCATCTCACCGTGGTTTTTCCCAATGGGATATTCCATGTATAAACACTTGTGTTATGGTGGATGTTTTACTTGTTGTGGATACTTTTATATCACTTTGGATTGCATGCATAGTTTTAAGTAAACTGGTTAATTGTTTTTACTGGTCTGTGTTTAAAGTTGTATTGTTTTTTCTATCACTGATTCACCCCCCTCTTAGTGCTTTCCAAGTCTATAAATTGGTATCAAAGCCTAAATTCCTTAAGGCTTAATCACTTGGAAGGAAACCCTAAATCCACTATGGGAGATATGAGTTATATAGAGATGGCTAGAGTGCTAGATGCAACCAAGGAAGAGATTGAAACCCTAAGGGGTAGATTTAAAGCTTCACAAGTTTAAAAGAGTGAGCTGACTGAGGAACTATTGGATATCTTTCACAATACTTCTTCAAATGAGGCCAACATTGATGCACTGGCTGAAGAAGTGGTAAAGCTGAATGGTGAAAAGCTAAATCTGAGGAGAGAACTTGAAGCAAGGAGGGTAGCTGAAGACCTAATCAAAGAGAGAGATCATGAGATTTCTAAGATAGAGCAGGAAAATGCATCTTTGTATGAACATTGGCATGAGGAGAAAGAAGAGAAAGAATCTTTACAGTTAGATCTTTAAATTGCAATGTCTCTAAGAGAGACTCTGACAAAGCACAATGAATATCTTACCAAAGAGCTTAGTGAGCCTAATGGGAAGCTTGAAAAATTTAATAAGAGTTCTTCTATGCTGGATGAGTAGATCCAATCTCACAGGATGAAAGGTGACACATCTGGACTAAGATTCAACACATCTGAGAAAGGAGAATCATTCGGTAATAAGAACAACATGCACAAAGATAAACGTTCTCCTAAGGCTAAGAAGCCTACTAGTAAGAAATTTTTCAAACCTGTTTGCTTTATCTATAACAAACCTAGACATATTGCTAATGTGTGTAGAAGCAGACCTAATGTGAACACAAGCTATAATGTTAATGCTAGATATGTGTCTAGAAGATTTTAAGGTCATTGTTACACATGCAACATGTATGGAAATAGATCAATCAAATGCAAATATGGAGTGAACATTCCAGTGCCTCACATGAATCCAAGACCTATTGATGACTGAAGAAGGACCTATGAGATGGAAAATGTAACAAATGTGATTTGCACAATTTGGAATAATTATGGACATGTGGCTATGAACTGCAAAAGGAGAACTTAAAGAGGTAATGCAAGACCTTGGAGAGCATATGGGATGGCCTTCTATCATTGTCACAAACTAGGACACATGGTTAAGTTTTGTAGAACCAAGAAGAACAAACTGGTTAACCACTATGAAGATTAGAAAGGTAAGCAAAAGGTTGATGTTGAGGAAACCAGAGCGGAGATGAACAAAATCTGGAAGAAGAAAAGTGAGGACAAGCCTACAGAAGAATCTAATCCTTCACCTATTGTGGAGAATCCTGCACCAGAGAACTGAGCTTTTCATCAATCCTAAGGGGAGCATAGTGGTAAACCTATGTCCGGACCCCTTGATGAATGGATGGTAAGAGATGTTTTTATTTCCAGTTGTATTATGAGAATTCTTGATATTATTATCTATCGATTTTCTAAGGATTACCAATCGGTTATATACCTATCGGTATAGGTGAGTTTGTTACCCTATTGGTTGTGCAATTAATGCAGTGGGTAAGTTTATAAAATAAAGTTTTACTAAGTTACTTTTACCCTAATTGCATTCGAAGAAGATTTTTTGAACACCTACAGATTGAAACACATAATTGTTAGTTGATTGTGAATGGATTTGTGCTGCAGATCAAAAGTTGACTTGGATTCGAAGATAGGAAAAGGCGAAATGGGTGTGCATTCGAGAGATCAATCAGAAACACTGCCAGCATGAAGATAATAAGGTATTCTTTTGTTAATCTCTTTCAAATCAAGATTATCTAGAATGGCATCATCGTCTACACCAGCAAAGAGACTTATGATTACTGTTGAATCTATGGAGTCTATGGAATCAGATAAAATAGAATCATTTAATGAATTGTGTCAAGTTCCTGATGGTGTGATGATCAAAGGTGATTTATCCAACTATATAGACTATAAAATTGAGGATCTAGGATCACAATCAATTTATTCACAACTCAAACCTTTGTTTGATAAGAGCGGGAAAATCAAACCCGAATACATTAGAGTTTATGAAAAGGGTTTTCATAATATAGCATATTTTATTGAAGATTTTGAGGAAGAGCATGTTAGGATTATCCTTAGTCATGCGCATGCAGAGAATATGTATCTTGATAGGTCACACACAATAACAAAGGAATAAATTCATATAGTGATTGGTTTCTAGAAAATTGGTAAAGTAAGAAAACTGAGGACAATTTCAAAAGAGACTATGATTGCACTGACTCTGACCACCACTGATGTTCATGCTATATCGGTCAACAACATTGTAGATCCAATAGTCATATTTGCAACTATGGTCATTGGTTATCGGATATTCCACTCCAACAGGATGAACAGTGTACCATCTACTATTGTGGATGCCGCCTACATGATGATTGTAGAAAATGCAGATTATGACTGGTGCGAGGTGATGAGAAGCCAATTTATGCTAAGCTTAAAATAAATTAAGAATGAAAATAGTCAAAAATTTAGATATGGTCAACTGTTGATTGGTCTATTCTTCTATTTTCAGAATTTCCTACTAGGAATTGGTGACGTTCAATGGTCTAAGGAAATACCAGTTACAACTCAAATCAAAAATAGCATTAAGGTTGTGAAGAACACATTTCCTATTTCCATGAACATATATTTCAATGAGTTTCAAAATAAGATGAGAATGAGGTTAAGGCTACCTGATGAAGTGGTGAAACACTTTGAAAATACAAATGTTTCACTGTAACCACTGACTTTTGCCTTATGGAGGCCATTGAACCCAGGGAGGAAGAGATGGAAGAAATGAGTTATGAAGTCAACTATGACTTATTAATTTCTTATTCCAAAAAAATTTTGGCATCTCCTAAGGATAAGAAGAAGAAAATATTGGGAACTTACTAGGAAAGGAATGCACCTACTCAACCCAGTAGTGCCCAATTTTATGATGTATGAAGTGATGAAATATGACTATATTTAATTAAATTCTTAAAGGGAAATTACAATGCAAGATGCAAACAAACTGACATGGCTGCTAACCTGAGTGTGAAATTGTACCACCCTAGCAAGGGTGTACAATTTATGACACTACATTTATCCCCCACTTTAGCAGTCATATGACACTACATGCATATGAAAGATAAAGTAAAGAAAAGTAAAAATTCATGAAAAAGGATATATCCACAAGTTGTCGGATGAAGCCCCCAGTGATATTTCCAGTACACAATTAGGATCTGCACCCTACAAAAAAACACATGTTAGATAAAATCACAAAATCACCTAAATGCTTACTAAGGAAGGTGATGAAAATTTTAGGGTAGCTATATGCCCCCCACTATTTCAGCTCACTAATTTTAGTGAGTTGAAATAGGGTATCATGTTTACCACATCGAATTGTGAAAGAAAATCGATGACAAATGCTCATAAGAAAATTTAATACAAGATCAAAAATTAATGAAGAATCATTTAGTAAGAAAGAGAACTAAGCCTCAATTCCAACACAACAAAGATTGTCAGGATTTGAGAGCTCTCTAACACAAGATGAAATATTTAAATGGAAACAAATGCAAAGAGAATGAAGAAGAAAATGAACCATGGACAACTTGCCCCTAAAACTAGGTGATCCATAGAGAGAAGGACATGGAAAACTATCCCATAGAGTCTGTCTGGGCGATCCATGTAATGGAGGAGAGTGAGAACACCATTAGTTCCACTCAACCTAGTGCATGTGTGTGCAAGTAGAACAAGGATACCTATCTTCAACACCAAAAAGATATCCATCATGCAACAATGTCATAAGTCCAAGCAAGAGAGGGAATACTCTTCAAGCAATGATAAGATAGTTGAAAAGAGATATCTTGTTATATAAGTGTAAACGAGATCCTTGGAGGAGAAGAGATCTTTGTCCAAAAGACATCTACCTTCAAGATGAGTTGTCTAAGACAAATATACCATCTTCTATAATGAATGAATGCAAGGGTTTTCAAAAGAGTAGAGGATTGAGATGACATCAAAGAGAGATTATTTATAACAACACTCTTCTAAAAGAAGGTATGAGATCCTCATCAGGGATATGCACGTGGACAAAATAGAAGGGTTTATTATAAAAGATACTACTCAATGAAGAAAAGAAATTGATGAATGATCAAAGACTTTCAACACTGAGGAGGAGGTCCCAATTAAGGATATGTACTTAAGATACCCATTAGGGATGCTTGTTCCAATATGAGAGAAGGAATTCAAATATGAATACACATATACAATCAATAAGAAATCCTTATAGAAGACACTACTTCACAAAGGGGGAATTTTAATCTTAAGGAGAGATGTTTGAAAATACTCTTCCCTGCCATATATATAGGGAGAAGAGATGAGATATAAATAGGCTATTATGCTTCTTCCAAAAGTATGATTATACATGAAATTGTAACATCATGAATGAAAATGAGCTCCCAATAAGTGAGCTACCAATGTCACATAATTATTAGCAACATAATAGCCATTAATGTTATTTAAAGATATGATAGATTGAATGAGGTATTTGAATATGGAATGTTAAATGCTCAACTAGAAGTGATATTAAAAACATGTGTAAGATGATGAATGTTAAAAATTATTTAGAAAGAGGGAATTTATAGTAGAAGACTAGGGTACTACGTCATACTTCTCTTGCACACAAGAAATCTTAGGAGAGGGATAAGTATAATTCATTAGAGCCTTATTCCTAGAAGAAGAGATTTTAGACTGAGTAGAAAATAAAGTCTCATAAGTGGGATTAGAAATCTCTTGAGGAGATTCAAAAGAGATTTGTTCATCACCAAGATTTCCTTATGAGGGTGATGAGTGTTGAAAGAAGTCAAAGATGATTTTATTGAGGTGAGGTCATCATTACTACTAAATATAACATTCACATTGGGAGATGGTCTTTTAGATGCTTTGGTGGGATTAGAAGGATTATATCCAAGTCCAAATCAGAAGGAGATGGTGATGCCTCATAGGTCTCTGTGCAATATGAATTAGATGAAGGATTTTAAGAATCATTTAAATTAGAAGCAGCCACAAAATGGTTACTTAGCTATTTAGACAAAGTAGGTTTCTCTTTAGCTTCCTCCTTAGATTTATCCTTCTCATTCATATATCCTTTAAAAGGTAGCCTATATTCTCCTATAAAATTAGGGGTAAAGTCTAGAGATCCCCAATCATCATTTGCGAGCACTTCTTTAGGAGAAAAGAGATCCTTGGGAGGTGATTCCAATTGAGTAGGAGAATCAAGAGTACTAGAAGGAACAACATCATTAAAGGAAATAGATGTATTTGAAGAAGTAGAAGGATTGGAAGAAGAATGGGAAGTATTTGAACAAGAAGATCCATATTTTAATGGTTCTTGAAATTTGGTATCAGCTAATAAGGTGTATGTAGTATTGTTATAAATGAATTTGACTCACCTATGCAATGTTGAGGGGACAACTTGCATGCTATGAGTCCAAGGTCTTCCTAATAGAAGTTTATATGTCAAATTACTAGTCATAACATGAATAGGTGTAGGTAAAACATCAGTACCTTCTGTAACAGGCAAGGTTATGACACCTAGACATTGTTTAGCAA
This sequence comes from Cryptomeria japonica, assembly GCF_030272615.1. Taxonomy (NCBI): domain Eukaryota; kingdom Viridiplantae; phylum Streptophyta; class Pinopsida; order Cupressales; family Cupressaceae; genus Cryptomeria; species Cryptomeria japonica. The sequence goes on from NC_081413.1 coordinate 221,755,272, forward strand.
CATTATCAAAGCCTCAAATACAAAGAGAAGAAGGTTCGATGAGAGAACGATCCACATTAATCTTATCTAATAAATCCACACCACAATATTAAGGTCAGATCCATTGTCCAAAAGTGTTCATCTTATAGGACTATCATGGATACTAATATAGCACTATCATGGATAATAACCACAATAATAAGAGGATCATACTGATTTTGGATTTTAGGAGAGGGTAACTCATCCTATGTAAATACAATTTGAGCTTTAGGTTTGTTCATAGGGTCAATCAAAGTGGACATGAAATTAGGTGTCACTGCAAGTGTGACATCTAAGCTTTTCAAAGCATCTTGTAACATCCCATGATAAGCAGGTAAAGATTGAACTAAATCCCAAATAGAAATCTTGGTAGGAGTAGCTTTATGTTGTTCAATGAGATCATACTCCTTGCTAGGATTTTATAAATGAGATTCTTGTGGAAGAATAGGTTAAGAGGGAAAAAGTGAAGTCATGATAACTCGAGGAGGACTAGGTTGCCTATTGTTTCTTGTGTTGTAAGTATGAGCAACCGTATTATAACTCTCGCTAGTAATTTTCATAGCATACTCATAAGGGATATTAGTAGGATAACCTCCTTGAACAGTAATAATAGGTTTCTTAGGAGTGCAAAAATAATCATTAACATAACCACCTCGAAACACTAAGATACCTAGCTTACATGGGGAATTTTGAGAAGGAAAAGCACCTTGAACTGTGAAGAGGGGTTATTATGTGTTTCATTCACATGTATCAAATTGATTTAGGAAGGCTTAGGAATATCAAAGGTATCCTTAGAAGAATAATTACCACTATTGTTGGAATAATTGTTGATAGTCTCTTGTTGCACTAAAATGTTATAATGCATAAGATCAATTTTAGGAGGGAGACTAGAAGTAGGCATTGATGTTTTAGAAGAAAGAGTATTACTAGGAAAATTCATATCAACCTCTATCATCAAAGGATTTACATGGGGAATAGAATCTCTAGGAGAAGGATCAACATTACTTTCTAATGTCTCACCTTTGAGAGGGAGATCTTTGAAAAAGATGTTAACCATCTTATCTTGAACTAGGGTATCCTTATGAGTAGAACCAAGATGAGGAAAGGGAGATGGTTCATTTTTAGAGAGAGAATGATTGAGATTCATGGAAGGTGAGATGCTATCAAGGGATTTATCAATCATGATTTTATCCCCTTTGGCTAGGATTCTCTCATGGGGTAGAGAATAATCAACACCTTCTTCTAATAGTTCATCCCAAATAGTGAGGTCATTGAAAGGAATATCTTGCACAAAGATGTCCTAACTTTTATTGCCAATTTTGGGAGAAGGGATAACATTGTTCATTAATTCTTCATCCTTAGGAGGGAGAGCATCAATACATGTGTTTACATCTTCTTCTTTCCTCAAAATGTGTTCAATAGGATCTTTAGGGGAGAGAGAATTAAGGAAATTGTTCATGGTTTAATCTTCTTTCTCTAAGGCATCTTTAGGGGTAAGACAAACTTTAGAAGAAGGACAATCATTTCTCATTAATGTATCATCTCTAGTGGGAATTTTGTTGGAATCAAAAGAGGAAATGCCCTCACTAGAAAAAGTAGGGACAATACCATCTTCTTTCATAAAATGAACCTCATGAGGGGATTATTATTTAGGAGGGAGATGAACATCTTTCCCCAAAGATTCATGCTTAGGAAGGAGATCTTTGAAAGAATTGTTCATAACCTCTTTGTTGTACTAACATGCCCCCATTGGTAGACCAAATTTAGGAGAAAATAAGTCAATGTCTATCACTTAGAGAGGCACCATGTAAGGAAGGTAAAGTAACATTAGGAAAAGTGTTTATGATATCATCCTCTTCCTCTAAGATAGCTAGATGACAAGGGCACATTTTAGGAGAATTGTCAAGATCACTCTTCAAATCTTCATCCTTAGAGCATGGGAGAATTTTAAAGGGATTGGTAACAACTCTTTTAGGCACTAAAATGTTGTCATAGATAAGAGGTGGTTCTCTAAGAGATGGAAAAATTGAAACAAGGGAAGCTAACCCATTATCACATTTAAGAAATGAATGCATCATGACAAAAAAATTCCTCTTTCAAATGAAAACATATGCAAAATAGAAAGAAATGTTCAATTTTAACCAATGCAAGCACTCTAAATGTTGATTTATAATAATAAAATTTATGAGTGAAATGTGTTCCTAAATCAGATCCAAAATTATGGATCCAAATTAAGCTATCCACAAGTTCAATTTTGAATTAAAAAATTAGGGTTTTAACAAAATTAACCTCTAAATTTTGAAATTTGCAAGGAATTGAAACTTGTAAATGTAAATTTGAATTTAAAATAGAAAAAATTCTCAAATCTGAAAACATGAATCAGAATTAAAGAAGGTTGGATTCACGTCGGGTTCACCAAAATGTGGTGGCGGGAAAGCAAGATTGAGTGACTAGGACCTAATCCCACTTTTGCCAACACATTGGGAATACAAAAGAGCCTAGAGAGATAGATCACTTTGGCTACTTCTTGTGAGAAAGAGAGAGCCACTTTTACCTCTTAGCATTTCTATTCCTCTTGTTGCAAATGATAAGAAAAACTAGGGTTTGAATGATCAACTAGATTAGAAGATAGAGAATGAAGCACAAATGAACTTGAATTTGAACAAACTTGCAGATCTGAAACTGAGATACTGAAAACATGAGAGGAGGAGGATTCTAGATGTTTACCTAATGCTACAAATTGAACAAAACTTACCTAGACCGGGGTGCCATGCCATTGTCCTATTTTTTGAGACAGGAGGTTGCAACTTAGACATTGCAAATCTCATATCCTGAAGCTATAACCTGCTAAAAATCACTGAAAAGTAGAGGGACCATGGTGCCATGCCACTGTCCTAGGAAAGACTAGAGCGCTACGCCCCTGTCCTAGGCAAATAAGGGCAGATCTAATGATTCTAGGTGGTTCTTGTGCCTTTTTCTCAGCTGAAAGTGCCTCTAGGTACCAATTTCTGCACCTGCAATAATCCCAAAGGAAGAGATATTGCCACTAGACATCCTATTATTCTTCAATGTCTTCAAGGATCCTAATTGGTTAAGAATTCTTCACAAATTCTTGATGAATGTTGTTCAATATTGTTCAATGTTGTTGAAGACTCCACATAGGCTTCTCTTTCACTACATAGAAGGCTCCTTGTGCTCCAAAAACCTACTCTTAGATTCTTAGAAAGATCCCTCCATCTCTTCAAATGAAGAAAGAGAGATCTTATGTATGAAACCCTAGATCTTATTTTTGACTTAATTCCACCTTTATTCTGACCTATGAATTGAATTTACCACCAATCTTTGGGGCTTAATTATTATAATATCATACAATTGTTCTCTCAAAATTTCAGGAAAAAAGCTGACCATGGCGGGAACGCACATGGTCAAACCAAATTTTCACTATATTTTCAAGGTAGTTAGATATGAGGATATTAGAGCGAATCCCAAAGTTACAGTAGATTTCGAGCTATTTTGATATGCGAAATCGGGCATTAAAGGTCAAAATAGGACATAATTAGGGTTTATGATTAAATGAATTGTTGGAGGAATAAAATAGAAAGGGGCACACTTAAGGTAAAAGGTCCAATTTTTTGATGTATGAAGTGATGAAATAGAACTTTAGATTTAATTAAATTGATTAATTAAATGCTTAAAGGGAAACTACAATGCAAGATGCCAACACACTAAGGCGGGTGCTAACTGAAGTGTGAAATTGTACCACCCTAGCAAGGGTGTACAATTTATGACACTACACATACATTTTATATTTCTCCCTATCTTTATTTCTATTTATCTCTCAGACTCTTATACATATACTTCATGTTTCTCCTTCTCTATCTTTATCTCTATCTCTCCGCCTCTCTCCATAATTTGTCTCTATCACCTCTTATATCTCACTCTTTCTCTTTGCATGTAATATCTTGTTGGCCATTTGGTGGAATTGATTATGTGTTGCATTGATATTTTGTCACTGATGCTAACACTAGCTATTTGGATGCTTTACCAACACCCTTCTAGTCTTGGTAGGTTGAGTGGTTTTTAGTTGATTTGGATCCAACATGATCCGATAGGCTCTAATATAGTTTGGTGATGCAATTTGCCTATTCATGATACTCATGCCCATATTTGGTCAGTTAGTTTTGGTTTGGTGATTGGATGCTATCCTGCTTGCTTAGAAGCTTAGTTTCTGGTTCTGGTGAGTGTTTCATTGGTAGATCTTTTGATGAAGATCTTTGATTGATCTAGGTTATGGACTGGCTTTAATGTAACGTGTGGATAGGACCTCTCAATGTATTTCTTGGATGTCTTATGTGTTGGATATTATTTGTTTGGTCTAAGGCCAACATAGTTGGTAATTATGTAATTGGTTTATTATCTGGTGGCTGACCTAATTGTTTATGGTCGAGGGTTTGTATATATAGATGTAAGATCTCATTGTAGATCATCATGGTTATGGTTAGAGGTTATGGTCAAGGAATGTAATGTGTGAATAATGTAATATCATTTAGGTAGAGGATTTGGTCAATCATTGGGGATCGAATTAGGTGTATGTAAGAGGATTTAGTCCTCTGGTATTGAGCTTAGCTAGAACTGTACTCAGGCATAGGAGATGCTATCTTTTGCAGTTCAACACTTCTTAGGATTGTAGTCTAGATTTCTTTGTAGTCAGGGAGGCTCCTTTTGTGATGAACAATGCGCTCTAGGACGTTGGCCTTCTTGCAAGTGTAGGCCCTCAATTGTAATTAACATACTTACTAAAGAAGTATTATCTGACTATGGGTAGGCTTCTCACTGTGGTTTTTCACTTTAACAAGTTTTCCACGTACAAATCTTCGTGTCATGTGGATGGTATTTATTTTGTGATTATTGTTTATGCTTAGTTGGTTTAACTACTATTATAGTATTAATGTTTTGTGTTCTAGTATTAAAGTTTAAATTTCTAATAGTTCTGGTAATATGTGACAACTGATTCACCCCCCCCTCTTAGTTGTCTTCCAATTATTTGAATTGTCTAACATATCTATCTCTCTCTATGCCTCTCTCTTTGTCTTTGTACACATACACATACACATACACATACACATACACATACACATACACAAACAAACACACACACACACACACACACACACACACACACACACACACACACACACACACACACACACACACACACACACACACACACACACACATATAACTTCCTCTCCCTCTCCTTCTCTATCTATCTCTATATTGATCTCTCTCCCTTTATTTCTATCTTCACAAAATATATCTATGTTATCCAAATGCCTAAAATCATACCATGACATAAATTTTCATACAAAAATATTTTTTATTCACAGGAGATAAAGCTCTTATACCATATGAGAACTGGGAAACTAGTCGAGATGAATATTACAATTACAGAAATGAGAAACACTGAAGGATAAAATGTAATATATTGAATAACTTAGGAACATGTACATATATAGAATATCACTACCAACTAGAATAAAAAGTAGTAGTAGCTAGGTTATACCTATAGGATATTGTATGAAATATTTATATGCATCCAAAATCATTATCTTAACAACTAAGAATCTAAAAAAACATATCAATATGATTATATCATGTAAAATATTCTATAGTCACAAAGTGCTCATAGAATTGTAATCAAAGTGTCGTCATCAGATAATAATGCAAAAAAAGTGAACATATTACCACTAATTATGAGTATGTATACTCACCACAAGAAAACAATATAATAATTAGAAAGAAGTCTATAAGTGCACCTATGCAACACAACACCCACTAGAATTTTTTACAAAAATAAATCCAAAGTTCCTCAATGTATCATCAATGAAATACAAAGTTATGAATGAGAACCATCCTCAACACAACAAATAACATGAGTGAGCATATTACATTGGATCTCACAATAATAAAATAATAAATTACAATATAGTCATTTCATGGAGGTAGAGAAACCCCATATTATAAAAAATTATAAAGGGGCTTCGCATCTTCTAATCCTTGTATGTAACACTCCAATCTGTGAGAAAATAATCCATACAGTTTGCTTGTCTTAACACACATATTACCAAAAATAACATAGCTCTGTAAAAGTAGGTTTGAAAAAATAGGATTCTTTTACTTCATAGACATGCTGAATACACTCTATTTAAAAGGTTTGAACAATTAACAAGCATTGCTCTGTTATGAGGCACAATCAAATCAACTATATGATTGAAGCTGAAAGTTTTCTTGGGTATATTTTATGTAATGATAGTGACTTGAATGGTGTAAATCTATACAATAATAAAAAAATAAATTACAACTCATTATCAATAACCATTCTATTATCATCATCTTTTATAAACAATAATAATTTTAATTTCATGACAACATAGTCATTTCATGGAGGTAGAGAAACCCCATATTATAAACAATTAGAAAGGGGCTTCTCATCTTCTAATGCTTGTATGTAACACTCCAATTTGTGAGAAAATCATCCATACAATTTGCTTGTCTTAACACATATATTACCAAATATACAATAGTTGTGTAAAAGTTGCTTTGAATGGTGTAGGCTATACAATAATAAAAAAATAAATTACAACTACTTATCAATAACCGTTCTATTATCGTCATCCCTTATAAACAATAATAATTTTCATTTCATGATAATAGAGTCATTTCATGGAGATAGAGAAACCCCATATTATAAACAATTAGAAAGGGACTTCTCATCTTCTAATTCTTGTATGTTAAACTCCAATTTGTGAGAAAATCATGCATACAATTTGCTTGTCTTAACACATATATTACCAAAAATAACATAGCTCTGTAAAAGTTGGTTTGAAAAAATGGGATTCTTTTACTTCATAGACATGCTGAATCAGTCTATTTAAAAGGTTTGAGCAATTAATGAGCATTGCTCCATTATGAGGCACAATCAAATCAACTATAAGACTAGAGCTGAATGTGTTCCTAGATATATTTTATGTAATGACAATGACTTGAATGGTATAAGGATATAAATAATTTTAGATGATCCACTTGTGAACTAACACTGTCACTTTCAAAGGCACTACCACCGCTGCCAAATTCACCTCTGAAACGGGTGGTGAATGCAAGAGTTTACCAGTAGGATTAGCGGGGCCTCTCATTTCATGCCTCTGAGCCCCTTCACTAGACTTGACAAGCACCATGATGCCCTTAGCATCGCTTCTCCAATTCTTACCCACACAAGCATTCAACTTCTCACATTTGATCTTGGGCATGATGGGAGGCTCCTGCGTCTTGGTAAGTTGCTTTATTTCAGCCTGTAAACTCTTCAAGTGCTTCAATTCTCTTCATAGTCACGGACCGAGACAGGCCACAGGTTGCTTCTATAAAATAGGGGAGGGGTCAGTGGTTTGACTTTGCTGGGCGATGAAACTATAGGAAAGGAACCCACGTCTCTCCATCTTCTTTCAATCACAAGTTCCTTTGCCAACTCATTCACACAAGTTGGAAGAGTTGGAAGCCATTTTTCTCTCTCCCCCTCTCTCTCTACATTCCAGAAACAAAAAAAGATTACGAAATTTGCAATCTATTGGTCATCCTTAAAGAATTCATACTGGGTGAATCTGAAACAGATTTTGAATAGTCATTGGGCCCATTTACAGTAGTATCAAAAGCAACTCCATTTATAGAAAATTTTTCACTTGCTGCGAATTCCTCCTTTATTTTTTGAGACTCTTCCTATGTAACATCCACATAGATTCCAACCAAAAATCTAGGGTTTTATTCCTCATGAAAAAAGCATCATTTTTTGTAGGGGATAATTCTATGAAGTCTTTGTTTTTAGTAATCATCCTCTCTGTCAACAATCCTCTATGGCTTCTTAAATCTTAAATCCTAGATCATCATTCTCCAAAGGGTGACACAATAGAGGCTCTATTTTCTCCTCCAAACTCTTCTCTTCTTCTCCTTTCTCTCTTTAATTCCTCCAAATAAACACATTGATTGGGCTTCCTCTAAAGAAATGGTACATAGAGAATACAGTAAGTAGCTTGGGTAACCATGGGCTTAAATTCATTCGCTACATGAAAGAGGAAAACGTCTGGGAATCCCATCTACCCAATTTTAGCTTGTATGTAACTGAGTTGCAGTGAGCCCAAGTCTAAAACCATGTAGTCCTCGCCTTCTGACTACATAGATATCTTGCAACCACCAACTTCAAGCCACAAAAATAAGCAATAACCAGCCAATTTAAGTGACAAAATTTCCTACATGAACCCATCAATTTAATATGACAGCCATAGATTCGATGTGATTTACAAATATACCAACACATGGAAGCATTACCTTCCTCATGGGTACTGCCTGCTCTGTTTTGAATCCTCTGCTCTTAAAACCTGCATCCCTGCATCTTGTAACTGGACTGATACCAATTGTTAAAACAAAAGACAAATTGGAAACACACAAATTATACACAACACAGTATTTAACGTGGCTCACCAATTTGACTACATCCACCAGAAAGTAGAACAAAGATCCTTTTATTATTATTGCACCTTCCATACATAGGGCTTTGCTCTCATATATATACAATAATCTTCAACAAAAGACAAAGGGACAAAGATAATATGAAAGATTAAAAGCATCGTCAAGCAAATAGATAAATGCTTGTTTTGCAGGGTTTCTTCATGTTTATGGCAAGTGGGCATTTGGGGACACAGTTTGGGCGAACAAAAGGCATACCAGAGGTCCATAACCAATAAGTGGATTGAAGTGCAGAGACGTCATGAGATATGCAGAGCTTGGATGTTACGAAGCTTCTTATCTGTGGATGTGGCATGGACTATAGACTATAGTTGGCATACTCTTCAACGCCCTCATCTTATCTGCAGGCAAAATAATAGAACCCAATTGCCAACTGTTTATTTTAGCCATTCTTGCTCTACAGCCTTCTGCACAAACGGTGATCGCCAAAAACGAGTACCCGAGACCACTGTTTTTTCAGCCTTCACTTTGGAAATCTCGGGTTCTTTCACATTGGTATTCTTTCGCATTGGTAAGAGCAATGCTTCTGCCAGCAATCTGCAATGCCTATCTCAGATTGCCAAAATACTTTGTATCAAAATCTCAAGTAAAAAATGTACAGCTTGTATATAACACATCTTCGAAAATAAATTTTTGAAAAAAATTCCGATAGTTTGATTCGCTACAGCCTAGAATAATTGCAGTTTAAATGTTGGTGCCTCCGCTATAGTTCCCTGGCAGGAACTAATAATTTGATAGATTCAGCCTGTTGTACCTCATTCTTAATTAGAGTGTTTTGGGAAGACTGGTTTGGCTATGGTCAGTCTTGTAGTGGACACACATGGAGGATTTACAACTGTGTCAATTGGTATAAACGAAAGAGACTGTGTCAATATGGTCCAAGGTTTAATTCGTTTCTTCTTCTACAGCAGTTTTCATTGTTGAGATTTCTCTTGGAGGCCGAACATGTTGATTCTATATTGCTTCTTCTGTTACAATACATTCTCGTTGATATTCCTACTAAAAGTAAAGCTCATTATCTTCTGTAACTCTGCATTTGAATCTTATATTATTAATGAGAAGTTTAGGTAAAATAGATTCAGCTTTCCTTCCAAGATGATAAATAAAATCTTGTCTAAAAAAAAATTAGAAAAAAAACAACTCAAGGGCAATAGGTGCGCCAAGTTTTATTCACAATTCAATCAATTACATGTATCGAATGAATGGAAAGTAAATAGTGAATGAAGGGAACACTAGCAGAGGATCTGGTTTTATTTATTCTATTTGATAACGAAATAGAAAAGAAGAGGAACGAGTCTGGATTTCAGTGGTTGTCGTTATGCAGAGACTCTGAAGCAGCGGCTTGAACATTAGGATAGAGATTGAGGTCTGATAAAACAGCTTCCGATGGGTATTGTGGCGCTTGGCCGAGTTGCACATGCGCCCACTTCTCAGCCATTTCAGAGGACTTTTGTGCACATGGAACCTGACATTTGGCCGAGACATGCACCGTAAACGTTATCAACAACACAAGAAGCAGTGTTCTCAGTTTCATATACATCGAATTCTCCATATTTTTTAAGTCAAATGGACACAAAAAAATTATGTTTCAACTGAATAACGAGTTTGTAGGTGAAGCTCGATATGAAATCCAAGGCAATGTTGTTTTTCATTTATAGAGACACCCCCACCTTTAATGAATACAGCAGGATACCTTTCTTCAATTAGGCATTCAAACTACTGTAGCGTAGTGGAGACGAAACAATTTACACGCTAGAAGGTTAGACTAACTGGCTATGTCTTAAGAATAAATAAACTCTTCATATTTGAATTTAAAATGGTTTTTAATGAAATTGAATCATTTTTTAGAAGCACAAATATATATTGTAGATAAAGTTGACAAATTACTTTGCTTTTGTTATTATAACAATCTATGCAATTAACATATTAATGTTCATTTCTTTACAGAAGTCAAAATTTCAAACTATATGAAATTTGAAGTAAGTAATGATACTATAATTTGGAGTAATAATAGAATAGTATCATGAAAAAAGAAAATTATTTGTGCTTGTAAAGAAAGAAAAAGAGATATAACCAATAGGAGGAAGAAAATAAAATATCAGTTGTGTTAAATGCCTAATTTTTGAACATTGATTATTGAATAACTGTATCTATAAAGTAGTAAAATTAAATAAAATTGGCTAAAGTAAGTGGTTAAAGGAACAAACCTGGACTTCTTTTAACTTTTGCTTGATGATCTTGCGTTTGGTAATTCTAGAAATTGTCATGCCAAAAGGGAAAAATGGCGATTGAAAGAACTTTCAATCAGACTATTACACTATTCTACCCATTATTTTTTCTTTTCAGATAGAATTTTATGAAAAATGACAAATTTGAATACAATGATGGAAGTTTCTATCTCTCACATATAAAGTAGTATATATCATTTCCTATGCTACAAGGCACCTCAAAAGTGGTAATTGTCATGCGAGAGTGAAAAAAAAGTGATTCAAAGGGCTTTCCATTTGACTATTATAGTATGTCACCCATTATTTTTGTTTTTGAGATAACAATTTATCCATAATGGAAGATTTTAATGTTGCAATGCAAGTTCTCTCCTCACATGTAAAATCAGTATATATCATCTCCTATGCTATTGGCCTTTCATTGGAATTATAAAGTTTTAAAAAGTGGTAGCTACTCCATGTCATCCATTCAAAATAGATTTTTTGTTCTTTATGTACTCACAGTCACTAGTAACTTATGATTGATCAACTCTATACAAGAAAAAAGAATACAACTATTAGTAGTAGAAGTATTTGTAAGGTAGCAAAATTGACTATCACCATGTTTTCTTTTAAAGATCAATTTCATACGAAAGAAGACTAAATCTTCAAACTCAATTAGAAGCCAACCAATAAGTGTAGTACTTGAACCATAAATTTGAATGTGTGATAAACACATCATTCCTTGCTTTGTGCAAGTGAAAGTCAAACAAAAAATACAACTATTAATATTATTTCATTTTTTAGCTTGAACTTGAATTTGTGGAATGTAACACATGAACCTATTGCCTTTATCTTGACAAAAATTTAAATTAAAGAAAGGTACTTCTTGAATGTTAAGAAAACAAATTATTAGCTAAATCCCATACAGGTTTAGTTAAATATGAAGAGTGGTTAACTTTGAAAAAAATTATCTCATAAACTTTTAAAATAAACATCGATGGGATTAAAACCCTACATACACTATGATAAGTGGCTAATGTTTCTTGGCTAAACTAGTTTAAAGCTGAAATTTATGAGAGCAAAATTAAAATTACAAATTAGATCTTTAATTTTGAAAAAGTGTGCAAGTTTTTAAAAACTCTAAATACATTGCATGTTGTTGTTGCTCTTTTTTTCTATATCTTATGATTACCCTATTTTTCGCAAATGTATCGGCAAAAGTATAGATATTCATTTTTTTTCAATTGATGAAGAACCTAGATACACTACCATTCAAGTTTTTGATTAAGTGAAAAGAAGGTTTTGAAGGGGCCCCGAAACCCTTTTACAGAAAGATATTCAAAAGATAAGACATTAAAGACTAGCTAGATAGAGCAAAACACAAAAAAGAGACAACTGACAAAGACAAATGGCTAGCAAGAAGCCAAAAGAGGCAAAAGGAGAACACAAAGATAACTAAGGGATAACCATGAGCAACAGACCCTAAGAAAGGTTTATGATAAGCTCCACCACTTCTTGCTCCAAATGGACCATAGAGGCAGTATTACTCTTCAGTTCCTCCAACTTCTTGGCATGCTGAGTCATCTTCCTAGTACTAGCTCGAGTTCTTTTACCATGACTAGTAGTTCCCCCTTCAAGAGTCAGAACCTTATCCTCACCAGTATCAATAGTGTTCTTTTCCTGATGGATATGATCATCACACTGAAGTTGTCGACAGAGGCTTTCATAATTTTTTGGCTTTTTTCTCCAATTTTCTTTAGGGTGTTCTCATGGTTGAGAACCCTCTTCTCCAGATCATTGAATCTAGCCTCCACAACCTTAAATTGAGAGCCATATGCTCTAGTGATATCCTCTACATCATTGATGGCTTTAGTCAATTCATTCAGGTAGTTAGGCAGGGTACTGAGCTTACCTGTTCCAACAGCTTCTAAGGTATCCACTTTTCTAGATGAATCCTCCTGCTTGTTCTTCGAACTGTCCATCTCCAAATAGACCCAATCAATAACCTTGCATAACTCCATCATCCCACTCCTCATTGTATTCAAGATGTTTAAAGGAGAGTTTCTGCTATCAATGTTGATCTCAGTGATAGTATTATCCTGGGTCTCAACGTTAAGACCAATAGCATTGGGAGACAGAGTATCACCTTCCTTCACCGTCTTCCAGTCTTATTCAACATCATCTATCCTTTTATTGGGATCCTTTGGATTGGGTTGAACATTTAAAAAATCATTTTGTTTATCTTGGTTGATTTTGGTGATGATAGGGCTTCGCTTGTTTTTTTTCTTTGGCGGTGGGGTAACATAATCACTATCAGTCTCCATCCCCTCATCATCATCTTCATAATATTCAAGCCAGATGTGCTCCTCCTAAACCTTACTTCTTTTTCATTCAACCTCTTTTCTAGTTTTCTTTTTTCTGGACCCAAAAGCCAAATCTTTGTCCTTCCCCTTGCTAGAACCTTTAGCATAGGTAATTCTATCACCATCATCTTCCCACTCAGTATAAGACCCCTCATCTTCACTGTCTTCTAAGTTCTCAGACTCATCATCTAAAATTGAAAGGTTAGTGATAGAATGCTGCATAGGGGAGGCCTTGACATGGTTGTATAAAAGAAACATTAACCCTTCATGCATGGGAGGGTTATTGTTCGAATTAGACCTAAAATCCTTAATGCTAGTGTTAAGGGAGATAAACAAATAGAAGGGTATAGACACCAGATCTTTATGGTGAAAATGATTTAGAAGCACAAAGTGATAACCATAGACATGAGAGTATCTACCATCAAGGGTTACATATTACATGACAGCAAACAAAATCCATCTCCATACCTTCTTTATCACTTTTATTGAGTAATAGGTTTTTTTGGATTTCACGAAGTTGGTTTTCTCAAACTCCTCATTTGTGAATTGCTTGATAGCAACTTTGGTGAGCTTCCCCTCTCTATAAAAATTTCTTCCTCCCATCGGCATACCAGTGACTTTTGCGATCATCCCTTCATCAATTTAAACATTTCTTCCTCCTATCGTAATTTTTCCATATTTCCAATTCACTTTGAAAATTTTGGTAATGGTACAGTTTTTCCCTACAATTCTCTCCATATACCCTATCATCTTGGTCATTTCTAGAATGGCCCATGCCTTCGGCTTATCTTTCCATTCATCACAGGAGAGCAGCTCAATTCTTTTTCTATTACCTCCCATGGCATCAACAAATAGATTATTCTTATCCTTCATAATGTAGAAGAGGGAAAAAATAGAGATCAAAGTGCAGAGTAGGAAGGTCTTCAAAATAAAAATGGGTAGCCACTAAGGATGTGGAGTCTTGTCCCCATTAAACGCCATCTTCGAGTGCAGCTCTTTTCGATTTATTATGGCCTTTTTCATTGATAAGTAGATTGTCATTATTACTCATCACTCCCTCATAACCATGCACTCTATCATAAATGCGGAAGGCATGGGCCTCATGAGGAATATCTAGCTCACCTCTCTAGCTCATCATGTGATCAACATGAACGGCCATGTTGGCAACCCAATCAGCAATAGTGTTGATTTCTCTATAATTATGAGATACACTACACAACTTGAAAAAATTAATTATCTCCTTAGCTTGATCTCTTTCCATCTACCTCTCTCTTTACATCTCATAATCTCTTAGAAAATTAGAAATAATAATAAAGGATGTTAGAATTAATTCAATTTATATTTGTTACCTTATTTAAAATTTATTTATTGTAGAATAGTTATATTTGAATTTTTTTTATTTTTATAACAAAATAAAATAAATCTTATTAAATTCTTAGAGAGAGAAAGAGAGAGAAAATAACTTTTGATTACTCGTTTCCTACTAATAATTTAAGGATAGTGTGTATCTTTGGGAAATTATGGTGAGGGTGGAATGTCATGTCATTAGGGAGAGAGATAGAGAGATAAAGAGATAGAGGTATATAAATATATTGATAAAAAGGGATAGAGAGAAGAGAGACATATCAATAGATAGAGAGGAAGATGGAGTAATATAAAAAGACAAAAAGGCATAGTGATGCAGCCATGGTCTAGTGGGTCCTCAAAAAGAACTGACCAGATCATTCAGCCAGAGTAACACAACGGAAGGAACAACACATAGAAATATTATAGAATCAGACATCCGCTTTGACATGTATTGATCATAGAACATCCGGTACTCAACCGGTTACATGCAGGATAACATTCCAGATTACAATACATTTGGAACTCTGAGAGTTATTCGGATCTCCAATCTTGAATTTAGAACCTCATCCAATTGATGTCCTGTAATGACTACAAAAATATATATATATCCTCCGGAACACATCTAGGTCGACCACAAAAGATTACATTAACGAAAGAAGGAAAATGAAACGTGTAAGATAGGTTGGCCCCAAAACATGAAGAGCCCATCCACCAAGAACAATACAAAATTACAGACCACAAAGGAAGGTCAGCCAAGGGCCTAGGAATATCGAGTGTAGCGCCGAACTGATCTTTAATCCAAGAAATCACTCTGTAAAAGAAGAAATCTCAAACTTAGATGATAAGCTCAAAATTGTTCTAGAACCTGGAAATAGTTACTCTTCTGAATAATGTAATTTTTATTGAATGGAAGAAAATACATGTGTCTCACACAAGAAGCCGTGAGACTAACTTTTCTCATATGATGCAAATTAAAAGCTAAAATATGCATAAATGAGTGAATGTAAAAGAAGGGAAGCATGCATATGAGGAATCCAGTCATTGCCTGAATGAGTGGTACTGTTCGTGTGTTTTGTTGCTCCTGATTGCTTGGCTTTGTTTCTTGACCTGACTCTTGCTTCTAGGTATTCCTCTAGCTTCCTGCATAGATGAGAACAATGAGTTAGAAAAATTGTTCTAAGAAATGAATCATTATATCCTACACATGTACATTCACACATGCATACATATCCGAACTCCTAGGTGCATCATTATCAAAGCCAAAGCAATACTATCATACACACCTAAAATAAGCACTTTATTTCTAACTGTTTGCTTTGTGTGTAGAAACAAACCTATTCATTTTCAGTTTCAGCATGTGGGGTAAAATGAGGCTCCCACAAGGGTTGAGCCTAGCACGAAAATGAAAGGTACAATTACTACATTTTCCCCTAAGAATATTTAAGTCTAGATTCCTACCAAAGGAATAATAAGATTTGAAAGGAAAAAATATTGGTGTTGATCTTTGTTTTTGTCATCAAAGGATTCATTTGGCAGAAACTCTAGACTTAAATGGTATCATAGTATTCATGCCATTCAAGGAGAAACTAGTGAGCAATACAATAGTTATTCAAAGACAACAAGGGAGCAATACAACAGTTATTCAAAGACAACAAGGAGAAAATGGAGATTGAAAGTAAAATGGAGGGATGGTAGCAGTCCTAGATACCTTGTTAGAACTATAAGTAAAAATGAAAAGGGACATGTCATTTCAAAGAAGCATTTGGGCAAATCCAGAACTTCCA
Organism: Cryptomeria japonica; assembly: GCF_030272615.1. Taxonomy (NCBI): domain Eukaryota; kingdom Viridiplantae; phylum Streptophyta; class Pinopsida; order Cupressales; family Cupressaceae; genus Cryptomeria; species Cryptomeria japonica. The sequence continues at coordinate 221,771,565 of NC_081413.1, forward strand.
AAGTTCCATGAGGCATACAACAGTTATTAAAGAACAACAAGGAACTGCAAAAGATAATGGTAATTCATATTAACAACAAGGGATATTCACATCATAACCCTCAATGACATCCTACATCAAACATGCTGCAAAATGAAAATTTAAAGTTCAGTAACTCTAAGTGATGGTGAAGTTGTTTTTAGAGGTATTATTATTCACTCACTATTAGTATAAAATCAAATAGAGTACAATGACTCTACTGAGTGATCAAGAACCGGGGATATGATCACAAACAATAGACACAAACAATAGTTGCAGCCTTTTGTTTCCAGTATGCCATTGAACATGTTCATACAAGATATAGCCAGGAGTTATAAGTAGATTCAAAACAGTGACCTGCTCATACAAAAGTAAGGCCAAATCTGCTCTTTTACAGTAGTCACCTGCTGTCAAGAGTATGATTACATTTTCATCAATATACAGAGATAGGAAGTGCATTTTTCAGCTAAAATAATGAATCAAGGACCATTTTCAGTTTCAAATACTATGTACGGTCATGAATACAAAATTCCATTACAATATATGTATTTTTCATTCAAAAGTGAAAGACAGAGATCCAAAACTTCTCAAAGTGCATGAAGATAAAAAATATGCTACAACCAACAATCAAATCACAGTGAGAATCCTCAAAATACACCTAGAGAAAACCATATAAGAGATAAAGGCCTTTAGTAAAGAGATGCAATGCCCTGTTCAGGATAGTGTAAGAGGGTTTGAAGGTTAAGAGCAATAGTGCACAGTGGCAAAGTTTAATGTTTGGGGCAACATTATCTACATTAGCACATAGTCAAACGTATCAAGGATGAAGTTCATGATGAGAAGATAAATTCAGGTTAATATCTTTTGTCCTCCATCAAAATAACCCTCATGCAAGTTCAAGTCAACTTATCAGCCTTGAAAGATGAAAGTGCAGATCTGGAGCAAAGACAGAGATACCCACAAACAAGAAACCCCAAATTTTTTAGAATGACACTATGGCAAATTTTTCACTGACCAACGACATCCATGAGAGGGTTTCTAACAAAGATCAAACACAATGAAAGCATCAAATACAAATTTTCTAAAAGACATAGTCAAACTCGACAGTATAATAAAGAGAGCTATTCATTTTTTTCAACCTCTGTCGTAGATGACAGTAAAGATAAAAGAGTAGTCACGATTCCAAAAGGTCAGTGCAAGAATCATCAATGGTGTAAGATTGTTCAAATAAACAAACATTAACAGCGACTCAAAGAGCCATGCATGAAGAATAGATACGCTACACCAGTCATGTTAAGACTAAGAACCATTCATTGGAGCGATAACTCACCTGGAGCGCATAGCAGCAAGGAGAGTCATTGTAGATGTCATGGCCACCATGGAGGTTGTCAAAACCTCTCAGCCTCAAGCTTCTTTAGGAAATTCAGATGGAAATGAGATGTTTCATCTCTTTCATCGAATTTTGTTTTAGGGTTATTTTTTGCCCTAAGGGAAAAAGCCGACCCTTATGTTTTTTGGTGGGATATTTTATTATAATTAAACCTTGTAGTTTCTTTTTTATTCTTGTAATTATTGTTGAATGTAATAGGAGAAATATTCATTAAAGTAGTTAATGAAGGATCTTTATTCGAATATTTCCTTATTTGCATTTATTTTATGAGTCAAGGGGGGGGAGGGGGGTTTGAGATTCTTTAAATAGATTGAGAGCATGTAGGGTGGTTAAGTTGGTTTGAGAACATATGGAGGGTATATAAGGACTCTTTATGAGTCAGTTTGGTATTATTATTGCATTTTTGAGAAATTTATAGTTTGATTAAGTCATGTTGGACTTTTTCACCCATTTGGAGCACATGTAGAAAGAATATAGGTCCTAGATTTGAGGCATTTTGAATGCATCTGACCCCAATTTGTTGGGAGTTCCTATTCTTATGGATCTTTTAAAGGAAGATTGGGGGATATATTGATGTTTGTAACTCATTCTTGAGTTAGTTCCTGATTATGCAGTTTGGAGCCTTAGTGACTTCTAAGAGTCCTTTATCCTCTCTTATTGCCATATTTTGGTAACTCATATATTTTGATATTGATAAAGCTACCTTGTAGACTTGTGACAGTTTGATCTCTTCTTGTTCTTGCAGAGTTGTATATTTTCTGATTGATCAAGTTATCAGTGAAGAGTTTTTCCCTTCCTGATAATTTTGTCTCACTATATTTCATACCTTTTCTACACAAGTGGCATGTGCAGGTTTCAAGTTGTGTCTAAGTTACTGATTAATCTCATTCAGACCTTCTTGCAAAATATTTATGCATGTGCATGTCTTGAATAAGTTATATTATCTTATTGTTGTCAGTATAGTTTTTAGAGTGCTTTAGCTTTGTGATTATCATAAAATTAGCAGTTTTGGTGAATCACTTAGTATTTCCTTTTAGTTTGTAGAAATAGGATTTTGCATTTTTAGTTATCTTGGTTCCCTTTTCCTAATAAAATAGTAGTTTTAAAGTGATAACCCGCTAGGAGGTGGCCTTATCCTGAGGTTTAATTTAGTCATAGGTGACCCACGACCTTGAATTGATCTCATGTTTCTCTAGAAAGCTTAGTTTGTCAAACTTTGTAGAGGGTGAATTTATAGGAGATAACAAACTTAACAAGAACAAAACTAAGGAATTTTTTTTGGTTGATGCAATATTTCTCATAGATCATGGATGCTCTTGCATCAGACACCCTAGGTAGAAAGTGATGTTCCATGAGTGGAAACTCATGAATATAAAAAAGGATTCAAAATAAGAACTCTCTGTTTATTTTTTATGCAAACATCTTCCTTGTCTATGAACTGCTTTTTTTCCTCTTCCAGAACCCTAGCCATTTTCTCCAACTTCTAGTTCTCTTTGTTCTTCTTTTCTTGCTTCTTATCTGCACACTGTCTCTTCTTACTACTTTTCTCTTTTCTTTGTAACTCAAATTTATTTATGCTACAAGACTTCATCTGGTCTACCACCGTAACCTTATACCCATTCGGTTCTATCTTGCTATCAGACTTCTCTACTAGATCCTTCTGCAAATCCATGCCACCAATTAGATAGCCTCTATAACTGGCTTCTCATTACTGCAATTCTTCCCAAGACTCAAATTTCTCACTTCTTTCTCTTTCTCCCTCAAGGAATTCAAAGTGAACTTCTACCCATCCTTCTCAATAGTGATCAAGTTTCTTCTACAATCATAAATATATCTTCTCTCAAACTGCCAAGGTCTAACCAACAAAACATGACAAGCACTCATAGACACAACATCACGTAAGACCTCATCTCTAAAAGATCCAATATTAGAATGCACTAAACTCTACTCCTTTACTTCTATCTTTTGATCATCTTGTAACCAATTCACCTTTTAAGGACAAGGATTATGAAGCCTCTGCAATCCAAGCTTCTCCAACATCTCCTCAGATACCAAATTATCAGTACATACATTGTCCATAATAACCTTACAACGCTTACCACCTGATTTGCATATAGTCAGGAAAAGACTCGTTCTCTGAGTAAATCTGGTATCTTCACTGCTCTGCTCCATCAAGTTCCTCCTGAATATAAGAGATTCCCCCTAGTCTGGTGCACTTTTAGATCTAGTGACTCTAGCTTCCTAATCCTCATTTGTCACACAATTTCTTGCCACCCCTTGCTTGCACTCATAAGATCTATGTCCGGTCTCTCCACGCTTGAAACATCTGCCCAAAAAATTTTTGCTGCTACTACCATTGCCTTTTCTCTATATCTTCTGATCTAGTTCTTTATTCCACCTAGGTTTTTGTTCTTCATCCACTTCTACTTCTCTAAACTGACACTCATCTTCTCCTTATATCTCTCTTTTTCTCTAGGGTTATTTTGTTTTCTTCTTTTCACTTTCTCCTCTACTTTCAAAGCAAATTGGTAAGCCTCCTCAACTGTAGAAATCTTTATGTATCAAATGTTAAATGGAAGGCCATTTATGTATCAAACCACCTTCTCCCTATCCATCTCTCTATGTATAGATCTAATCATCACATTGTAGAATTCCTCAGTGTACTCTTTCACACTCATGTTTCTCTGCTTCAGGTTCTGCAACTTCTTGAACAATTCTAACTCATAGTCTCTCGGGATGAACTTAGCCTTAAATCTTGCAACCATCTATCTCCACTTGGTGATCTTCATTTCACCATTCTCAACTCTGTCTCTCTACAACTCTTTACACCATAAGGTAACATGCCCTTTCAATTTAGTTTGTTCAAGCCTAACACTTTGTGGGTCCTTAATATCCTCAAATTCAAAGTAGTCCTCCAACTCTTTGATCCAATCAATCAAATCCTGCAAATTCGACATCTCAAAATAGTTCAAAATCTCCACTTTATGTATTTTACTTTCTTGTGCCATTTCTCTAAAAAATATTTCCTCTCTTCCAACTTTTGGTCCTTCAGCCTCTTCTGCTTCAAGATCTTCTCTAGCTTCTTCATATTCATCCTCAGACTCCAGATTTCTTTGTAAACCAACCAATGCATTTCGGATCTCCTTCCTCATCTCATTCTTGAAATCCTCCATCATCTTCTCTACCCTCCGAGGGTTCATCCTTCTAGACGATATCTCCTGCTTTGCGTCAGTACAACTTCCTCAACTCGGTAATCTCACTATAGGTTTCAATTTCTTCACACTCACAACCTGCCTCCACTCGATGATCTATTCACCCAGAGGAATGCCTCAAGTTTTGCAACTAGATCTGATACCACTTGATGTAGCCATGGTTCAGTGGGTCCTCAAGACAACTAATTAGATCATGCAGCAAGAGAAACACAACATCAAGAACAAAAACACATATAAATAAATCAGATATTTGCTTCACCATATATTTAGCATAGAACATCTGGTACACTCACAAGTTACACGCAGGCTAACATGCCAGATTACAATCCATCTGGAACTCTCAGAGTTATCTGCATCTACAATCTTGAATCTAGAACCTCATCTAATTCATGTCCTCTAATAGCTATAGAAAAATATATATATATATCCTCTGGAACACACTTGGGTCGGCCATAAAAGATTACATTAACCAAAGAAGGAAAAGGAAATGTGTAAGATAGGTCAGCAACAAAATGTGAAGATCCCATCTAGAAAGAACAATCCAAAAGTGTGGACCACAAAGGAAGATCGACCAAGGGACTAAGGATATTAAGTGTGGCACCAAACTGATCTGCAATCCAAGAAATCACTCTGGAAAAGAATAAATCTACAACTTAGACGATAGGCTCAAAGCTATTCCAGAACATAGAATTAGTTACTCTGGAAGCAACAAATCACCATAATAGAACCCAAATGAACTAGAAGTCTAGAATAATGCACAATAACACACCTAGAACTTGAAAATCTGATCCACAATGAAAGATAAATAGCTACCAGAATACACTAAATGAAACACAAAAACTGATACATGAATTCAACAAGAACAAAACTAAGGAAATATTTTTGGTTGATGCAAGATTTATCATAGACCAGGGATGCTGATGTATCAGATGGGGAGAGAGATAGAGAGAAGTAAGAGGAAGATAGAGAGAAATAGAGAGATAGAGATATCATACAAGATGGATGTGGTGAATAAGAGGGAGAGAAAGAGAGATGAAGACAATAATATATTAATAGCAATGGGAGAGATATATATTTGAGATACATATGGAGAGGAAAGAGTGAGAGAAAGAAGTTGATAGACACAATAGAGGAAGGTTTAGAGAGAGGGACAGAGATAGAGATAGAGATAGGGAGGGAGAGATAGAGAGTGTGTGTATATTAGTTAGAGAGATGAAATAATATTAATAAAAGCTAGCATAGCTTACTATATTTTTTATTTGACTTGCACTTGCAAAAATCTAGGAATGGCATTTTTTTTATGCACTCAAATTTATGGTTCAAGTACTACATGTATTTTTTGTCTCGCACTTGAGTTAAAAAAAATTGTTATCTTTAGTACATAGAATTGATTTTTAGTACACAAATTTTTGTTATCTCTCCCTCTCCCTTTCACTTCCCGTCTTCGATTATATCTGTAATTATTACCAACCACTTTGGTAAAAAAATTTGTAACATATTGTCATGTCTTGGTATTTAAAGATATCTAATATTATACTAAATCATATGATGTAAGAACATAAAGCTTAAACAAGGAGAATTTATTTAGCATGCAAGTGGCTTATATACAAATGGTGTATATTTTAATTCTTTCCCCTTTAGGCTATTATATTTGCTAAATCTCTCTATCTCTCCCTCCCTCGGTCCCTCCTATCCCTTATCTATGTCTAATACTCTCCCATTCATTTCACGTATATCTCTATCCCTCCCTCTATCTGTCTGCCCCTCTATATCTCTATATATACTTCTCTCTATTTGTTTAAATCTCACAATTTTTCTCTCCCTCTCCCATTTTCTCTATATCTCCTTATATCTCTATCTCTCTCTATCATTGATTTGGGCTTTATGTGTTAGTTCTTTTCTTCTTCTACAATTGTTTTGATTGTTGAGATTTCTCTTGGGGTGATTCTATATTGTTGCTTCTGTTAAAATACATTCTCATTGATATTTCTACTAAAAGAAAAACTCTTTATCTTATGTAACTCTCTGCATTTAAATATTTTATTATTAGTGATAATTTTAGGTAAAATAGATTTATCTTTTCTTCCAAAATGATAACTAAAATCTTTTTCTAAACAAATATTAGAAAAATTACAACGATTTTAAGAATACGTGTCTAGGTTAATAGGTGCACCATCTTTTATTCCAAATTCAATTGCACCATGTTTTATTCACAATTCAATCAATTATATCTGTCGAATGAATGAAAATGAAATGGTGAATGAAGGGAACATTAGGAGATGATCCAGTTTTTTTTTTTCTATTTAATAATAAAATAGAAAAGAAGAGGAACGACTATGGATTTCAATGGTTGCCATTTTCTAGACTCTGAAGAAGCGTCTTGAACATTAGGATAGATATTGAGATGTGCCTTGTTCAGGTCTGATAAACAACTTTTGATGGGTATTGTGGCACATGGCTAAGTTGGACATGCACCCACTTCTTTTCCATTCCAAAGGACTTTTGTGCACATGGAACCTCACATTTGGCCGAGACATGCACCATAAATGTTATCAATGACACAAGAAGAAGAGTTATTAGGTTCATATGCATCGAATTCTCCATAGTTTTTAAGTCAAATTGGCACAAAAAAATATTTATGTTTCAATTGAATAAAAAGTTTATAGGAGAAGGTCGATATGAAATCCAAGGAAATTATTAATTAATTAAATAATCAAATAGTCACAACACCACAAGACAGCCACAACTCAATATACCAACACCATAACTCCCGCGAAGATACTCAAGGGGGAACTCACAAAGCTGGTTCCCACTTTTTGGTACATCCTGATTTTTGCTAAAATCATACATTTTTTAAAAAATATAATGATTTAAGCTTTAAGAGGTCCCATTTGAAGTAATTAATTGAAGAGAGTTAGATCAAAGGCTCTTAGATCAAAATTTCTTGGATAGAACCTCTCTACTTCTAAATCATACTTGCAATGGAGTCTCCTTTGCATCTATCAAATGCTGATAAAAAATCAATTTTACATTAGCTTTTGAGGGGTCAAATGAATTCATTTCAAAGTTTTGTTTTCTTAAGTATTTAGTCCTTATTATAAGCTTTCCAAATAGTATAATTTTTAGTATATTTAATTTCATTAATATATTTTTATTTTATTTTTTATGAATGTAGGTTTTTCACCGAACATGAACTTCCTTGTTCAATGCATTGGGAAAAATAGTAAAATAATTCAAAAAAATTCTGAAAAATATCTATGCACTAGGTATTGATGTCTTCTTTCTAACAAAAAAAATAAAATTGAATTTTGATATATATAGAACAAGTTATGTGTTCAAATGTACAACTATATCTAAATTATAATTAGTCAGACTTCAAAACTTAATAAAATAAAAAATATTCAATATATCACTATCAAACCAAATGCATGCCCTAGATATTGATGTTACAAACCAAATTTTAAAAGAGATAAGTTTTTATCATTTATAGATAAAAATTTATATGTTTCGGGATGCTCATCACTCTTAAAAAATGTTGTTTGTTGTAAAAAACTACTTTTGAGGGAGATGGAAAAATCAATAAAATTTTATTGAAAAAAAATTGAAAAAACTATATTTAGAATCTACAAAAAAGATGTTACAAATCACTAGTTTACATCATCTTCAAATTATTAACGGTTTAAAAGTTATAGGTGTTGGAAAGTGAATATTTTTTGCAAAATGTTCATCTAAGTGTCAGAGTTGGTCAAAAAGTGGGAACCAATATTGTGAGTTCACCCTCAACTGACAAGGATGACAACTTAAGCCTATAGTGTATAGAGCAATCTCATGCAATCTCCAACAACATACGATTGGGATAAAGAAGCATGAAGACTTGTGAGACCAGGTGAAGTTGATGTCTAGTGCCTACAATCCTGCAACCACCAATAACCATGATACTACATATACAATAATGTATTATAAATTATCAACCAAGTGATAAAGAATCCCAATGTCATATCATGCTCATAATGAGTGGTATGACATTGTCTCTATCACACATACAGTAGTAAGAAAGTCACAAACACCATAGCATCATCTCATCCAATATAATCATAAAGTGGGGTTAGGATAATAAATATTTCATCATAATGTCATAGGAAATGTAACCCATCCAAGAATGGTAAGTGCATTTAGTCTTGGTACTCCAATAGCTTGGATTACTCCATATTAATTTCTTGCAACAACCCCTATCCCCAAAACTCCAAGATTACCTTTAGAGGCACCGTCAAAATTGTTTTTCACCCAACCTTGACTATGTCTTTCCCACATCACCTTCTTTCTTTGCAGAAAAGTAGGATCAGTCCTAGAAGTCCCCTTAATAGGCCTAAACTTCAGCAGTGGCCATAATGCCACTTATTTGGTCTTATAATTAAAGAGAAGAATATTATTATTTTAAATTAAATATCTTGATATTTATGCTATTTAATATAAGCTATAATTATGCAAGAAATATCTAATATATTAATATATATATATATTTTAAATTGACAAATTAAATTTATGCAAAAATAAATAAATATTAATTATAGATATAATATTTAATTAACTTTAATATTATATAATAAAATAATAAATATATTAAACTTCATGGAGCTCTTTATAAGGCCATGGTGGGCTTCTAGGAAGGATAGTGGATGTTTATGTTCTCTTGTGCATTTGTAATTCCAATTGGAATTGACTGTTCTGGTTGTTGTTTCAAAAGTACAAAATCCTCCCTATTCTAGCACTCACAGTTTTAGTGGGAGTCATTCCTCACCCTAGTCTACCATTGGAAATATCATTTCGATATTTCACTTTGTGCTCCAGACTAGTGACATCTTCTTGCAAAGATAAATTTTTGTATATAGATATAATCTGGGAATACAAGTCTTCAATTGTTAGCAATCTGTTTCTATAGTTTTCATATGCCTTGATCTACAATCTACTATGTTACCTTTGATTATAATAATGGCCTTTCATATTTCTGAGTAGATTGAATACAATCCAAATCCAAAATTGCAGAAAAACACTTCCCGAGCCAACCCTCGGATTATCATAGTAAAGCAAATAAATAGAAAACCAGGCCAAAACCATAGAATATGTCAGAAAATCAAAATAATAGTAAAAATAATATTTCTTACCAACCCATAACAAAACCCAAGGCAGAAATAAATAAGATATTATTGAATTAACTTACCCAATAATTCAGCCAATAGAATAAGAGGGTAAGTAGAAACAATATATTAATTATCCCAAAGTGTAAAAAGATAAATAATAATAATACTCATGGGCACAATTTATACAAAGCCTAATAAATAAATATAATAAACCAAGGGCTATAAATAAATTAAAGCCATAAATAAATAATCAAAGGCTATATAACAATATTAATAATTCTTAAAGACAACAAATAATAAATATCCAATGATATAAAATCATTTAATCAATTAATAACTAAATCAATCAATAACATAACACTTCGAGAATAATATCAAAAAGGCATCCAAGAGATCACACAACATTGAACAACAACTCATGCAAGACTGACAAGGGTAATCAATCTTACACCTAGAGTGTAGAATGGGATTTTATGTCATCTTTGATCAACTTGCCATTGGGATAAGACAGACTCAGACCTGTGAAGCCAGGTGGATTCTATGTATGGCACCTAAAAATCATGCATCCACAAAGCCACGATACAACATATACCATATATAATACAGGCAAGTGATAGAGAATCACAACGACACATCCTACTTGCAATGAGTGATGTGACATCGTCCCTATCACAAAGATAATAGAAGACACTCACAAACAATCAAGCAATATCATAATCGATCTCACATCAAGAATTAGAGTTAGTACATCAACAAATCCTCTAACTAGGTGATCCATTAGTTTGGGTTTGAAATCCTCTACTGAGGTTACTCCTAACAGGGTACTACCTTTAATCGGGTATAGCTCCTAACAGGGCTTTGGGATCTTTAATAGGATTCGCTCCTAGCAGAGCATTTTGTAGACCTTAATCGGTCAATTACCTATTTCTGCAGATAGTTAACTTGTGAGTCCCATCTCACCATGGTTTTTCCCAGTGGGGTTTTCCACGTATAAACACTTGTGTTATGGTGGATGTTTTACTTGTTGTGGATGCTTTTATATCTCTTTGGATTGCATGCATAGTTTTAAGTAAAGTGGTTAATTGTTTTTATCGGTCTGTGTTTAAAGTGGTATTGTTTTTGCTATCACTGATTCACCCCCCCTCTTAGTGCTTTCTAAGTCTATAAATTGGTATCAGAGCCTAATTTCCTTAAGGCTTAAATGCTTGGAAGGAAACCATAAAGCCACTATGGGAGATATGAGTTATATAGAGATGGCTAGAGTGCTAGATGCAACCAAGGAAGAGCTTGAAACCCTAAGGGGAAGATTTAAAGCTTCACAAGTTAAAAGGAGTGAACTAACTAAGGAACTATTGGATATCTCTCACAATACTTCTTCAGATGAGGCCAACATTGATGCACTAGCTGAAGAAGTGGTAAAACTGAATGGTGAAAAGCTAAATCTCAGGAGAGAACTTGAAGCAAGGAGGGCAGCTGAAGACCTAATCAAAGAGAGAGATCATGAGATTTCTAAGGTCAAGCAGGAAAATGTGTCTTTGTATGAACATTGGCATCAGGAGAAAGAAGAGAAAGAATATTTACAGTTAGATCTTTAAATGGTAATGTCTCTAAGAGAGACTCTGACAAAGCACAATGAATATCTTACCAAAGAGCTTAGTGAGGCTAATGGGAAGCTTGAAAAATTTAATAAGAGTTCTTCTATGCTAGATGAGAAAATCCAATCTTAGAGGATGAAAGGTGACACATCTGGACTAGGATTCAACACATATGAGGCTATGATTACACTGACTCTGACCACCCCTGACGGTCATGCTATATTGGTCAGCAACATTATAGATCCAGTAGTCAGATTTGCAACTATGGTCATTGGTTATCAGATATTCCACTCCAGTAGGATGAACAGTGTACCATCTACTATTGTGCATGCCGCCTACATGATGATTATAGAGAATGAAGATTATGACTTGTGTGAGGCGATGAGAAGCCAATTGATGTTGAGCGTAAAATTAATTAATAATGACAATAGTCAAAACTTCAAATATCGTCAACTGTTGATTGGTCTATTCTTCTATTTTCATAATTTCTTACTAGGAATTGGTTACGTTCAATGGTCTAAGGACATACCGGTTACAACTCAAATAAAAAATAGCATTAAAATTGTGAAGAACACAATTCCTATTTCCATGAACATATATTTCAGTGAGTTTAAAAAGAAGATGAGCATGAGGTTAAGGCTACCTAAAGAAGTGGTGAAACTCTTTGAAAAGACATATGTTTCACTGTAACCACTGACTTCTACCTTATGGAGGCCATTGAACCCAGGGAGGAAGAGATGGAAGAAATGAGTTATGAAGTCAACTATGACTTATTAATTGGTTATGCCAACAACTTTTTGGCATCTCCTAAGGATAAGAAGAAGAAAAGACTGGGAACTTACTAGGAAAGGAATGCACCTACTCAACCCAGTAGTGCTAAAGAGAAAAAGAAAAAAGTTGAACAAGTAGCTTTAGTGACCACCGGTATAAGGGTGAATTAAATTATTAAAGGTAAATTACAATGCAAGATGCAAACAAACTAAGATGGGTGCTAACCTAAGTGTGAAATTGTACCACCCTAGCAAGGGTGTACAATTTACGACACTACATTTATCCCTTGCTTTAGCGGTCATATGACACTATGTGCATATGAAAGATAAATTAAAGAAAAGTAAAAATAAATGAAAAAGGATATATCCAAAAGTTGTCAGATGAATCCCCAAGCGATATTTGCAGTACATAGTTAGGATCCGTAGTCTACAAAAAACACATGTTAGATAAAATCACAAAAATTACCTAAATGCTTACTAAGGAAGGTGATGAGAATTTGAAGGTAGCTATATAGCCCCCTTGTTTTGGCTCACTAATTTTAGTGAGTTGAAATAGGGTATCATGTTTACCACATCGAATTGTGAAAGAAAATTGATGACAAATGCTCACAAGAAGATTTGATACAAGATCAAAAATTAATGAAGAATCATTTAGTAAGAAGGAACACTAAGCCTCAATTCCAACACAAAAAATAGTGTGAGGATTTGAGAGCTCTCTAACACAAGATGAAATAATTAAATGGAAACAAATGCAAAGAGAATGGAGAAGAAAAGGAACCATGGACAACTCACCCCTAAAAATAGGTGATCCATAAAGAGAAGGACATAGAAAACTAGCCCATAGAGTTTGTCTGGGTGATCCATGTAAGGGAGGAGAGTGAGAATACCATTAACTCCACTCAACCTAGTGCATGTGTGTTCAAGTAGAACAAGGATGCATACCTTTGACACCAAGAAGATATCCATCATGCAACAATATCATAAGTCCAAGCAAGAGAGGGAATACTCTTCAAGCAAGGATAAGATAGTTGAAAAGAGATATCTTGTTATATAAGTGTAAAGGATATCCTTGGAGGAGAAGAGATCTTTGTCCAAAAGACATCTACCTTCAAGATGCGTTGTCTAAGACAAATATACCATCTTCTACAATGAATGAATGCAAGAGTTTTCAAAAGAGTTCAGGATTGAGATGACATTAAACAAATATTATTTATAACAACACTCTTCTAAAAGAAGGTAAGAGATCCTCAACAGGGATATGCAAGTGCACAAAATAGAAGGGTTTTACTCAATGAAGAAAAGAAATTGATGAATGATCAAAGACTTCCAACACTGAGGAGGAGGTCCCAATTAAGGATATGTACTTAAGATACCCATTAGGGATGGCTGTTCCAATATGAGAGAAGGAATTCAAATATGAATACACATATACAATCAATAAGAAATCCTTATAGAAGACACTACTTCACAAAGGGGGAATTTTAATCTTAAGGAGAGATGTTTGAAATCACTCTTCCCCCCCATATATATAGGGAGAAGAGATGAGATAGAAATAGGCTATTATGTTTCTTCCAAAAGTATGATTGTACATGAAATTGTAACATCATGAATGACAATGAGTCCCCATTAAGTGAGCTACCAATGTCACATAATGATTAGCAACATAATAGCCATTAATGTTATTTAAAGATATGATAGATTGAATGAGGTATTTGAATATGGCATGTTAAATTATCTACTATAAGTGAGATTAAAAACATGTGTAAGATGATGAATGTTAAAAATTCTTTAGAAAGAGGGAAATTTATAGTACATGAATAGGCTACTAGGTCATACTTCTCTTGCACACAAGAAATCTTAGGAGAGGGATAACTATAATTCATTAGAGGCTTATTCTTGGAAGAAGATGTTTTAGAATGAGTAGAAAATAAAGTCTTGTAAGTGGGATTAGAAATCTCTTTAGGAGATTCAAAAGAGATTTGTTCATCACCAAGATTTCCTTATGAGGGGGATGAGTGTTGAAAGAAGTAAAAAATGATTTTAGTGAGGTGAGGTCATCATCACTACTAAATATAACATTCACATTGAGAGATGGTCTTTTAGATGCTTTGGTGGGATTAGAAGGATTATATCCAAGTCTAAATGAAGCTTCATGTGTATCATGTTCTAAAGGAACTTTAATTCTTTGTTCATTTGCACCACAACCATTGCCATCATAGCTACTCTTAGCTAAAATTTGAAAAATAGGACCATAAAGGGATGCCAAATCAGAAGGAGATGGTGATGCCTCATAAGTCTCAGTGCTATATGAATTAGAGGAAGCATTTGAAGAATCATTTGAATTAGAAGCAGCCCCAAAATGTTTGCTTAGTTGTCTAGATAAAGTAGGCTATTGTTTAGCTTCCTCCTTATATTTATCCTTCTCATTCTTATATCCATTACAAGGTACCCTATATTCTCCTATAAAAGTAGGGGTAAAGTCTAGACATTCCCAATCATCATTTGCGAGCACTTCTTGAGGAGAAAAGAGATCATTGGGAGGAGATTAAAATTGAGTAGGAGAATTAGGAGTAATAGAAGGAACAAAATCACTAAAGAAAATAGATGTATTTGAAGAAGCAGAAGGATTGGAAGAAGAAGAATGGGAAGTAGTTGAACAATAAGATCCATATTTTAATGGCTCTTGAAATTTGGTATCAGCTAATAAGGTGTATGTAGTATTGTTATAAATTAATTTGACTCGCCTATGCAATGTTGAGGGGACATCTTGCATGCTATGAATCCAAGGTCTCCCTAATAGAAGGTTATATGTCAAATTACCAGTCATAACATGAATAGGTGTAGGTAACACAATAGTACCTAATGTAACAGGCAAGGTTATGACACCTAGACATTGCTTAGCAACATTATCAAAGCCTCAAATAGTAATATAAGAAGGTTCGATGAGAGAACAATCCACATTAATCTTATCCAATAAATCCATACCACAAATATTAAGGCCAGATCCATTATCCACAAGGGTTCATCTTATAGCACTATCATGGATAATAACCACAATCATAAGATGATCATATTGATTTTGGATTTTAGGAGAAGGCAACTCATCTTTTGTGAATACAACTTGAGCTTTAGGTTTGTTCATAGGATCAATCAGAGTGGACATGAAATTAGGTGTCACTGTAGGTGCGACATTTAAGCTTTTTAAAGCATCTTGTAACTAAATCCCAAATATAAATCTTGGCAGGAGTAACTTTAAGTTGTTCAATGAGATTATACTCCTTGCTAAGATTTGATATACAAGGTTCTTGTGCAAGAATAGATTAAGAGGGAAAAAGTGAAGTTGGGATAACTGGAGGAGGACTAGGTTGCCTATTGTTTCCTGTGCTGTAAGTATGAGCAACCATATTATAACTGTCTCTAGTAATTTTCTTAGCATAGTCATAAGGGCTCTTAGTAGGATAACCTCCTTGCACAGTAATAAAAGATTTCTTAGGAGTGCAAAAATAATCATTAGCATAACCACCTCGAACCACTAAGATACCTTGCTTACATGGGGAATTTTGAGAAGGACAAGCACCTTGAACTCTGAAGAGGGATTTATTAGGTGTTTCATTCACATGTATCAAATTGATTTAGGATGGCTTAGGAATATCAAAGGTGTCCTTAGAAGAAGAATGACCACTATTGTTGGAAGAATTGTTGATAGTCTCTCCTTGCACTAAAATGTTATAATGGATAAGATCAATTTTAGGAGGGAGACTAGAAGTAGGCATTTATGTTTTAAAAGAAAGAGTATTAATAGGGAAGGTCATATCATCCTCTATCATCAAAGGATCTACATGGGGAATAGAATCTCTAGGAGAAGGATCAACATTAATTTCTAAAGTCTCACCTTTAAGAGGGAGATCTTTGAAAAAGATGTTAATCATCTTAACTTGAACTATGGTATCCTTATCAGTAGAACCAAGTTGAGGAGAGGGAGGTGCTTCATTTTTACAGAGAGAATGATTGAGATTCATGGAAGGTGATATGCTATAAAGGGAGTTATCAATCATGATTTTATCCCCTTTGGCTAGGATTCTCTCATGGGGAAGAAAATAATCAACACCTTCTTCTAATAGTTCATCCAAAATAGTGAGGTCATTGAAAGGAATATCTTGTACAAAGATGTCCTAATTTTTACTACCAATTTTGGGAGAAGGGATAACATTGTTCATTAATTATTCATCCTTAGGAAGGAGAGCATCAATACATGTGTTTACATCTTCTTCTTGCCTCAAAATGTGTTCGATAGGATCTTTAGGGGAGACAAAATTAAGGAAATTGGTCATGGTTTTATCTTCTTTCTCTAAGGCATCTTTAGGGGTAAGAAAAACTTTAGGATAAGGGCAAGCATTTCTCATTAATGCATCATCTCTAGTGGGAATTTTGTTGGAATAAAAAGAGGAAATGTCCTCACTAGAAAAAGTAGGGACAATACCATCTTGTTTCACAAAATGAACCTCATGAGGGGAGTATTATTTAGGAGGGAGATGAACATCTTTCTCCAAATATTCATGCTTAGGAAGGAGATCTTTGGAAGAAGTGTTTATAACCTCTTGTTGTACTAACATGCCCCCATTGGTAGACCAATGCAAGCACTCTAAATGTTGATTTATAATAATAAAATTTATGAGTGAAATGTGTTCCCAAATCAGATCTGGAATTATTGATCCAAATTAAGCTATCTGCAAGTTCAATTTTGAATTGAAAAATTAGGGTTTTAAAAAAATTAACCTCTAAATATTGAAATTTGCAAGAAATTGAAACACTTGTAAATGTAAATTTGAATTTGAAATAGAAAAAATTCTCAGATCTAAAAACATGAATCAGAATTAAAGAAGGTTGGATTCACGTCGGGTTCACCAAAATGTGGTGGTAGAAAAGCGAGATCGGGTGACTAGGACCTAATCCCACTTTTGCCAACACATTGGGAATACAAAAGAGCCTAGGGAGATAGATCACTTTGGCTACTTCTTGTGAGAAAGAGAGAGCCACTTTTACCTCTTAGCGTTTCTATTCCTCTTGTTGCAAATGATAATAAATACTAGGGTACCTGAAAGGGGGAGGACTCTGGATGTGTACCAGATGCTACAAATTGAACAAAAATAACCTAGACCAAGGTGCCACGCTATTGTCCTATTTTTGTAGACAAGAGGTTGCAACTGAGACATTGTAAATCTCAAATCTTGAAGCTACAACCTGCTAAAAATCACTGAAAAGCAGAGGGAGCATGGCGCCATGCCACTTTCCTAGGTAGGACTATAGTGCTACGCCCCTATCCTAGGAAGATAAGGGCATATCTGATGATTCTAGGTGGTTCCTATGCATTTTACTTAGCTGCAAATGCCTATGGGTACCTGTTTCTTCACCTGCAACAATCCAAAAGGTAGAGATATTTCCACTAGATCTCCTATTATTCTTCAATATCTTCAAGGATCCTAATTGGTGAAGAATTATTCACAAATGCTTGATGAATGTTGTTGAATGTTGTTGAATGTTGTTGAAGACTCCACTTAGGCTTCTCTTACACTACATAGAAGGCTCCTTGTGATCCAAAAACCTGCTCTTAGATTCTTAGAAAGATCCCTCCATCCCTTGAAATGAAGAAAGAGAGCTCTTATGAATGAAACCCTATATCTTAATTTTGACTTAATTCCACCTTTAGTCTAACCTATGGATTGAATTTCCTGCTAATATTTTGTGGTTAAGTATTATAATATCATACAATTGTGCTCCCAAAATTTTGGGAAAAAAGCCGAGGACCATGGTGGGAACGCACATGGTCTGACCAAATTTTCACCAAATTTTGAGGGCCGTTAGATATGAGTATATTAGAGGGAATCCCAAAGTTACAGCTGATTTTGACCTATTTTTATATGCGGAATTGGGTCTTAAAGGTTGAAATAGGACATAATTAGGGTTTATGATTAAATGATTTATTGGAGGAATAAAATAAAAAGGGGCACAATTAAGGTAAAGGGTCCAATTTTGTGATATATGAAGTGATGAAATATGACTTTAGGTTTAATTAAATTAATTAATTAAATGCTTAAAAGGAAACTACAATGCAAGATGCAAACACACTAAGGCAGGTGCTAACTGAAGTGTGAAGTTGTACCACCCTAGCAAGGGTGTACAATTTACAACACTACACAGAAATTTTATATTTCTCCCCTATCTTTATTTCTATTTATCTCTCACACTCTTATACACATACTTCATGTTTCTCCTTCTCTATCTTTATCTCTATCTCTCCCCCTCTCTCCATAATTTGTCTCTATCACCTCTTATATCTCTCTCTTTCTCTTTGCATATAATATCTTGTTGGCCAGTTGGTGGAATTGATTATGTGTTGTATTGATATTTTGTCATTAATGCTAACACTATCTGTTTGGATGCTTTATCGGCACCCTTCTAGTCTTGGTAGGTTGAGTGGTTTCTGGTTGATGTGGATCCAGCATTATCTGGTAGGCTCCGATATAGTTTGGTGATGGAATTGGCTTGTTCATGATACTCATGCTCATATTCGATCAGTTAGTTTTGGCCTGGTGATTGGATGCTATCCTACTTGCTTAGAAGCTTAGTTTCTATTTCTGGCAAGGGATTTACTGGTAGAGATTTTGATGAAGATCTTTGATGAAAAGCATAAGTGGTGTTGGTTTAGCTTCTAGTGGATTTTTGGGATTTTATTGGTGATAATGTTCGAGACTTGGTGGATGGAAATCATTGTTGTAGTGTGTGGACGTATAATTGTTCCTAGTTGATCCAGGTTGTGGATTGGCTTTAATGTAACGTGTGGGTAGGACCTCTCGATGTATTTCTGGGATGTCTTATGTGTTGGATATTATTTGTTTGGTCTAAGGCAAACACGGTTGGTAATTATATAATTGGTTTATTATATGGTGGCCGACCTAATTGTTTATGGTTGAGGGTTTGTATATATAGATGTAAGATCTCATTGTAGATCATCATGGTTATGGTTAGAGGTCATGGTCATGGAATGTAATGTGTGAATAATGTAATATCATTTAGGTAGAGGATTTGGTCGATCATTGTAAATCGAATTAGGTGTATGTAAGAGGATTTAGTCCTCCGGTATTGAGCTTAACCAAAACTATACTCAAGCATAGGAGATGCTATCTTTTGCAATTCAACACTTCTTGTGATTGTAGTCTGGATTTCTTTGTAGTCAGGGAGGCTCCTTTTGTGATGAGCAATGCGCTGTAGGATGATTGCCTTCTTGCATGCGCAGGCCCCTCAATTGTAATTAACATACTTACTACAGAAGTATTACCTGACTATTGGTAGGCTTCTCACTATGCTTTTTCCCTTTACCGAGTTTTCCATGTACAAATCTTGGTGTCATGTGGATGGTATTTATTTTGTGATTATTGTTTATGCTTAGTTGGTTTCAGTACTATTCTAGTATTAATTTTTAAGGATCCAGCATTAATGTTTAAATTGCTAATAGTTCTGGTAATATGTGACAACTGATTCATCCCCCCCCTCTTAGTTGTCTTCTAGTTATTTGAACTGTCTAAGATATCTATCTCTCTCTATGCCTCTATCTTTGTCTCTGTATGTATATATATATATATATATATATATATATAATACACATACACATACACACATATATATAACTTCCTCTCCCTCTCCTTCTCTATCTCTCTCTATATTTATCTCTCTCCCTTTATTTGAATCTTTGAAAAATATATCTAGATTATCCAAATACCTAAAGTCATACCATGACATAAAATTTCATTCAAAAATATTTTTTATTCGCATGAGATAAAGGTCTAATACCATATGAGAACTGGAAAACTAGTCGAGATGAAAATTACAATTACAAAAATGAGAAATACTGAAGGATAAAATATAATATATTGAATAACTTAGGAACATGTACATATATAGAAGATCACTACCAACTAGAATAAAAAGTATTAGTATCTAGGTTATACCTATAGGATATTGTATGAAAGATTTATATACTTCCGAAACCATTATCTTAACAACTAAGAATCTAAAAAACATATCAATATGATTATATCATGTAAAATATTCTATAGTCACAAAGTGCTCATAGAATTGTAATCAATGTGTCGTCATTAGATAATAATGCAAAAATGGTGAACATATTACCACTAATTATGAGTATGTATACTCACCACAAGAAACCAATATAATAATTAGAAAGAAGTCTATAAGTGCACCTACGCAACACAACACGCATTAGAATTTTGTACAAAAATAAATCCAAAGTTCCTCAATGTATCATCAATGAAATACATAGTTATGAATGAGTACCATCCTCAACACGATGAATAAAATGAGTGGGCATATTAGATTGGATCTCACAATAATAAAAAAATAAATTACAACTCATTCTCAATGGCCATTCTATTATCATCATCCTTTATACAATATATTTCATGACAATATAGTCATTTCATGGAGGTAGAGAAACCCCATATTATAAACAATTAGAAAGGGGCTTTGCATCTTCTAATCCTTGTATGTAACACTCCAATTTGTGAGAAAATCATCCATATAGTTTTCTTATCTTAACACACATATTACCAAAAATAACATATCTCTATAAAAGTAGGTTTGAAAAAATGGGATTCTTTTACTTCATAGACATGCTGCATACTCTCTATTTAAAATGTTTGAGCAATTAACAAGCATTGTTCCATTATGAGGCACAATCAAATCAACTGTATGATTGAAGCTGAAAGTTTTCTTGGATATATTTTATGTAATGGTAGTGACTTGAATGGTGTAAATCTATACAATAATAAAAAAAAAAAATTACAACTCATTATTAATGACCATTCTATTATCATCATCCTTTGTAAATAGTAATAATTTTGATTTCATGACAATATAGTCATTTCATGGAGGTAGAGAAACCCCATATTATAAACAATTAGAAAGGGGCTTCTCATCTTCTAATCCTTGTATGTAACACTCCAATTTGTGAGAAAATATCCATACAATTTGCTTGTCTTAACACATATATTACCAAATATAGCATAGCTCTATAAAAGTTGGTTTGAAAAAATGGGATTCTTCTACTTCATAGACATGCTGAATACACTCTATTTAAAAGGTTTGAGCAATTATGAGCATTGGTCCATTATGAGGCACAATTAAATCAACCATAAGATTGAAGCTGAATGTTTTCCTAGATATATTTTATGTAATGACAGTCACTTGAATGGTGTAAGCTATACAATAATAAAAAAAAAAATTACAACTCGTTATCAATGACAGTTCTATTATCGTCATCCCTTATAAACAATAATAATTTTCATTTCATGAAATATAATCATTTCATGGAGATAGAGAAGCCCCATATTATAAACAATTAGAAAGGGACTTCTCATCTTCTAATTCTTGTATGTTAAACTCCAATTTGTGAGAAAATCATGCATACAATTTGCTTGTCTTAACAAATATATTACCAAAAATAACATAGCTCTGTAAAAGTTGGTTTGAAAAAATGGGATTCTTTTACTTCATAGACATGTTGAATACACTCTTAATGAGCATTTCTCCATTATGAGGCACAATCAAATCAACTATAAGATTGTAGCTGAATGTCTTCCTGGATTTATTTTATGTAATGACAATGACTTGAATGGTGTAAAGATATATATAATTTTAAATGATCCACTTGTGAACTAACACTCTCACTTTCAAAGCTACTACTACCGCTGCCAAATTCACCTTTGAAATGGGCGGTGAATGCAAGAGTTTACCAGCAGGAGCAGCGGGGCCTCTCATTTCATGCCTTCGAGCCCCTTCACATTTGATCTTGGGTGTGATGGGAGGCTCCTGCATCTTGGCAAGTTGCTCCATTTCAGCCTGTAAACTCTTCAAGTGCTTTAATTCTTCTTCATAGTCACAGACCAAGACAGGCCACAGGTTGCTTCTATAAAATAGGGGAGGGGTCAGTGGTTCGACTTTGCTAGGCGACAAAACTGTAGGAAAGGAACCCGCATCTCTCCATCTTCTTTCAATCACAAGTTCCTTTGCCAACTCATTCACACAAGTTGGAAGATTTGGAAGCCATCTTTCTGTCTCCCCCTCTCTCGCTCTATTCGAAAAACACAAAAAGATTCCAAAATTTGCAGTCTATTGTTCATCCTTAAAGAATGAATACTTGATGAATCTGCAACAGAATTTTAATAGTCATTGGGCCCATTTACAGCAGTATCAAAAGTAACTCCATTTATAGGAATTTTTTTACCTACTGCGAATTCCTCCTTTATTTTTCAAGACTCTTCCTGTGTAACATTTGCATAGATTCCAACCAAAAATCTAGGGTTTTATCCCTCATGAAAAAGGTATCATTTTTCCTAGGGGATAATTCTATTAAGTCTTTATTTTTAGTAATTATCCTCTCTGTCAACAATCCTCTGTGGCTTCTTAATTCTTAAATCCTAGATCATCATTCTCCCAAGGGTGACACAATAGAGGCTCTATTTTCTCCTCCAAACTCTTCTCTTCTTCTCCTTTCTCTCTTTAATTCCTCCAAATAAACACATTGGTTGAACTTCCTCTAAAGAAATGGCACATAGAGAATATAGTAAGTAGATTGGGTAATAATGGGCTCAAATTCATTTGCTACATGAAAGAGGAAAACGCCTGGGAATCCCATCTACCCAATTTTAGCTTGTATGCAATTGAGTTGCCATGAGCCCAAGTCTAAAACTGTATAGTCCCTGCCTTCTAACTACATAGATGCCTTGCAACCACCAACTTCAAGCCACCAAAATAAGCAATAACCAGCCAATTTAAGTGACAAAATTTCCGACATGAACCAATCAATTTAATATGGCAGCCATAGATTTGATGGGATTTACAAATATACCAACACATGGAAGCATTGCCTTCCTCATGGGTACTGCCTACTCTGTTCTGAATGCTCTGCTCTTAAAACCTGCATCTTGTAACTGGACTGATACCAATTGCTAAAACAAAAGACAAATTGAAAACACACAAATTATACACAACACAGTATTTAACCTGGCTGACCAATTTGACTACATCCACCAGAAAGTAGAACATAGATCCTTTTATTATTATTGCAGCTTCCATACATAGGGCTTTGCCCTCATATATTTACAATAATCTTCAACAGAAGACAAAGGGACAAAGATAATATGAAAGATTAAAAGCATTGTCAAGCAAATAGATAAATGCCTGTTTTGCAGGGTTTCTTCATGTTTATGGCAAGTGGGCATTTGGGGACACAGTTTGGGAGAACACAAAAGCAAAGAAAAACAGTAATGAAGTAGACTATCAATGAAGAACAAAAGGCATACCAGAGGTCCATAACCTATAAGTGGATTGAAGTGTATAGACGTCATGAGATATGCAGAGCTTGGAAGTTACGAAGCTTCTTATCTGTGGATGTGGCATGGACTATAGACTATAGTTGGCATACTCTTCAAAGCCCACATCTTATCTGCAGGCAAAATAATAGAACCCAATTGTCAACTGTTCATTTTAGCCATTCTTGCTCTACAGCCTTCTGCACAAATGGTGATCGCCAAAAACGAGTACCCGAGACCACTGTTTTTTCAGCCTTTCACTTTGGAAATCTTGGATTCTTTCACATTGGTATTCTTTCGCATTGGTAAGAGCGAATGCTTCTGCCAGCAATCTGCAATGCCTATCTCAGATTGCCAAAATACTTTGTATCAAAATCTCAAGTAAAAAATGTACAGCTTGTATATAACACATCTTCGAAAATAAATTTATGCAAAAAATTCCGATAGTTTGATTGGCTACAGCCTAGAATAATTGCAGTTTAAATGTTGGTGCCTCTGCTACAGTTCCCTGCCAGGAAGTAATAATTTGATAGATTCAGCCTGTTGTACCTCATTCTTAATTAGAGTGTTTTGGGAAGATTGGTGTGGCTATGGTCAGTGTTTTGGGAAGATTGGTTTACAACTGTGTCAATTGGTATAAACGAAAGAGACTGTGTCAATATGGTCCAAGGTTTAATTCTTTTCTTCTTCTACTGCAGTTTTGATTGTTGAGATTTCTCTTGGGGCCCGAACATGTTGATTCTATATTGCTCCTTCTGTTACAATACATTCTGATTGATATTCCTACTAAAAGTAAAGCTCTTTATCTTCTGTAACTCTGCATTGGAAACTTATATTATTAATGAGAATTTTAGGTAAAATAGATTCGGCTTTCCTTCCAAGATGACAAATAAAATCTTGTTTAAAAAAAAATTAGAAAAAAAACAACTCAAGGGCAATAGGTGCGCCAAGTTTTATTCACAATTCAATCAATTACATGTATCGAATGAATGGAAAGGAAATAGTGAATGAAGGGAACACTAGGAGAGGATCCAGTTTTATTTATTCTATTTGACAACGAAATAGAAAAGAAGAGGAACGAGTATGGATTTCAGTGGTTGTCGTTATGCAGAGACTCTGAAGCAGCGGCTTGAACATTAGGATAGAGATTGAGGTCTGATAAAACAGCTTCCGATGAGTATTGTGGCGCTTGGCCGAGTTGCACAAGGAACCTGGCATTTGGCCGAGACATGCACCGTAAACGTTATCAACAACACAAGAAGCAGTGTTCTCAGTTTCATATGCATCAAATTCTCCATATTTTTTAAGTCAAATGGACACAAAAAGAATTATGTTTCAACTGAATAACGAGTTCGTAGGTGAAGATCGATATGAAATCGAAGGTAATGTTGTTATTCATTTATAGAGACACCCCCACCTTTAATGAATACAGTAGGAAACCTTTCTTCAATTAGGCAATCAAACTACTGTAGCGTAGTGGAGACGAAACAATTTACACGCTAGAAGGTTAGACTAACTGGCCATGTCTTGAGAAAAGAACAAATAAACGCCACCAAATAATGTGTAGTAAGATCTTTCGAGAAGCTATGAAATTCTATCTAATAAATTTATGTTTTGGATTTATGTTAGAAACATTTTAGGCATTCGAATATTATTTTTTAATTATTATTTGCTTTTGTCTTTAGTATTTTATATTATTGCAATGTTTTATAATTATAGTAAGCTTGTGTATGATTGGATTTCTATATATTAGTCTGTGTATGCCACTAATATGATTTTTAATGTTTATTTATGCTCTAGCATATGTTGAATCTTGATACAATTGACATGTTTTTTCTTACGATAATCATTTATTTACTAGCCATTGCATTGTAGTGTGCAATGGGTACACCAAGGAAATTTTTGTTTAGTTTTAAGAAGATAGGAAAAAATGTAAGAAATAATATAGATAAAGTTGACTCTTCATATTTGAATTTAAAATGTCATTTTAATGAAATTTTATCATTTTTTAGAAGCACAAATATATATTGTAGAAAAAGTTGACAAATTACTTTGCTTTTGTTATTGTAACAATCCGTGCAATTAACAGAATAATGTTCATTTCCTTACACAAGTCAAATTTGCAAACTATATGAAATTGGAAGTAAGTAATAATAGAATATTATCAGAAAAAAAGAAAATTATTTGTGCTTGTAAAGAAACAAAAAGAGATACAATCAATAAGAGGAAGAAAATAAAATATTAGTTTTGTTACATGCCTAATTTTTTAACATTGAAGATTGAATAATGGTAGATAAAGTAATAAAATTAAATAAAAAGGAACAATTAATTTAATGATCTGTAAGTTAACAAAATATAGATCCAACACAAAAACTATAAATATACAAAAAGATAGGTTTTCATTTTAGTGAAATTGACTAAACTACGTGGTTGAAGGAACAAACCTGGACTTCTTTTAGCTTTTGCTTCATGATCTTGCATTTGGTACTTCTAGAAATTTTCATGCCAAAAGGGAAAAATGGTGATTGAAAGCACTGCCAGTCAGACTATTATAGTATGCTACCTATTATTTCTTCTTTTCAGATAAAAGTTTATCTGAAATCATAAATTTGAATACTATGATGGAAGTTTCTATCTCTCACATATAGAAGTATTATATATCATTTCCTATGCTACAGGGCACCTCAAAAGTGGCAATTGTCATTCGGGAGTGAAAAAATATGATTGAAAGGGCTTTCCATTTGACTATTATAGTATGCTGCCCATTATTTTTGTTTTTGAGATAACGACTTATCCATAATGGAAGTTTTGTCCGGACATGTAAAATCTATGTATATCATCTCCTATGCTACATGCCTTTCATTGGAATTAGAAAGTTTGAAAAGTGGTAGCTACTCCATTTCATCAATTCAAAACGGATTTTTTGGTTCTTTATGTAATCATAGTCGCTAGTAACTTATGATTGATCAACTCTATATAATAAAAAATAATCCTACTATTAGTAGTAGAGATATGTGTAAGGTATCAGAATTGAGTATCACAATCTTTTCTTTTAAAGATCAATTTCATACTAAAGATGATAAAATCTTCTAAATCAATTGGAAGCCAACCAATAAGTGTAGTACTTGAATCATAATTTTGAATGTGTGATAAACACATCATTCCTAGCTTTGTTTAAGTGAAAGTGAAACAAAAAAAGATAATTATTACTATTATTTCATTTTTGAGCTTGAGCATGAATTTGTGGAATATAACACATGAGCCTATTGCCTTTATCTTGACAAAAATCAAAATTAAAAAAAGCTACTTCTTGAATGTTAAGAAAAAAAATTATTAGCTAAACCCATACATGTTTAGTTAATAATGAAGAGTGGTTAACTTTGAATAAATTTATGTCATAAACTAATAAAATAAACATTGATAGCACTAAAACCTTACATACATTGAGATAAGTGGCTAAAATATGTTGGCTAAACTAGTTTAAAGCTGACATTCATGAGAGAAAAACTAAAATTTTAACTTAGATCTTTAATTTTGAAAAAGTGTGCAAGTGTTTAAAAAATCTAACTACATCGCATGTTGTTGTTGCTCCTTTTTTTCTATATCTTATGATCACCCTACTTTTGGCAAACTTATCGATAAAAGTATATTTTTTTTTTTTTTTTTGAATTGACGAGGAACCCGGATACACTACCATTCAAGTGATTTGACAAATAAAAATTAAAATATGAGCACACAACATCTTAAATTTCTTTCCTTTTAACTATTCTCTTTATTTCTTTGGCTTCTCTTAATCATATGGTTGGTAATTGAATAAATCATTCTATTGTTGATTATTGCTAATAATGAAAAATGTAGTTCTTACTCTTGTGTTGATGTTGGTGTTGAAAAATGCAAGTAGGTTATTGGGTTGCATGTCCAAACATTTGTGCTATATCGAAAATGCAAAAAAATGTTTGATGCAATATTACCACAATAAAATGTGATAAGTGCACAACTACCACCCTAACTTTCTCTTTGGGCCTTTTTTGACATCTCAAAAAAAGTATGTTAATATGGTATCTTATATTTTTCAATGTCTCAACAAAAACCATGTTCATATGGCATCATATTTAAAGATGTGGACTTGAAACTTTAATTCATAGCAGTGACCTGGCAAATAAATTACTGTAAAAAAATTAGGAGTGGTTTAAAATTTCTATGTAAGATTACCCTCTCTTCATCTCTACTTGTTTATCTCTAGTTCTCCTTGTTTGTCTATCTCTTTATCTCTTTCCATCTACCTCTCTCTCTAAATCTCATTATCTCTTAGAAAATTAAAAATAATAATTAAAGGATATTAGAATTAAATTAATTTATATTTGTTACCTTCTTAAAAATTTATTTATTGTAGAATTGTTATAGTTGAATTTTATTTTTATTTCTATAATAAAAAAAAATTCATCTTAAAACTTAAATTAAATGCTTAGAGAGAGATCAAGAGAGAGAAACTAACTTTTGATTACTCATTTCATGCTAATAATTTAAGGATAGTGTGTATCCTTGAGAAATTATGGTTAGAGTGGAATGCCATTTGATTAGGGAGAGACATAGAGAGATAAAGAGATAGAGGTATATAAATATACTGATAAAAATAGATAAAGAGAAGAGACACAAATCAATAGATAGAGAGAGGAAGATGGAGTAATATAGAAAGAAAAACAGGGTCAGGGAGAGAGATAGAGAGGAGTAAGAGGAAGATAGAGAGAACTAGAGAGATAGAGATATCATACAAGAGAGATGGGGTGAATATGAGGGAGAGAAAGAGAGATGGAGAAAATGATATTTTAATAGAAATGGGAGAGAGATATATGGAGACATAGATGGAGAGGAAATATTGAGAGAAATAAGATGATAGACACAAGTAATAGAGGAAGGTTTAGAGAGAGGGAGAGAGAAAAAATAACGAATGTGTGTATATGAGTTAGAGAGATGAAATAATATTAATAAAAACTAGCATATCTTACTTTGTATTTTTTGTTTGGCTTGCACTTGCACAAAGCTAAGAATGACATGTTTTTGACGCACTCAAATTTATGGTTCAAGTACTACACTTATTGTTCGGCTTGCACTTGAGTTAGAAAATTTCTTTATCTTTAATACATTGAATTGATTTTTAGTGCATAGAATTTTATTAGCTCTCCCTCTCCCTTTCTCTTCCTCCCTCATATTATATCACTAATTATTACCAACCACTTTGGAAAAAAAATTTGTAACATATTGTCATATCTTCGTATTTTAAGACATCTAATACTATAATAAATCATATGATGTAAGAACCTAAAGATTAAACAAGGAGAATTTATGTAGCATGCAAGTGGCTTATATGAAAATGGTGTAGATTTTGATTCTTTCCCCTTTATGTAGCATGCAAGTGGCTTATATGAAAATGGTGTAGATTTTGATTCTTTCCCCTTTAGGCCATTATATTTGCTACATCTATTTATCTCTCCCTTTCTTGGTCCCTCCCTATCCCTTATCTATCTCTAATACTCTCCAATTCAGTTCATGTATATCTCTATCCCTCCCTGAATCTATCACCCCCTCTATCTCTCTATATCTACTTCTCTCTATTTGTTTTTCTCATAATTTTTCTCTCCCTCTACCCATTTCTCTGTATCTCCTTATATCTCTATATATGTATCTCTTTCTATCATTGATTTAAGCTTTATGTGTTAGTTCTTTTTTTCTTCTACAGTAGTTTTGATTCTTAATCTTTTGTAACTCTATCTTTTGTAACTCTCTGCATTTCAATCTTTAAATATTATTAATAATAATTTTAGGTAAAATAGATTCATCTTTGCTTCCAACATGATAAATAAAATCTTGTTCTAAAAAAATTAGAAAAAATACAATGATTTCAAGAATACGTCTCTGGGGCAATAGGTGCGCCAAGTTTTATTCACAATTCAATCAATTACATGTATCGAATGAAGGGAAAGGAAATAGTGAATGAAGGGAACACTAGGAGTAGAATTTGGCGTACGTCTGCAATTAAAATTTGCTTCATACATTTTGCATTCCAGTCCTAGTTCGATACCCATGCCTTAATTGCGTGGAATGGGCTTTGACCTTTAATTGCATTTGCTTGAAAGTCTCGAAAGCCTTAGCATTAAATACTTCACGCAATCAACATTCCGTATCGAAGCCCCCACTTTCGGAACTCATATTTGCCAGGGCGTTGTATTTTTAACATCTGACTAGAATCCTTTACGTTTTGAAGCACGTCCATGCCCATTTTCAAATCTCTCACATTGCTGCAGACTAGAGAATGCAGGGAGAAGTGTTGAATCTGGTTTTACACCTTCATGTGCAGTGCTCGAGGGCTTCGAAAGCCTCTTTGGCAAATATATTTCGTATACATGTTGCTGTCACAATATCTCATGAGATCATATTCCTGTTTGAGGCATTTCTGTATTAAATAGTTGATAGGCTTTGTCAATGTTTGTGTGTTTGGCCTAAAAACTTTAAAAACTCCATCAACGAATCAATGCAAAGAAAGACATCTCGCAAAACCCTTATGTGATTCGATGAACATCTGCAATCATTTCATACTACATTTCACCCTGCTCCCAATCTGCCATTGATGTCGTCGAGTAGAAACCCTAAGATCTCTGACAAACACAAAATTTAGGGCAGAGAAGACTTCCACTTTCTCGGGACTCGTTGGTACTTACTTTTTATCGTACCGAGTCCCGAGAACCATTTCTTATTTTTTGTTGTTTATGTAATCATAGTCGCTAATAACTTATGATTGAGTAACTCTATACAAGAAAAAAGAATACTACTCTCAGTGGTAGAGATATTTGAAAAGTAGCAAAATTGACTATCATGATGTTTGCTTTTATAAGTGTGTAGTACTTGAATCATAAATTTGAGTCTGTGATAAGCACATCATTCTTGGCGTTGTACAAGTGAAAGTCAAACAAAAAATACAACTATTAATATTATTTTATTTTTGAGCTTGAACTTAAATTTGTGAAATGTAACACATGAGCCTATTACCTTTATCTTGACAAAAAATTAAATTAAAGAAAGGTACTTCTTGAATGTTAAGAAAACAAATTATTAGCTAAATCCCATACAGGTTTAGTTAAATATGAAGAGTGGTTAACTTTGAAAAAATTTATCTCATAAAATTTTAAAATAAACATCGATGGGATTAAAACCCTACATACACTGTGATAAGTGGCTAAAGTTTCTTGGCTAAACTAGTTTAAAGCTGAAATTTATGTGAGCAAAATTAAAATTGCAAATTACATCTTTAATTTTGAAAAAGTGTGCAACTTTTTAAAAACTCTAACTACATTGCATGTTGTTGTTGCTCTTTTTTTTTCTATATCTTATGATTACCCTTCTTTTTGCAAACGTATCGACAAAAGTAAAGATATTCATTTTTTTTCAATTGATGAAGAACCTAGATACACTGTCATTCAAGTTTTCAATTAAGTGAAAAGAAGGTTTTGAAGGGCCCCCGAAACCCTTTCATAGAAAGATAATCAAAAGATAAGACATTAAAGACTAGCTAGATAGACCAAAACACAAAAAAGAGACAACTAGCAAAGACAAAAAGATAGCAAGAAGCCAAAAGAGGCTAAGGGACAACACAAAGATAACTAAGGGATAGCCAGGAGCAACAGACCTTAAGAAAGGTTTATGATAAGTTCTACTGCTTCTTGCTCCGAATGGACCATAGAGGAAGCATTAGTCTTCAGTTCCTCTAGTTCCTTGGCATGCTAGGTCATGTTCCTAGTACTAGCTTGAGTTCTTTTACCATGACTAGTATTTCCCCCTTCAAGAGTCAGAACCTTATCCTCACTAGTATCAATAGTGTTCTTTTCCTAATGGATATGTTCCAGTTTGCTGATTATCAAACTAAAGCTGTCGACAGAGGCTTTCATGATTTTTTGGCTTTGTTCTCCAATTTTCTTTACGGTGTTCTCATGGTTGAGAACCCGCTTCTCTAGATCAGTGAATCTAGCCTCCATAACCTTAAATTGAGAGCCATATGCTTTAGTGATATCCTCTACATTGTTGATGGCTTTAGTCAATTCATTCAGGTAGTTAGGCAGGGTACTGAGCTTACCTATTCCAACAGCTTCTAAGGTATCCACTTTTCTAGATGAATCCTCCTGCTTGTTCTTCGAACTATCCATCTCCAAATAGACCCAATCAATAACCTTGCAGAACTCCATCATCCCACTCTTCATGGTATTCAGCATGGTTCAAGCAGGGTTTCTGCTATCAATGTTGATCTCAGTGGTAGTATTATCCAGGGTCTCCACGTTAAGACCAATAGCATTGGGAGATAGAGTATCACCTTCCTTCACCATCTTCTAGTCTTATTCAACATCATCTATCCTTTTATTGGGATCCTAGGGATTGGGTTGAACATTTAAAAAATCATTCCCTTTATCTGGGTTGATTTCGGTGATGATAGGGCTCTGCTTGTTTTTCTTCTTTGGTGGTGGGGTAACATGATCACTATCAGTCTCCATCCCCTCATCATCCTCTTCATCATCTTCAAGCTAGATGTCCTCCTCCTGAACCTTACTTGTTTTTCATTTAACCCCTTTTCCAGCTTTGTTTTTTTTAGACCCAGACGCCAAATCTTTGTCCTTCCCCTTGCTAGAACCTTTAGCAGAGGTAATTCTATCACCATCATCTTCCCACTCAATATCAGACCCCTCATCTTCACTGTCTTCTAAGTTCTCAGACTCATCATGTGAAACTAAAAGCTCAGTGATAGAATGCTGCATAGGGGTGGCCTTGACATGGTTGTATAAAAGAAACATTAACCCTTCATGCATGGGAGGGTTACTGTCTGGATTAGACCTTAAATCCTTAATGATAGTGTTGAGGGAGATAAACAAATAGAAGGGTATAGACACCAGATAATTATGGTGGAAATTATTTAGAAGCACAAAGTGATAACCATAGACATGAGAGTATCTACCATCAAGAGTTACATATTGCTTGACAACAAACAAAATCCATCTCCATACCTTCTTTATCACTTTTAGCGAGTATTAGGTTTTTCCAAATTTCACCAAGTTTGTTTTCTCAGACTCCTCTTTTGGGAATCGCTTGATAGAAACTTTGGTGAGCTTCCCATCTCTATAAAAATTTCTGCCTCCCATTGGCATACTAGTGACTTTCGCGATCATCTCTTCATCAATTTCAATCTTTCTTCCTCCTATAGTAATTTTTCCATATTTTTAATACTTTTTGAAAATTTTCGTAATGGTATGGTTTTTCCCTACAATTCTCTCCATATACCCTATCACCTTGGCTGTTTCTAGAATGGCCCATGCCTTTGGCTTATCTTTCCATTCATCATAGGAGACCAGCTCAATTCTTTTCCTATTACCTCCCATGGCGTCAGCAAATAGATTATTCTTATCCTTCATAATGCAAAATAGGAAAAAAATGGAGATCAAAGTGCAGAGCAGGAAGGTCTTGAAAATAGAAATGGGCACCCACAAAGCATGTGGAGTCTTGTCCCCATTAAATGCTAGCTCAATCTTTGAGTTCCGCCCTTTTCGATTTATTATGGCCTTTTTCATTGATAAGTAGATTATCATTATTACTTATCATTCCCTCATAACCATGCACTCTATCATAAATACGGAAGGCATGGGCCTCATGAGGAAGATCTAGCTCACCTCTCTAGCTTGTCATGTGATCAAGATGAATGACCATGTTGGCAACCCGATCAACAATAGTGTTGATTTCTCTATAATTGTGAGATAGAACACACAACTTGAAAGAATTAATTATCTCCTTAGCTTGAGATATGATATTTTTTATGGTCCATGAAGGGGATGATAGACCCTTTAGGCATTGAACAATGTTGTTAGAATCTCCCTCACACTAGACTTTAGTAAATCCCATCAATTTAACAAGGGACAAGCAGCCATGGCCTCAGCTAAGTGGTTAGTCTATGATCCCATGGGGAGTGCCACCACCACAATACTATAGCCAACCTCATTTCTTATCACTCCCCCACACCCACCCAACCCTAGGTTTCCGCCCCATTAAAATTATATTTGATCCAACTAGTTGGAGGAAAGGACCACTTACTACTTTCACTCTTTTTTTTTTTGTCATCTCTACCATTCAAGTTTTTTGACAAATAAAAATTTAAATATGAGCACACAACAACTTAAATTTCTTTCATTTTAACTATTCTTTTTATTTCCCTTGCTTCTCTTAATGACATGGTTGTTAATTGAATATATCATTTTTTTGTTAATTGTTGCTAATAATGATCAAGGTAGTTCTTACTCTTGTGTCCATGTCGGTGTTGACAAATGAAAGTAGGTTATTGGGTTGCATGTTCAAGTGTTTGTGCTAGATCTCTTAAAAATTATTATGATATGGTATTGTTATCTTTTTCAACATCTCAACAAAAACCATGTTGATATGGAATCATAACTAAAGATGTGGACTTTAAAATTTAATTCATAGCAAGGGACCTGCCAAATAAATTACTATAAAAAAAATTGGAGTGGTTTACAATTTCTATGTAAGATTACCCTCTCTTCATCTTGACTTGTTTATCTCTAGTTCTCCTTGTTTGGCTATCTCTTGATCTCTTTCCATATACCTCTCTCTTTATATCTCATAATCTCTTAGAAAATTATAAATAATAATTAAAGGATATTAGAACTAATTTAATTTATATTTGTTACCTTATTAAAAATTTATTTTTTGTAGAATAGTTATATTTGAAATTTTAATTTTTTTATAATGAAATAAAATTCATCTTAAAACATAAATTAAATTCTTAGAGAGAGAGAAAGAGAGAGAAAATAACTTTTGATTACTCGTTTCATGCTAATAATTTAAGGATAGTGTGTATCCTTGGGAAATCATGGTGAGGGTGGAATGTCATGTCATTAGGGAGAGAGATATAGAGATACAGAGATAGAAAAGGGATAGAGAGAAGAGAGACATATCAATAGATAGAGAGGAAGATGGAGTAATATAAAAAGACAAAAAGGGATAGTGATGCAGCCATGGTTCAGTCGGTCCTCAAAAAGAACTGACCAGAGAATTCAGCCAGAGTAACAAAACGGAAGTAACAACACATGGAAATATTACAAAATTAGACATCGGCTTTGTCATACATTGAGCATAGAACATCCGATACTCAACCGTTTACATGCACGATAACATGCCAAATTGCAATACATTTGGAACTCTCAGAGTTATTTGGATCTCCAATCTTGAATTTAGAACCTCATCTAATTGATGTCCTCTAATGACTACAAAAAATTATATATATCCTCCAGAAAACATCTAGGTCGACCACAAAAGATTACGTTAACCAAAGAAGGAAAATGAAATGTATAAAATAGGTTGGCCCCAAAATGTGAAGAGCCCATCCGCCAAGAACAATCCAAAAGTGTAGACCACAAAGGAAGGTCAACCAAGGGCCTAGGAATATCGAGTGTAGTACCGAACTGATCTTTAATCCAAGAAATCAGTCTGGAAAAGAAAAAATCTCAAACTTAGATGATAATCTCAAAAGTGCTCCAGAACCCGGAAACAGTTACTCTAGAAAGAACTACTCACCGAAAAAGAACCCATATGAACTGAAAATATGGAATAATGCACAACA
Organism: Cryptomeria japonica; assembly: GCF_030272615.1. Lineage (NCBI taxonomy): Eukaryota > Viridiplantae > Streptophyta > Pinopsida > Cupressales > Cupressaceae > Cryptomeria > Cryptomeria japonica. The sequence continues at coordinate 221,806,740 of NC_081413.1, forward strand.
ACATGCCCAGAACCCGAAAATATAATCCACAGTGAAAGATAAACAACTATCAAAATACACTGAATGAAACATAGAAAAATGCTACATGAACTATGTTACCAGATTTTTACCTATAGGTTCAATTAGGTAGAGCAATTAAGTTTTTTAAGAAAATGGTACATTTTATAACATTTTATGCTACATTCAGTCATACAAATAAGATAATTTTACAAGATTACATGGATACAAATCATTGCATTCATGCATTTAAATGAAACATAAAAGATTTCATAATCCTCTAAAAAATGTAATTTTTATTGAATGGAAGAAAATACATGTGTCTCACACAAGAAGCCGTGAGACTAACTTTGCTCATATGATGCAAATTAAAAGCTAAAATATGCATAAATCAGTGAATGCAAAAGAAGGGAAGCATGCATATGAGGAAACCAGTCATTGCCTAAATAAGTAGTACTGTTGGTGTGTTTTGTTGCTCCTGGTTGCTTGGCTTTGTTTCTTGACCTGACTCTTGCTTCTAGGTGTCCTCTAGATTCCTACATAGATGAGAACAATGAGTTAGAAAAATTATTCTAAGCAATGAATAATTATATCCTACACATGTACATTCACACATGCATACATATGCTAACTCCTAGGTGCATCATTATCAAAGCCAAAGCAATACTATCATACACACCTAAAATAAGCACTTTATTTCTAACTGTTTGTTTCATGTGTAGAAACAGGCGTGATCATTTTCAGTTTTAGCATGTGGGGTAAAATGAAGCTCCCACGAGGGTTGAGCCCAGCATGCAAATGAAAGCTATAATTACTAAATTTTCCCCTAAGACTATTTAAGTCCAGAGTCCTGCCAAAGGACTAATCCGATTTGAAAGGAAAAAATATTGGTGTTGATCTTTGTTTTTGTCATCAAAGGATTCATTTGGCAGAAACTCTAGACTTAAATGGTATCAGAGTATTCATGCCATTCAAGAAGCAACTAGTGAGGCATACAACAGTCATTCAAAGACAATGAGGAGAAAATGCAGATTCAAAGTAAAATGGAGGGATAGCAGAAGTCCTAGATACCTTGTTAGAACTGTCTGTAAAAATGAAAAGGGACATATCATTTCAAGGAAGCATTTGGGCAGATCTAGAACTTCCAAAGTTCTGTGAGGCATACAAAAGTTATTAAAGAACAACGACGAACTACAAAAAAAAAATGGTAAGTCAAATTAATAACAAGGGGTATTCACATCATAACCCTCAATGACATCCTACACGCAACATGCTGCAAAATGAAAACGTAAAGTTTAGTAACTCTAAGTGATGGTGAAGTTGTTTTTAGAGGTATTATTATTCACTCACTATTAGTATAAAATCAAACAGAGTACAATGACTCTACTGAGTGATCAAGAATGCCATTGACTATTGGTGTCACATAAAGAAAAGTCTCGACCATTAAACAATATATAATGATATCACAATCGGGGATATGATAACAATCGGGGATATGATAACAATCGGGGATATGATAACAAACAATAGACATAAACGGTAGTTGCAGCCTTTTGTTTCCAGTATGCCATTGAATATGTTCATACAAGATATAGCCAGGAGTTATAAGAAGATTCAAAACAATGATATTTTTCTTAAATGGTTTTGCAATCATTAATTACAAGTTTAAGAATGACAAAAGCAACGCCAAATCTGCTCGTTTATAGTAGTCACCTGCTGTCAAGAGTATGATTACATTTCATCAATATGCAGAGATAGGAAGTGCATTTTTCAACTAAAATAATGAATCAAGGACCATTTTCAGTTTCAAATACAATGTACAGTCATGAATACAAAATTCCATTACAGTATATGTATTTTGCATTCAAAAGTGAAAGACGGAAATCCAAAACTTCGAGAAGTGCATGAAGATAAAAAGTATGCTACAACCAACAATCAAGTCACAGTGAGAAGCCTCAAAATACACCTAAAGAAAACTATATAAGAGATAAAGGCCTTCAGTAAAGAGATGAAATGCCCTGTTTAGGATAGTGTAAGAGGGTTTGAAGGTTAAGAGCAATAGTGCATAGTGACAAAGTTTAATGTTTGGGGCAACATTATCTACATCAGCACATGGTAAAATGTATCAAAGATGAAGTTCATGATGAGAAGACAATTTCAGGTTAATATCTTTTGTCCTCAATCAAAATAACCCTCATGCAAGTTCAAGTCAACTTATCAGCCTTGAAAGATGAAAGTGCAGACCCAGAGCAAAGACAGAGATACTCACAAACAAGAAACCCCAAATTTTTAGAATGACAATATGGCAAAGTTTTCACTGACCAACAACATCCATGAGAGGGTTTCTAACAAAGATCAAACACAATGAAAGCATCAAATACAAATTTGCTAAAAGACACAGTCAAACTCGACAGTATAATAAAGAGAGCTATTCTTTTTTTCCAACCTCTGTCGTAGATGACAGTAAAGATAAAAGAGTAGTCACGATTCCAAAAGGTCAGTGCAAGAATCATCAATGGTGTAAGATTGTTCAAATAAACAAACATTAACACCGACTAACAGAGCCTGCATGAAGAATAGTTACACTACAACAGTCATGTAAGACTAGGAACCATTCACCAGAGCGATAACTCACCTAGAGCGCATAGCAGCAAGGAGAGTCATATGGCCGCCATGGAGGTTGTCAAAACCTCTCGGCCTCAAGCTTCTTTAGGAAGTTTGGATGGAAATGAGATGTTTCATCTATTTCATCAAATTTTGTTTTAGGGTTATTTTTTTCCCTAAGGGAAAAAGCCAACCCTTATGTTTTTTGATGGGATATTTTATTATAATAAAACATTGTAGTTTATTTCCACTATGGGCTAAGACTTATGTCTTATGCTTTCTTCAAACTTTTTGCCTCAATACAAGGATCTTTAGGATTGTTTAAATGATTTTGAATCACTTATTTTCTTTTTGATTCTTGTAATGATTGTTGAATGTAATACGAGAAATATTCATTAAAGTAGTTAATGAAGGATCTTTATTCGAATATTTCCTTATTTGCATTTATTATATGAGTCGGGGGGCGGGGGGGAGGGGCGTTTGAGATTCTTTAAAGAGTTTGGGAGCATGTAGGGCATTTAAGTTGGTTTGAGAATATATGGAGGTTATATAGGGACTCTTTATGAGTCAGTTTTGTCTTATTATTGCATTTTTGAGAAATTTATGGTTTGATTAAGTCATGTTGGGCTTTTTCACCCATTTGGAGCACATGTAGAAAGAATATAGGTCCTAGATTTGAGTCATTTTGAATGCATGCGACCCATTTTGTTGGGAGTTTCTATTCTTATGGATCTTTTGCAGGAAGATTGGAGGATAAATTGATGTTTGTAACTCATTCTTGAGTTAGTTCTTGATTATGCAGTTTGGAGCCTTAGTGACTTCTAATAGTCATTTCTCTTCTCTTATTGCCATATTTTTATAATGCATATATTTTGATAATGATAAAGCTACCTTGTATACTTGTGATAGTTTGATATCTTTTTATTCTTGCAGAGTTGTATATTTTTTGATTTATAGAGTTATCAGTGAAGAGTTTTTCCCTTCCTTATGATTTTGTCTCACTATATTTCATACCTTTTATGCACAAGTGTCATGTGGAGGTTTCAAGTTGTGTCTAAGTTACTGAGTAACCTCATTCAAACCTTCTTGTGAAATATTTATGCATGTGAGATTTTGCCAAGATCAAGAGCTCAATGAAATGTACAAAATAGAGACACAATATAGGACAAGAATAAACTGTATTCTCATCAATAGAAAATGATCAATCATCAATTAATAGTTACATACAATGTAGATGAGCTTGCTTATATAGGCAAGGCTAGGGATATGTGAGCACACAAACATGACATGTGGCTCAATAAGAAACAAGGGTAGGTAGGAAATAGGTGTGGGTAGGTAGGAGAAATAATATAATAATCCACATGAGGTGGATCACCCACTGAATGTGGAGTGTAACAACAAGATCAACACCATAAAAGGTGGAATTTCTCCTACACACACTATCCCAATGTGGCACAAACACCCAAGTGTCTCATATCCAAACTACTATGAAATGCATTATCCTAAGTAAACTTAAGTAAAGTGTAATAATATCCAAGATGAATAATTATTTACACCAACACCACCCCTTAAGTGCAACTTAGGGGAATGCACTTAAGTCTACAATGCAACTAAGCAATGCAAGATGGGTCTCGGCTACGAGGCCATGTTAGGTACCCATGTATAAATGCAAATGCATGCAAACCAATGCAATGAAAACTCTCACAAAGTGGGGAAAGAGAGAAAAACCCAATGGGAAAAAACCCTCCCCCAAAAGAGAGATGAAAGCTATAGAAGAGAACTCTCATAGAAGAATGTGAGGAACAAAACCCCATGTGAGAAAAAAGTCCCCCCCATATGAGAGAAGAAGAGAAGTCAAACTGTGACCCCCCCTCAATGGAGAATCTGCACCAATGGAAGAAGCTCGATGTATGAAGAAACTGCTCCACGAATGTCGAACAACATTCCTCCCCTTAGGAAGAAACAAAACCAAAGGTGTATCCATGAAGTCTCCCCAATCATGAAGGGAAGATGTATGAAGAAAACTCATGATGAAAGGAATCTCTAAAAACTGCTCAAGTGTCCCCATGTCAATGCTAAAAGATACCCCCTCCAAAGGTGGTAAACTGTGCCACACTACTGAAAAAGGCACTCCAAGATCTAGTGGAGATGGATGTAGAACATGTTCCAAAGACTCACATGTCTCCTCAAAACATAAAGAGACCTCCTCCAACTACTGTACATAAGTATCCACAATCATGTCAACCTCGAAAGAATGATCATGTAGAGAATGAACAAGAGGGTCAGAGTGTGCCCTCGCAACAATCGAAGAAGGATCATCTTCATCAAAGAGAAGATGAATGTCATCAATGATGTCTCCCAAATCTACAATGTAGGATTCCACAAACAAACTTACAATGTCTTTCAAGTAATCATCCCATGAATCTAAAGCTGGAAGACAATGAATATCCTGCTGCACTGAATCACATGAAGGCAAAATTGTCACACTATCTGCATCATCAGGTGCAATAGGTGATGTAATATCAATATGAGGAGATGTAATACAAGACTCAAGAATGGGGTTACATGTGAGAATCCCCATGTTCAAGTGTCCAAAGTTCTCCTCAAAATCTGAACCATCATAAGAAGTGTGATCAACATGTGTAGAATCATCAAATGTGAAATCATCATCATCAACAAAATCTGAAAAGGAGTATAACTGAGATGCATGATCAACCACCCCAGTTGCAATGATAGCTCTAGTCTCCAAGTCTCTAATGAAAACCGAGTCAGGTGTGAACTCCACAACTCTCTTAGTTGCGCCATGTGTGATTTGATCGACAGAAAGGAGATTGTTTGTCAAGTGGGGTACACACAACACATCATTGAAGGAGTTATCCCCAATGTCAATAGATCCTTTCCCAATCACATCCATGTATGTATGATTGCCCATCAAAATCTGTGGCATGGTGCAAGGCTCAAATGTAGTGAACATAGACTGCGAAGATGCCATATGATGAGAAGCCCCTGAATCTAGAAGCCATCTCTCTGAATTATGACTGATAGTAGCACACAGAGCTTTTCCTTTTCTTGTTCCAAAAGAGTTAGTATTCCCACTTGTAGAAGCCATGAATGCTTGCCCTTTTCCTTTTGAATGTGAGGAAGTGGAAGTTGATGAATCAGCCTTCTTGTAGACTTTAGGCAAATCAAAGTTATGCTTTTTGATGATATGTGTAAGCTCATCAATGTTCTTAGAATGGCAATGATGTTCCTCATGACCAATCTTTTTACAATAAGCACAAGTAGGTCTCCCCCTCTTTGGTGAATTATCTCTCTTGGAAGAGGATGAATCTCCTTGTTGTGGAGAAGATGGTGCTTTTTCCTTAGGCTTTGATTGCCATTTCTTCTTGTTTGAGTTGTCCTTTCCTTGATTTCCTTTGTTCCCTTGATTTGCCACTAATTCTTGAGACTTAGAAGCCTTGAGAATGCCCATGCTTATCAACTTAGTTTGTTCCATCATCACCATTTCATTGAAAGCATCAAATGTAGGCATTTTGTAGCTTGAACCCATTGTCATCCTATGGGTTTGGAAACTAGAAACAAATGCTGCATATTCTTGTGGAAGCTTCCCTATCAAGTTAAATATCAATTGAGTATCCTTTTTATCAATGCCACAATCTTTGAGTTGTGCCCTCAACTCATTTGCCTTAGTGACATAATCTTGTATAGTATCAAAGTTCTTGGGATCTAACATGGTGAGATCACTATCAATTTGATATCCCCTAATCTCATCAACTTGACCATATAAGTCTTGAAACTTTTGCCAAGCATCCTTGATTAGAGTACACTTCTCAATATGAAAAATGAGATCCTTTGATACATACTTTCTTAAGGTACCAATTGCCATGATATTTTTAGTGAGCCAATCCAAGTGACCAACTGGATCAACCTTACGATCAGCGGGAGCAACAATAGTTCCATCAATGTAATGAGTGAGTCCTTTTTCCATAAGTTTACTCCATGCATCAATTTTCCAAGTAGCATAATTATGTGGAATTAAGAGAGGAAACTTAGAAGAACCCATAGCAGAAAAAAGAAAGGAACACAAGAGCACAAAAGCACAAGAGACACCCCCTGAAATTCAAGCAATCAAAGTACCCCCCCCAAAGTGATGATTTTGGCACTTTATAGTTAGTGTGATTACAATGAACCACTTGCAAAACAAGGCAAAGTGGACTTATGATGCAAATTTTACAACTTCTCAAATGAGATAAAAGAGACTTCAATCAATAGTGCAATGAATCTAACTGAGATTCAAGCAAATATACAAGTACCAAGAGAGCCAAAAATGGCCAAAATTTGAAAGTATAATTTCTACTTACAACGGCATCAATTTGATAGCATCATGTGAAAGGAGATGAAAAAATACACATTTAAAAAAAAATGGCACTTAAAAAGGAGGTTGTATGACCCCAAACGAAGCCTCTGAAGTTGCAAAAACTGGGATTACTCGGGTACAGTCACCAAAAACTGCATTTTCTGAAAAATTAGTGCATGAAAATCAAAAATTTTCTACAACACTATGGAGAGCATGAAATTCTAGCCCATTTCAAAAAAAATTGCACCCAAAAAGGAGCAAAAATGAGCAAGTTATGGCCATTTGAATTTGAACTACAAAATCAAAAGGCTCAATGGGAGGGGCCTGCCAAATTTTTGAAAAAATGATGATGTGGTGATGATGTCAGCAAGTCACTTTGTTAAATTTCTCCCTCTACTGACTAGGCGTCCGTACTGTACGGACTGATGATGTGGCAGATGACTGTGCAGTACGGATGCTGACGTGGCAGGCTGATTTGGCTGCTGATGTGGTGGCCGTACTGATGTTTGCATGGCATGGTGACTATGTGTATGGAAGCTGACATGGAAGGGTTTGTACCCATGGGCCAGTGGCCGCCTGCGGGAGGTGGCGCGGCCCGGGGAAAGGTAGAGACCAGCGGGGGAGCGGAGGTGTTGACGGGACCTGGGTGTCGGTGGCGGGAGACAGACGGCGATGGCAAAGGTCTGTGGCGGCACAGGAAACGCTGCGGTGCGCGTAGGATGAGGCGCGGGCGATGGCAGTCTGATAGGTAGTATGCTTGCAACCTGCAACAAACAAGTACGCTCTGCACGGGGGTCACGGGGGGGGTCTACGGACCCCCCAAAAACTTGCTTTTTTTTTTCAAAATTTTTTCCATTTTTTTTTGATTTTTTGATGTTTTGAAAAATATTTTCAGAAAATAATTTATTTTTTTCCTGAAAAGTATATAAAAAAATTTCGAAAATCTGTACGATTATAGCAAAATTGGCGAAATTTTTTTTCTCACCAAAATAGGCTGACTTTATAACCAAAATTCATGGAAATGGCCTTCTAGACACAATGGCAAGGTCAGATCTGGTCTAGGACGCCTCCAAAAGATGTTGCTCCTCAGATCTACCTCTTGACGTCACAATAATGCCTCTTCAAGATGAATCAATGAAGCCCCAATGGCTCCGATACCATGTGAGATTTTGCCAAGATCAAGAGCTCAATGAAATGTACAAAATAGAGACACAATATAGGACAAGAATAAATTGTATTCTCATCAATAGAAAATGATCAATCATCAATTAATAGTTACATACAATGTAAATGAGCTTGCTTATATAGGCAAGGCTAGGGATATGTGAGCACACAAACATGACATGTGGCTCAATAAGAAACAAGGGTAGGTAGGAAATAGGTGTGGGTAGGTAGGAAAAATAATATAATAATCCACATGAGGTGGATCACCCATTGAATGTGGAGTGTAACAACAAGAGTGGAGTGTAACAATAAGATCAACACCATAAAAGGTGGAATTTTTCCTACACACACTATCCCAATGTGGCACAAACACCCAAGTGTCTCATATCCAAACTACTATGAAATGCATTATCCTAAGTAAACTTAAGTAAAGTGTAATAATATCCAAGATGAATAATTATTTACACCAACAATGCATGTGCATGTCTTGAATAAGTTATATTATCTTCTTGCTATCGGTATAGTTTCCAGAGTGATTTAGCTTTCTAATTATCATAAAATTAGTAGTTTTGGTGAATCACTTAGTATTTCCTTTTAGTTTGTAGAAGTAGGATTTTGCATTTTTAGTTATCTTGTTTCCCTTTTCCTAAAAAGAAAAGTAGTTTTAAAGTTATAACTAGCTAGAAGGTGGCCCTATCTTGAGGTTCAGTTCAGTCATAGGTGACCCATGGCCTTGAATTGATCCCATGTTTCTCTAGAAAGCTTAGTTTGTCAAACTTTGTAGAGGGTGAATTTCTAGTAGATAAATAGCTTAACAAGATCAAAACTAAGGATATTTTTTTAGTTGATGCAATATTTCTCATAGACCATAGATGCTCTTGCATCAGACACCCCAGGTAGAAAGTGATGTTCCATGAGTGGAAAATCATGAATATCAAAAAGGAATCAAAATAAGAACTCTTTGCTTATTTCTGATACAAACATCTTCCTTGTCTGTGAACTGCTTCCTTTCATCCTTCAGAACCCCATCCATTTTCTCCAACTTCTGGTTCTCTTTGTTCTTCTTTTCTTGCTTCTTATTTGCACATTGTCTCTTCTTACTACTTTTCTCTTTACTCAATAACTCAGATTTATATTTGCTACAAGATTTCATCCAGTCTACCACCGTAACCTTATAGCCAACCGGTTTCATCCTACTATCAGACTTATCTACTAGATCCTTCTGCAAATCCATGCCACCAATCAGGGTACCCTCTATAACTGGCTTCTCATTATCGTAATTCTTCCCAAGACTCAAATTTCTCACTTCTGTCTCCTTCTTCCTCAAGGAATTCAAAGTGAACTTCTACCCATCCTTCTCAATAGTCATCAGGTTTCTTCTACAATCATAAATATATCTTCTATCAAACTACCAAGGTCTACCCAACAAAACATGACAAGCACTCATAGACACAACATCACATAAGATATCATCTCTAAAAGACCCAATATTAAAATGCACTAAACTCTGCTCCTTTACTTCTATCTTTTGATCATCTTGTAACCAACTCACCTTTTAAGGACAAGGATTCTTAAGCCTCTGCAATCCAAGCTTCTCCAACATCTCCTCAGATACCAAATTATCAGTACATCCATTGTCCATAATAACCCTACAACACTTACCACCTGATTTGCATAGACTCTGGAAAGGACTCCTTCTCTGAGTAGATTCGGTACCTTCACTACTCTGCTCCATCAAGTTCCTCCTGAACATAAGAGATTCTCTCTACTCTGGTGCACTTTTATATCTAGTGACTCTAGCTTCCTAATCCTCATTTGTCACACAATTTCTTCCCACCCTTGCTTGCACTCATAAGATCTATGTCCGGTCTCTCCACACTTGAAACATCTGCCCAAAAACATTCTACTGCTACTGCCACTGCCTTTTCTCTCTATCTTTTTATCTAGTTCTTTATTCCACTTAGGATTTTGTTCTTCATCCACTTCTGCTTCTCTGAACTGACACTCATCTTCTCCTTATATCTCTCTTTTTCTCTAGGGTTATTTTGTTGTCTTCTTTTCACTTTCTCCTCAGCATTCAAAGCATATTGGCAATCCTCCTCAACTAAAGAAATCTTTAGCATACTCATCTCATCCTAAATGTTAAATGCAAGTACATTTATGTATCAAACCACCTTCTCCCTATCGATCTCTTTATGTATAGATCTAATCATCACCTTGTAGAATTCCTCAGTATACTCTTTCGCACTCAAGTTTCTTTTCTTCAGGTTCTGCAACTTCTTGAACAATTCTAAGTCATAGTCTCTCAGAATGAACTTAGCCTTCAATCTTGTAACCATCTATCTCCACTTGGTGATCTTCATTTCACCATTCTCAACTCTGTCTCTCTACAACTCTTTATGCCATAAGGCAACATGCCCTTTCAATTTAGTTTGTTCTAGCCTAACCCTCTGTGGGTCCTTAATATCCTCAAATTCAAAGTAGTCTTCCAACTCTTCGATCCAATCAATCAAATCCTCCAAATTCGACATCTCAAAATAGTTCAAAATATCCACTTTATGTAGTTTACTTGCTTGTTCCATTTCTCTCAAAAATATTTCCTCTCTTCCAACTTTTGGTCCTTCAGCCTCTTCCTCTTCAAGATCTTCTCCAGCTTCTTCATATTCATCCTCAAACTCCAGATTCCTTTGTAAACTAGCCAATGCATTTCGGATCGCATTCCTCATCTCATTATTGAAATCCTCCATCATCTTCTCTACCCTCTAAGGGTTGATCCTTCTAGGTGGCATCTCCTCCTTTCCTCCGGTGCAACTTCCTCAATTTGGCAATCTCACTGTAGGTTTCAATTGCCTCACACTCGCAACCTGCCTCCACTCGATGATCTGGTCACCCAAAGGAATACCTCAAGGTTTGCAACCAGATCTAATACCACTTGATGTAGCCATGGTCTGGTGGGTCCTCAAAGAGAACTGACTAGATCATGCAGAAAGAGAAACACAACATCAACAACTTAAACACATATAAATATGATAGAATCAGATATTTGCTTTGCCATATATTTAGCATAGAACATCTGGTACACTCACCAGTTAGAAAGAGGCTAACATGCCAGACTCTCAGAGTTATCTGGATCTCCAATCTTGAATCTAGAACCTCATCTAATTCATGTCCTCTAATAACTATAGAGTACAATATATATATATATATATATATATATATCCTTCGAAACACACCTAGGTCGACCATAAAAGATTACATTAACCAAAGAAGAAAAAGGAAACGTGTAAGATAGGTCATCCCCAAAACATGAAGATCCCATCCAGCAAGAACAATCCAAACATGTGGACCATAAAGGAAGGTCAACCGAGGGCCTAAGAATATTGACTGGCACCAAACTGATCCGCAATCCAAGAAATCACTCCGAAAAAGAAGAAATCTACAACTTAGATGATAAGCTCAAAATTGTTCCAGAATCTAGAATCAGTTAATCTGGAAGCAACAACTCACCATAAAAGAACCTAAATGAACTAGAAGTCTAGAATAATGCACAATAACACACCTAGAACCTGAAAATATGATCCACAATGAAAGATAAATAGCTACCAAAACACACTAAATGAAACACAGAAACTGTTACATGAACTGACCAAGAATAAAACTAAGGAAATATTTTTGGTTGATGCAAGATTTATCATAGACCAAGGATGCTCATGTATCAGATAGGGATAGAGATAGAGGGGAGTAAGAGGAAGATAGAGAGAAATAGAGAGATAGAGATATCATACAAGATGTATGTGGTGAATAAGAGGGAGAGAAAGAGAGATGGAGATAATGATATATTAATAGCAATGGGAGAGATATATATTTGAGATACATATAGAGAGGAAAGAGTGAGAGAAAGAAGTTGATAGACACAAGTAATAGAGGAAGGTTTAGAGAGAGGGAGAGAGATAGAGATAGAGATAGGGAGGGAGAGATAGAGAGTGTGTGTATATGAGTTAGAGAGATGAAATAATATTAATAAAAGCTAGCATATCTTAAAATATATTTTATTTGACTTCCACTTGCAAAAATCTGAGAATGGCATTTTTTTATGCACTCAAATTTATGGTTCAAGTAGTACACATATTATTTGGCTCGCACTTGAGTTAAAAAAATTTGTTATCTTTAGTACATAGAATTGATTTTTAGTACACAAAATTTTTTTATCTCTCCTCTCCCTTTCTCTTCCCCCCTCAGATTATATCTGTAATTATTACCAACCACTTTGGTAAAAAAATTTGTAACATATTGTCATGTCTTGGTATTTAAAGATATCTAATATTATACTAAATCATATGATGTAAGAACATAAAGCTTAAACAAGGAGAATTTATTTAGCATGCAAGTGGCTTATATACAAATGGTGTATATTTTGATTCTTTCCCCTTTAGGCTATTATATTTGCTAAATCTCTCTATCTCTCCCTCCCTTGGTCCCTACTATCCCTTATCTATGTCTAATACTCTCCCATTCATTTCACGTATATCTCTATCCCTCCCTCTGTCTATCTCCCCCTCTATATCTCTATATCTACTTCTCTCTATTTATTTAAATCTCATAATTTTTCTCTCCCTCTCCCCTTTTCTCTATATCTCCTTATATCTCTATATCTCTATCTCTCTCTATCATTGATTTGGGCTTTATGTGTTAGCTCTTTTCTTCTTCTATAATTGTTTTGATTGTTGAGATTTCTCTTGGGGTGATTCTATATTGTTGCTTCTGTTAAAATACATCCTCATTGATATTCCTACTAAAATAAAAGGTCTTTATTTTCTATAACTCTCTACATTTAAATATTTTATTATTAGTGAGAATTTTAGGTAAAATAGATTTATCTTTTCTTCCAAGATGATAACTATAATCTTTTTCTAAAAAAACATTAGAAAAATTACAACAATTTTAAGAATACGTCTCTAGGGTAATAGGTACACCATCTTTTATTCAGAATTCAATTGCACCATGTTTTATTCACAATTCAATCAATTATATATGTCGAATTAATTAAAATGAAATAGTGAATGAAGGGAACATTAGGAGATGATCCAGTTTTATTTTTTCTATTTAATAATAAAATAGAAAAGAAGAAAAATGAGTATTGATTTCAATGGTTTTCATTTTGTAGAGACTCTAAAGAAGCGTCTTGAACATTAGGATATAGATTGAGATGTGCCTTGTTTAGGTCTGCTAAAACAACTTCTGATGGGTATTGTGGCATGTGGCTGAGTTGGACATGCGCCCACTTCTCTACCATTCTAGAGGACTTTTGTGCACATGGAACCTCACATTTGGCTGAGACATGCACCATAAATGTTATCAACAACACAAGAAGAAGAATTCTTAGTTTCATATGCATCGAATTTTCCATATTTTTTAAGTCAAATTGGCACAAAAAAATATTTATGTTTCAACTGAATAACAAGTTCATAGGTGAAGATTGATATGAAATCCAAGGAAATTATTAATTAATTAAATAATCAAATAGTCACAACACCACAAGATGGCCACAACTCAATATACCAACACCATAACTCATGCCAAGATATTCAACTAACAAGGATAACAACTTAAGCCTATAGTGTATAGAGGGATCTCATGCAATCTCCAACAACTTGCAATTGGGATAAAGACACATGAAGACTTGTGAGACCAGGTGAAGTCGATGTCTAGTGCCTGCAATCCTGCAACCACCAATAACCATGATACTACATACACAATAATATATTATAAATTATCAAACAAGTGATAAAGAATTTTAATGTCATAGCATGCTCATAATGAGTGGTATGACATTGTCCCTATCACACATACATTAGTAAGAAAGTCACAAAAACCATAGCATCATCTCATCCAATATAATCATAAAGTGGGGCTAGGATAATGAAGATTTAATCATAATCTCATAAGCAATGTAACCCATCCAAGAATGGTAAGTGCATTTAGTCTTGGTACTCCAATAGCTTATATTACTCCATATTAATTTCTTGCAACAACACCTACCCCCAAAACTCCAAGATTACCTTTAGAGGCACTGTCAAAATTCTTTTTCACCCAACCTTGACTATGTCTTTCCCACATCGCCTTCTTTCTTTGTAGCAAAGTAGGATGAACCCTATAAGTCCACTTAACAGGCCTGAACTTCAGCAGTGTCCATAATTGCACTTATTTATTTGGTTTAATATTTAATAATAAGTACAAGAATTTTATTAAATGAAATTTTGATAACTTTCAAAATTTTAACATAATAAAAATTTGGTCTTATAATTAAAGAGAAGAATATTATTATTTTAAAATAAATATCTTGATATTTTTCCTAATTAATATAAGCTATAATCATACAAGAAATATCTAATATATTAATATATATATATATATATATTTTAAATTGACAATTAAATTTATGCAAAAATAAATAAATATTAATTTTAGATATAATATTTAATTAAATTTAATATCATATATTAAATAATAAATATATTAAACTTCATGGAGCTCTTTATAAGGCCATGGTGGGCTTCTAGGAAGGATAGTGGATGTTTATGTTCTCGTGTATTTTTAATTCCCATTGGAATTGAGTATTCTAGTTGTTGTTTCAAAGGTGCAAGATCATCCCCATTCTAGCACTCATAGTTTTAGTGGGCGTCATTCCTCACCCTAGTTTACCATTGGAAATATCATTTTGATATTTCACTTTGTGCTCCAGACTTATGACGTCTTCTTGCAAAGAAATTTTTTGGTATATAGATATAATCTGGGAATACAAGTCTTCAATTATTAGCAATTTGTTTCTATAGTTTTCATATGCCTTGATCTACGTTCTCATAGATCACATGATACCATAGAGAAAAGAACCATCAACATAGCAAGGTAATACTCATACTATAACGATACAAATGATTAAATAACACATCAAAATATTACTTTGGACATCCAAGAGTACTTAGAAAACATAACACGATCTCTAGACAGTAACCCAAGAAAAATAGAGAACCAATAAATCCAAATAGAATACTAAAAGATTTGGTAAACTAACTCAGAAGATTAAAATAACTAGATTTGCGCATTTGCTTAACAAGTTAGCGCATATACCTAATTGAAAAATACATCTATTGAGTCCTGCAACGCATATATCCTAATCTATGGTGAATTCATCAAATCCTATGGCACATTCATAGTGTTTCAGCTCATTTGAATCACTTTGCAGCACATATGAGAAACAAAACAATGCATTTAACAGGTAAAACAATGCATATACTTAAGGAAATAGCGCATATGTCCTTTTAGCGCATTTGCTCAGAAAACATAGATAGAAACATGAAATTTAGGAAAATAGAATAAAATGATTCAAGTATAAAAAATTTACAAATAAAGGCTCAATAGAGATGCCCAGATTATAGGAAACAAATGATATAAATAAAACCCTCAACCATAAACCATAATAAAAGATTTCTCAGAAATGGTCGACAGGGCATTGATCCAGAAAACATAAAACTAAATAGAATAAATAATTTCCTGACTCCTCCAACAACAACAAGGATGTAAGAGAAACCAAATCTCAAATCCTATCCAAAGCATAACTCACAAGAAGCCAAGAATGCACAGACAATGTTTGCAGAGTCGGCCATTCCTGGTTGTGCACAACTACAATACATAATATTTTCCCCAATTCATATAGTTGAATCTATATAATATATTATATATGATGAAAGATCAAATTTAAACTATACAAACCTATATGAAATATTCTTCCCAAAACTCCCAAGAATACGTAGAAAAGACAATCTTTTTAAAACAAAAAATTCAAGAGCAAGAAATCTTCCGACCCGGTGAAAATTTGAAAATGTAAGGATGGATTCGCTGAAGAAGATCCAACAAGCCACAATCCAAATTCCTCCAAACAATCCAAATCCAAAATCGCAGAAAAACACTTGCCGAGCTTACCTCCAAAATATCATAGTAAAGAAAATAAATAGAAAACCAGGCCAAAATGATAGAATATGTCGACAAATCAAAATAATAGCAAAAATAATATTTCTTAACAACCCATAAAAAAACCCAAGGCAGAAATAAATAAGATATTATTGAATTAACTTACCCAATAATTCAGCCAATAGAATAAGAGGGTAAGTAAAAGAATATATTAATTATCCCAAAGTGTAAAAAGATAAATAATAATAATACTCATGGGCACAATCTATACAAAGCCCAATAAATAAATAGAATAAACCAAGGGCTACAAATAAATTAAAGCCATAAATAAATAATCAAAGGCTATATAACAATATTAATAATTCTTAAAGATAATAATTAATAAATATCCAATGATATAAAATCATTTAATCAATTAATAACTAAATCAATCAATAACATAACACTCCAAGCATAACATGAAAAAGGCATCCAAGAGATCACTCAACACTGAACAACAACTCATGCAAGACTGACAAGGGTAATCAATTTTAGACCTAGAGTGTAGAATGGGATTTTATGTCATCTTCGATCAACTTGCCATTGGGATAAGATAGACTCAAACCTGTGAAGCCAGGTGGATTCCATATTTGGTACTTGCAAATAATGCATCCACAAAGCCACGATACAACATATACCATATATAATATAGGCAATTGATAGAGAAACATAATGACACATCCTTCTTGCAATGAGTGATGTGAAACCATCCCTATCATGAAGACAATAGAAGACACTCACAAACAATCAAGCAATACCATAATCAATCTCACATCAAGAATTAGGGTTAGTACATCATAAAATATCCTCAGACCATCATAAGAGAGTATTAACAATAAATACAAAGAGATACAAATAAGTCATCAAATGAGCACATATCATCATAATAACCCATATAACCATCCATAACCTCATCATCTTGTTGGCTTGATGATGATTTTTGTATTGGATAACTTTATGTGTTGTCATTGATGGCACATATACACACATATGTTCACATTGTCATAGTCATCTTAGTTAAGATGATCGGGTACTAGTCCTAAGTCTTAGTATTGCAAACTGGTATCATTTGTATAGAGAGGTCAAACCGATATATGTAGACAACCAGTATATGCATGAATGACAACTGGTTTTTGTCATTTTCACTGACACCAGTTTGGAGAGACTGTGAAGATCAACAAAGAGGCAAATGGAGGACAATAGGTCTATGAGTTGGAAGCGGTTAACACTCAACCGTTATCGGTGTTCCAATCAGTCTCACTGAGTGTGTGATGAGTTATCTCTAATCGATAGATTTGGCGGTAATATGTGATGTGTTATGTAAGATTGTCTAGATACACTGAACCTAGGAAATTGTGATGAGGTTCTTGAGCCACCATGAAATCTAATGTCTATAAAATGACATTGTGATGAACTATTTTTATGATGTGAGATAAAGCTGATGAGTTGATGTGATTTATTGAAGGATTTGCAAAGTCTGTTGGTGATGCAATATTGAGTGAGCAGAAGAGGATCTATACAAGAAAGATGTGCTATTTCTAGATCATACCACCTATTGTTTTCTTATCACTAGAATAGTTAAATCCCCTAATCAGGTAAGCTCTAACAAGCTTCATTGTACAAATCCTCTAACTAGGTGATCCATTAGTTTGGGATTGTAATCCTCTATTGAGGTTACTCCTAACAGGGTACTACATTTAATCGGGTATAGCTCCTAACAAGGCTTTGGGATCTTTAATAGGATTCGCTCCTAGTAGAGCACTATGTAGACCTTAATCAGTCAATTTATTTAACTTGTGAGTCCCATTTCACCATGGTTTTTCCTAGTGGGGTTTTCCATGTATAAACACTTGTGTTATGGTGGATGTTTTACTTGTTGTGGATTCTTTTATATCACTTTGGATTGCATGCATAGTTTTAAGTAAACCGGTTAATTGTTTTAAACGGTCTGTGTTTAAAGTGGTATTATTTTTCGCTATCACTGATTGACCCCCCTCTCAGTGCTTTCTAAGTCTATAAAATGGTATCAAAGACTAAATTCCTTATGTCTTAATCGCTTGGAAGGAAACCCTAAATCCACTATGGGAGATATGAGTTATATAGAGATGGCTAGAGTGCTAGAAGCAATGAAGGAAGAGGTTGAAACCCTAAGGGGTAGATTTGAAGCTTCACAAGTTAAAAAGAGTGAGTTGACTAAGGAGCTATTGGATATCTCTAACAATAGTTCTTCAAATGGGGCCAACATTGAAGCACTGGTTGAAGAAGTGGTAAAACTGAATGGTAAAAAGCTAAATCTGAGGAGAGAACTTGAAGCAAGGAGGACAGCTGAAGACCTAATCAATGAGATAGATCAAAGAGAGAGATCATGAGATTGTTTACTGAGGCTAATGGGAAGCTTGAAAAATTTAATAAGAGTTCTTCTATGTTGGATGAGCATATCCAATCTTAGATAATGAAAGGTGACATATCTGGACTAGGATTCAACACATCTGAGAAAGAAGAATCATTCGGTACCAAGAGCAACATGCACAAAAATAAAACTACTCCTAAGGCTAAGAAGCCTACTGGTAAGAAAGTTTGCAAACTTGTTTTCTTTATCTATCACAAACCTGGACATACTGCTAATGTGTGTAGAAGAAGACCTAATGTGAACATAGGCTATAATGCTAATGCTAGATATGGGTCTAGAAGATTTGAAGGTCATTATTACACATGCAACATGTATGGACATAGATCAGTTGAATGCAAATATGGAGCAAACAATCCGGCACTTCACATGAATCCAAGACCTATCGATGACTGGAGAAGGACCTATGACAAGCGGAGAAACATGAATTGGCAAAAAGCCTTTGTCAACTGGTTCAATCCATATGAGATGGAAAAGGTAACAAATGTGATTTGCACAATTTGTAATAATTATGGACATGTGGCTATGAACTACAGAAGGAGAACTGGAAGAGGTAATGCAGGACCTTGGAGAGCATATGGCATGGCCTTCTATCATTGTTCGAAACTAGGACACATGGCTAAGTTTTGTAGAATGAAGAAGAACAAACTAGTTAACCACTCTAAAGATTAGAAAGGTAAGAAAAAGGTTGATGTTGAAGAAACCAGAGTGGAGATGAACAAAATCTGGAAGAAGAAAAGTGAGGACAAGTCTACAGAAGAATATAACCCTTCACCTAGTGTGGAGAATCCTGCACCAGAAAACCAAGATTTTCATCAAGCCTAAGGGGAGCATAGCGGTAAAACTACATCCAGGCCCCTTGAAGAATGTAATATGGTAAGATATTTTTGCATTTCTAGTTGTATTATGAGAATTCTTGATATTATTAACTATCAGTTTTCTAAGGATTACCAACCAGTTATATACCTATCGGTATAGGTGAGTTTTTGAGCACATGCAGATCAAAACAAAGAATTGTTTGTTGATTGTGAAGAGATTTGTGTTGCAGATCAAAAGTTAAATCAGATTTGAAGATAAGAAAACGCAAAATAGGTGTGCATTTGAGAGATCGATCAGAAACCCTGCCAACATGAAGATAATAAGGTATTCTTTTGTTAATCTCTCTCAAATCAGGCTTATCTAGAATGGCATCATCGTCTACACCAGCAAAGAGACTTATTATTACTATTGAATCTATGGAGTCTATGGAATTAGATAAAATAGAATCATATAATGCATTATCTCAAATTCTTGATGGTGTGATGATCAAAGGTGATTTATCCAACTATATAGACTATAAAATTGAGGATCTAGGATCACTGTCAATTTATTCACAACTCAAACCTTTGTGTGATAAGAGTGGGAAAATTAAAACCCAAATACACTAGGGTTTATGAAAAGGGTTTTCATAATGCGGCATATTTTCTTGAAGATTTTGACGAAAAGCATGTTAGGATTATCCTTAGTCGTGTGCATGGATAGAATATGTATCTTGATAGGTTGCACACAATCACAAAGGAAGAAATTCATGAAGTGATTGGTTTTTGGAAAATTGGTAAAGTAACAAAACTGAGGATAATTTCAAAAGAGACTATGATTGCACTGACTCTGACCACCGCTAACAGTTATGCTATATCGATCAACAACATTGTAGATCTAGCAGTCAGATTTTCAACTATGGTCATTGCTTATCGGATATTCCACTCTAGCAAGATGAACAGTGTACCATCTACTATTGTACATGTCACCTACATGATGATTGTAGATAATGTAGGTTAGGACTTGTGTGAAGAGATGAGAAGCCAATTGATGCTGAGATTAAAATCAATTAAGAATGACAATAGTAAAAAATTCAAATATGGTCAACTATTGATTGGTCTATTCTTCTATTTTCAGAATTTCCTACCAGGAATTGGTGACGTTCAATGGTCTAAGAACATACTGGTTACAACTCAAATAAAAAATTGCATTAAGGTTGTGAAGAACACATTTCCTATTGTCATGAACATATATTTCAATGAGTTTAAAAAGAAGATGAGCATGAGGTTAAGGCTACCTGATTAAGTGGTGAAACAGTTTTAAAATACATATGTTTCACTGTAACCACTGACTTCTACCTCATGGAGGCCATTGAACCCAGGGACGAAGAGATGGAAGAAATGAGTTATGAAGTCAACTATGACTTATTAATTGGTTATGCCATTAACTTTTTGGCATCTCCTAAGGATAAGAAGAAGAAAAGACTGGGAACTTACTAGGAAAGGAATGCACCTACTCAACCCATTAGTGCCCAATTTTATGATGTATGAAGTGATGAAATATGACTTTATATTTAATTAAATTAGTTAATTAAATTCTTAAAGGGAAATTACAATGCAAGATGCAAACAAACTAAGACAGGTGCTAACCTAAGTGTGAAATTGTACCACCCTAGCAAGGGTGTACAATTTACAACACTACTTTTATACCCCACATTAGCGGTCATATGACACTACGTGCATATGCAAGATAAAGTAAAGAAAAGTAAAAATTCATGAAAAAGGATATATCCACAAGTTGGCGGATGAAGCTGCCAGCGATATTTGCAGTACACAGTTAGGATCCGCACCCTACAAAAACCACATGTTAGATAAAATAAAAAAAATCACCTAAATGCTTACTAAGGAAGGTGATGAAAATTTGAGGGTAGCTAGATATGCCCCCCCCATTTTGGCTCACTAATTTTAGTGAGTTGAAACAAGATAAAAAATTAATGAAGAATCATTTAGTAAGAAAGAGAACTAAGCCTCAATTCCAACACAACAAAGAGTGTGAGGATTTGAGAGCTCTCTAACACAAGATGAAAGATTTAAATGGAAACAAATACAAAGAGAATGAAGCAGAAAAGGAACCATGGACAACTCGCCCCTAAAACTAGGTGATCCATAGAGAGAAGAAAATGGAAAAATAGCCCATAGAGTCTGTCTAGGTGATCCATGTAAGGGAGGAGAGTGAGAACACCGTTAGTTCCACTCAACCTAGTGCATGTGTGTGCAAGTAAAACAAGGATACCTACCTTCGACACCAAGAAGATATCCATCATGAAACAATGTCATAAGTCCAAGAAAGAGAGGGAATACTCTTAAAGCAAGGATAAGATAGTTGAAAAGAGATATCTTGTTATATAAGTGTAAAGGAGATCCTTGGAGGAGAAGATAACTTTGTCTAAACGACATCTACCTTCAAGATGAGTTGTCCAAGACAAATATACCATCTTCTATAATGAATGAATGCAAGGGTTTTCAAAAGAATAGAGGATTGAGATGACATCAAAGAGAGATTATTTATAACAACACTCTTCTAATAGAAGGTAAGAGATCCTCATCAGGGATATGCATGTGCACAAAATAGAAGGGTTTATTATAAAAGATACTACTCCATGAAGAAAATAAATTGATGAATGATCAAAGACTTCCAACACCGAGGAGGAGGTCCCAATTAAGGATATTTACTTAAGATAACCATTAGGGATGCTTGTTCCAATATCAGAGAAGGAATTCAAATATAAATACACATATACAATCAATAAGAAATCCTTATAGAAGACACTACTTCACAAAGGGGGAATTTTAATCTTAAGGAGAGATGTTTGAAATCACTCTTCCTCACCATATATATAGGGAGAAGAGATGAGATAGAAATAGGCTATTGTGTTTCTTCCAAAAGTATGATTGTACGTCAAATTGTAACATCATGAATAACAATGAGCCCCCAATAAGTGATCTACCAATGTCACATAATGATTAGCAACATAATAGCCATTAATGTTATTTAAAGATATGATAGATTGAATGAGGTATTTGCATATGGCATGTTAAATGCTCTACTATAAGTGATATTAAAAACATGTGTAAGATGATGAATGTTAAAAATTATTTAGAAAGAGAGAAATTTATAGGAGAAGAATAGGCTACTAGGTCATACTTCTCTTGCACACAAGAAATCTTAGGAGAGCGATAAGTATAATTCATTAGAGCCTTATTCCTAGAAGAAGATATTTTAGAATGAGTAGAAAATAAAGTCTCATAAGTGGGATTTGAAATCTCTTGAGGAGATTCAAAAGAGATTTGTTCATCGCCAAGATTTCGTTATGAGGGGGGTGAGTGTTGAAAGAAGTAAAAGATGATTTTATTGAGGTGAGGTCATCATCACTCTAAATATAACATTCACATTGAGAGATGGTCTTTTAGATGCTTTGGTGGGATTAGAAGGATTATATCCAAGTCCAAATTAGAAGGAGATGGTGATGCCTCATAGGTCTTAGTGCTATATGAATTAGAGGAAGGATGTGAAGAATCATTTGAATTAGAAGCAGCCCCAAAATGGTTACTTAGTTGTTTAGACAAAGTAGGTTGCTCTTTAGCTTCCTCCTTAGATTTATCCTTCTCATTCTTATATCCATTACAAGGTACTCTATATTCTCCTATAAAAGTAGGGGTAAACTCTAGAGATCCCCAATCATCATTTGTGAGCACTTCTTCAAGACAAAAGAGATCCCTGGGAGGAGATTCCAATTGAGTAGGAGAATCGGGAGTATTAGAAGGAACAACATCAGTAAAGGAAATAGATGTATTTGAAGAAGTAGAAGGATTGGAATAAGAATGGGAAGTAGTTGAACAAGAAGATCCTTATTTTAATGGTTTTTGAAATTTGGTATCAGCTAATAAGGTGTATGTAGTATTGTTATAAATGAATTTGACTCACCTATGCAATGTTGAGGGGACAACTTGCATGCTATGAATCCAAGGTCTCCCTAATAGAAGGTTATATGTCAAATTACCAGACATAACATGAATAGGTGTAGGTAACACAATAGTACCTACTGTAATAGGCAAGGTTATGACACCTAGACATTGTTTAGCAATATTATCAAAGCCTTGAATAGTAAGAGAAGAATGTTCGATGAGAGAATGATCCACATTAATCTTATCCAATAAATCCACGCCACAAATATTAAGGCCAGATCCATTGTCCACAAGGGTTCATGTTATAGCACTATCATGGATAATAATATAGCACTATCATGGATAATAACCACAATCATCAGAGGATCATATTGATTTTGGATTTTAGGAGAAGGTAACTCATCTTGTGTGAATACAACTTGAGCTTTAGGTTTGTTCATAGGATCAATCAAAGTGGATATGAAATTAGGTATCAGTGCAGGTGCGACATCGAAGTTTTTCAAAGCATCTTGTAACATCCCATGATAAGCAGGTAAAGATTGAACTAAATCCCAAATAGAAATCTTGGTAGGAGTAGATTTAAGTTCTTCAATGAGATCATACTCCTTGCTAAGATTTGATATACGAGGTTCTTGTGGAAGAATAGGTTAAGAGGGAAAAAGTGAACTCGGGATAACTAGAGGAGGACTAGGTTGCCTATTGTTCCTTGTGTTGTAATTATGACCAACAGTATTATAACTCTCTCTAATAATTTTCATAGCATACTCATAAGGGCTCTTTATAGGATAACCTCCTTGCACAGTAATAATAGGTTTCTTAGGAGTGCAAAAAATAATCATTATCATAACCACCTTGAACCACTAAGATACCTAGCTTATGTGGGGAATTTTGAGAAGGACAAGCACCTTGAACTGTGCAGAGGGGTTATTAGGTGTTTCATTCACATGTATCAAATTGATTTAGGAAGGCTTCGGAATATCAAAGGTGTCCTAAGAAGAAGAATGACCACTATTGTTGGAAGAATTGTTGATAGTCTCTCCTTGCACTAAAATGTTATAATGGATAAGATCAATTTTAGGAGGGAGACTAGAAGTAGGCATTGATGTGTTAGAAGAAAGAGTATTACTAGGAAAATTTATATCATCCTCTATCATCAAAGGATCTACATGGGGAATAGAATCTCTAGGAGAAGGATCAGCATTACTTTTTAAAGTCTCACCTTCGAGAGGGAGATATTTGAAAAAGATGTTAACCATCTTATCTTGAACTAGGGTATTCTTATGAGTAGAACCAAGTTGAGGAGAGGGAGATGCTTCATTTTTAGAGAGAATGATTGAGATTCATGGAAGGTGAGATGCTATCAAGGGAGTTATCAATCATGATTTTATCCCCTTTGGCTAGGATTCTCTCATGGGGTAGAGAATAATCAACACCTTCTTCTAATAGTTCATCCCAAATAGTGAGGTCATTGAAAGGAATATCTTGCACAAAGATGTCCTAATTTTTATTGTCAATTTGGGGAGAAGGGATAAAATTGTTCATTAATTCTTCATCCTTAGGAAGGAGAGCATCAATACATGTGTTTAAATATTATTCTTGCCTCAAAATGTGTTCAATAGGATCTTTAGGGGAGAGAGAATTAAGGAAATTGGTCATGGTTTAATCTTCTTTCTCTAAGGTATTTTTAGTGGTAAGACAAAATTTAGGAGAACGAGAATCATTTCTCATTAATGCATCATCTCTAGTGGGAATATTATTGGAATCAAACGAGGAAATGCCCTCACTAGAAAAAGTAGGGACAATACCATCTTCTTTCACAAAATGAACCTCATGAGGGGAGTATTATTTAGGAGGGAGATTAACATCTTTCTCCAAAGATTCATGCTTAGAAAGGAGATCTTTGGAAGAAGTGTTCATAACCTCTTTGTTGTACTAACCTTCCTCCATTGGTAGACCAAATTTAGGAGCAGATGAGTCAATGTATATCACTTAGAGAGGCATCATGTAAGGAAGGTAAATTAACATTAAGAAAAGTGTTGATGATACCATCCTCTTCCTCTAAGATAGCTAGATGAGAAGGGCACATTTTAGGAAAATTGTCAAGATCAGTCTTCAAATCTTCATCCTTAGAGCATGGTAGAATTTTGAAGGGATTGGTAACAACTCTTTTAGGCACTAAAATATTGTCATAGATAAGAGGTGGTTCTCTAAGAGATGGAAAAATTGGAACAAGGGAAGCTAACCCATTATCACATTTAGGAAATGAATGCATCATGACAAAAAATTTCCTCTTTTAGATGACAACATATGCAAAATAGAAAGAAAAGTTCAATTTTAACCAATGAAAGCACTCTAAATATTGATTTATAATAATAAAATTTAGGATCGAAATTTGGTCCTAAATCAGATCCAAAATTATGGATCCAAATTAAGCTATCCACAAGTTCAATTTTAAATTGAAAAATTAGGGTTTTAACAAAATTAACCTCTAAATTTTAAAATTTACAAGGAATTGAAACTTGTAAATGTAAATTTTAATTTGAAATAGAAAAAATTCTCAGATCTGAAAACATGAATCAGAATTAAAGAAGGTTTGATTCATGTCGGGTTCACGAAAATGTGGTGGCGGAAAAGAGAGATCAGGTGACTAGGACCTAATCCCACTTTTGCCAACACATTGGGAATACAAAAGAGCCTAGGGAGATAGATCACTTTGTCTACTTCTTGTGAGAAAGTGAGATAGCCACTTTTACCTCTTACCATTTCTATTGCTCTTGTTGCAAATGATAAGAAAAATTAGGGTTTGAATGATCAACTAGATTAGGAGATAGAGAATGAAGCACAAATGAACTTGAATTTGAACAAACTTGCAGATCTAAAACTAAGATACTAAAAGAATGAAAGGGGGAGGATTCTAGATGTGTACCTGATGCTACAAATTGAACAAAACTGACTTGGACTAGGATGCCATGCCATTGTCCTATTTTTGCAGATAGGAGGTTGCAACTAAGACATTGCAAATCTTAGATCCTGAAGCTACAACCTGCTAAAAATCACTGAAAAGTAGAGGGACCATGGTGCCACACCACTAGCCTAGGTAGGACTAGGAGGCTACACCCCTATCCTAGGCAAATAAGGGAAGATTTGATGATTCTGGGTGGTTCCTTTACCTTTTTGTTGCTACAAGTGCCTCTCCGTACTTGTTTCTGCACCTACAACAATCCAAGAGGAAGAGATATTACCACTAGATCTCCTATTATTTTTCAATGTCTTCAAGGATCCTAATTGGTGAAGAATTATTCACAAATGCTTGATGAATGTTTGTTGAATATTGTTCAATATTGTTGAAGACTCCACATAGGCTTCTCTTTCACTACATAGAAGGCTCCTTGTGCTCCAAAAACTTGCTGTTAGATTCTTAGAAAGATCCCTCCATCCCTTCAAATGAAGAAAGAGAGCTCTTATGTATGAAACCCTAGATCTTAATTTTGATTTAATTCCACCTTTAATCAGACCTATGAATTGAATTTCCTGCCAATATTTTTGGGTTAAGTATTATAATATCATACAATTGTGCTCCCAAAATTTCAGGCAAAAAATCAAGGACCGTGGCGGGAATGCACATGGTCCAACCAAATTTTCACCAAGTTTTCAGGG
Organism: Cryptomeria japonica; assembly: GCF_030272615.1. NCBI lineage: Eukaryota > Viridiplantae > Streptophyta > Pinopsida > Cupressales > Cupressaceae > Cryptomeria > Cryptomeria japonica. The sequence continues at coordinate 221,833,696 of NC_081413.1, forward strand.
CCATTAGACAAGAGGATATTAGAGTAAATCCCAAAGTTACAGCTGATTTCAAGTTGTTTTGATATGCGAAATTGTGCCTTAAAGGTCAAAATAGGACATAATTAGGGTTTATGATTAAATGATTTATTGGAGGAATAAAATAAAAAGGGGCACACTTAAGGTAAAGGGTCCAATTTTATGATGTATGAAGTGATGAAATATGACTTTATATTTAATTAAATTAATTAATTAAATGCTTAAAGGCAAACTACAATGGAAGATGCAAACACACTAAGGTGGGTGCTAACTGAAGTGTGAAATTATACAGCCCTAGCAAGGGTGTACAATTTATGACACTACACAGACATTTTATATTTCTCCCCTATCTTTATTTCTATTTATCTCTCACACTCTTATACACATACTTCATGTTTCTCCTTCTCTATCTTTATCTCTATCTCTCCCCATCTCTCCATAATTTGTCTCTATCACCTCTTATATCTCGCTCTTTCTCTTTGCATATAATACCTTGTTGGCCATTTGGTGGAATTGATTATGTGTTCCATTGATATTTTGTCACTGATGCTAATAGTAGCTATTTGGATGCTTTACCGGCACCATTCTAGTCTTGGTAGGTCTAGTGGTTTCTAGTTGATTTGGATCTAGCATGATCCGGTAGGCTCTGATATAGTTTGGTGATGGAATTGGCTTGTTCATGATACTCATGCTCATATTCGGTCAGTCAGTTTTGGTCTAGTGATTCAATGCTATCCTGCTTGCTTAGAAGCTTAGTTTCTAGTTCTGGTGAGGGTTTCACTGGTAGAGCTTTTGATGAAGATCTTTGATAAATTGCATAACTGGTGTTGGTTCAGCTTCTGGTAGACTTTTGGGATTCTGTTGGTGATCATGTTTGAGACTTGGTGGATGGAGATCATTGTTGTAGTGTGTGGATGTATAATTGTTCCCAGTTGATCTAGGTTATGGACTGCCTTTAATGTAACGTGTGGATAGGACCTCTTGATGTATTTTTGGGATGTCTTATGTGTTGGATATTATTTATTTGGTCTAAGGCCAGCATGATTGGTAATTATGTAATTGGTTTATTATCTGGTGGCCGACCTAATTGTTTATGGTCGAGGGTTTGTATATAGATGTAAGATCTCATTGTAGATCATCATGGTTATGGTTAGAGGTCATGGTCAAGGAATGTAATGTGCGAATAATGTAAAATAATTTAGGTAGAGGATTTGGTCGATCATTGGAGATCGAATTAGGTGTATGTAAGAGGATTTAGTCCTCCAGTATTAAGCTTAACCAGAACTATACTAAGGCATAGGAGATGCTATCTTTTGCAGTTCAACACTTCTTGGGATTGTAGTCTGGATTTCTTTGTAGTCAAGGAGGCTCCTTTTGTGATGAGCGGCATGTTGTAGGATATTGGCCTTCTTGCAAGTGCATGCCCCTCAATTGTAATTAACATACTTACTACAGAAGTTTTATCTGACTATACGTAGGCTTCTCACTATGGTTTTTCCCTTTACTGGGTTTTCCACGTACAAATGTTGGTGTAATGTGGATGGTATTTATTTTGTGATTATTGTTTATGCTTAGTTGGTTTAACTACTATTCCAGTATTAATGTTTTGGGCTCCAATATTAAATTTTAAATTGTTAATAGTTCGGTAATATGTGACAACTGATGTACACCCCCTCCCTTTGAGTTGTCTTCCATTTATTTGAACTGTCTAACATATCTATCTCTCTATATGCGTCTCTCTTTGTCTTTGTATATATACATATATATATACACACACATACACATACACATACACATACACATACACATACACATACACATACACATACACATACACATACACATACACACACACACACACACACACATATATATAACTTCCTCTCCCTCTCCTTCTCTATGTCTCTCTATATTTATCTCTCTCGCTTTATTACTATCTTCAAAAAATATCTCTAGATTATCCAAATGCCTAAAATCATACCATGACATAAATTTTCATACAATTTTTTTTTTTATTCGCATGAGATAAAGCCCTAATACCATATGAGAACTGGAAAACTAGTCGAGATGAAAATTACAATTACAAAAATGAGAAACACTCAAGGATAAAATGTAATATATTGAATAACTTAGGAACATGTACATATATAGAAGATCACTACCAACTAGAATAAAAAGTAGTAGTATCTAGGTTATACCTCTAGGATATTGTATGCAAAATTTATATACGTCCGAAATCATTTTCTTAACAACTAAGAATCTAAAAAACATATCAATATGATTATATCATGTAAAATATTCTATAGTCACAAAGAGCTCATAGAATTGTAATCAAAGTGTTGTCATTAGATAATAATGCAAAAACAGTGAACATATTACCACTAATTATGAGTATGTATACTCACCACAAGAAACCAATATAATAATTAGAAAGAAGTGTATAAGTGGACCTATGCAACACAACACCAACTAGAATTTTCTACAAAAATAAATCCAAAGTTCCTCAATGTATCATCAATGAAATACAAAGTTATGAATGAGTGCCATCCTCAACACAACGAATAACATGAGTGAGCATATTACATTGGATCTCACAATAATAAAAAAATAAATTACAACTCATTCTCAATGGCCATTCTATTATCGTCATCCTTTATACAATAATAATTTTTATTTCATGACAATATAGTCATTTTATGGAGCTAGAGAAACCCCATATTATAAACAATTAGAAAGGGGCTTCGCATCTTCTAATCCTTGTATGTAACACTCCAATTTGTGAGAAAATCATCCATACAGTTTGCTTGTCTTAACACACATATTACCAAAAGTAACATAGCTCTATAAAAGTAGGTTTGAAAAAATTGGATTCTTTTACTTCATAGACATGCTGAATACACTCTCTTTCAAAGGTTTGAGCAATTAACAAGCATTGCTCCATTATGAGGCACAATCAAATCAACTATATGATTGAAGCTGAAAGTTTTCTTGGATATATTTTATGTAATAATAGTGACTTGAATGGTGTAAATCTATACAATAATAAAAAAATTAAATTACAACTCATTATCAATGACCATTAAATTATGATCATCTTTTATAAAAAGGAGATTCTCATCTTCTAATCCTTGTATGTAACACTCCAATTTATGAGAAAATCATCCATACAATTTGCTTGTCTTAGCACATATATTACCAAATATAGCATAGCTCTGTAAAAGTTGGTTTGGAAAAATGGGATTCTTTTACTTCATAGACATGCTGAATACACTCTATTTAAAAGGTATGAGAAATTAATAAGCATTGCTCCATTATGAGGCACAATCAAATCAACCATAAGATTGAAGCTAAATGTTTTCCTAGATATATTTTATGTAATGACAGTCACTTGAATGGTGTAAGCTATACAATAATAAAAAAAAAATTACAACTCATTATCAATGACCATTCTATTATCGTCATCCCTTATAAACAATAATAATTTTCATTTCATGACAATATAGTCATTTCATGGAGATAGAGAAACCCCATATTATAAACAATTAGAAAGGAACTTCTGGTCTTCTAATTCTTGTATGTTAAACTCCAATTTGTGAGAAAATCATGCATACAATTTGCTTGTCTTAACAGATATATTACCAAAAATAACATAGCTCTGTAAAAGTTGGTTTGAAAAAATGGGATTCTTTTACTTCATAGACATGCTGAATACACTCGATTTAAAAGGTTTGAGCAATTAATGAGCATTGCTCCATTATGAGGCACAATCAAATCAACTATAAGATTAGAGCTGAATGTGTTCCTAGATATATTTTATGTAATGACAATGACTTGAATGGTGTAAAGATATATATAATTTTAAATGATCCACTTGTGAACTAACACTGTCACTTTCAAAGGCACTACCATCGCTGCCAAATTCACCTCTGAAACGGGTGGCGAATGCAAGAGTTTACCAGCAGGAGCAGCGGGGCCTCTCATTTCATGCCTCGGAGCCCCTTCATTAGACTTGATGAGCACCATGATGCCCTTAGCATCGCTTCTCCAATACTTACCCACACAAGGTTTCCTCTTCTCACATTTGATCTTGGGTGTGATGGGAGGCTCCTGCGTCTTCGTAAGTTGTTTCATTTCAGCCCATAAAATCTTCAAGTGCTTCAATTATTTTTCATAGTCATGGACTGCGACAGGCTTCGTCTAAAGAAATGGTACTTAGACAATACAGTAAGTAGCTTGGGTAATCATGGGCTTAAATTCATTTGCTACATGAAAGAGGAAAACGCCTGGGAATCCCATCTACTCAATTTTAGCTTGTATGTAACTGAGTTGCGGTGAGCCCAAGTCTAAAACCGTATAGTCCTCGCCTTCTGGCTACATAGATGCCTTGCAACCACCAACTTCAAGCCACAAAAATAAGAAGTAACCAGCGAATTTAAGTGACAAAATTTCCTACATGAACCAATCAATTTAATATGACAGCCACAGATTCGATGGGATTTACAAATATAACAACACATTGAAGCATTGCCTTCCTCATGGGTACTGCCTGCTCTGTTTTGAATCCTCTGCTCTTAAAACCTACATCTTGTAACTGGACTGATACCAATTGTTAAAACAAAAGACAAATTGGAAACACACAAATTATACACAACATAGTATTTAACGTGGCTCACCAGTTTGACTACATCCACCAGAAAGTAGAACATAGATCCTTTTATTATTATTGCAGCTTCTTCATGTTTATGGCAAGTGGGCATTTGGGGACACAGTTTGGGCGAACACAAAAGCAAAGAAAAAGAGTAATAAAGTAGACCATCAACGAAGAACAAAAGGCATACCAGAGGTCCATAACCAATAAATGGATTGAAGTGCAGAGACTTCATGAGATATGCAGAGCTTGGATGTTACGAAGCTTCTTATCTGTGGATGTGGCATGGACTATAGGCTATAGTTGGCATACTCTTCAACGCCCACATCTTATCTGCAGGCAAAATAATAGAACCCAATTGCCAACTGTTCATTTTAGCCATTCTTTCTCTACAGCCTTCTGCACAAACGGTGATCGCCAAAAACGAGTACCCGAGACCACTGTTTTTTCAGCCTTCACTTCGGAAATCTTGGCTTCTTCCACATTGGTATTCTTTCGCATTCGTAAGAGCGAATGCTTCTGCCAGCAATCTGCAATGCCTATCTCAGATTGCCAAAATACTTTGTATCAAAATCTCAAGTAAAAAATGTACAGCTTGTATATAACACATCTTCGAAAATAAATTTATGCAAAAAATTCCGATAGTTTCATTGGCTACAGCCTAGAATAATTGCAGTTTAAATGTTCGTGCCTCCGCTACAGTTCCCTGGCAGGAACTAATAATTTGATAGATTCAGCCTGTTGTACCTCATTCTTAATTAGAGTGTTTTGGGAAGATTGGTTTGGCTATGGTCAGTGTTGTAGTGGACACACATGGAGGATTTACATCTGTGTCAATTGGTATAAACGAAAGAGACTGTGTCAATATGGTCCAAGGTTTAATTCTTTTCTTCTTGTACAGCAGTTTTGATTGTTGAGATTTCTCGTGGGGCCCGAACATGTTGACTCTATATTGCTCCTTGTGTTACAATACATTCTCATTGATATTCCTACTAAAAGTAAAGCTCTTTATCTTCTGTAACTCTGCATTTTGAACTTACATTATTAATGAGAATTTTAGGTAAAATAGATTCAGCTTTCCTTCCAAGATGATAAATAAAATCTTGTTTAAAAAAAATTTATAAAAAAAACAACTTAAGGGCAATAGGTGCGCCAAGTTTTATTCACAATTCAATCAATTACATGTATCGAATGAATGGAAAGGAAATAGTGAATGAAGGGAACACTAGGAGAGGATCCGGTTTTATTTATTCTATTTGACAACGAAATAGAAAAGAAGAGGAACGAGTATGGATTTCAGTGGTTGTCGTTATGCAGAGACTCTGAAGCAGCGGCTTGAACATTAGGATAGAGATTGAGGTCTGATAAAACAACTTCCGATGGGTAATGTGGCGCTTGGCCGAGTTGCACATGCGCCCACTTCTCAGCCATTTCAGAGGACTTTTGTGCACATGGAACCTGGCATTTGGCCGAGACATGCACCTTAAACGTTATCAACAACACAAGAAGCAGTGTTCTCCGTTTCATATGCATCGAATTCTCCATATTTTAAAGTCAAATGGACACAAAAAAAATTATGTTTCAACCGAATAACGAGTTCGTAGGTGAAGATCGATATGATATCCAAGGCAATGTTGTTATTCATTTATAGAGTCACCCCCACCTTTAATGAATACAGTAGGAAACCTTTCTTCAATTAGGCATTCAAACTACTGGCTATGTCTTAAGAAAAGAACAAATAAACGCCACCAAATAATGTCTAGTAAGATCTTTCCAGAAGCTACGAAATTCTATCTAATAAATTTATGTTTTGGATTTATGTTAGAAACTATGTCTTAAGAAAAGAACAAATAAACGCCACCAAATCATCGTCTAGTAAGATCTTTCCAGAAGCTATGAAATTCTATCTAATAAATTTATGTTTTGGATTTATGTTAGAAACATTTTAGGCATTAGAATATTATTTTTTAATTCTTATTTAGTTTTGTCTTTAGTATTTTATATTATTGCAATGTATTATAATTATAGTAAGCTTGTGTATGATTGGATTTCTATATATTAGTTTGTGTATGCCACTAATATGATTTTTAATGTTTATTTATGTTCTAGTATATATTGAATCTTAATTCAATTGACATATTTTTTCTTACAATAATCACTTATCTACTAGCCATTGCATTGTAGTGTGCAATGGGCACACCAAGGAAATTTTTGTTTAGTTTTAAGAAGATTGGAATAAATGTAAGAAATAATTTAGATAAAGTTGACTCTTCATATTTGAAATTAAAATGTTTTTTTAATGAAATTTTATCATTTTTTAGAAGCACAAATATATATTGTAGAAAAACTTGACAAATTACTTTGCTTTTGTTATTGTAACAATCCCTGCAATTAATAGAATAATGTTCATTTCCTTACACAAGTCAAATTTGCAAACTATATGAAATTGGAAGTAAGTAATAATAGAATATTATTAGAAAAAAAGAAAATTATTTGTGCTTGTAAAGAAACAAAAAGACATATAATCAATAAGAGGAAGAAAATAAAATATCAGTTTTGTTACATACCTAATTTTTGAACATTGAAGATTGAATAAGTTTAGATAAAGTAATAAAATTAAATAAAAAGGAACAATGAATTTAATGATCTCTAAGTTAACAGAATATAGATCCAAACACAAAAATTATAAACAGACCAAAAGATAGGTTTTCATTTTAGTGAAATTGACTAAAGTATGTGGTTGAAGGAACAAACCTAGACTTGTTTTAACTTTTGCTTGATGATCTTGCATTTGGTAATTCTAGAAATTTTCATGCCGAAAGGGAAAAATGGTGATTGAAAGCTTTTTAAGTCAGACTATTAGAGTATGCTACCTATTATTTCTTCTTTTCAGATAAAAGTTTATCCAAAATGATAAATTTGAATACTATGATGGAAGTTTCTATCTCTCGCATATAGAAGTAGTGTATATCATTTCCTATGCTACATGCCGCCCATTTTTTTTGTTTTTTAGATAACAACTTATCCATAATCGAAGTTCTCTCCGCACATGTAAAATCAGTGTATATCATCTCCTATGCTACATGCCTTTCATTGGAATTAGAAAGTTTGAAAAAGCAGTAGCTACTCCATGTCATCGATTCAAAAAAGATTTTTTTTTTCTTTATGTAATCATAGTCGCTAGTAACTTATGATTGAGCAACGCTATACAAGAAAAAATAATACTACTATTAGTAGTAGAGGTATTTGTAAGGTATCAGAATTGACTCTCAGAATCTTTTCTTTTAAAGATCAATTTCATACTAAAGATGATAAAATCTTCTAACTCGATTGGAAGCCAACCAATAAGTGTAGTACTTGAATCAAAAATTTGCATGTGTGATAAACACATCATTCCTGACTTTGTTTAAGTGAAAGTGAAACAAAAAAAAAATAATTATTAATATTATTTCATTTTTGAGCTTGAACATGAATTTGTGGAATATAACACATGAGCCTATTGCCTTTATCTTGACAAAAATCAAAATTAAAAAAAGCTACTTCTTGAATGTTAAGAAAACAAATTATTAGCGAAACCCATACATGTTTAGTTAATAATGAAGAGTGGTTAACTTTGAATAAATTTATGTCATAAACTAATAAAATAAACATCGATAGCACTAAAACCCTACATACATTGAGATAAGTGGCTAAAATATGTTGGCTAAACTAGTTTAAAGCTGAAATTTATGAGAGCAAAACTAAAATTACAACTTAGATCTTTAATTTTGAAAAAGTGTGCAAGTGTTTAAAAAATCTAACTACATCGCATGTTGTTGTTGCTCCTTTTTTTCTATATCTTATGATCACCCTACTTTTGGCAAACTTATCGATAAAAGTATATTTATCCATTTTTTTAACAATTGACGAAGAACTCGGATACACTACCATTCAAGTGATTTGACAAATAAAAATTAAAATATGAGCACACAATATCTTAAATTTCTTTCCTTTTAACTATTCTCTTTATTTCTCTTGCTTCTCTTAGTCATATGGTTGGCAATTGAATAAATCAGTCTTTTGTTGATTATTGCTAATAATGAAAAGGGTAGTTCTTACTCTTTTGTTCATGTTGGTGTTGAAAAATGAAAGTAGGTTATTGGGTTGCATGTTCAAGTGTTTGTGCTATATCTAAAATGCAAAAAATTGTTCAATGCAATATTAGCACAATAAAATATGATTAGTGCACAACTACCACCCTAACTTTCTCTTTGGGCCTTTTTTGACATCTCAAAAAAAATATGTTAATATGGCATCTTATATTTTTCAGTGTCTCAACAAAAACCACGTTTATATGGCATCATATTTAAAGATGTGGACTTGAAACTTTAATTCATAGCAGTGATCTGGCAAATAAATTACTGTAAAAAAATTAGGAGTGGTTTAAAATTTCTATGTAAGATTACCCTCTCTCCATCTCTACTTGTTTACCTCTAGTTCTCCTTGTTTGTCTATCTCTTTATCTCTTTCCATCTACCTCTCTCTCAACATCTCATAATCTCTTAGAAAATTAAAAATAATAATTAAAGGATATTAGAATTAATTTAATTTATATTTGTTACCTTCTTAAAAATTTATTTATTGTAGAATAGATATAGTTGAATTTTTTTTTTTTTTGTATAATAAAATAAAATTCATCTTAAAACTTAAATTAAATGCTTACAGAGAGATCAAGAGAGAGCAACTAACTTTTGATTACTCATTTCATGCTAATAATTTAAGGATAGTGTGTATCCTTGAGAAATTATGGTTAGCATGGAATGCCATTTGATTAGGGCTCTGAGACATAGAGAGATAAAGAGATAGAGGTATATAAATATACTGATAAAAATAGATAAAGAGAAGAGATACAAGTCAATAGATAGAGAGAGGAAGATGGAGTAATATAGAAAGAAAAACAGGGACAGGGAGAGAGATAGAGAGGAGTAAGAGGAAGATAGAGAGAACTAGAGAGATAGAGATATTATACAAGAGAGTTGGGGTGAATATGAGGGAGAGAACGAGAGATGGATAAAATGATATATTAATAGAAATGGGAGAGAGATATATGGAGACATAGATGGAGAGGAAAGATTGCAAGAAATAAGGTGATAGACACAACTAATAGAGGAAGGTTTCAAGAGAGGGAGAGAGAGAGGGAGAGAGATAGAGATAGGCATAAGGAGGAAAAAACAACGAATGTGTGTATATGAGTTAGAGAGATAAAATAATATTAATAAAAACTAGCATATCTTACTTTATATTTTTTGTTCGGATTGCACTTGCACAAAGCTAGGAATGACGTGTTTTTGACACACTCAAATTTATGGTTCAAGTACTACACTTATCATTCGGCGTGCACTTGAGTTAGAAAAATTCTTTATCTTTAATACATAGAATTGATTTTTAGTACATAGAATTTTATTATCTCTCCCTCTCCCTTTCTCTTCCTCCCTCGCATTATATCACTAATTATTACCAACCACTTTGGTAAAAAAATTTGTAACATATTGTCATATCTTCGTATTTAAAGACATCTAATACTATACTAAATCATATGATGTAAGAACCTAAAGGTTTAAACAAGGAGAATTTATGTAGTGTACAAGTGGCTTATATGAAAATGGTGTAGATTTTGATTTTTTCTCCTTTAGGCTATTGTATTTGCTACATCTATTTATCTCTCTATTTCTCGTTCCCTCCCTATCCCTTATCTATCTCTGATACTCTCCGATGCAATTCACGTATATCTCTATCCCTCCCTTAGTCTATCACCCCCTCTATATCTCTATATCTACTTCTCTCTATTTGTTTAAATCTCATAATTTTTCTCTCCCTCTACCCATTTCTCTGTATCTCCTTATATTTCTATATATGTATCTATCTCTATCATTGATTTAGGCTTTATGTGTTAGTTCTTTTTTTCTTCTACAGTAGTTTTGATTGTTAAGATTTCTCTTGGGGCGATTCTATATTACTGCTTGTGGTAAAATACATTCTCATTGATATTCCTACTAAAAGAAAAGCTCTAACTCTCTGCATTTGAATCTTTAAATATTATTAATAATAATTTTACGTAAAATAGATTCATCTTTGCTTCCAACATGATAAATAAAATCTTGTTCTAAAAAAAGTTAGAAAAAATACAATGATTTCAAGAATACGTCTTTGGGGCAATAGGTGCGCCAAGTTTTATTCACAATTCAATCAATTACACGTATCGAATGAATGGAAAGGAAATAGTGAATGAAGGGAACACTAGGAGTAGAATTTGGCGTACGTCTGCAACTAAAATTTGCTTCAGACATTTTGCATTCCAGTCAGGCAATTCGAATTACGATATTTGACAAAATTCATCAATGCCTAGTTCGATGCCCATGCCTTAATTGCGTGGAATGGGCTTTGACCTTTAATTGCATTTGCTTGAAAGTCTCGAAAGCCTTAGCAACAAATACTTCACGCAATCAACATTCCCTATCGAAGCCTCCACTTTCGGAACTCATATTTGCCAGGGTGTTGTATTTTTAACATCTGACTAAAATCCTTTACGTTTTGAAGGACGTCCATGCCCATTTTCAAATCTCTCATATTGCTGCAGAGTGGAGAATGCAGGGGGAAGTGTTGATAGCCTCTTTAGCAAATATATTTCGTATACATGTTGCTGTCACAATATCTCATGAGATCACATTCCTGTTTGAGGAATTTCTGTATTAAATAGTTGATAGGCTTTGTCAATGTTTGTGTGTTTGGCCTAAAAACTTTAAAAACTCCATCAACGAATCTGTATTTTGCGTGGTTTATGGTCAACGCAAACAAAGACATCTCGCAAAACCCTTTCTTCAAATCCATTCGATGAACATCTGCAATCATTTCATACTACATTTCACCCTGCTCCCAATCTGCCATTGATGTCGTCGAGTAGAAACGCTAAAGATCTCTGACAAACACAAAATTTAGGGCAGAGAACTTCCACTTTCTCGGGACTCGTTGGTACTTACTTTTTATCGTACCGAGTCCCGAGAACCATTTCTTATTTTCTGTTCTTTATGTAATCATAGTCACTAGTAACTTATGATTGAGCAACTTTGTACAAGAAAAAAGAATACTACTATTAGTAGTAGAGTTATTTGTAAGGTAGCAAAATTGACTATTACCATGTTTGCTTTTAAAGATCAATTTCATACAAAAGAACACTAAATCTTCTAACTCAATTAGAAGCCAACCAATAAGTGTAGTACTTGAACCATAAATTTGAGTGTGTGCTAAACACATCAATTCTGGCTTTGTGCGAGTGAAAGTGAAACAAAAAATACAATTATTAATATTATTTCATTTTTGAGTTTGAACTTGAATTTGTGGAATGTAACACATGAGCCTATTGCCTTTATCTTGACAAAAAACTAAATTAAAGAAAGGTACTTCTTGAATGTTAAGAAAACAAATTATTAGCTAAATCCCATACAGGTTTAGTTAAATATGAAGAGTGGTTAACTTTGAAAAATTTTATCTCATAAACTTTTAAAATAAACATCGATGGGATTAAAACCCTACATACACTGTGATAAGTGGCTAAAGTTTCTTGGCTAAACTAGTTTAAAGCTGAAATTTATGAGAGAAAAATTAAAATTGCAAATTAGATCTTTAATTTTGAAAAAGTGTGCAATTTTTTAAAAATTCTAACTACATCGCATGTTGTTTTTGCTCTTTTTTTTTCTATATCTTATGATTACCCTACTTTTCGCAAATGTATCGGCAAAAGTATAGATATTCATTTTTTTTCCCAATTGATGAAGAACCCAGATATACTACCATTCAAGTTTTTGATTAAGTGAAAAGAAGGTTTTGAAGGGGCCCCGAAACCCTTTTACAGAAAGATAATCAAAAGATAAGATATTAAAGACCAGCTAGATAGAGCAAAACACAAAAAAGAGACAACTGACAAAGACAAAAAGCCAGCAAGAAGCCAAAAGAGGCAAAGGGACAACACAAAGATAACTAAGAGATAGCCACGAGAAATAGACCCTAAGAAAGGTTTATGATAAGCTCCACTGCTTCTTGTTCCAAATGGACCATAGAGGCAGCAGTACTCTTCAGTTCCTCCAGCTCCTTGGCATGCTGGGCCATCTTCCTAGTACTAGCTCGAGTTCTTTTACCATGACCAGTAGTTCCCCCTTCAAGAGTTAGAACCTTATCCTCACTAGTATCAACTGTGTTCTTTTCTTGATGGATATGTTCTAGTTCGCTGATCATCACACTGAAGCTGTCGACAAAGGCTTTCATAATTTTTTGGCTTTGTTCTCCAATTTTCTTTAGGGTGTTCTCATGGTTGAGAACCCGCTTCTCCAAATCATTGAGAACCCGCTTCTCCAAATCATTGAATCTAGCCTTCACAACCTTAAATTGAGAGCCATATGCCTTAGTGATATCCTCTACATTGTTGATGGCTTTAGTCAATTCATTCAGGAAGTTAGGCAAGGTACTGAGCTCACTTGTTCTAACAACTTCTAAGGTATCCAATTTTCTAGATGAATCCTCCTACTTGTTCTTCGAACTATCCATCTTCGAATAGACCCAATCAATAACCTTGCAGAAGTCCATCATCCCACTCTTCATGGTATTCAGCATGGTTGAAGGAGAGTTTCTGCTATCAATGTTGATCTCAGTGGTAGTATTATCCAGGGTCTCCACATTAAGACCAATAGCATTGGGAGACAAAGTATCACCTTCCTTCACCATCTTCCAGTCTTATTCAACATTATCTATCCTTTTATTAGGATCCTGAGGATTGGGTTGAATATTTAAAAAATTATTCCCTTTATCTAGGTTGATTTCGGTGATGACAGGGCTCCACTTGTTTTTCTTCTTTGGCAGTGGGGTAACATTATCACTATCAGTCTCCATCCCCTCACCATCCTCTTCATCATCTTCAAGCCAGATGTCCTCCTCCTAAACCTTACTTCTTTTTCATTTAACCCCTTTTCTAGCTTTCTTTTTTCTCAACCTAGAAGCCAAATCTTTGTCCTTCCCCTTGCTAGAACCTTTACCAGAGGTAGTTCTATCACCATCATCTTCCCACTCAGTATCAGACCCCTCATCTTCACTGTCTTCTAAGTTCTCAGATGCATCATCTGAACTAAAAGCTCAGTGGTAAAATGCTGCATAGGGGAGGCCTTGACATGTTTGTATAAAATAAACATTAACCCTTCATGCATGGGAGTGTTACTGTTTGGATTAGATCTAAAATCTTTAATGCTAGTGTTAAGGGAGATAAACAAATAGAAGGGTATAGACACTAGATCTTTATGGTGAAAATGATTTAGAAGCACAAAGTGATAACCATAGACACAAGAATATCTATTGTCAAGAGTTACATATTGCATGACAGCAAACAAAATCCATCTCCATACCTTCTTTATCACTTTTAGCGACTAGTAGGTTTTTCCGGATTTCACCAAGTTGGTTTTCTCAGACTCCTCCTTTGGGAATCGCTTGATAGTAACTTTGGTGAGCTTCCCATCTTTATAAAAATTTCTACCTCCCATCCGCATACCAGTGACTTTCGCGATCATCCCTTCGCCAATTTCAACCTTTCTTCCTCCTATGGTAATTTTTCCATATTTCCAATTCTTTTTGAAAATTCTGGTAATGGTATGGTTTTTCCCTACAATTATCTCCATATACCCTATCATCTTGGCCATTTCTAGAATGGCCCATGCCTTTTGCTTATCTTTCCATTCATCACAGGAGAGCAGCTCAATTCTTTTTCTACTACCTCCCATGGCATCAACAAACAAATTATTCTTATCTTTCATAATGCAGAACAAGGCAAAAATATATATCAAAGTGCAGAGCAGGAAGGTCTTCAAAATAGAAATGGGCACCCACAAAGCATGTCGAGTCTTGTCCTTATTAAACGCCAGCTCAATCTTTGAGTGCCGCTCTTTTCGATTTATTATGGCCTTTTTCATTGATAAGTAGGTTATCATTATTACTTATCACTCCCTGATAACCATGCACTCTATCATAAATGCAGAAGGCACAGGCCTCATGAGGAAGATCTAGCTCACCTCTCCAGCTCATCATGTGATCAACATGAACGGCCATGTTGGCAACTTGATCAGCAATAGTATTGATTTCTCTATAATTGTGAGATACAACACACAACTTGAAAGAATTAATTATCTCCTTAGCTTGAGATATGATATTTTTTATGGTCCATGAAGGGGAGGATAGACCCTTTAGGAATTGAACAATGTTGTTAGAATCTCCCTTGAGATAGACTTTAGTAAATCCCATCGATTTAACAAGGGAAAGGGTTTGGTAAGTAGCCATGGCCTCGACTAAGTGGTTAGTTTATGATCCCATGGGGAATGCCACCACCATAATACAATAGCCAACCTCATTTCTTATCACTCTCCCACACCCACCTGGCCCTGGGTTTCTAGCCCACTAAAACTAGATTTGATCCAACCAGTCAGAGGAATGGACCACTTACTACTTTCACTCTTATTTTTCTTGTCATCTCTACCATTCAATTTATTTCCCAAATAAAAATTAAAATATCAGCACACAACATCTTAAATTTCTTTCATTTTAACTATTCTTTTTATTTCTCTTGCTTCTCTTAATGACATGGCTGTTAATTGAATATATCATTTTTTTGTTAATTGTTGCTAATAATGATCAAGGTAGTTCTTACTCTTGTGTCCATGTTGGTGTTGACAAATGAAAGTAGGTTATTGGGTTGCATGTTCAAGTGTTAGTGCTATATCTAAAATGCAACAAATTGTTTGATGTTATATTAGCACAATAAAATATGATTAGTGCACAACTACCTGTCTAAATTTGTCTTTGGGCCTTTGTTGACATCTCAAAAAAACCAATTATGATATGGTCTGTTATCTTTCTCAACATCTCAACAAAAACTATGTTGATATGGAATGATATCTAAATATGTGGACTTTAAACTTTAATTCATAGCAAGGGACTTGCGAAATAAATTACTATAAAAAAAATAGGAGTGGTTTACAATTTTTGTGTAAGATTACCCTATCTCCATCTTGACTTGTTTATCTCTAGTTCTCCTTGTTTGGATATCTCTTGATCTCTTTCCATCTACCTCTCTCTTTACATCTCATATTCTCTTAGAAAATTAGAAATAATAATTAAAGAATATTAGAATTAATTTAATTTATATTTGTTACCTTATTAAAAATTTATTTATTGTAGAATAGTTATATTTGAATTTTTTTTTAATTTTATAATAAAATAAAATTCATCTTAAAACATAAATTAAATTCTTAGAGAGAGAGAAAAAGAGAGAAAATAACTTTTGATTACTCGTTTCATGCTAATAATTTAAGGATAGTGTGTATTCTTGGGAAATTATGGTGAGGGTGGAATGTCATGTCAATAGGGAGAGAGATAGAGAGATACAGAGATAGAGGTATATAAATATACTAATAAAAAGGGATAGAGAGAAGAGAGACATATCAATAGATAGAGAGGAAGATGTAGTAATATAAAAAGACAAAAAGGGATAGTGATGTAGCCATGGTTCGGTGGATCCTCAAAAAGAAATGACCAGAGCATTCAGCTAGAGTAACACAATGGAAGCAACAACACATAGAAATATTACAAAATCAGACACCGGCTTTGTAATACATTGAGCATAGAACATCCGATACTCAACCGGTTACATGCAGGATAACATGCCAGATTACAATACATTTGGAACTTTCAGAGTTATTTAGATCTCCAATCTTGAATTTAGAACCTCATCTAATTGATGACCTCTAATGACTACAAAAAATTATATATATCCTCCAGAAAACATCTAGGTCGACCTCAAAAGATTACATTAACCAAAGAAGGAAAATGGAACGTATAAAATAAGTTGGCCCCAAAACGTGAAGAGCCCATCCGCCAAGAACAATCCAAAAGTGTAGACCATAAAGAAAGGTCAGCCAAGGGCCTAGGAATATTAAGTGTAGTGCCAAACTGATCTTTAATCCAAGAAATCAGTTTGGAAAAGAAGAAATCTCAAACTTAGATGATAAGCAAAAGTGCTCCAAAACCCAGAAACAGTTACTCTAGAAAGAACAAGTCACCGAAAAAGAACCCATATGAACTGGAAAATGGAATAATGCACAACAACATGCCTAGAACCCGAAAATATAATCCACAATGAAAGATAAACAACTATCAAAATACACTGAATGAAACACAGAAAAATGCTACATGAACTGTGTTACCAGATTTTTACCTACAGGTTTAATCAGGTAGAGCAATTATGTTTTTTAAGAAAATGGTAAATTTTATAACATTTTATGCTACATTCAGTCATACAAATAAGATAATTTTACAAGATTACATGGATACAAATCATTGCATTCATGTATGTAAATGAAACATAAAAGATTTCATAATCTTCTGAAAAATGTAATTTTTATTGAATGGAAGAAAATACATGTGTCTCACACAAGAAGCCGTGAGAGTATCTTTTCTCATATGATGCAAATTAAAGGCTAAAATATGCATAAATCAGTGAATGTAAAAGAAGGGAAGCATGCATATGAGGAAACCAGTCATTGCCTGAATAAATAGTACTATTGGTGTGTTTTGTTGCTCCTGGTTGCTTGGCTTTGTTTCTTGACCCGACTCTTGCTTCTAGGTGTAATCTTGCTTCCTGTATAGATGAGAACATTGAGTTAGAAAAATTATTCTAAGCAATGAATGATTATATCCTACACATGTACATTCACACATGCATACATATGCTAACTCCTAGGTGCATCATTATGAAAGCCAAAGAAATACTATCATACACACCTAAAATAAGCACTTTATTTCTAACTGTTTATTTCATGTGCAGAAACAGAACTAATCATTTTCAGTTTCAGCATGTGGGGTAAAATGATGCTCCCACAAGGGTTGAGCCCAACATGCAAATGAAAGGTATAATTACTACATTTTCCCCTAAGACTATTTAAGTCCAGAGTCTTGCCAAAGGAATAATCCGATTTGAAAGGAAAAAATATTGGTGTTGATCTTTGTTTTTGTCATCAAAGGATTCATTTGGCAGAAACTCTGGACTTAAATGGTAATAGAGTATTCATGCCATTCAAGAAGCAACTAGTGAGCCATACAACCATCATTCAATGACAACAAGGAGAAAATGCAGATTCAAACTAAAATGGAGGGATAGCAGCAGTCCTAGATACCTTGTTAGAACTATAAGTAAAAATGAAAAGGGACATATCATTTCAAGGAAGCATTTGGACAGATCCAGAACTTCCAAAGTTCCATGAGGCATACAATAGTTGTTAAAGAACAATGAGGAATTGCAAAAAAAAAAAATGGTGAGTCATATTAACAACAAGGGGTATTCACATCATAACCCTTAATGACATCCTACATCAAACATGCTGCAAAATGAAAACTTAAAGTTCAGTAACTCTAAGTGATGGTGAAGTTGTTTTTAGAGGTATTATTATTCACTCACTATTAGTATAAAATCAAACGGAGTAGAATGAATCTACTGAGTGATCAAGAACACCATTGACTATTGTTTTCACATAAAGAAAAGTCTTGGCCATTAAACAATAGATAATGATATCACAATCGGGGATATGATAACAAACAATAGACACAAACGGTAGTTGCAGCCTTTTGTTTCTAGTATGCCATTGAATATGTTCATACAAGATATAGCCACCTGAGTTATAAGAAGATTCAAAACAGTGATATTTTTCTTAAATGGTTTTGCAATCATTAATTACAAGTTTAAGAATGACAAAAGCAAGGCCAAATCTGCTCGTTTACAGTAGTCACCTGCTATTAAGAGTATGATTACATTTTCATCAATATGTAGAGATAGGAAGTGCATTTTTCAACTAAAATAATGAATCAAGGACCATTTTCAGTTTCAAATACAATGTACAGTCATGAATACAAAATTCCATTACAGTATATGTATTTTGCATTCAAAAGTGAAAGACGGAAATCCAAAACTTTGAGAAGTGCATGAAGATAAAAAATATGCTACAACCAACAATCAAGTCATAGTGAGAAGCCTCAAAATACACCTAGAGAAAACTATATAAGAGATAAAGGCCTTTAGTAAAGAGTTGCAATGCCCTATTCAGGATAGTGTAAGAGGGTTTGAAGGTTAAGAGTAATAGTGCACAGTGACAAAGTTTAATGTTTGGGGCAACATTATCTACATCAGGACATAGTAAAATGTATCAAAGATGAAGTTCACGATGAGAAGAAAACTTTAGTTTAATATCTTTTGTCCTCAATCAAAATAACCCTCCTACAAGTTCAAGTCAACTTATCAGCCTTGAAAGATGAAAGTGCAGACTCGGAGCAAAGACAAAGATACCCACAAACAAGAAACCCCAAATTTTTAGAATGACAATATGGAAAAATTTTCACTGACCAACGACATCCATGAGAGGTTTTCTAACAAAGATCAAACACAATGAAAGCATCAAATACAAATTTTCTAAAAGACACAGTCAAACTTGACAGTATAATAAAGAGAGCTATTCATTTTTTCCAACCTCTGTCATAGATGACAGTAAAGATAAAAGAGTAGTCACAATTCCAAAAGGTTAGTGCAAGAATCATCAATGCTGTACGATTGTTCAAATCAACAAACATTAACAGCGACTCATAGAGCCATGCTTGAAGAATAGATACACTACAATAGTCATGTTAAGACTAAGAACCATTCACCAGAGCGATAACTCACCTAGAGCCCATAACAGCAAGGAGAGTCATATGGCCGCCATGGAGGTTGTCAAAACCTCTCCGCCTCAAGCTTCTTTAGGAAGTTTGGATGGAAATGAGATGTTTCATCTATTTCATCAAATTTTGTTTTAGGGTTATTTTTTTCCCTAGGGGAAAAAGCCGACCCTTATGTTTTTTGGTGGGATATTTTATTATAATAAAATGTTGTAGTTTATTTCCACTGTGGGCTAAGACTTATGTCTTATGCTTTCTTCAAACTTTTTGCCTCAATACAAAGATCTTTAGGATTGTTTAAATGATTTTGAATCACTTATTTTCTTTTTGATTCTTGTAATGATTATTGAATGTAATAGGAGAAATATTCATTAAAGTAGTTAATGAAGGATCTTTATTCGAATATTTCCTTATTTGGATTTATTATATGAGTCACTGGGGGAGGGGGGGCGTTTGAGATTCTTTAAAGAGTTTGAGAGCATGTAGGGCATTTAAGTTGGTTTGAGAATATATGGAGGGTATATAGGGACTCTTTATGAGTCAGTTTGGTCTTATTATTGCATTTTTGAGAAATTTGTGTTTTGATTAATTCATGTTGGACTTTTTCACCCATTTGGAGCACATGTAGAAAGAATATACGTCCTAGATTTGAGTCATTTTGAATGCATGCAACCCAGTTTGTTGGGAGTTTCTATTCTTATGGATCTTTTGAAGGAAGATTGGAGGATAAATTGATGTTTGTAACTCATTCTTGAGTTAGTTCCTGATTATTCAGTTTGGAGCCTTAGTGACTTCTAATAGTCCTTTCTCCTCTCTTATTGCCATATTTTTATAATGCATATATTTTGATATTGATAAAGCTACCTTGTATACTTGTGACAGTTTGATATCTTCTTATTCTTGCAGAGTTGTATATTTTCTGATTGATCGAGTTATCAGTGAAGAGTTTTTCCCTTCCTTATGATTTTGTCTCACTATATTTCATACCTTTTATGCACAAGTGTCATTTGGAGGTTTCAAGTTGTGTCTAAGTTACTAAGTAACCTCATTCAGACCTTCTTGCAAAAAATTTATGCATGTGCATGTCTTGAATAAGTTATATTATCTTGTTGCTGTCAGTATAGTTTTCAGAGTGCTTCATCTTTTTGATTATCATAAAATTAGTAGTTTTGGTGAATCACTTAGTATTTCCTTTTAGTTTGTAGAAGTAGGATTTTGCATTTTTAGTTTTCTTGTTTCCCTTTTCCTAAAAAAAAGTAGTTTTAAAGTGATAACCAGCTAGGAGGTGGCCCTATCTTGAGGTTTAGTTTAGTCATAGGTGACCCATGACCTTGAATTGATCCCATGTTTCTCTAGAAAGCTTAGTTTGTCAAACTTTGCAAAGGGTGAATTTCAAGGAAATAAACAACTTAACAAGAACAAAACTAAAGATATTTTTTTAGTTGATGCAATATTTCTGATAGACCACGGATGCTCCTGCATCAGACACCCCAGGTAGAAAGCGATGTTCCATGAGTGGAAACTCATGAATATAAAAAAGGATTCAAAATAAGAACTCTCTGCTTATTTCTAATCCAAACATCTTCCTTGTCTGTGAACTACTTCCTTTCGTCTTCCGGAACCCCATCCATTTTCTCCAACTTCTGGTTCTCTTTGCTCTTCTTTTTTTGCTTCTTATCTACACATTGTCTCTTCTTACTACTTCTCTCTTCACTCTGTAACTCAGATTTATTTTTGCTAAAAGATTTCATCCAGTCTACCACTGTAACCTTATAGCCAACCGATTCCATCCTGCTATTAGACTTATCTACTAGATCCTTTTGCAAATCCATGCCACCAATCAGGGTACCCTCTATAACTGGCTTCTTATTACTATAATTCTTCCCAAGACTCAAATTTCTCACTTCTTTCTCCTTCTCCCTCAAGGAATTCAAAGTGAACTTCTACCCATCCTTCTCAATAGTGATCAGGTTTCTTCTACAATCATAAATATATCTTCTATCAAACTACCAAGGTCTACCCAACAAAACATGACAAGCACTCATAGACACAACATCACATAAGACATCAGCTCTAAAAGACCCAATATTAAAATGCACTAAACTCTGCTCCTTTACTTCTATCTTTTGATCATCTTGTAACCAACTCACCTTTTAAGGACAGGGATTCTTAAGCCTCTGCAATCCAAGATTCTCCAACATCTCCTTAGATACCAAATTATTAGTACATCCATTGTCCATAATAACCGTACAACACTTACCACCTGATTTGCATAGAGTCTAGAAAGGACTCCTTCTTTGAGTAGATCCAGTATCTTCACTGCTCTGTGCCATCAAGTTCCTCCTGAACATAAGAGATTCTCCCTACTCTGGTGCACTTTTAGATCTAGTAACTCTAGCTTCCTAATCCTCAGTTATCTCACAATTTCTTACCACCCTTGATTGCACTCATAAGATTTATGTCAGGTCACTCCACACTTGAAACATTTGCCCAAAAAAATTCCGCTACTACTGCCACTGCCTTTTTTGTCTGTCTTTTGATCTAGTTCTTTATTCCACTTAGGTTTTTCTTCTTCATCCACTTCTGCTTCTTTGAACTGACACTCATCTTCTCCTTATATCTCTCTTTTTCTCTAGGGTTAGTTTTTTGTCTTCTTTTCACTTTCTCCTCAGCTTTCAAAGCATATTGGTAATCCTCAACAACTGAAGAAATCTTTAGCATACTCATCTCACCCTAAATGTTAAATGCAAGTCCATTTATGTATCAAACCACCTTCTCCCTATCGATCTCTCTATGTATAGATCTAATCATCACCTTGTAGAATTCCTCAGTATACTCTTTCACACTCATGTTTCTTTTCTTCAGGTTCTGCAACTTCTTGAACAATTCTAGGTCATAGTCTCTTAGAATGTACTTAGCCTTCAATCTTGCAACCATCTATCTCCACTTGGTGATCATCGTTTCACCATTCTCAACTCTGTCTCTCTACAACTCTTTACACCATAAGGAAGCATACCCTTTCAATTTAGTTTGTTCTAGCCTAACCCCCTACAGGTCCTTAATATCCTCAAATTCAAAGTAGTCTTCCAACTCTTCGATCCAATCAATCAAATCCTCCAAATTTGACATCTCAAAATAGTTCAAAATCTCCACTTTATGTAGTTTACTTTCTTGTTCCATTTCTCTCAAAAATATTTCCTCTCTTCCAACTTTTGGTCCTTCATCCTCTTCCCCTTCAAGATCTTCTCCAGCGTCTTCATATTCATCCTCAAACTCCAGATAACTTTGTATACCAGCCAATGCATTTCGGATCACAATCCTCATCTCATTATTGAAATCCTCCATTGTCTTCTCTACCCTCTGAGGGTTGATCCTTCTAGGTGGCTAACATGCCAGATTACAATCCATTTGGAACTCTCAAAGTTATCTGGATCTCCAATCTTAAATCTGGAATCTCATCTAATTGATGTCCTCTAATAACTATAGAGTACAATATATATATATATATATATATATATATATATATATATCCTCTAGAACACACCTGGGTCAGGCATAAAAGATTACATTAACCAAAGAACGAAAAGGAAACGTGTAAGATAGGTCGGCCCCAAAATGTGAAGATCCCATCCAGCAAGAACAATCCAAATGTGTGGACCACAAAGGAAGGTCAACCAAGGGCCTAAGAATATTGAGTGTGGCACCAAACTGATCCACAATCCAAGAAATCACTCCAAAAAAGAAGAAATCTACAACTTAGACGATAAGCTCAAAATTGTTCCTTAATCTAGAATTAGTTACTCTGGAAGCAACAACTCACCATTAAAGAACCCAAATGATCTAGAAGTCTAGACTAATGCACAATAACACAACTAGAACCTGAAAATATGATCCACAATGAAAGATAAATAGCTACTAGAATATACTAAATGAAACACAAAAACTGCTACATGAACTGACCAAGAACAAAACTAAGGAAATATTTTTGGTTGATGCAAGATTTATCATAGACCGGGGATGCTTATGTATGGGATAGGGATAGAGATAGAGGGGAGTAAGAGGAAGATAGAGAGAAATAGAGAGATAGAGATATCATACAAGATGTATGTGGTGAATAAGAGGGAGAGAAAGAGAGATGGAGATAATGATATATTAATAGCAATGGGAGAGATATATATTTGAGATACATATAGAGAGGAAAGAGTGAGAGAAAGAAGTTGATAGACACAAGTAATAGAGGAAGGTTTAGAGTGAGGGAGAGAGATAGAGATAGAGATAGGGAGGGAGAAATCGAGAGTGTGTGTATATGAGTTAGAGAGATGAAATAATGTTAATAAAAGATAGAATATCTTACTATATTTTTAATTTTACTTGCATTTGCAAAAAGCCATGAATAACATTTTTTTGATGCACTCAAATTTATGGTTCAAGCACTAGACATATTGTTCGGCTCACACTTGGCTTAAAGATATCTAATATTATACTAAATCATATGAT
Source organism: Cryptomeria japonica (assembly GCF_030272615.1). NCBI lineage: Eukaryota > Viridiplantae > Streptophyta > Pinopsida > Cupressales > Cupressaceae > Cryptomeria > Cryptomeria japonica. The sequence goes on from NC_081413.1 coordinate 221,857,625, forward strand.
GTAAGAACATAAAGCTTAAACAAGGAGAATTTATTTAGCATGCAAGTGGCTTATATATAAATGGTGTCTATTTTGATTCTTTCCCCTTTAGGCTATTATATTTGCTAAATCTCTCTATCTCTCCCTCCCTCAGTCCCTCCTATCCCATATCTATGTCTAATACTCTCCCATTCACTTCACGTATATCTCTATCCCTCCCTCTATCTATCTCCCCCTCTATATCTCTATATCTACTTCTCTCTATTTGTTTAAATCTCATAATTTTTCTCTCCCTCTCCCCTTTTCTCTATATCTCCTTATATCTCTATATCTCTATCTCTCTCTATCATTGATTTGTTAGTTCTTTTCTTCTTCTATAATTGTTTTGATTATTGAGATTTCTCTTGGGGTGATTCTATATTATTGTTTCTGTTAAAATACATCCTCATTGATATTCCTACTAAAAGACAAGCTCTTTATCTTGTGTAACTCTCTGCATCTAAATATTTTATTATTAGAGATAATTTTAGGTAAAATAGATTTATCTTTTCTTCCAAGATGATAACTATAATCTTTTTCTAAAAAAACATTAGAAAAATTACAACAATTTTAAGAATACGTCTCTAGGGTAATAGGTGCACCATATTTTATTCAGAATTCAATTGCACCATGTTTTAATCACAATTCAATCAATTATATATGTCAAATTAATGAAAATGAAATAGTGAATGAAGGGAACATTAGGAGATGATCCAGTTTTATTTTTTCTATTTAATAATAAAATAGAAAAGAAGAGGAATGAGTATGGATTTCAGTGGTTTTCATTTTGTAGAGACTCTGAAGTAGCATCTTGAACATTAAGATACAAATTGAGATGTGCCTTGTTCAAGTCTGCTAAAACAACTTCTGATGGGTATTGTGGCACATGGCGGAGTTGGACATGTGCCCACTTCTCTGCCATTCTAGAGGACTTTTATGCACATGGAACCTCACATATGGCTGAGACATGCACCATAAATGTTATCAACAACACAAGAAGAAGAATTCTTAGTCTCATATGCATCGAATTCTCCATATTTTTTAAGTCAAATTGGCACAAAAAAACATTTATGTTTCAACTGAATAACAAGTTCATAGGTGAAGATTGATATGAAATCAAAATTATTAATTAATTAAATAATCAAATAGTCACAACACCACAAGATGGCCACAACTCAATATACCAACACCATAACTCACGCCAAGATACTCAACTGACAAGGATGACAGCTTAAGCCTATAGTGTATAGAGGGATCTCATGCAATCTCCAACAACTTACGATTGGGATAAAGACACACGAAGGCTTGTGAGACTAGGTGAAGTTGATGTCTAGTGCCTACAATCCTGCAAACACCAATAACCACGATACTACATATATGATAATATATTATAAATTATCAAACAAGTGGTAAAGAATCCCAATGTCATATCATGCTTATAATGAGTGCTATGACATTGTCCCTATAATAGATACAGTAGTAAGAAAGTCACAAACACCATAGAATCATCTCATCCAATATAATCATAAAGTGCAGTTAGGATAATGAAGATTAATCATAATCTCATAAACAATTTAAACCATCCAAGAATAGTAAGTGCATTTAGTCTTGGTACTCCAATAGCTTATATTACTCCATATTAATTTCTTGCAACAACACCTACCCCCAAAACTCCAAGATTACCTTTAGAGGCATTGTCAAAATTGTTTTTCACCTAATCTTGACTAGGTCTTTCCCACATCGCCTTCTTTCTTTGTAGCAAAGTAGGATCAACCCTAGAAGTCCACTTAACAGGCCGAACTTTAGCAGTGGCCATAATGACACTTATTTATTTGGTTTAATATTTAATAATAAGTACAAGAATTTTATTAAATGAAATTTTGATAACTTTCAAAATTTTAACATAATAAAATTTGGTCTTATAATTAAAGAGAAGAATATTATTATTTTAAAATAAATATCTTGATATTTATCCTAATTAATATAAGCTATAATTATACAAGAAATATCTAATATATTAATATATATATTTTAAATTGACAATTAAATTTATGCAAAAATAAATAAATATTAATTTTAGATATAATATTTAATTAAATTTAATATCATATATTAAATAATAAATATATTAAACTTCATGGAGCTCTTTGTAAGGCCATGGTGGGCTTCTAGGAAGGATAGTGGATGTTTATGTTCTCTTGTGTATTTGTAATTCCCATTGGAATTGAGTATTCTTGTTGTTGTTTCAAAGGTGCAAGATCATCCCCATTCTAGCACTCATAGTTTTAGTGGGAGTCATTCCTCACCCTAGTTTACCATTGGAAATATCATTTCGATATTTCACTTTGTGCTCCAAACTTATGACGTCTTCTTGCAAAGAAAATTTTTTGTATATAGATATAATTTGGGAATACAAGTCTTCAATTATTAGCAATCTTTGCTATAGTTTTCGTATGCCTTGATCTACGATCTCATAGATCACACGATATCATAGAGAAAAGAACCATCAACATAGCAAGGTAATACTCATCCTATAATGATACAAATGATTAAATAACACATCAAAATATTACTTTGGACATCCAAGAGTACTCAGAAAACATAACACGATCTCTGGACAGTAACCCAAGAAAAATAAAGAACCGATAAATCCAAACAGAATACTAATGATTTGGTAAACTAACTCAAAAGACTAAAATAACTAGATTTGCGCATTTGTTTAATAGGTTAGCGCATATACCTAATTGAAAAATACATCTATTGATTCCTGCAATGCATATATCCTAATCTATGATGAATTCATCAAATCCTATGGCACATTCATAATGTTTTAGCACATTTGAATCACTCTATAGCACATATGAGAAACAAAACAATGCATTTAATAGGTAAAACAATGCGTATACTTAAGGAAATAGTGCATATGTCCTTTTAACGCATTTGCTCAGAAAACATAGATAGAAACATGAAATTTAGGAAAGTAAAATAAAATGATTCAAGTATCAAAAATTTACAAATAAAGGCTCAATAGAGATGCCCAGATTATAGGAAACAAGTGATATAAATAAAACACTCAACCATAAACCATAATAAAAGATTTCTTAGAAATGGTCAGCACGACATTGATCCAGAACACATAAATCTAAATAGAATAAATAATTTCCCGACTCCTCCAACAACAACAAGGATGTAACAGAAACCAAATCTCAAATCCTATCCAAAGCATAACTCACAGGAAGCCAAGAATGCATAGACAATGTTTGCAGAGTTGGCCATTCCTGGTTGTGCACAACTACAATACATAATATTTTCCCCAATTCATATAGTTGAAACTATAGAATATATTATATATGATGAAAAATCAAATTTAGACTATACAAACCTATATGAAATATTCTTCCCAAAACTCTCGAGAATACGTAGAAAAGAAAATCATTTTAAAACAAAAAATTCAAGAGCAAGAAATCTTCTGACCTGATGAAAATTTGAAAATGTAAGGATGGATTCATTGAAGAAGATCCAACAAGCCACAATCCAAATTCCTCCAAACAATCCAAATCCAAAATTGCAGAAAAACACTTGCCGAGCTTACCCCTGGAATATCATAGTAAAGAAAATAAATAGAAAACCAGACCAAAACAATAGAATATGTCGGCAAATCAAAATAATAGCAAAAATAATATTTCTTACCAACCCATAAGAAAACCCAAGGCAAAAATAAATAAGATATTATTGAATTAACTTACCCAATAATTCAGCCAATAGAATAAGAGGGTAAGTAAAAAGAATATATTAATTATCCCAAAGTGTAAAAGGATAAATAATAATAATACTCATGGGCACAATCTGTACAAAGCCCAATAAATAAATATAATAAACCAAGGGCTACAAATAGATTAAAGCCATAAATAAATAATCAAAGGCTATATAACAATATTAATAATTCTTAAAGATAATAAATAATAAATATCCAATGATATAAAATCATTTAATCAATTAATAACTAAATCAATCAATAACATAACACTCCAACCATAACATCAAAAAGGCATCCAAGAGATCACTCAACACTGAACAACAACTCATGCAAGATTGACAAGGGTAATCAATCTTAGACCTAGAGTGTAGAATGGGATTTTATGTCATCTGCGATCAACTTGCCATTGGGATAACATAGACTCAGATCTGTGAAGCCAGGTGGATTCCATGTTTGGTACTTGCAAATAATGCATCCTCAAAGCCATGATACAACATATACCATATATAGTACAGGCAAGTGATAGAGAATCACAATGACACATCCTACTTGCAATGAGTGATGTGACATCATCCCTATCACGAAGACAATAGAAGACACTCACAAACAATCAAGCAATAACATAATCGATCTCACATCAAGAATTAGGGTTAGTACATCATAAAATATCCTCAAACCATCATAAGAGAGTATTAACAACAAATACAAAGAGATACATATAAGTCATCAAATTAGCACATATCATCATAATAACCCATATAACCATCCATAACCTCATCATCTTGTTGGCTTGATGATGATTTTTGTATTGGATAACTTTATGTGTTGTCATTGATGGCACATATACACACATATGTTCACATCGTCATAGTCATCTTAGTTAAGATGATTGGGTACTAGTCCTAAGTCTTAGTATTGCAAACTGGTATCATTTGTATAGAGAGGTCGAACTAGTATATGTAGACAACTGGTATATGCATGAATGACAATTGGTTTTTGTCTTTTTCACTGACACTAGTTTAGAGAGACTGTGGAGATCAACAAAGAGGCTAATGGAGGACAATCGGTCTATGAGTTGGAAGTGGTTAACACTCAACCGTTATCGGTGTTCCAACCGGTGTCACTCATTGTGTGATGAGTTATCACCGGTCATGATGAGTTATCTCTAATCGACAGGATTGGCGGTAATATGTGATGTGTTATGTAAGATTGTCTAGATACACTGAACCTAGGAAATTGTGATGAGGTTCTTGAGCCACCATGAAATCTAATGTCTATAAAATGGCATTGTGATGAACTATTTTTATGATGTGAGATACAACAGATGAGTTGATGTGATTTATTGAAGGAGTTATAGAGTCTGTTGGTGATGCAATATTGAGTGAGCAGAAGAGGATCTATACAAGCAAGATGTGCTATTTCTAGATCATACCACCTGTTGTTTTCTTATCATTAGAATAGTTAAATCCCCTAACTGGGTAAGCTCTAACAAGCTTCATTTTACAAATCCTCTAACTAGGTGATCCATTAGTTTGGGCTTGAAGTCCTCTACTGAGGTTACTCCTAACAGGGTACTACCTTTAATCAGGTATAGCTCCTAACAGGGCTTTGGGGTCTTTAACAAGATTCGCTCCTAGTAGAGCACTTTGTAGACCTTAATTAGTCAATTACCTATTTCTATGGATATTTAACTTGTGAGTCCCATCTCAGCGTGGTTTTTCCCAATGGGGTTTTCCATGTATAAACACTTGTGTTATGGTGGATGTTTTGCTTGTTGTGGATTCTTTTATATCACTTTGGATTGCTTGCATAGTTTTAAGTAAACCGGTTAATTGTTTTTACTGGTCAGTGTTTAAAGTGGTATTATTTTTCACTATCATTGATTGACCCCCCCTCTCAGTGCTTTCTAAGTCTATAAATTTGTATCAAAGCCTAAATTCCTTAAGGCTTAATCACTTGGAAGGAAACCCAAATCCACTATGGGAGATATCAGTTGTATAGAGATGGCTAGAGTGCTAGATGCAATGAAGGAAGAGGTTGAAACCCTAAGGGGCAGATTTGAAGCTTCACAAATTAAAAATAGTAAGTTGACTGAGGAACTATTGGATATCTCTAACAATAGTTCTTCAAATGAGGCCAACATTGAAGCACTGGTTGAAGAAGTGGTAAAATTGAATGGTGAAGAGCTAAATCTCAGGAGAGAACTTGAAGCAAGGAGGGTAGATGAAGACCTAATCAAAGAGAGAGATCAAAGAGAGAGATTATGAAATTGCTTACTGAGGCTAATGGGAAGCTTGAAAAATTTAATAAGAGTTCTTCTATGCTGGATGAGCAGATCCAATCTTAGAGGATGAAAGGTGACATATCTAGACTGGGATTCAACACATCTAAGAAAGAAGAACCATTCGGTACCAAGAGCAACATGCACAAAAATAAAACTTCTCCTAAGGCTAAGAAGCCTATCGGTAAGAAAGTTTTCAAGCCTGTTTTCTTTATCTATGACAAACTTGGACATACTGCTAATGTGTGTAGAAGAAGACCTAATGTGAACACAAGCTATAATGCTAATGCTAGATATGGGTCTAGAAGATTTGAAGGTCATTGTTACACATGCAACATGTATGGACATAGATTAGTTGAATGCAAATATGGAGTAAACAATCCAGCACCTCACATGAATCCAAGACCTATCGATGATTGGAGAAGGACCTATGACAACTGGAGAATTATGAACTGGCAAAAAGCCTTTGTCAACTGGTTCAATACATATGAGATGGAAAAGGTAACAAATGTGATTTACACAATTTGTAGTAATTATGGACACGTGGCTATGAACTGTAGAAGGAGAACTGGAAGAGGTAATGCAAGACCTTGGAGACCATATGGGATGGCCTTCTATCATTGTCAGAAACTAGGACACATGGCTAAGTTTTGTAGAACGAAGAAGAACAAACCGGTTAACCACTCTGAAGATCAAAAAGGTAAGCAAAAGGTTGATGTTGAAGAAACTAGAGTGGAGACGAACAAAATTTGGAAGAAGAAAAGTGAGGACAAGTCTACAAAAGAATCTAACCCTTCACCTAGTGTGGAGAATCCTGCAGCAGAAAACCAAGATTTTCATCAAACCTAAGGGGAACATAGCAGTAAACCTATGTCCAGACCCCTTGAATAATGTAATATGGTAAGAGATTTTTGCATTTCCAGTTGTATTATGAGAATTCTTGATATTATTATCTATCGGTTTTCTAAGGATTACCAACCAGTTATATACATATCGGTATAGGTGAGTTTGTTACCCTATCAGTTGTGAAATTAATGCAATGGGTAAGTTTATAAAATAAAGTTTTACTAATTTACTTTTACCCTAATTGCATTCGAAGAAGAGCTTTTGAGCACCTACAGATTGAAACAGAGAATTGTTTGTTGATTGTGAATAGATTTGTGTTGCAGATAAAAAGTTAAATCGGATTTGAAGATAAGAAAAGGCAAAACAGGTGTGCATTCGAGAGATCAATCAAAAACCCTGCCAACACGAAGATAATAAGGTATTCTTTTGTTAATCTCTCTCAAATTAGGCTTATGTAGAATGGCATCATCATCTACACTAGCAAAGAAACTTATGATTACTATTGAATCTATGGAGTCTATGGAATTAGATAAAATAGAATCATATAATGCATTATCTCAAATTCTTGATGGTGTGATGATCAAAGGTGATTTATCCAACTATATAGACTATAAAAAGGATCACTATCAATTTATTCACAACTCAAACCTTTGTGTGATAAGAGCGGGAAAATCAAACCCGAATACACTAGGGCTTATGAAAAGGGTTTTCATAATGCGGCATATTTTCTTGAAGATTTTGAGGAAAAGCATGTTAGGATTATCCTTAGTCATGTGCATGGAGAGAATATGTATCTTGATAGGTTGCACACAATCACAAAGGAAGAAATTCATGCAGTGATTGGTTTCTAGAAAACTAGTAAAGTAACAAAACTAAGGACAATTTCAAAAGAGACTATGATTGGACTAACTTTGACCAGCGCTGACGGTCATGCTATATCGGTCAACAACATTGCAGATCTAGTAGTCAGATTTTCAACTATGGTCATTGGTTATCGGATATTCCACTCCAGCAGGATGAATAGTGTACCATCTACTATTGTGCATGCCGCCTACATGATGATTGTAGAGAATGTAGATTATGACTTGTACGAGGAGGTGAGAAGCCAATTGATGCTGAGATTAAAATCAATTAAAAATGACAATAGTAAAAAATTCAAATATGGTCAACTGTTGATTGGTCTATTCTTCTATTTTCAGGATTTCTTACCAGGAATTGGTGACGTTCAATGGTCTAAGGATATACCGGTTACAACTCAAATAAAAATAGCATTAAGGCTATGAAGAACACATTTCCTGTTTCCATGAACATATATTTCAATGAGTTTAAAAAGAAGATGAGCATGAGGTTAAGGCTACCTGATTAAGTGGTGAAACACTTTTAAAATACATATGTTTCACTGTAACCACTAACTTTTGCCTCATGTAGGCCGTTGAACCTAGGGAGGAAGAGATGGAAGAAATGAGTTATGAAGTCAACTATGACTTATTAATTGGTTATGCCAATAAATTTTTGGCATCTTCTAAGGATAAGAAGAAGAAAAGACTGGGAACTTACTAGGAAAGGAATGCACCTACTCAACCCAGTAGTGCCCAATTTTATGATGTATGAAGTGATGAAATATGACTTTATATTTAATTAAATTAGTTAATTAAATTCTTAAAGGGAAATTATAATGCAAGATGCAAACAAACTAAGACAGGTGCTAACCTAAGTGTGAAATTGTACCACCCTAGCAAGGGTGTACAATTTGCAACACTACATTTATACCCCACTTTAGCAGTCATATGACACTACGTGCATATGCAAGATAAACTAAAGAAAAGTAAAAATTCATGAAAAAGGATATATCCACAAGTTGTCGAATGAAACTACCAGCGATATTTGTAGTACACAGTTAGGATCCGCACCCTACAAAAAGAACATGTTAGATATAATAAAAAAAATCACCTAAATGATTAGTAAGGAAGGTGATGAAAATTTGAGGGTAGCTATATGCCCCCCCTATTTTGGCTCGCTAATTTTAGTGAGTTGAAACAAGATCCAAAATTAATGAAGAATCATTTAGTAAGAAAGAGAACTAAGCCTCAATTCCAACACAACAAAGAGTATGAGGATTTGAGAGCTCTCTAACACAAGATGAAATATTTAAATGGAAACAAATACAAAGAGAATGAAGAAGAAAAGGAACCATGGACAAATCACCCCTAAAACTAGGTGATCCATAGAGAGAAGGACATGGAAAACTAGCCCATAGAGTCTGCCTGGATGATCCATGTAAGGGAGGTGAGTGAGAACACCGTTAGTTCCACTGAACATTCCCTTTCAATTTAGTTTGTTCCTGCCTAACCCTCTGCAGGTCTTTAATATCCTCAAATTCAGAGTATTCCTCCAACTCTTCGATCCAATCAATCAAATCCTCGAAATTCAACATCTCAAAATAGTTCAAAATCTCCACTTTATGTATTTTACTTTCTTGTGCCATTTCTCTCAAAAATATTTCCTCTCTTCCAACTTCCGGTCCTTCAACCTCTTCTACTTGAAGATCTTCTCCAGCTTCTTCATATTCATCTGTAGACTCTAGATTCCTTTGTAAACCATCCAATGTGTTTCGGATCTCATTCCTCATCTCATTCTTGAAATCCTCCATCATCTTCTCTACCCTCTGAGGGTTCATCCTTCTAGGTGGTATCTCCTCCTGTGGTCCAGTGCAACTTCCTCAACTTGGAAATCTCACTATAGGTTTCAATTGCCTCACACTCGCAACCTACCTCCACTCAAAAATCTATTCACCCAAAGGAATGCCTAAAGGTTTAAAATCAGATCTGATACCACTTGATGTAGCCATGGTCTAGTGGGTACTTAAAGACAACTGACTAGGGCATGTAGCAAGAGAAACACAACATCAACAACAAAAACAAATATAAATATAATAGAATCAGATAGCTACTTTGCCATATATTTAGCATAGAACATCTGGTACACTCACTAGTTACACACAGGCTAACATGCCAAATTACAATCCATCTGGAACTCTCAGAGTTATCTGGATCTCCAATGTTGAATCTAGAACCTCATCTAATTCATGTCCTCTAATAACTATAGAAAATAATATATATATATACACACACACACACACATATATATATATACATATATACATATATATATATACATATATACATATATATACATATATATATATATATATGTATAATACATATATATATATATGTATAATACATATATATATATATATATATATGTATATATTTATATATATATATATGTATATATGTATATATATATATATATGTATATATATATATATATATATATATATATATCCTCTGGAACACACCTAGGTCGGCCATAAAAGATTACATTAAAAAAAGAAGGAAGAGGAAATGTGTAAGATAGGTTGGCCCAAAACATGAAGATCCCATCCGGCAAGAACAATCCAAAAGTGTGGACCACAAAGGAAGGTCGACCAAAGGCCTAAGAATATTGAGTGTGGCACCAAACTGATCCGCAATCCAAGAAATCACTCTGGGAAAGAAGAAATATACAACTTAGATGATAACCTCAAAACTGTTCTAGAACCTAGAATCAGTTACTCTGGAAGCAACAACTCACCATAAAAGAACCAAAATGAACTAGAAGTTTGGAATAATGCATAATAACACACCTAGAACTTGAAAATCTGATCCACAATGAAAGATAAATAGCTACCAGAATAAACTAAAAGAAACATAGAAACTAACATGAACTGAACAAGAACAAAACTAAGGAAATAATTTTGGTTGATGCAAGATTTCTCATAGACCGGGGATGTTCATGTATCAGATAGGAAGAGTGATAGAGAGGAGTAAGAGGAAGATAGAGAGAAATAGAGAGATAGAGATATCATACAAGATGGATGTGGTGAATAAGAGGGAAAAAAAGAGAGATTGAGATAATGATATATTAATAGCAATGGGAGAGATATATATTTGAGATACGTATGGAGAGGAAAGAGTGAGAGAAAGAAGTTGATAGACACAAGTAATAGAGGAAGTGTAGCATCGTAAATTGTACGCACTTGCTAGGGTGGTACAATTTCACACCTAGTTTAGCACCCACCTTGGTGCATTTTGCATTTTGCATTGCATTTCCCCTTTAGCACTTAATTAATCAAATTAATTAGGTCTAAGGTTCTATTTTATCATCTCCCATATCATAAAGTTGGGCCCTTTCATTAAAGTGTGCCCCTTTCATTTTATTCTTCCAATACATCATTTAATCAAAAACCCTAATTAGGTCCTATTTTGAACTTGGCGGCTTGATTTCGGGGGTCAAAACATCTCGAAATCACCTATAACTTCGGGATTCTCTCTAAAATCATCATATCTGACGGCCCTGAAAATTTGGTGAAAAGTTGTCGGGACCATGGCGCCCGGAGTGCAACATGGTCCCGGACATTTTTCCCGAAATTTTAGGAGCACGATCCAATCATAAAATAAAGCTTAACCTCAAGAAATTGGTGGGATATTCAATCTCTAGGTCGGCCAAAAGTTGAAATTAAGACCTAGGGTTTCATATATAAGAGCTCTCTTTCTTCATTTGAAAGGATCCGATTTTTGATTTTCAGGACCTCATATGCAGCGAAAGAGTAGATCTTTGAAGACTTCAACAACAATCAACATCCATCCATCAAGAATTCATCAATTTCGTTCATTCATTTAGGGCTTGGAAGACATTGAAGAACAATAGGAGATTACCGACTGAAGATTGGCTTGTACTCCTCCCTTGAGGGTTGGGTATGATTTCATGTTGTTTTCATGTCTTTGCATAACCTTCAATATATCCTTTATTCATGCTTTAGATCACTTTGCATCTTGATTTAGAGCATTTACATTATCATTTACAAGCAATTAGGGTTTACTTTCTAGGTTGCTTTAGTTTTCTTTCTTGCGTTTTAGGACCTTGCACACACACTAGGTCTGCACACACAATACATTTTACAATGCAACTTGGCTATTCGTGGAGGTGGAAATCACCGAAGCAGGGGTTTGACTAAGGAAAAACCCTATATAGCCGCCCAAACACCTTTTCAGATATAAGTGCAGGTTTCGGGACTTGGACGACGCCGCAGGTTGCAGATCCGGAAGAAGCAGACTGAGACCGACCTTCCCACCAAATTTCAGAACAAAAGACCAGGACAGGGGCGTGGGGTGCCCTGGTCCTGCCAGGACAGGCGCGCTGGGCGCCCTGGTCCTTGGGATAGGGGCGTTGGGCGCCCTGGTCCTCCTGACAGACAACATTTTCAGCATTTTTTGACAGCTCTTCCAAAGTGCAAAAACAGCAGTTTCTGAAGCAGTTTCAGGGGCAGAATCAGGACAGTGGCGCCCGCACCCCCGTCCCGAACATTTTCAGTCAGATTTTAACTCTGGGTACGCACCTGCATTCTTATTTCATCCTTGTATTTACAGCTGTTCATTGTTTAATCTCAATTCTGCAATCTTGTTATTAGTTCATATTTGCATTTTTGGGATTAGGACTTGAACTTGCATCATTTTATCTTTCAATTTCAACAAGGGAATAGAAATCCTAATAGATATCCCGTGGCTCTCTCTTTCACAAAAAGAAGTAGCCAATTGTGCGATATCTCTAGGCTCTTTCGTATTCCGTAATGTGTGTCAAAAGGTAGGATTAGGGCATGTTAACCTAGTCTCGCTTTTTCCCCTACACATTTTGGTGAACCCGACGTGAATCTATCATTGCTTCCTCTTGCATTGCATTTTTTAGATCTAGATCTAGATTTAGTGTGTTTTCATTTCATTTTCATTAAAAAGAAAAAAAAAAAAAGTGTGTTTCTTTGCATTGTGTGTTTAAATTTTATGCAATTTCAAAATGTTAGATTTTTATTTGCAAGATGATCATATTTGTGATTATTATGAGTTAGATGAAGCTTTAGATTAATTTTTGAAACCTAAATATACCAAACCTTCATTTTACCAAAAACTCATAAACCTTGTTACTATGCCATTTAGATGTGATGAGAAAGATAAGTCAAATGGTTCCTCTCAAGGGTACATTCCTATCAACTCTTCCACTAAATCTAGTAACATGGTTGTGTTCAATAATCCCCTTTATGAGGAAATATCTCCTTTTGAATCAAAAGATAAACCTTTTAATAGATATGATCATGCTTTGTGGGATGATGACCTTGATGACTGTGTGGCTCTTAAAAAACACTCCCTTCATGAGGATCCTTTTGTGCAAGAAGATGACATTATCCCTACAATCCCTAGTGATGGCATTTCCTTTTCCAACAAAATTCCCACTAGAGATGATGAATTAATGATAAATGCTTACCCTTCTCCTAAAGTTGGTCTTACCCATAAGCATCCCTTAGAGAAAGAAGATGAAATAATAAGCAATTTCCTTAATTCTCTCTCCCCTAAAGATCATATTGAATATATTTTGAGGAAAGAGGATGATTTTAACACATCTATTGATGCTTTCCCTCCTAAGGATGAGGAATTAATAAACAATGTTATCTCCTCTCCCGAAATTGACAATACTTTAAACATTCCTTTCAACAACCTCACTATTTGGGATGAACCATTAGAAGAAGGTATATATTATTCTCTACCCCTAGCCAAAGGGGATGAAATCAAGATTGGAAACTCCCTTGATAGTTTCTCCCCTTCCTTGAATCTCAATTATTCTCCCTCTAAAAATAAAGCATCTCCTTCTCCTCAACTTGGTTCTACTCATAAGGAAACCCTAGTTCAAAGCAAGATGGTTAACATTTCTTTCAAAGATCTCCCTCTCAAAAGTGAAACTTTAGAGAGTAGTGTTGATCCTTTTCCTAGAGAGTTTATTCCCCATGTAGATCCTGTGATGATAAAGGATGATATGACCTTTCCTAGTATTACTCTTCCTACTAGAACATCAATGCCTATCCCTTGTCTCTCTCCTAAAATTGATTTGATCCGTGATAAGATTTTAGTGCAAGAGAAGACTATCAATAATTCTTCCAACACTTTTGTTCATACCTCTAAACCATCCTCAATCAATTTGATACATGTGAATGAGACACCTAACAAACCTCTCTTCACTGTCCAAGGTGCTTGTCCTTCTCAAAATTCTCAACCTTTAAATAAGCCTATCTTAGTGGTTCAAGGTGGTTATGCTAATGATTCTTTTTGCACTCCTAAGAAACCTATTATTACTGTGCAAGGAGGTTATTCTTCTAAGAGCCCTTATGAGTATGCTAAGCAACTGACTAGAGAGAGTTATCGTGTGGTTGCCCATACCTATAACACAAGAAACAATAGGCAACCTAGTCCTCCTCCAGTTATCCCCACTTCGCTTCCTCCTTCCCAACCTATTCTTCCTCAAGCGCCTCGTATTTCACAAATGCTTAGTAAGGACTATGATCTCATAGAACAACTTAAAGCTACCCCTGCTAAGATATCCCTTTGGGATTTGATCCAAACCTCTTCCGTTCATCATGGAATGTTACAAAATGCCTTGAAAGATTTGAATGTTCCTCCACCTAATACATCTAGTAATATAGTGTCTTTGGTTAACTCTGTGATGAATCCTAAAGCTCAAATTGTGTTTACCCAAGATGAGTTGCCTACTAGTGAAATTCAACAACAATATGATCCCTTGATGATTGTGGTTATCATAAATGACACTGCTATAAGACGAACACTGGTAGATAATGGCTCTTGCCTTAATGTGTGTAGCATTAATCTATTGCGTAAGATGAATGTGGATACATCCCTTATTGAGCCTGACTCTCATCCCATTCGAGGCTTTGATAATGTGGCTAAGTCTTCATTAGGTATTATCACCTTACCCGTCATAGTGGGACCTGTTACTTTGCCTACTCCTATCCATGTTATGTCAAGAAATTTAACATACAACTTGTTATTAGGGAGACCTTGGATTCACAGTATGCAAGCTGTCCCCTCTACATTGCATAGACAAGTTAAATTTATTCATAACAATAAGACATATACCTTGATAGGTGATACTAAACTTCAGGCTTGTTTGCAAACATCTACTTCCAGAGGGAGTTCTTCTAAGCCTTCCTCTTCTAGTGATGACTTGTTAAACAAGATACCTATGGATGAATCATCACCCTCTAATAATCAAAATTCTTTGGATGAGTCTAAAGCTCCTGAAGAAGATCCTTCTCGACTTGAGTCTACACATGAAAAGGCTTTTGATCTTGAGAAGGTTCTTGCAGAAGACGATTGGGGATCTCTTGATTTCAATCCCACCTTTGTAGGTGAATATAGGGTTCCTCCTAGAGAGCTTAAAGTTAAAAAGAAGGAAGAAACTAGAGATCAATCAGTCTTACTTGAACCTATGAGCAATAATTTTGTGGCCGCTTCTCAAACTTCTTCTCCTCACACCTCTAATTATGAAGAGTTTGATTCTTTGTCTTATGAAAAACCACCTTCTCTTCTTGAAATGGCTGATCGTTATGGTCGTGGTTTTCGCATTTTTGCTATGCATGGGTATCATGGAAATGGTTGTGGTGCTCATGAACAAGGGATAAAAGTTCCTCTAGAGACTAATTTTCACAATTATGCCTTTGGACTCGGCTATAATCCCTGCAAACGTACCAAAGCGTCTAAAAGACCATCTCGCAATGTGAATGCTATATTTAGTAGTGATGATGATCTCACTTCAACTAAATCATCTTCTACTTCTATCAACTCTCATTCCCCTCATAAGGAAATCTTGGCGATGAACAAATCTCTTTATGAATCCCCTCAAATTTCTAAATCCACTTATGAATCTTTATCTCCTATTCATCATAAAGTCCTTTCCTCTAGGGATAAGGCTCTAATAAATTACACTCATCCCTCTTCTAAGATTTCTTGTGACTTTTCTTCTTCAATTTTTATCATTTTATACATGTTTTTGATCTCACTTATAGTTGAGCATTTAGCATGTCATATTCAAATACCTCATTCAATCTATCATGTCTTTAAATAACATTAATGGCTATTATGTTGCTCATCATTATGTGACATTGGTAGCTCATTTACTGGGGGCTCATTGTCATTCATGATGGTAAAATGTCAAGTGCAATCATTTTTTTTTTTTTTTGAAGCAACATAATCGCCTAATTTTCTTGTTCCTATGGGGACAAGAGTGATTTCATACATCCCTTATTTTGCTTATGTCCAAATTTCTCCCTAGAAGATTGTGTAAGTCCTTCTCATCGAGGCAATGATCTTTCCTTATTTTTATCTAAGGATCCACTTTTTCCTATTTTGTGGATGGTGTGAACTTTATTACTTGATGTTATTCCTTGTATGCATTTGTTGTTGTTTGTTCAAGGATTCTCTCTTACAAGAGGTGTAAGTCCTTGACTACAACCTCTTTTGCACTTGGTAAAATATATCCATAATGAATTCACTCTCCTAATTGGGTTAAAAAGAGCGTCATCCTTCATTAAGAATCACTTTCACCTCGTAAAAGAAGGAAGTATTGCATTCTTATTCTCTTCTTTGTCTTATTCTAGAAGATGTTATATTTGTCTAACTCATGGATCACCAATGTGTGTATTCATGCCTTTTTTTCCTTTCTTTTTCTTCTCTTTGCATTTTGTTTCCATGTACATCCCTCATCTTGTGTTAGAGAACTCTCAAATCTTCACACTCTTTGTTGTGTTGGAATTGAGATTTAGTCCTCTTTCTTACCAAATGATTCTCCATTAGTTTTTGATCTCATATCAAATCTTCTTGTGAGCATTTGTCATCAATATTCTTTAACAATTCGAACTGGTAAACATGATACCCTGTTTCAACTCACTAAAATTAGCAAGCCGAAACAGGGGGGGGCATATAGCTACCCTTGAATTTTCATCACCTTCCTTAGTAAGCATTAGGTGATTTTGTGATCTAACGTGTGTTTTGTAGGGTGCGGTTCCTAAATGTGTACTGCAGATACCGCTAGGAGCTTCGTCCGACAGACTTATGGATATATCCTTTTTCAAATAATGTTTACTTTTCTGTACTTTAGCTTGCATATGCACATAGTGTTCATATGACTGCTAAAGTGGGGGCTAAATGTAGCGTCGTAAATTGTACGCACTTGCTAGGGTGGTACAATTTCACACCTAGTTTAGCACCCACCTTGGCGCATTTTGCATTTTGCATTGCATTTCCCCTTTAGCACTTAATTAATCAAATTAATTAGGTCTAAGGTTCTATTTTATCATCTCCCATATCATAAAGTTGGGCCCTTTCATTAAAGTGTGCCCCTTTCATTAAAGTGTGCCCCTTTCATTTTATTCTTCCAATACATCATTTAATCAAAAACCCTAATTAGGTCCTATTTTGAACTTGGGGGCTTCATTTCGGGGGTCAAAACATCTCGAAATCACCTATAACTTCGAGATTCTCTCTAAAATCATCATATCTGACGGCCCTGAAAATTTGGTGAAAAGTTGTCGGGACCATGGCGCCCGGAGTGCAACATGGTCCTGGACATTTTTCCCGAAATTTTAGGAGCACGATCCAATCATAAAATAAAGCTTAACCTCAAGAAATTGGCGGGATATTCAATCTCTAGGTCGGCCAAAAGTTGAAATTAAGACCTAGGGTTTCATATATAAGAGCTCTCTTTCTTCATTTGAAAGTATCCGATTTTTGATTTTCAGGACCTCATATGCAGCGAAAGAGTAGATCTTTGAAGACTTCAACAACAATCAACATCCATCCATCAAGCATTCATCAATTTCATTCATTCATTTAGGGCTTGGAAGACATTGAAGAACAATAGGAGATTACCAACTGAAGATTGGCTTGTACTCCTCCCTTGAGGGTTGGGTATGATTTCATGTTGTTTTCATGTCTTTGCATAACCTTCAATATATCCTTTATTCATGCTTTAGATCACTTTGCATCTTGATTTAGAGCATTTACATTATCATTTACAAGCAATTAGGGTTTACTTTCTAGGTTGCTTTAGTTTGCTTTCTTCCGTTTTAGGACCTTGCACAAACACTAGGTCTGCACACACAATACATTTTACAATACAACTTGGCTATTCGTGGAGGTGGAAATCACCGAAGCGGGGGTTTGACTAAGGCAAAACCCTATATAGCCGCCCAAACACCTTTTCAGATATAAGTGCAGGTTTCGGGACTTGGACGACGCCGCAGGTTGCAGATCCGGAAGAAGCAGACTGAGACCGACCTTCCCACCAAATTTCAAAACAAAAGACCAGGACAGGGGTGTGGGGCACCTTGGTCCTGCCAGGACAGGGGCGTTGGGTGCCCTGGTCCCTAGGACAGGGGCGCTGGGCGCCCTGGTCCTCCTGACAGACAGCATTTTCAGCATTTTTTGACAGCTCTTCCAAAGTGCAAAAACAGCAGTTTCTGAAGCAGTTTCAGGGGCAGAATCAGGACAGTGGCGCCCGCGCCCCCATCCCGAACATTTTTAGTCAGATTTTAACTCCGGGTACACACCTGCATTCTTATTTCATCCTTGTATTTACAGCTGTTCATTGTTTAATCTCAATTCTGCAATCTTATTATTAGTTCATATTTGCATTTTTGGGATTAGGACTTGAACTTGCATCATTGTATCTTTCAATTTCAACAAGGGAATAGAAATCCTAATAGATATCCCGTGGCTCTCTCTTTCACAAAAAGAAGTAGCCAATTGTGCGATATCTCTAGGCTCTTTCGTATTCCGTAATGTGTGTCAAAAGGTAGGATTAGGGCATGTTAACCTAGTCTCGCTTTTTCCCCTACACAGGAAGGTTTAGAGAGAGGGAGAGAGATATAGATAGAGATAGGGAGGGAGAAATAGAGAGTGTGTGTATATGAGTTAGAGAGATGAAATAATATTAATAAAAGCTAGCATATCTTACTATATTTTTTATTTGACTTGCACTTGCAAAATGCCGGGAATGACATTGTTTGGCTCACTCTTGAGTTAAAATTTTTTGTTATCTTTAGTACATAGAATTGATTTTTAGTACATTAAATTTTGTTACCTCTCCCTCTCCCTTTCTCTTCCCCCCTCAAATTTTACAGTAATTATTACCAACCACTTTGGTAAAAAAAATTGTAACATATTGGCATGTCTTTGTATTTAAAGATATCTAATATTATACTAAATCATATGATGTAAGAACATAAAGCTTAAACAAGGAGAATTTATTTAGCATGCAAGTGGCTTATATACAAAAGGTGTATATTTTTATTCTTTCCCCTTTAGGCTATTATATTTGCTAAATCTCTCTATCTCTCCCTCCCTCAATCCCTCCTACCCCTTATCTATGTCTAATACTCTCCCATTCACTTCACGTATATCTCTATCCCTCCCTCTGGCTATCTCCCCCTCAATATCTCTATATCTACTTCTCTCTATTTGTTTAAATCTCATAATTTTTCTCTCCCTCTCCCCTTTTCTCTATATCTCCTTATATCTCTATATCTCTATCTCTCTCTATCATTGATTTGGGGTTTATGTCTGAGTTCTTTTCTTCTTCTATAATTGTTTTGATTGTTGAGATTTCTCTTGGGGTGATTTTATATTGTTGCTTCTATTAAAATACATTCTCATTGATATTCCTAATAAAAGAAAATCTCTTTATCTTCTGTAACTCTCTGCATTTAAGTATTTTATTATTAGTGAGAATTTTAGGCAAAATAGATTTATCTTTTCTTCCAAGATGATAACTATAATCTTTTTCTAAAAAAATATTGAAAAATTACAACGATTTTAAGAATACGTCTCTAGGGTTATAGGTGCACCATCTTTTATTCAAAATTCAATTGCACCATGTTTTATTTACAATTCAATCAATTATATATGTCGAATGAATGTAAATGAAATAGTGAATGAGTGGAACATTAGGAGATGATCCAGTTTTATTTTTTCTATTTAATAATAAAATAGAAAAGAAGAGGAATGAGTATGGATTTCAGTGGTTGTCATTTTGTAGAGACTCTGAAGAAGCATCTTGAACATTAGGATACAGATTGAGATGTGCCTTGTTCAGGTCTGATAAAACAACTTTTGATGGGTATTATGGCACGTGGCTGAGTTGGACATGCGCCCACTTCTCTGCCATTCCAGAGGACTTTTGTGCACATGGAACCTCACATTTTGCTGAGACATGCACCATCAATGTTATCAACAACACAAGAAGAAGAATTCTTAGTTTCATATGCATCGAATTCTCCATATTTTTTAAGTCAAATTGGCACAAAAAAATGTTTATGTTTCAACTGAATAACAAGTTCATAGGTGAAGATTGATATGAAATCCAAGAAAATTATTAATTAATTAAATAATCAAATAGTCACAACACCACAAGATGGCCACAACTCAATCTACCAAAACCATAGCTCATGCCAAGATACTCAATTGACAAGGATGACAACTTAATCCTATAGTGTATAGAGGGATCTCATGCCATCTCCAATAGCTTGCGATTGGGATAAAGACACAGGAAGACTTATGAGACCCGGTGAAGTCAATGTCTAGTGCCTACAATCCTACAACCATGAATAACCATGATACTACATATACAATAATATATTATATATAATCAAACAAGTGATAAAGAATCCCAATGTCATATCATGCTCATAATGAGTGGTATAGCATTGTTCCTATCGCACATATAGTAGTCAAAAAGTCACAAACACCATAGCATCATCTCATCCAATATAATTGTAAAGTGGGGTTAGCATAATGAAGATTTCATCATAATATCATAGGCAACGTAACCCATCCAAGAATGGTAAGTGCATTTAGTCTTGGTACTCCAGTAGCTTAGATTACTCCATATTAATTTCTTGCAACAACACCTACCCCCAAAACTCCAAGATTACCTTTAGAGGCACCGTTAAATTTTTTTTTCACCAAACCTTGACTAGGTCTTTCCCACATCACCTTCTTTCTTTGCAATAATGTAGAATCAATCCTATAAGTCCCCTTAGCAGGCCTGAACTTCAGCAGTGGCCATAATGGTACTTATTTATTTGGTTTAATATTTTATAATAAGTACAAGAATTTTATTAAATAAAATTTTGATAACTTTCAAAATTTTAACATAATAAAAATTTGGTCTTATAATTAAAGAGAAGAATATTATTATTTTAAAATAAATATCTTGATATTTATCCCAATTAATATAAGCTATAATTATACAAGAAATATCTAATATATTAATATATCTATATATATATATATTAAATTGACAATTAAATTTATGCAAAAATAAATAAATATTAATTATAGATATAATATTTAATTAACTTTAATATTATTTATTAAATAATAAATATCTTAAACTTCATGGAGCTCTTTATAAGGCCTTGGTGGGCTTCTAGGAAGGATAGTGGATGTTTATGTTCTCTTGTATATTTGTAATTCCCATTGGAATTGAGTGTTCTGGTTGTTATTTCAAAGGTGCAAGATCCTCCCCATTCTAGCACTCACAGTTTTAGTGGGAGTCATTCCTCACCCTAGTCTACCATTGTAAATATCATTTTGATATTTCACTTTATGCTCCACACTTGTGACTTCTTCTTGCAAAGACAAATTTTTGTATATAGATATAATCTGGGAATACAAGTCTTCAATTGTTAGCAATCTGTTTCTATAGTTTTCATATGCCTTGATCTACGATCTACTGTGTTACCTTGGATTATAATGGCCTTTCATATTTCTGAGTAAATTGAATACAATTCTCAATTGTTTGCCAGTGGGTATTTAACCTCAGGCATTTTTCATTGGGTATCTACCATCGAGTACTTTGTCATCAGGTACATTGGAATTGGATATTTTCCAGTGGGTATCTAATGTTGGGTACATTACTATTGAGTACATTGCTATTGGGTATTTATCATCGGGTATCTACCATCAGGTGCATTGCTATTGGGTATTTGTCGTCGTGTATATTACTGTCGGGTATCTACCATCATGTACATTGGCATCAGGTACATTGTTGTCCAGTTGTAACGCCCACCAAAATACCCTTGATAAATACACTAACTAATATGCAAAATAGAGATAACAATTATTTTCTTTAAACATCATATAAACTAATGCTACATATACATTTAACTACTCATCATGAATATAATCACCAATCATGATATACAAATACATCAATAACATCTAACTTCCATAGGGTAAATCAACGTCATTACTTATACTACTAAATATAAGAAACAACTTCATAATTACAACGGATCTAGTACACATTGCTTATATTATCAATTATTCCCCGCATTCACATATGCAAGATCATTTCTAATCTATCTATCATAAATGTAATCTTCAATAATTCAACTACCAATTGACCCCCACTAGGTTCATTTGAAGCACCAATAAAAAATGTTCCTAATCTCATCCATTCATTTCTTTTAACATTAAATACAATTCAATATCAATTACCACATTATTAAACCATAGCAATATCAACTAATTACATCATCACAATCATAGCACCAAGTACACATCCATAGATTCAATATCCATTGTCCTCATTATTAATCATTCTCAAGATACCCATGATACATCATTGCTTTCCCTAATAACATCTACTAGATACATGAATACAGTATCTTTTACAGCAATCATCATAGTTCTCTAATAAATTCACATATATATGTCAAATGAATTGCATACAATAATCTTCTACGAATATCCATCCATGAACGAAAGAGATAAGAGATCCACATCCATGGAATTCATCCAAGAAAAGCATCCCAATGAAAGAAAGGCACCAACCAATCGACCATGTGGAACTAAAGGATCCACCCTTGTGCTAGGAGATGACACAAAATCCCACACACACTCTAGATCTAAGCTGACACCTATGAACCAAAGAGGAAATAACTCTAACACAAATTAAGAAAAACATATCAAATAACCAAGAAACCTCTAGAGTCCCCTCAAGAACAAGACATGAGGAATTAGGACCAACATGTAGGAAAAGAATGTCATCACATGCTACCACATAGGATACACATCTGGAACCATCTCGACCTTTAAGGAAATCAAGGTAGTATGGTTTACCCGATTACTAGATCTATTACCTAACTCCGGTATCCGATCCATGAGATGGGTATTGCAAAACACATTTATTATCTTTCTTAGATGAGTTACTCTACCCAACCCACCTAATATTAATTATTATATTATCACTTATCAATTACATTGGAAAACCTCCAATGAGCTATCCAAACGGTCTAAACACCAGCTCTATTACACAAGAATCCTAGTAGTCCATTCCTCGTGACCTCAGTAGACTCACGGAAACCCTCCCCCTAATCATGTGTCTAGGCCTTACCAACATAAACAATCAAGTAAGAAGTCCCACAAAATACAACCTGACTATCCAAGATCAAACATCATAAATACACATTGAGCCAATAGCATAATTCACATAGATCTCATAGATCACATGATATCATAGCGAAAAGAACCATCAACATAGCAAGGTAATACTCATCCTATAATGATACAAATGATTAAATAACACATCAAAATATTACCTTGGACATCCAAGAGTACTCAGAAAACATAACACGATCTATGGACAGTAACCCAAGACAAACAAAGAACTGATAAATCCAAAAAGAATACTCAAAGATTTGGTAAACTAACTCAGAAGATTAAAATAAGAAGATTTGTGCATTTGTTTAGCAGGTTAGCGCATATACCTAATTGAAAAACACATCTATTGAGTCATGCAATGCATATATCCTAATCTATGGTGAAGTCATCAAATCCTATCGCACAATGATAATGTTTTAGCGAATTTGTTAGGTAATCTATGATTGTGTTATGTAAGATTGTCCACATACACTCAACCTAGGAAATTGTGATGAGGTTCTTGAGCGAACATGAAATCTAATGTCTATAAAATGACATTGTGATGAAATATTTTTATGATGTGAGATACAAGTGATGAGTTGATGCAATTTATTGAAGGAATTGTAGAGTATGTCAGTGATGTAGTATTGAGTGAGTAGAAGAGGATCTATACAAGCAAGATATGCTATTTCTAGATCATACCCCCTGTTGTTTTCTTATCACTACAATAGTTAAATCCCCTAACCGGGTAAGCTCTAACAAGATTCTTCGTACAAATCCTCTAACTAGGTGATCCATTAGTTTGGGTTTGAAATCCTCTACTAAGGTTACTCCTAATAGGGTACTACCTTTAATTAGGTATACCTACTAACAGGGCTTTGGGATCTTTAACAAGATTCTCTCCTAGAAGAGCACTTTGTAGATCTTAATCGGTCAATTACCTATTTCTATAGATAGTTAACTTGTGAGTCCCATCTCACCATGGTTTTTCCCACTGGGGTTTTCCAGGTATAAAAACTTGTGTTTTGGTGGATGTTTTACTTGTTGTGGATGCTTTTATATCACTTTGGATTGAATGCATAGTTTTAAGTAAACTAGTTAATTGTTTTTATTGGTCTGTGTTTAAAGTGGTATTGTTTTCGCTATCACTGATTCACCCCCCCCTCTCAGTGCTTTCTAAGTCTATATATTGGTATCAAAGATTAAATTCCTTAAGGCTTAATTGCTTGGAAGGAAACCCTAAATCCAGTATGGGAGATATGAGTTATATAGAGATGGATAGAGTGTTAGATGCAACCAAGGAAGAGCTTGAAACCCTAAGGGGTAGATTTAAAGCTTCACAAGTTAAAAGGAGTGAGTTGACTGAGGAACAGTTGGATATCTCTTACAATAGTTCTTTAGATGAGGCCAACATTGATGCACTGGTTGAAGAAGTGGTAAAACTGAATGGTGAAAAGCTAAATCAAAGGAGACAACTTGAAGCAAGGAGGCTAGCTGAAGACCTAATCAAAGAGAGAGATCATGAGATTGCTAAGATCAAGCAGGAAAATGCATCTTTACATGAATATTGGCATGAGGAGAAAGAAGAGAAAGAATATATATAGTTAGATCTTTTAATGGTAATGTCTCTGAGAGAGACTCTAACAAAACACAACGAATATCTTACCAAAGAGCTTACTGAGGCTAACAAGAAGCTTGAAAAATTTAATAAGAGTTTTTCTATGCTAGATGAGCAGATCCAATCTCAGAGGATGAAAGGTGAAACATCTAGACTAGGATTCAACACATCTGAGAAAGGAGAATCATTTGGTACAAAGACCAACATGAACAAAGATAAAACTGCTCCTAAGTCTAAGAAGCCTATCGGTAAGAAAGTTTTCAAACTTGTTTGCTTTATTTGTCACAAACCTGGAAATACTACTAATGTGTGTAGAAGTAGACCTAATATGAACACGGGCTATAATGCTAATGCTAGATATGTGTCTAGAAGATTTGAAGGTCATTGTTACACATGCAACATGTATGGACATAGATTAGTTGAATGCAAATATGGAGCGAACAATCTGGCACCTCACATGAATCCAAGACCAAGAAAGGTAAGCAAAAGGTTGATGTTGAAGAAACTAGAGTAGAGATGAACAAAATTTGGAAGAAGAAAAGTGAGGATAAGCCTGAAAAAGAATTTAACCCTTCACCTAGTGTGGAGAATCCTGCACCAGAGAACTAAGCTTTTCATCAAGCCTAAAGGGAGCATAGTGGTAAACCTACGTCCGGACCCCTTGAAGAATGTATGGTAAGATTTTTTGTTACTATAGGTGAGCTTGTCACTATAGGTGAGTTTGTTACCCTATCGGTTGTGCAATTAATGCAGTGGGTAAGTTTATAAAATAAATTCTTACTAAGTTACTTTTACCCTAATTGCATTTGAAGAAGAGTTTTTGAGCACTTGCAGATCGAAACAGATAATTGTTAGTTGATTGTGAATGGATTTGTGCTACAGATCAAAAGTTTAATAGGATTTGAAGATAAGAAAAGGCGAAATAGGTGTGCATTCAAAAGTTCAATCGAAAACCCTCCCAGCATGAAGATAATAAGGTATTCTTTTGTTAATCTCTCTCTAATCAAGATTATCTAGAATGGCATCATCGTCTACACCAACAAAGAGACTTATGATTATTGTTGAATCTATGGAGTCTATGGAATCAGATAAAATAGAATCATATAATGCATTGTCTCAAGTTCCTAATGGTGTGATGATCAAAGGTGATTTATCCAACTATATAGATTATAAAATTGAGGATCTAGGATCACTAACAATTTATTCACAACTCAAACCTTTGTGTGATAAGAGTGGGAAAATGAAACCCGAATACATTAGGGTTTATGAAAAGGGTTTTCATAATGTGGCATATTTTCTTGAATATTTTGAGGGAGATCATGTTAGGATTATCCTTAGTCATGCGCATGGAGAGAATATGTATCTTGATGGGTCACACACAATCACAAAGGAAGAAATTCATGCAGTGACTGGTTTCTAGAAAATCGGTAAAATAACTAAACTGAGGACAATTTCAAAAGAGACTATGATTGCACAGACTCTAACCACCACAGATAGTCATGCTATATTAGTCAACAACATTGCAGATCTAGCAGTCAGATTTGCAAATATGGTCATTGGTTATCAGATTTCCACTCCAGTAGGATGAATAGTGTACCATCTACTATCATGGATGCCGCCTACATGATGATTGTAGAGAATGTAGATTATGACTTGTGTGAGGTGATGAGAAGCCAATTGATGTTGAGCTTAAAGACAATTAAGAATGAAAATAGTCAAAAATTCAAATATGGTCAATATTGATTGGTCTATTCTTCTATTTTCAGAATTTCCTACCAGGAATTGGTGACTTTCAATGCTCTAAGGACATACTGGTTACAAATCAAATAAAAAATAGCATTAAGGTTGTGAAGAACACATTTCTAGTTGCCATGAATATATATTTGAATGAGTTTCAAAAGAAGATGAGCATGAGGTTAAGGCTACCTGATGAAGTGGTGAAACACTTTGAAAAGACATCTGTTTCACTGCAACCACTGAATTCTGCCTTATGGAGGCCATTGAACCTAGGGAGGAAGAGATGGAAGAAATAAGTTATGAAGTCAACTATGACTTATTAATTGGTTATGCCAATAACTTTTTGGCATCTCCTAAGGATATGAAGAATAAAAGACTGGGAACTTACTATGAAAGGAATGCACCTACGTAACCCAGTAGTGCCCAATTTTATGATGTATGAAGTGATGAAATATGACTTTATATTTAATTAAATTAGTTAATTAAATTCTTAAAGGGAAGTTACAATTCAAGATGCAAACAAACTAAGACGGGTGCTAACCTAAGTGTGAAATTGTACCACCCTAGCAAGGGTGTACAATTTACGACACTACATTTAACCCCCACTTTAGTGGTCATATGATCCACTACGTCAATATGCAAGATAAAGTAAATAAAAGTAAAAATTAATGAATAAGGATATATCCACAAGTTGTCGGATGAAGCCCCCAACAATATTTATAGTACATAGTTAGGATCCGCACCCTACAAAAAATAGATGTTAGATAAAATCACAAAAATCACATAATTCTTACTAAGGAAGGTGATGAAAATTTGAGGATAGCTATAAGCCCCCCCTATTTTGGCTTGCTAATTTTAGTGAGTTGAAATAGGGTATCATGTTTACCACATCGAATTGTGAAAGAAAATTGATGACAAATGCTCACAAGAAGATTTGATACAAAATAAAAAATTAATGAAGAATCATTTAGTAAGAAAGAGAACTAAGCCTCAATTCCAACACAATAAAGAGTGTGAGATTTGAGAGCTCTCTAACACAAGATGAAAGATTTAAATGGAAACAAATGCAAAGAGAATGAAGAAGAAAAGGAACCATGGACAACTCACCCCTAAATCTGGGTGATCCATAGAGAGAAGGACATGGAAAACTAGCCTATAGAGTCTATCTGGGTGATCCATGTAAGGGAGGTGAGTGAGAACACCATTAGTTCCATTGAACATAGTGCATGTGTGTGCAAGTAGAACAAGGATACCTACCTTCAACACCAAGAAGATATCCATCATGTAATAATGTCATAAGTCCAAGCAAGAGAGGGAATACTCTTCAAGCAAGGATAAGATAGTTGAAAAGAGATATCTTGTTATATAAGTGTAAAGGAGATCCTTGGAGGAGAGGAGATCTTTGTCCAAAAGACATCTACCTTCAAGATGAGTTGTCTAAGACAAATATACCATCTTCTATAATGAATGAATGCAAGAGTTTTGAAAAGAGTAAAGGATTGAGATGACATCACAGAGAGATTATTTATAACAACACTATTCTCAAAGAAGGTAAGAGATCCTCATCAGGGATATGCACATGCACAGAATAGAAGGGTTTATTATAAAAGATACTATTCAATGAAGAAAATAAATTGATGAATGATCAAAGACTTCCAACACCGAGGAGGAGGTCCCAATTAAGGATATGTACTTAAGATACCCATTAGGGATGCTTGTTCCAATATGAGAGAAGGAATTCAAATATGAATACACACATACAATCAATAAGAAATCATTATAGAAGACACTACTTCACAAAGGGGGAATTTTAATCTTAAGTAGAGATGTTTGAAATTACTCTTTGCTACCATATATATAGGGAGAAGATATGAGATAGAAATAGGCTATTATGTTTCTTCCAAAAGTATGATTGTACATGAAATTGTAACATCATGAATGACAATGAGCCCCCAATAAGTGAGCTACCAATGTCACATAATTTATAGAAACATAATAGCCATTAATGTTCTTTAAAGATATGATAGATTGAATGAGGTATTTGAATATGGCATGTTAAATACTCTACTATAAGTAATATTAAAAACATGTGTAAGATGATGAATGTTAAAAATTCTTTAGAAAGAGGGAAATTTATAGGAGGAGAATAGGCTACTAGGTCATACTTCTCTTACACACAAGAAATCTTAGGGGAGGGATAAGTATAATTCATTAGAGCCTTATTCCTAGAAGAAGAGATTTTAGAATGAGTAGAAAATAAAGTCTCATAAGTGAGATTAGAAATCTCTTGAGGAGATTCAAAAGAGATTTGTTCATCACTAAGATTTCCTTATGAGGGGGATGAGTATTGAAAGAAGTAAAAGATGATTTTATTGAGGTGAGGTCATCATCACTACTAAATATAATATTCAAATTGAGAGGTGGTCTTTTAGATGCTTTGGTGGGATTAGAAGGATTATATCCAAGTTCAAATGAGGCTTCATGTGTATCATGTTTGAAAGGAACTTTAATTCCTTGTTCATTTGCTCGAGAACCATTGCCATCATAGCTACTCTTAGCAAAAATGTGAAAACCAGGACCATAAAAGGATGCCAAATCAGAAGGAGATGGTGATGCCTCATAGGTCTTAGTTCTATATGAATTAGAGGAAGGATTTGAAGAATCATTTGAATTAGAGGTAGCCCCAAAATGGTTTACCTAGTTGTTTAGACAAAGTAGGTTGCTCTTTAGCTTCCTCCTTAGATTTATCCTTCTCATTCTTATATCCATTACAAGGTACCCTATATTCTCCTATAAAAGCAGGGGTAAACTATAGAGATCACCAATCATCATTTGTGAGCACTTCTTCAGGAGAAAAGAGATCCTTGGGAGGAGATTCCTATTGAGTAGGAGAATTAGGAGTACTAGAAGGAACAACATCATTAAAGGAAATAGATGTATTTGAAGAAGTAGAAGGATTGGAAGAAGAATGGGAAGTATTTTAATGGTTCTTGAAATTTGGTATCAGCTAATAAGGTGTATGTAGTATTATTATAAATGAATTTGACTCGCCTATGCAATGTTGAGGGGACAACTTGCATGCTATGAATCCAAGGTCTCCCTAATAGAAGGTTATATGTAAAATTACCAGTCATAACATGAATAGGTGTAGGTAACAGAATAGTACCAACTGTAAAAGGCAAGGTTATGACACCTAGACATTGTTCAGCAACATTATCAAAGCCTCGAATAGTAAGAGAAGAAGGTTCTATGAGAGAATGATCCACATTAATCTTATCCAATAAATCCACACCACAAATATTAAGGCCAGATCCATTGTCCATAAGGGTTTGTCTTATAGCACTATCATGGATAATAATATAGCACTATCATGGATAATAATCATAAGAGGATCATATTGATTTTGGATTTCAAGAGAACGTAACTCATCTTGTGTGAATACAACTTGAGCTTTAGGTTTGTTCATAGGATCAATCGAAGTGGGCATGAAATTAGGTGTCATTGCAGGTGTGACATCTAAGTTTTTTAAAGCATCATGTAACATCCCATGATAAGTAGCTAAAGATTGAACTAAATCCCAAATAGAAATCTTGGCAAGAGTAGCTTTAAGTTGTTCAATGAGATCATACTCCTTGCTAAGATTTGATATATGAGGTTCTTGTGGAAGAATAGGTTAAGAGGGAAAAAGTGAAGTCGGGATAACTGGAGGATGACTAGGTTGCCTATTGTTTCTTGTGTTGTAAGTATGAGCAACCGTATTATAACTCTCTCTAGTAATTTTTGTAGCATACTCATAAGGGCTCTTAGTAGGATAACCTCCTTGCATAGTAATAATAGGTTTCTTAGGAATGAAAAAATAATCATTAGCATAACCACCTCGAACCACTAACATACCTATCTTACGTGGGGAATTTTGAGAAGGAGAAGCACCTTGAACTGTGAAGAGGGGTTTATTAGGTGTTTCATTCACATGTATCAAATTGATTTAGGATGGCTTAGAAATATCAAAGGTGTCCTTAGAAGAAGAATGACCACTATTGTTGAAAGAATCGTTTATAGTCTCATGTTGCACTAAAATTTTATAATGGATAAGATCAGTTTTAGGAGGGAGACTAGAAGTAGGCATTGATGTTTTAGAAGAAAGAGTATTACTAGGAAAAGTCGTATCATCCTCTATCATCAAAGGATCTACACGGGGAATAGACTCTCGAGGAGAAGGATCAACATTACTTTCTAAAGTCTCACCTTTGAGAGGGAGATCTTTGAAAAAGATGTTAACCATATTATCTTGAACTAGGGTATCCTTATGAGTAGAACCAAGTTGAGGAGAGGGAGATGCTTCATTTTTAGAGAGAGAATGATTCAGATTCATGGAAGGGTAGATGTTATCAAGGGATTTATCAATCATGATTTTATCCCCTTTGGCTAGGATTCTCTCATGGGGTAGAGAATAATCAACACCTTCTTCTAATAGTTCATCCCAAATAGTGAGGTGATTCAAAGGAATATCTTGCACAAACATGCCCTAATTTTTATTTCCAATTTTGGAAGAAGGTATAAAAATTTTCATTAATTCTTCATCCTTAAGAAGGAGAGCATCAATACATGTGTTTACATCTTCTTCTTCCCTCAAGATGTGTTCAATAGGATCTTTAGGGGAGAGAGAGTTAAGTAAATTGGTCATTGTTTAATTTTCTTTCTCTAAGGCATCTTTACTGGTAAGAAATCAAAAGAAGAAATGCCCCCACTAGAAAAAGTAGGTACAATACCATCTTATTTCACAAAATGAACCTCATGAGGGGAGTATTATTTAGAAGGGAGATGAACATCTTTCTCCAAAGATTCATGCTTAGGAATGAGATCTTTGGAAGAAGTGTTCATAACCTCTTTGTTGTACTAACATGCCCCCATTGGTAGACCAAATTTAGGAGCAGATAAGTCAATGTCTATCACTTAGAGAGGCATCGTGTAAGGAAGGTAAAGTAACATTAAGAAAAGTGTTTATGATATCATCCTCTTCCTCTAAGATAGCTAGATGAGAAGTGCACATTTTAGGAGAATTGTCAAGATCACTCTTCAAATCTTCATCCTTAGAGCATGGGAGAATTTTGAAGGGATTGGTAACAAATATTTTAGGCACTAAAATGTTGTCATATATAAGAGGTGTTTCTCTAAGAGATGGAAAAGTTGAAACAAGGGAAGCTAACCCATTATCACATTTAGGAAATGATTGCATCATGACAAAAAATTTCCTCTTTCAAATGATAACATATGCAAAATAGAAAGAAATGTTCAATTTTAACCAATCAAAGAACTCTTAATGTTGATTTATAATAATGAAATTTATGAGTGAAATGTGTTCCTACATCAGATCCAAAATTATGGATCCAAATTAAGCTATCCACAAGTTCAATTCTGAATTGAAATATTAGGATTTTACCAAAATTAACCCCTAAATTTTGAAATTTGCAAGGAATTGAAACTTCTAAATGTAAATTTGAATTTGAAATAGTAAAAATTCTTAGATATGAAAACATGAATCAGAATTAAAGAAGGTTGGATTCACGCAGGGTTCACGAAAATGTGGTGGCGAGAAAGCGAGATTGGTTGACTAGGACCTAATCCCACTTTTGCCAACACATTGGGAATACAAAAGAGCCTAGGGAGATAGATCAATTTGGCTACTTCTTGTGAGAAAGAGAGAGCCACTTTTACCTCTTAGTGTTTCTATTCCTCTTGTCACAAATGATAAGAAAAACTAGGGTTTGAATGATCAACTAGATTAGGAGATAGGGAATGAAGCACAAATGAACTTGAATTTGAACAAACATGTAGATCTGAAACTAAGATACTGAAGTATGAAAGGGGGAGAATTTGGGATGTGTACCTGATGCTACAAATTGAACAAACCTGGCCTGAACCAGGGTGCCATGCCATTGTCCTATTTTTTTAGACAAGAGGTTGCAACTGAGACATTGTAAATCTCAGATCCTGAAGCTACAACCTGCTAAAAATCATTGAAAAAGCAGAGGGACAATGGTGCCATGCCATTATCCTAGGTAGGAGTAGGGTGGTACACCCCTTTCCTAGGAAGATAAGGGTAGATCTGATGATTCTGGATGGTTCCCGTACCTTTTGCTCAGCTAAAAGTGCTTCTGGGTACCTATTTCTACACCTGCAACAATCCCAAAGGCAAAGATATTGCCACTAGATCTCCTATTATTCTTCAATGTCTTCAAGGATCCTAATTGGTGAAGAATTATTTAGAAATTCTGGATGAATTTTGTTGAATGTTATTCAATGTCGTTGAAGACTCCACATAGGCTTCTCTTTCACTAGATAGAAGGCTCCTTTTGCTCCAAAAACCTACTCTTAGATTCTTAGAAAGATCCCTCCATCCCTTCAAATGAAGAAAGAGAGCTCTTATATATGAAACCCTAGATATTAATTTTGACTTAATTCCACCTTTAGTTTGACCTATGAATTGAATTTCCCACCAATCCTTCGGGGTTAAGTATTATAATATCATACAATTGTGCTCCCAAAATTTTGGGAAAAAAGCTGAGTAGCGTGGCGGGAATGCACATGGTTCAACCAAATTTTCACCAAATTTTTAGGGCCGTTAGATATGAGAATATTAGTGCAAATCCCAAATTTATAGCTGATTTCAAGGTGTTTTGATATGTGAAATCCCAAAGTTATGATTAAATGATTTATTGGAGGAATAAAATAAAAAGGGGCACACTTAAGGTAAAGGGTCCAATTTTATGATGTATGAAGTGATGAAATATGACTTTAGATTTAATTAAATTAATTAATTAAAAGCTTAAAGGGAAACTACAATGCAAGATACAAACACACTAAGGTGGGTGCTAACCGAAGTGTGAAATTGTACCACACTAGCAACGATGTACAATTTATGACACTACACAGACATTTTATATTTCTCCCCTATCTTTATTTCTATTTATCTCTCACACTCATACACATCATTTTTATCCTTCTCTATATTTATCTCTATCTCTCCCTCTCTGTCCATAATTTGTCTCTATCACGTCTTATATCTCTCTCTTTCTCTTTGCATATAATATCTTGTTGGCCATTTGGTGGAGTTGATTATGTGTTGCATTGATATTTTGTCACTGATGCTAACTGTGATGCTAAAAATGTGGTATATAAGAGGCATACACATATAATGAGACAATGAAAATGTAATTGAAAAGCTTAATTTCAAGCTAAATAAAAAATGCAAACCATAAGCCTTCCTCGAAATGTCCCATTTTCCTCTATTCTTGAGGAACTTGAAGGTGTTGGATTGATGAGCTCTTACTGGAGCAATGACCTCCAAAGTGACAACTCAAGAGTTGAGTAGCTACTTGATCATGATGGATTATGAAGATGATATGAAATGCATGATTTAAGAAACTAGATGAATATTCTATGATCAATCCAAAAGCTAATTACTAGATGACTAAAATGCCAATTGCCTATAGTAACAATGCCTAAATTGATATGAGATGGGATCATTATTTCTCCAAAAGGGGGTCTATTTATAGGATTTCCAAGGCTTGAGGTGAGGTGGTAGGAATCAAAGGTCAAGATCAATCTGAAGATATCAATGGTTAAATTAGAGGAAGTTGGCAAAGGGGGTTGGTTTAAAGGGAACACTTAGTGACAAGATCCACAAAGGTTCTTAGAAGATGTTAGATGAAAGGGGACAAGGAGGTAGGTAGAATGGGTTAAGTTTAGGAATGGTTAGGTTGGGTGGTTAAAGTTAGGAGAATTAAATTTAGAAATTCATTTAATAGGAAAATGGCTAATTAATTTC
Organism: Cryptomeria japonica; assembly: GCF_030272615.1. Classification (NCBI taxonomy): domain Eukaryota; kingdom Viridiplantae; phylum Streptophyta; class Pinopsida; order Cupressales; family Cupressaceae; genus Cryptomeria; species Cryptomeria japonica. Next base: position 221,892,074 of record NC_081413.1, read on the forward strand.
AACAACTCATTGATTTGAATTGTTTTAATTAATTTAGGGATTGGAAGAATGATTTTGATGGGGAGAATTAATTAATCAAAGGGATTATTGAAATGAACCTATTTAATAAATCCTTAGATTTATTAATAAGTAGATGAAAATGAAGGATTTTAATCGAATTGTTGAAGAATTCAATTAAATTGGGGAGGGAGATTAATTAAATAATTTCTTATTTAATTAATTATCTTCAGACCATTTTTAGGTGTATACAATAACACTAGCTATTTGGATGCTTTACCAACACCCTTCTAATCTTGGTAGGTTGAGTGGTTTTTGGTTGATTTGGATCGAGCATGATCTGGTAGGCTTTGATATAGTTTGGTAATGCAATTGGCTTGTTCATGTTACTCATGATCATATTCGGTTAGTCGGTTTTGGTCTAGTGATTGGATGTTCTCCTGCTTGTTTAGAAGCTTAGTTTCTAGCTCTGGTGAGGGTTTCATTGGTAGAGCTTTTGATGAAGATCTTTGATGAATTGCATAAGTGGTGTTGGTTCAGCTTCTGGTGGAGTTTCAGGATTCTGTTGGTGATCATGTTTGAGACTTGGTAGATGGAGATCATTGTTGTAGTGTGTGGATGTATAATTTTTCTCGCCCTCTTAGTTGTCTTCCAGTTATTTGAACTGTCTAACATATCTATCTCTCTCTATTCCTCTCTCTTTGTCTCTCTATATATACATATATGCACATACACATACACATACACATACACATACACATACACATACACATTCACATACACATACACATACACATACACATACACATACACATACACATACACATACACATACACATACACATACACATACACATACACATACACATACACATACACATACACATACACATACACATACACATACACATACACATACACATACACATACACATACACACACACACATATAAATATAACTTCCTCTCCCTCTCCTTCTCTATCTCTCTCTATATTTATCTCTCTCCCTTTATTTATATCTTCAAAAAATATCTCTAGATTATCCAAATGCCTAAAATCATACCATGACACCAATTTTCATACAAAAATATTTTTTATTCGCATGAGATAAAGCTCTAATACCATATTAGAACTGGGAAACTTGTCGAGATGAAAATTACAATTACAAAAATGAGAAACACTAAAGGATAAAATGTAATATATTGAATAGCTTAGGAACATGTACATATATAGAAGATCACTACTAACTAGAATAAAAAGTAGTAGTATCTAGGTTATACCTATAGGATATTGTATGCAAAATTTCAGCCATTTCAGAGGACGTTTGTGCACATGGAACCTGGCATTTGGCCGAGACATGCACCATAAATGTTATCAACAACACAAGAAGCAGTTTTCTCATTTTTATATGCACTGAATTCTCCATATTTTTTAAGTCAAATGGACACAAAAAAATTATGTTTCAATTGAATAACCAATTCGTAGGTCAAGATCAATATCAAATCCAAGGCAATGTTGTTATTCATTTATAGAGACACCTCCACCTTTAATGAATACAGTAGGAAACTTTTCTTCAATTAGGCCTTCAAACTACTATAGCATAGTGGAGACGAAACAATTTACATGCTAGAAGGTTAGACTAATTGGCTATGTCTTAAGAAACGCGACCAAATAATGTATAGTAAGATCTTTCCAGAAGCTACAAAATTCTATCTAATAAATTTATGTTTTGGATTTATGTTAGAAATATTTTAGGCATTAGAATATTATTTTTTCATTATTATTTAGTTTTGTCTTTATTATTTTATATTATTGCAATGTATTATAATTATAGTAAGTTTGTGTATGATTGGATTTCTATATATTAGTCTGTGTATGCCACTAATATGATTTTTAATGTTTATTTATGCTCTAGCATACATTGAATCTTGATTCAATTGACATGTTTTTTCTTAAGATAATCACTTATCTACTAGCCATTGGATTGTATTGTGCAATGGGTACACCAAGGAAATTTTTGTTTCGTTTTAAGAAGATTGGGAAAAATGTAAGAAATAATGTAGATAAAGTTGACTCTTCATATTTGAATTTAAAATGTTTTTTTAATGAAATTTTATCATTTTTTAGAAACACAAATATATATTGTAGAAAAAATCGACAAATTATTTTTCTTTTGTTATTGTAACAATCTATGCAATTAACAAAATAATGTTCTACACAAGTCAAATTTGCAGACTATATGAATTTGGAAGTAAGTAATAATAGAATATTATCAGAAAAAAAAAAATTATGTGTGCTTGTAAACAAACAAAAAGAGATACAATCAATAAGAGGAAGAAAATAAATTATCAGTTTTGTTACATGCCTAATTTTTGAACATTGAAGATTGAATAATTGTAGATAAAGTAACAAAATTAAATAAAAAGGAACAATTAATTTAATGATCTATAAGTTAACAAAATATAGATCCAAATAAAAAAATTATAAATATACAAAAAGATAGGTTTTCGTTTTAGTGAAATTGACTAAAGTACGTGATTGAAGGAACAAACCTGGACTTCATTTAAGTTTTTCTTGATGATCTTGCATTTGGTAATTCAAGAAATTTTCATGCCGAAAGGGAAAAATGGTGATTGAAAGCATTTTCAGTCAGACTATTACAATATGCTACCTATTATTTCTTCTTTTCAGATAAAAGTTTATCCGAAATGATAAATTTGAATACTATAATGGAATTTTCTATCTCTCACATATAGAAGTAGTATATATCATTTTTTATGCTACGGGCCACCTCAAAAGTGGCAATTGTCATGCGAGAGTGAAAAAATAGTGATTGAAAGGGATTTCCATTTGACTATTACAGTATGCCGCCCATTATTGTTGTTTTTGAGATAATGGCTTATCCATAATGGAAGTTCTCTCTGGACATGTAAAATTAGTGTATATCATCTCCTATGCTACATGCCTTTCATTAGAATTAGAGAGTTTGAAAAAGTGGTAGCTACTCCATGTCATCCATTCAAAACAGATTTTTTGTTCTTTATGTAATCATAGTCGCTAGTAAAATTGAGCAACTCTATAAAAGAAAAAAGAATACTACTATTAATAGTAGAGATATTTTTAAGGTAGCAAAATTGACTATCACCATGTTTTATTTTAAAGATAAATTTCTTATGAAAGAAGACTAAATCTTCTAACTCAATTGGAAGCCAACCAATAAGTGTAGTACTTGAACCATAAATTTGAGTGTGTGATAAACACATCATTCCTATCTTTGTGCAAGTGAAAGTCAAACAAAAAATTTAACTATTAATATTATTTCATTTTTGAGCTTGAACTTGAATTTGTGGAATGTAACACATGAGCCTATTGCTTTTATCTTGACAAAAAACTAAATTATTAGCTAAATCCCATACATGTTTAGTTAAATATGAAGAGTGGTTAACTTTGAAAAAAAAATTCTCATAAAAGTTTAAAGCTGAAATTTATGAGAGAAAAATTAAAATTGCAAATTAGATCTTTAATTTTGAAAAAATGTGCAAGTTTTTAAAAACTCTAACTACATTGCATGTTGTTGTTGCTCTTTTTTTTTATATCTTATGATTACCCTACTTTTCGTAAACGTATCGGCAAAAGCATAGATATTCATTTCTTTTCAATTGATGAAGAACCCAGATACACTACCATTCAAGTTTTCGATTAAGTGAAAAGAAGGTTTTGAAGGGGCCCCAAAACCCTTTTACAGAAAGATAATCAAAAGATAAGACAGTAAAGACTAGCTAGATAGAGCAAAACACAAAAAAGAGACAACTGGCAAAGACAAAAATCCAACAAGAAGCCAAGAGAGGCAAAGGGAAAACATAAAGATAAATAAGGCATAGCCATGAGTAACAGACCCTAAGAAACGTTTATGATAAGCTCCATCGCTTCTTGCTCCAAATGGACCATAGATCTAGTAGTACTCTTTAGTTCCTCGAGCTCCTTGGCATGTTGGGTCATCTTCCTAGTACTAGCTCGAGTTCTTTTACCATGACCAGTAGTTCCCCCTTCAAGAGTCAAAACCTTATCCTCACTAGTATCAATAGTGTTCTTTTCCTGATGGATATGTTCCAGTTTACTAATCATCACACTGAAGCTATCGACAGAGGCTTTCATAATTTTTTGGCTTTGTTCTCCAATTTTCTTTAGGGTGTTCTCATGGTTGAGAATCCGCTTCTCCAGATCATTGAATCTAGCCTCCACAACCTTAAATTGACAACCATATGCTCTAGTGATATCCTCTACATCACTCATGGCTTTAGTCAATTCATTCAGGTAGTTAGGTAGGGTACTGAGCTTACCTATTCCAACAGCTTCTAAGGTATCCACTTTTCTAGATGAATCCTCCTGCTTGTTCTTTGAACTGTCCATCTCTGAATAGACCCAATCAATAACCTTGCATAGCTCCATCATCCCACTCTTCATGGTATTCAACATGGTTAAAGGAGATTTTCTACTATCAATGTTGATCTTGGTGGTAGTAATATCCAGGGTCTCCACATTAAGACCAATAGCATTGTGAGACACAGTATCACCTTCCTTCACCATCTTCCAATCTTATTCAACATCAGCTATCCTTTTATTGGGATCCTGAGGATTGGGTTGAACATTTAAAAAATCATTCCCTTTATCTGGGTTGATTTCGGTGATGACAGGGGTCCGCTTCTTTTTCTTCTTTGGTGGTGGGGTAACATAATCACTATCAGTCTCCATCCCCTCATCATCCTCTTCATCATCTTCAAGCCAGATGTCCTCATCCTGAACCTTACTTCTTTTTTGTTTAACCCCTTTTCCAGCTTTCTTTTTTCTGGACCTAGAAGCCAAATCTTTGTCCTTCCCCTTGCTAGAACCTTTAGCAGAGGTAATTCTATCACCATCATCTTCCCACTCAGTATCAGACCCCTCATCTTCACTATCTTTTAAGCTCTCAGACTCATCATCTAAAACTGAAAGCTCAGTGATAGAATGTTGCATAGGGGAGGCCTTGACATAGTTTTATAAGAGAAACATTAACTCGTCATGCATGGGAGGGTTACTGTCTGAATTAGACCTAAAATCCTTAATGCTAGTGTTAAGGGAGATAAACAAATGGAAGGGTATAGACACCAGATCTTTATGGTGAAAATGATTTAGAAGCACAAAGTGATAACCATAGACACAAGAGTATCTACCATAAAGAGTTACATATTACATGACAACAAACAAAATCCATCTCCATACCTTCTTTATCAGTTTTAGCAAGTAGTAGGTTTTTCCAAATTTCACCAAGTTGGTTTTCTTAGACTCCTCCTTTGGGAATCACTTGATGGCACTTTTGGTGAGCTTCCCATCTCTATAAAAATTTATGCCTCCCATCGGCATACTAGTGACTTTCATGATCATCCCTTCATCAATTTCAACCTTTCTTCCTGCTATGGTAAATTTTCCATATTTCCAATTCTTTTTGAAAATTCTGGTAATGGTATAGTTTTTCCCTACAATTCTCTCCATATACCCTATCATCTTGGTCATTTCTAGAATGGCCCATTCCTTCAGCTTATCTTTCCATTCATCACAACAGAGCAGCTCTATTCTTTTCCTATTACCTCCCATGGCATCAACAAACAGATTATTCTTATGCTTTATAATACAAAATAGGGCAAAAATAGAGATCAAAGTGCAGAGCAGGAAGGTCTTTAAAATAGAAATGGGCACCCACAAAGCATGTGGAGTCTTGTCCCCATTAAATGCCAGCTCAATATTCAAGCACCCCTATTTTTGATTTATAATAGACTTTTTCATTGATAAGTAGATTGTCCTTATTACTTCTCACTCCCTCATAACCATGCACTCTATCATAAATGTAGAAGGCACGGGACTCATGAGGAAGATCTATCTCACCTCTCCAGCTCATCATGTGAACAACACGAATGGCCATATTGGCAACCCAATCAGCAGTAGTCTTGATTTCTCTATAATTGTGAGATATAACACACAACTTGAAAGAATTAATTATCTCCTTAGCTTGAGATATTATATTTTTTATGGTCCATTAAGGGAAGGATAGACCCTTTAGGAATTGAACAATGTTGTTAGAATCTCCCTCGAGCAAGACTTTAGTAAATCCCATCGATTTAACAAAGGAAAGGGTTTGCCAAGTAGCCATGGCCTCGGCTAAGTGGTTAGTCTATGATCCCATGGGGAGTGCCACCGCCACAATACAATAGCTAGCCTCATTTCTTATCACTCACCCACACCCACCCAACCTTGGGTTTCCACCCCATTAAAATTAGATTTGATCCAACCAGTCGGAGGAAAGGACCACTTACTACTTTCAATCTTATTTTTCTTGTCATCTCCACCATTAAAATTATTTGACAAATAAAAATTAAAATATGAGCACACAACATCTTAAGTTTCTTTCATTTTAACTGTTCTTTTTATTTCTCTTGCTTCTCTTAATGACATGGTTGTTAATTGAATATATCATTTTTTTTGTTAATTGTTGCTAATAACAATCAAGGTAGTTCTTACTCTTGTGTCCATGTTGGTGTTGATATATGAATGTAGGTTACTAGGTTGCATGTTCAAGTGTTTGTGCTAGATCTAAAATGCTTTGATGTTATATTAGCATTATAAAATGTCATTAGTGCACAACTACCTACCTAAATTTCTCTTTGGGCCTTTTTTGACATCTCAAAATAATTATTATGATATGGTATGTTATCTTTTTCAACATCTCAACAAAAACCATGTTTATATGGAATCATATCTAAAGATGTGAACTTTAAACTTCAATTCATAGCAAGGGACCTGCCAAATAAATTACTATAAAAAATAGGAGTGGTTTACAATTTCTATGTAAGATTACCCTATCTTCATCTCGACTTGTTTATCTCTAGTTCTCCTTATTTGGCTATCTCTTGATCTCTTTCCATATACCTCTCTCTTTACATCTTATTATCTCTTAGAAAATTAGAAATAATCATAAAAGGATATTAGAATTAATTTAATTTATATTTGTTACCTTATTAAAAATTCATTTATTGTAGAAGAGTTATATTTGAATTTTTTTTTATAATAAAATAAAATTCATCTTAAAACATAAATTAAATTCTTAGAGAGAGAGAAATAGGGAGAAAATAACTTTTGATTACTCATTTCATGCTAATAATTTAAGGATGGTGTGTATCATTGCCAAATTATGGTGAGGGTGGAATGTCATGTTATTAGGGAGAGAGATACAGAGATACAGAGATAGAGGTATATAAATATATTGATAAAAAGGGATATAGAGAAGAGAGACATATCAATAAATAGACAGGAAGATGGAGTAATATAAAAAGATAAAAAAGGGATATTGATGTAGCCATGGTCCGGTGGGTCCTCAAAAAGAATTGGCTAGATCATTCAGCCAGAGTAACACAATGGAAGAAACAACACATAGAAATATTACATAATCAAACATCCACTTTGTGATATATTGAGCATAGAACATCCGGTACTCAACCGGTTACATGCAAGATGACATGCCGGATTACAATACATTTGGAACTCTCAGAGTTATTCGGATCTCCAATCTTGAATTTAGAACCTCATATAATTAATGTCCTCTAATGACTACAAAAAATTATATATATCCTCTAGAACACATCTGGGTCGACCACAAAAGATTACATTAACCAAAGAAGGAAAATGAAATGTGTAAGATAGGTTGGCCCCAAAACATGAAGAGCCCATCCGCCAAGAACAATCCAAAAGTACAGACCACAAAGAAAGGTCAGCCAAGGGCCTAGGAATATCAAGTGTAGTGCCAAATGGATCTTTAATCCAAGAAATCACTCTGGAAAAGAAGAAATCTCAAACTTAGACGATAAGCTCAAAACTGCTCCACAACCCGAAAACATTTACTCTAGAAAGAACAACTCACCGAAAAAGAACCCATATGAACTAGAAATATGGAATAATGCACAACAACATGCCTAGAAACCAAAAATATAATCCAAAATGAAATATAAACAACTATCATGAAACATAGAAAACTGCTACATGAACTATGTTACTAGATTTTTACCTACAGGTTCAATCAGGTAGAGCCACTATGTTTTTTAAGAAAATGGTACATTTTATTTCATTTTATGCTACATTTCATCATACAAATGAGATAATTTTATAAGATTACATGGATACAAATCATTGCATTCATGCATGTAAATGACACATAAAAGATTTCATAATCTTTTGAAAAATGTAATTTTTATTGAATGGAAGAAAATACATGTGTCTCACACAAGAAGCCATGAGACTAACTTTTCTCATATCATCCAAATTAAAAGAAAAAATATGCATAAAGGAGTGAATGTAAAAGAAGGGAAGCATGCATGTGAGGAAACTAGTCATTGCCTAAATGAGTGGTACTATTGGTGTGTTTTGTTGCTCCTAGTTCCGTTGCTTTGTTTCTTGACCTGACTCTTGCTTCTAGGTGTCCTCTATCTTCCTAGATAGATGAAAACAATGAGTTAGAAAAACTATTCTAAGCAATAAATGATTATATCCTACACATGTACATTCACACCTGCATACAAATGCTAACTCCTAGGTGCATCATTATCAAAGCCAAAGCAATACTATCATACACACCTAAAATAAGCACTTTATTTCAAACTATTTGCTTCATGTGCAGAAACAAGCCAAATCATTTTCAGTTTTAGTATGTGGGGTAAAATGAATCTCACACAAGGGTTGAGCCCAACATGTAAATGAAAGGTACAATTACTACATTTTCCCCTAAGACTAATCAACACATAGTCAAACGTATCAAAGATTAAGTTCACAATGAGAAGAAAACTTTAGGTTAATATCTTTTGTCCTCAATCAAAATAACCCTCATGTAAGTTCAAGTCAACTTATCAGCCTTGAAAGATGAAAGTGTAGACCTGGAGAAAAGATAGAGATACCCACAAACAAGAAACCCCAAATTTTTAGAATGACAATATGGAAAAAATTTCACTGACCAACGACATCCATGAGAGGGTTTCTAAAAAAGATCAAACACAATGAAAGCATCAAATACAAATTTACTAAAAGACATATTCAAACTCGATAGTATAATAAAGAGAGATATTCATTTTTTCCAACCTTTGTCGTAGATGATAGTAAAGATAAAATAGTAGCCACAATTCCAAAAGGTCAGTGCAAGAATCATCAATGGTGTAAGATTGTTCAAATAAACAAACATTAACAATGACTCACAGAGCCATGCATGAAGAATAGATACACTACAATAGTCATGTTAAGACTAAGAACCATTCACAAGAGCGATAACTCACCTGGAGTGCATAGCAGCAAGGAGAGTCATTGCAGATGTCATGGCTGCCATGGAGGTTGTCAAAACCTCTTGGCCTCAACCTTCTTTAGAAATTTTCGATGGAAATGAGATATTTCATGTCTTTCATCAAGTTTTGTTTTAGGGTTATTTTTTACCCTAAGGGAAAAAGCTGACCCTTATGTTTTTTGGTGGGATATTTTATTATAATAAAACCTTGTAGTTTATTTCCACTATGGCCTAAGACTTATGTCTTATGCTTTCTTCAAACTCTTTGCCTCAATACAAGGATCTTTAGGATTGTTTAAATGACTTTGAATCACTTATTTTATTTTTGATTCTTGTAATTATTGTTGAATGTAATAGGAGAAATATTCATTAAAGTGGTTAATGAAGGATCTTTATTCAAATATTTCCTTATTTGCATTTATTTTATGAGTCAAGGGGGTGGGGGGGGGATTGAGACTCTTTAAAGAGTTTGATAGTATCTAGGGCGGTTAACTTTGTTTGAGAACATATGGAGGGTATATAGGGACTCTTTATGAGTCAGTTTGGTCTTATTATTGCTTTTTTGAGAAATTTATGGTTTGATTAAGTCATGTTGGACTTTTTCACCCATTTGGAGCACATGTAGAAAGAATATAGTTCCTATATTTGAGGCATTTTGAATGCATCCGACCCCAGTTTGTTGGGAGTTCCTATTCTTATGGATCTTTTGAAGGAATATTGGAGTATATATTGATGTTTGTAACTCATTCTTGACTTAGTTCCTGATTATGCAGCTTGGGGCCTTAGTGACTTCTAATAGTCCTTTGTCCTCTCTTATTGCCATATTTTTGTAACTCATATATTTTGATATTGATAAAGCTACCTTGTAGACTTGTGACAGTTTGATCTCTTCTTATTCTTGCAAAGTTGTGTATTTTTTGATTGATCGAGTTATCAGTGAAGAGTTTTTCCCTTCCTGATGATTTTGTCTCACTATATTTCATACCTTTTCTACACAAGTGTCATGTGTAGGTTTCAAGTTGTGTCTAAGTTACTGAGTAATCTCATTCAGACATTCTTGCGAAATATTTATGCATGTGCATGTCTTGAATAATTATATTATCTTAATGTTGTCAGTATAGTTTTCAGAGTGCTTCAGCTTTTTGATTATCATAAAATTAGCAGTTTTGGTGAATCACTTAGTATTTCCTTTTAGTTTGTAGAAGTAGGATTTTGCATTTTTAGTTATCTTGTTTCCCTTTTCCTAAAAAAGGAGTAGTTTTAAAGTGATAACCAGCTAGGAGGTGGTCTTATCCTGAGGTTTAGTTCAGTCATAGGTGACCCACGGCCTTGAATTGATCCCATGTTTCTCCAGAAAGCTTAATTTGTCAAACTTTGTAGAGGGTGAATTTCTAGGAGATAACAAACTAAACAAGAACAAAACTAAGGAAATTTTTTTGGTTGATGCAACATTTCTGATAGACCGCAGAGGCTCCTGCATCAAACACCTAAGGTAGAAAGTGATGTTCCATGAGTGGAAACTCATGAATATAAAAAAGGATTCAAAATAAGAACTCTCTGCTTATTTCTCATCCAAACATCTTCCTTGTCTATGAAATTCTTCCTTTCGTCCTTCGGAACCCAGCCATTTTCTCCAACTTCTGGTTCTCTTTATTCTTCTTTTCTTGCTTCTTATCTGCACACTATCTCTTCTTACAAATTTTCTCTTTACTCTTTAACTTAGATTTATTTCTGCTACAAGACTTCATCCTATCTACCACCATAACCTTATAGCCATCCAGTTCCAACCTGCTATCAGACTTATCTACTAGATCCTTCTCCAAATCTATGCCACCAATTAGGGTAGCCTCTATAACCACCTTCTCATTACTGCAATTCTTCCCAAGACTCAAATTTCTCATTTATTAGATCTAGTAAATATTCTCCCTACTCTGGTGCATTTTTAGATCTAGTGACTGTAGCTTCCTAATCCTCATTTGTCACACAATTTCTTGCCACCCCTTGCTTGCACTCATAATATCTATGTCTGATCTCTCCACACTTGAAACATTTGCCCGAAAATCTTCTGCTGCTACTGCCACTGCCTTTTCCCTATGTCTTCTGATCTAGTTCTTTATTCCACTTAGGTTTTTCTTCTTCAACCACTTTCTTCTTCTTTGAACTGACACTCATCTTCTCCTTATATCTCTCTTTTTCTCTAGGGTTATTTTGTTGTCATCTTTTCACTTTCTCCTCATCTTTCAAAGCATATTGGTAAGCCTCCTCAACTATAGAAATCTTTAGCATACTCAAATCATCCTGAATGTTAAATGCAAGTCCATTTATGTATCAAACCACTTTCTCCATATCCATCTCTCTATGTATAGATCTAATCATTATCTTGTAGAATTCCTTAGTATACTCTTTCACACTCATATTTCTCTACTTATAGTTCTGCAACTTCTTAAATAATTCTAACTCATAGTCTCTCGAAATGAACTTAGCCTTCAATCTTGCAACCATCTATCTCCACTTGGTGATCTTCATTTCACCATTCTCAACCCTATCTCTCTACAACTCTTTACACCATAAGGCAACATGCCCTTTCAATTTAGTTTGTTCCTGCCTAACCCTCTGTGGGTCCTTAATATCCTCAAATTCAAAGTAGTCCTCCAACTCTTTGATCCAATCAATCAATTCCTCCAAATTCAACATCTCGAAATTGTTCAAAATCTCCACTTTATGTATTTTACTTTCTTGCACTGTTTCTCTCAAAAATATTCCTCTCTTCCAACTTCTGGTCCTTTAGCCTCTTCCACTTCAAGATCTTCTCCAACTTCTTCATATTTATCCTCAGACTCGATATTCCTTTGTAAACCATCCAATGCATTTCGGATCTCATTCCTCATCTTATTCTTGAAATCCTCCATCATCTTCTCTACCCTCTAAGGGTTCATCTTTCTAGGGGGCATCTCCTCCTTTGCTCCGGTGCAACTTCCTCAACTCAGCAATCTCACTGTAGGTTTGAATTGCCTCACACTCACAACTTGCCTCCACTCAATGATCTATTCACCGAAAGGAATGCCTTAAGGTTTACAACTAGATCTGATACCACTTAATGTAGCCATGGTCTAGTGGGTCCTCAAAGAGAACTCCCTAGATCATGAAGCAAGAGAAACACAACATCAACAACAAAAACACATATAAATATGATAGAATCAGATATCCACTTCATCATATATTTAGCATAGAACATCTGGTACACTCACCGGTTACACGTAGGCTAACATGCTAGATTACAATCCATCTGGAACTCTCAAAGTTATTTGGATCTCCAATCTTGAATCTAGAACCTCATCTAATTTATGTCCTCTAATAACTATAGGAAACAATATATATATATCCTCTAGAACACACCTGGGTCAGCCATAAAAGATTACATTAACCAAAGAAGGAAAATGAAATGTGTAAGATAGGTTGGACCCAAAACCTGAAGATCCCATCTGGCAAGAACAATCCAAATGTGTGGACCACAAAGGAAGGTCGACCAAGGGCCTAAGAATATTGAGTGTGCTGCCAAACTGATCCTCAATCCAATAAATCACTTTGGAAAAGAAGAAATCTACAACTTAGATGATAAGCTCAAAACTGTTCCAAAACTCAGAATCAGTTACTTTGGAAGCAACAACTCACCATAAAAGAACCCAAATGAACTAGAAGTCTAGAATAATGCACAATAACACACCTAGAACCTTAAAATCTAATCCATAATGAAAGATAAATAGCTACCAGAATACACTAAATGAAACACAGAAACTGCTACATGAACTAAATAAGAACAAAACTAAGAAAATATTTTTGGTTGATGCAAGATTTCTCATAGACCGGGGATGCTCATCTATCAGATAGGGAGAGATAGAGAGAAGTAAGAGGAAGATAGAAAGAAATAGAGAGATAGATATGTCATACAAGATGGACATGGTGAATAAGAGGGAGGGAAAGATAGATGGAGATAATGATATATTAATAGCAATGGGAGAGATATATATTTGAGATACATATGGAGAGGAAAGAGTGAGAGAAAGAAGTTGATAGACACAAGTAATAGAGGAAGGTTTATAGAGAGGGAGAGAGATAGAGATAGAGATAGGGAGGGAAAAATAGAGAGTGTGTGTATATGAGTTAGAGAGATGAAATAATATTAATAAAAGCTAGCATATCTTACTATATTTTTTATTTGACTTGCACTTGCAAAAAGCTGGGAATGACATTTTTTTGATGCACTCAAATTTATGGTTCAAGTATTACACGTATGGTTCGGCTCACACTTGAGTTAAAAAAAATTGTTTTCTTTAGTACATGGAATTGATTTTTAGTACATAGAATTTTGTTATCTCTCCCTCTCCCATTCTCTTCCCCCCTTAGATTATATCAATAATTATTCCCAACCACTTTGGTAAACAAATTTGTAACATATTGTCATGTCTTGGTATTTAAAGATATCTAATATTATACTTAATCAGATGATGTAAGAACATAAAGCTTAAACAAGGAGAATTTATTTAGCATGCAAGTGGCTTATATACAAATGGTGTATCTTTTGATTCTTTCCCCTTTAGGCTACTATATTTGCTACATCTCTCTATCTCTCCCTCCCTCAATCCCTCCTATCCCTTATCTACATCTAATACTCTCCCATTCACTTCACATATATCTCTATCCCTCCCTCTGTCTATCTCCCCCTCTATATCTCTATATCTACTTCTCTCTATTTTTTTTAATCTCATAATTTTTCTCTCCCTCTCCCCTTTTATCTATATCTCCTTATATCTCTATATCTCTATCTCTCTCTATCATTCATTTGGGCTTTATGTGCTAGTTATTTTCTCCTTCTACAATTGTTTTGATTATTGATATTTCTTTTGGGATGATTCTATATTGTTGCTTCTATTAAAATACATTCTCATTGATATTCCTAGTAAAAGAAAATCTATTTATCTTCTATTACTCTCTCCATTTAAATATTTTATTATTAGTGATAATTTTAGGTAAAATAGATTTATCTTTTCTTCCAACATGATAAATAAATTTTTATTTTTTTTAAATATTAGAAAAATTACAATGATTTTAAGAATACGTCTCTAGGGTAATAGTTGCAGCATCTTTTATTTAGAATTCAATTGCAACATGTTTTATTCACAATTCAATCAATTATATTTGTCGAATGAATGTAAATGAAATAGTGAATGATGGTAACATTAGGAGATGATCCAGTTTTATATTTTGTATTTAATAATAAAATAGAAAAGAAGAGGAACGAGTATGGATTTTAGTGGTTGTCATTTTGTAGAGACTCTCAAGAAGCGTCTTGAACATTAGGATATAGATTGAGATGTTCCTTGTCTAGATCTGATAAAATAGCTTTTGATGGGTATTGTGGCACATGGTTGAGTTGGACATGTGCCCACTTCTCTGCCATTTCAGAGGACTTTTGTGCACATGGAATTCTCCCCAGTTTTTAAGTCAAATTGGCACAAAAATATATTTATGTTTGAACTTTATAACAAGTTCATAGGTGAAGATCGATATGAAATCCAAGGAAATTATTAGTTAATTAAATAATCAAGTAGTCACAACACCACAAGATGACCAAAACTCAATATACCAACACCATAACTCATGCCAAGATACTTAGTTGACAAGGATGACAACTTAATCCTATAGTGTATAGAGGGATCTCATGCACTCTCCAACAACTTTCGATTTGGATAAAGACACATGAAGACTTGTGAGACTAGGTGAAGTCGATGTCTAGTGCCTACAATCCTGCAACCACCAATAACCACAATACTACATATATGATAATATATTATAAATTATCAAACAAGTGGTAAAGAATCCCAATGTCATATCATGCTTATAATGAGTGCTATGACATTGTCCCTATAATAGATACAGTAGTAAGAAAGTCACAAACACCATAGCATCATCTCATCCAATATAATCATAAAGTGCAGTTAGCATAATGAATATTTCATCATAATATCATAGGCATTGCAACCCATCCAAGAATGGTAAGTGCATTTAGCCTTGGTACTCCAATAGCTTAGATTACTCCATATTAATTTCTTGCAACAACACCTACCCCCAAAACTCCAAGATTACCTTTACAGGCACCGTCAAAATTGTTTTTCACCCAACCTTGACTAGGTCTTTCCCACATTGCCTTCTTTCTTTGCAGCAAAGTAGGATCAATCCTAGAAGTCCCCTTAACAGGCTTGAACTTCAGTAGTGGCCATAATGGCACTTATTTATTTGGTTTAATATTTAATAATAAGTACAAGAATTTTATTAAATGAAATTTTGATAACTTTCAAAATTTTAACATAATAAAAATTTGGTCTTATAAATAAAGAGAAGAATATTTTTATTTTAAAATAAATATCTTGATATTTATCCTAATTAATATAATTTATAATTATACAAGAAATATCTAATTTCTTAATATATATATATATATATATTAAATTGACAATTAAATTTATGCAAAAATAAATAAATATTAATTATAGATATAATATTTAAGTAACTTTAATATTATATATTAAATAATAAATATAATAAACTTCATGGAGCCATTTATAAGGCCATGGTGGGCTTCTAGGAAGGATAGTGGATGTTTATGTTCTCTTGTGTAGTTGTAATTCCCATTGGAATTGAGTGTTCTGGTTTTTGTTTCAAAGGTGCAAGATCCTCCCCATTCTAGCACTCATAGTTTTAGTGGGAGCCATTCCTCACCCTAATCTACCATTGGAAATATCATTTCAATATTTCACTTTGTGCTTCAGACTTTTGACGTCTTCTTGCAAAGACAAATTTTTGTATATAGATATAATCTGGGAATACAAGTCTTCAATTGTTAGCAATCTATTCCTATAGTTTTTATATGCCTTGATCTATGATCTACTATGTTACCTTGGATTATAATAATTGCCTTTCATATTTTTGAGTAGATTGAATACAATTCTCAATTGTTTGCCATCGGGTATTTACCCTTGGGTATTTGTCATTGGGTATCTACCATCAGGTACTTTGTCATTGGGTACATTAGCATCAGGTATTTTCCATTGGTTATCTAACGTCAGGTACATTACTATTGAGTACATTGCTATTGGGTATTTATCATTGGGTATCTACCATTAGGTGCATTGCTATCGGGTATTTGTCATTAGGTACATTACTCTCGAGTATCTACCATCAAGTACATTGGAATCGGGTACATTTTTGTTAGGTTATAATGCCCACCAAAATACCCTAGAAAAATACAGTAACTAACATGCAAAATAGAAATAAAAATTATTTTTTTAAAACCTCATATAAACTAATGCTACATATACATTTAACTACTCATCACGAATATAATCACCAATCATGATACGTAGGCAGAAATTCAATACAACTACATCAATAACATCTAACTTCCATAGGGTAAATAGACGTCATTACTTATACTACTAAATATAGGAAACAACTTCATAATTACAACCAATCTAGTACACACTGGTTATATTATCAACTATTCCTTGCAATCACATATGCAAGATCATTTCTAATCTATCTATCCTAAATGCAATCTTCAATAATGAAACTACCAACTGACCCCCATTAGGTTCATTTGAAGCACCAATAAAAAATGTTCCTAATCTCATCCATTCATTTATTTAAACATTAAATACAATTCAATACCAATTACCACATTATTAAACTATAGCAATATGAACTAATTACATCATCACAATCATAGCACAAAGTACACATCCATAGATTCAATATCCACTATCCTCATTATTAATCATTCTCAAGATACACATGATACATCATTGCTTTCCCTAATAACATCTACTAGATACATGAATACAATGTCTTTTACAACAATCATCATAGCTCTCAAATACATTTACATATACACATCAAATGAAACACGTACAATAATCTTCTACAAATATCCATCCATGAACTAAAGAGATAAGAGAGCCACATCCATGGAATTCATCCAAGAAAAGCATCCCAATGAAAGAAAGGCACTGAACACTCGACCATGTGGAACTAAAGGATCCACCCTTGTGCGAGGCTATGACACAACATCCCACACACACTCTAGATCTAAGCTGACACCTATCAACCAAAGAGGAAAGAACTCTAACACAAACCAAGAAAAACATATCAAATAACCAAGAAACCTCCAGAGGCAACTCCAGAACAAGACATAAGGAACTAGGACCAACATGTAGGAAAAGAATGTCATCACATGCTACCACATAGGATACACATGTGGAACCGTCTCAACCTTTGAGGAAATCAAGGTAGTATGGTTTACCTGGTTACCAAATCTACGACCTCACGCCGATCTCCGAGCCAGGAGATGGGTATTGCAAAACACATTTATTATCTTTCTTAGATGAGTTACTTTACCCAACCCACCTAATATTAATTATTATATTATCACTTATAAATTACAATGTAAAACCTCCAATGAGCTATCCAAATGGTCTAGATGCTAGCTCTATTACACAAGAATCCTAGTAGTCCATTCCTCTTGACCTCGGTAGACTCACGAAAACCCTCTCCCTAATCATGCGTCTAGGCCTTAACAACATAAACAATCAAGTAAGAAGTCCCACAAAATACAACCTAACTATACAAGATCAAACATCATAAATACACATCGAACCAATAGCATAATTCACATAGATCTCATAGATCACATGGTATCATAGTGAAAAGAACCATCAACATAGCAAGATAATACTCATCTTATAACGATACAAATGATTAAATAGCACATCAAAATATTACTTTGGACATCCAGGAGTACTCAGAAAACATAACATGATATTTGTACAGTAACCCAAGACAAATAGAGAACTGATAAATCCAAATAGAATACTCAAAGATTTGGTAAACTAACTCAGAAGATTAAAATAACCAGATTTGGGTATTTGTCTAGCAGGTTAGCACATATACCTAATTGAAAAACACATCTATTGAGTCCTGCAACGCATATATCCTAATCTATGATAAATTCATCAAATCCTATGGCACATTGATAATGTTTCAGTGCATTTGAATTACTCTACAACACATATGAGAAACAAAATGATGCATTTGACAAGTAAAACAATGCATATACTTAATGAAAGAGCGCATAGGTCCTTTTAGCGCATTTTCTCAAAAAAATCAGACAGAAACATGAAACTTAGGAAAATAAAATAAAATGATTCAAGTATAAAAAATTTACAAATAAAGGCTCAATAGAGATGCCCATATCATAGGAAACAAATGATTTAAATAAAACCATAAACCATAAACCATAATAAAAGATTTCTTAGAAATGGTTGACACAACATTGAGCCAGAACACATTAAACTACATAGAATAAATAATTTCCTAACTCCTCCAACAACAACAAGGATGTAATAGAAACCAAATCTCAAATCCTATCCAAAGAATAACTCACAGGAAGCCAAGAATGCATAGACAATGTTTGCAGAGTCGACCATTCCTGCTTGTGCACAACTACAATACACAATATTTTCCCCAATTCATATAGTTGAAACTATAGAATATATTATATATGATGAAAAATCAAATTTAAACTAGAAAAACCTATATGAAATATTGTTCCCAAAAACTCCTGAGAATACATAGAAAAGACAATCTTTTTAAAATAGAAAATGCAAGAGCAAGAAATCTTTCGACCTGGTGAAAATTTGAAAATGAAAGGATGGATTTGCTAAAGAAGATCCAACAAGCCACAATCCAAATTCCTCCAAACAATCCAAATCCAAAATCACAGAAAAACACTTCCCAAGGCAACCCCCGGAATATCATAGTAAAGCAAATAAATAGAAAACCAGGCCAAAACCATAGAATATGTCGTAAAATCAAAATAACAGCAAAAATAATATTTCTTACCAACCCATAACAAAACCCAAGGCAAAAATAAATAAGATATTATTGAATTAACTTATCCAATAATTCAGCCAATAGAATAAGAGGGTAAGTAGAAAGAATATATTAACTATCCCAAAGTGTAAAAAAATAAATAATAATAATACTCATGGGCACAATCTATACAAAGCCCAATAAATAAATATAATAAACCATGGGCTATAAATAAATTAAAGCCATAAATAAATAATCAAAGGCTATATAACAATATTAATAATTCTTAAACACAATAAATAATAAATATCCAATGAAATAAAATAATTTAATCAATGAATAACTAAATCAATCAATAACATAACACTCCAACCATAACATCAAAAAGGCATCCAAGAGATCACTCAACACTGAACAACAACTCATGGAAGACTGATAAGGGTAATCAATCTTCGACCTAGAGTGTAGAATGGGATTTTATGTCATCTTTGATCAACTTGCCATTTTAATAAGACAGACTCAGACCTGTGAAGCCATGTATATTCTATGTTTGGTACTTGCAAATCATGCATCCACAAAGCCACGATACAACATATACCATATATAATATAGGCAAGTGATAGAGAATCACAATGACACATCTTGCTCGCAATGAGTGATGTGACATCGTCCCTATCACAAAGACAATAGAAGACACTCACAAACATTCAAGCAATATCATAATCGATCTCACATAAAGAATTAGGGTTAGTACATCATAAAATATCCTCAGACCATCATAAGAGAGTATTAACAACAAATACAAAGAGATACATATAAGTTATCAAATGAGCACATATCATCATAATAACCCATATAAAAATCCATACTATCATTGTCTTGTTTGCTTGATGATGACTTTTGTATTGGATGACTTTACGTGTTGTCATTGATGGCACATATACACACATATGTTCACATTGTCATAGTCATCTTAGTTAAGACAAACGAGTACTACTCCTAAGTCTTAGTATTGCAAACTGGTATCATTTGTATAGAGAGGTCCAACTAGTATATGTAGACAACCGGTATATGCACAAATAATAATTGGTTTTTGTCATTTTCACTGACACTAGTTTGGAGAGACTACAGAGATCAACAAAGAGGCAAATGGAGGACAATCGGTCTATGAGTTGGAAGTGTTTAACACTCAACTACTATCGGTGTTCCAACTGGTCTCACTAAGTATGTGATGAGTTATCATCAGTCGTGATGAGTTGTCTCTAATCGACAAATTTGGCGGTAATCTATGATGTGTTATGTAAGATAGTCTAGATACATTGAACCTAGGAAATTGTGATGAGGTTCTTGACCCAACATGAAATCTAATGTCTATAAAATGACATTGTGATGAACTATTTTTATGATGTGAGATACAAGTGATGAGTTGATGTGATTTATTCAAGGAGTTGCTGAGTATGTTGATGATGTAGTATTGAGTGAGGAGAAGAGGATCTATACAAGCAAGATGTGCTATTTCTAGATCATACCACCTGTTGTTTTCTTATCAATACAATAGTTAAATCCCCTAACCGGGTAACCAAAGACGGCAGCTGAAAACCTAATCAAAGAGAGAGATCATGAGATTGCTAAGATCAAGAAGGAAAATGCATCTTTGCATGAACATTGGCAAGAGGAGAAAGAAGAGAAAGAATATTTACAGTTAGATCTTTA
Organism: Cryptomeria japonica; assembly: GCF_030272615.1. Classification (NCBI taxonomy): domain Eukaryota; kingdom Viridiplantae; phylum Streptophyta; class Pinopsida; order Cupressales; family Cupressaceae; genus Cryptomeria; species Cryptomeria japonica. The sequence goes on from NC_081413.1 coordinate 221,913,060, forward strand.
AATGGCAATGTCTTTGAGAGAGACTCTGACAAAGCACAATGAATATCTTACCAAGAGCTTAGTAAGGATAATGGGAAGCTTGAAAAATTTAATAATAGTTTTTCTAGGCTAGGTGAGCAGATCCAATCTCAGAGGATGAAAGGTGACACATCTAGACTAGGATTCAACACATTTGAGAAAGGAGGAGAATGATCCGGTACCAAGAGAAACATGCACAAAGATAAAACTGCTCCTAAGGCTAAGAAGCCTACCGGTAAGAAAGTTTTAAAACCTATTTGCTTTATCTATCACAAACCTAGACATACTGATAATGTGTGTAGAAGCAAACCTATTGTGAAAACAGGCTATAATGCTAATGCTAGATATGTGTCTAGAAGATTTGAAGGTCATTGTTACACAAGAAAAATGTATGGACATAGATCAGTTGAATGCAAATATGGAGTGATCAATCCTACACCTTACATGAATCCAGGACCTATCGATGACTGGAGAAGGACCTATGACAACTAGAGAAACATGAACTGGCAAAAAGCCTTTGTCAACTGATTCATTCCATATGAGATGGAAAAAGGTAACACATGTAATTTACACAATTTACAGTAAATATAGAGATGTGACTATGAACTGCAAAAGGAAAACTGGAAGAGGTAATGTAGGACCTTGGAGAGCATCTGGGATGGCCTTCTATCATTGTCACAAACTAGGACACATGGCTAAGTTTCGTAAAACCAAGAAGAAAAAACCAGTTAACCACTATGAAGATCAGAAAGGTAAGCAAAAGGTTGATTTTGAAGAAACTAGAGCGGAGATGAACAAAATCTTGAAGAAGAAAAGTGAGGACAAGCCTGCAGAAGAATCTAACCCTTCACCTAGTGTGGAGAATCCTGCACCAGAGAACTGTGCTTTTCATCAAGCCTAAGGGGAGCATATCATTAAACCTATGTCTGGACCCCTTGAAGAATGTATGGTAAGAGATTTTTGCATTTCAAGTTGTATTATGAGAATTCTTGATATTATTATCTATTGGTTTTCTAAGGATTACCAACTAGTTATATACCTATCGGTATAGGTGAGTTTGTTACCCTATCGGTTGTGCAATTAATGTAGTGGGTAAGTTTATAAAATAAAGTTTTACTAAGTTAATTTTACTCTAATTGCATTCGAAGAAGAGTTTTTGAGTGCCTGCAGATCGAAAAAGAGAATCGTTAGTTGATTGTGAATGGACTTGTGCTGCAGATCAAAAGTTGAATCAGATTTGAAGATAAGAAAAGGCGAAACAGGTGTGCATTCGAGAGATCAATCAGAAGCCCTTCCATCACAAAGATAATAAGGTATTCTTTTTTTAATCTCTCTCAAATCAAGATTATCTTCAATGGCATCGTCTTCTACACCAACAAAGAGAGTTATGATTACTATTGAATCTATGGAGTCTATGGAATCAGATAAAATAGAATCATATAATGCATTGTCTCAAGTTCTTGATGGTGTGATGATCAAAGGTGATTTATCCAACTATATAGACTATAAAATTGAGGATCTAGGATCACTGTTAATTTATTCACAACTCAAACCTTTGTGTGATAAGAGTGGGAAAATCAAACCCAAATACATTAAGGTTTATGAATAGGGTTTTCACAATGCGGCATATTTTCTTGAAGATTTTGAGGAAGAGCATGTTAGGATTATCCTTAGTCATGTGCATGGAGAGAATATGTATCTTGATAGGTCACACACAATCACAAAGGAAGAAATTCATGTAGTGAATGGTTTTTGGAAAATTAGTAAAGTAACAAAAATGAGGACAATTTCAAAAGAGACTATGATTGCACTGACTCTGATCACCATTGATGGTCATGCTATATCAGTCAACAACATTGGAGATCTAGCAGTCAGATTTACAACTATGGTCATTGGTTATCGGATATTCCACTCCAGCAGGATGAATAGTGTACCATCTACTATTGTGCATGCTGACTACATGATGATTATAGAGAATGTAGATTATGACTTGTGCAAGACGATGAGAAGCCAATTGATGCTGAGTTTAAAATCAATTAAGAATGACAATAGTCAAAAATTCAAATATGGTCAATTGTTGATTGGTCTATTCTTCTATTTTCAGAATTTCCTACCAAGAATTGGTGACGTTCAATGCTCTAACGACATACTGGTTACAACTCAAATCAAAAATACCATTAAGGTTGTCAAGAACACTTTTCTTCTTGCTATGAACATATATTTCGATGAGTTTCAAAAGAAGATGAGAATGAGGTTAAGGCTACCTGATGAAGTGGTGAAACACTTTGAAAAGACATATGTTTCAGTGTAACCACTGACTTCTGCCTTATGGAGGCTATTGAACCCAAGAAGGAAGAGATGGAAGAAATGAGTTATGAAGTCAAATATGACTTATTAATTGGTTATGCCACCAACATTTTGGCATCTCCTAAAGATAAGAAGAAGAAAAGACTGGGAACTTACTAGGAAAGGAATGCACCTACTCAACCCAGTAGTAACAAAGAGAAAAAGAAGAAAGTTGAGCAAGTAGCTTCAGTGACCACCGATACAAGGGTGACAAGAAATATTCAAGTCAAAAAGGAACTAGTACCCAAAGTATATGCAAAGAAGTACACTACAACAAAAAAAAGAGGTAGACATCTCATTCTTTAAGCAGAATCTGGGGATACTGACACTGAAGAGGAACCAAATAAGATGAAATTGACCGATAAGAAATCCAAACTAGTAGGAGACATTTCAAAGCAAAGTAATCCTATTAATGTTACATCATACAAACCAATGACTAATTTTGAGAGGACATTAAACACATTAGGGGGGAAATGGTTTACTAATGTGAAAGAGTATTTTGATTCATTTGATGATGATCAGAAACAACAAATTGTTCAAGAGGTAATCAACCATCTATGTCAATACAATCGGTTGCCTCGAGATATTGAAAAGGACATTTTTGATTCTTTGTACTCTATTCTTGCAAATAAATGAAAAATGGTTGTAGAATAGGATCAAGAAATTATTGATAGTATTTTCATTCAATATTTCCCTGAGTTATCTAGAGATGAATTATTAGCATTGCTTGATAAGTTCAAAGGATAGTTTCATTTTAAGCCAAGAAGATTTAATTTATTGGTTGGAAAGGTTCAAACTTTTAAAGATGATACTCATTGGATAGATAAATACATTCAAAGGATGAATGATCAACTGAAGTATCATAAAAATAAACCTAACCAAACAAAGACTGGAGCTCCACCAGAGCTAGATGCTGAAGAGATTATTACACCAGATGTTGTCTATCCTATTAAGAATAAGGATGATAAAACTTCTCCACTAGTTATTTTATTTGTAGATGATACTAAAGAAATATAGGACACTATTGATACAAATAGTAATGTCATTAAACTAGTTAAGGAAACTGTATAGCAATCAAACATTACTGATACACAGGAAGCAGTTGAAGCACTAGTCAATGAACCAAGTGTGGATATTCAACCACCACCATAAAAAGAACACCATGTTGAAAATCAACTACCACTGGTTACTATAGCTAAAAAGGAGAAACAAAAAGAGGAAGAGAAAAAGAAACTAGAGAAAAAGGTTTAAGAAAAGGAGACTGAAAAGAAAAAGGATGAAGAGAAAGAGAAAACAAAGGAGAAGATAGCAGATGAAAAAGATGAAAAGGAAAAAGAAAAGGTGAAGTAGCAAATTGATGATGAGGATGACTCAATAAGCATTAAAGGACCTATAAATGTAGATAATATGAGCGCATCTGAACTTATGGATATTGCTGTAGCGATGCAATCCCAGGCTCAAAAGAAAAGGTTAAAAGAGTAGAGAAAAGAAGTAGAATTATACAAATTGTTGTTGATATTCTGTCAAGTCACCTACTAGAGACTAACATTGGCAATTTGTCTACCACTATTGACAAGCTTTGATAGTTGGTTGCTGATGCTACTGACCAACTGAAATCTCTTGAAGAAGTAGCACATACCTTAGCCAAAAATAATTATAGAAAGAAGAGGGGAGAGCAACTAATGTCAGACATTGATAAACGCAAGATTGCCTTATGTCTGAATAAAGATCTTTTGTGAACTGCTATTGAAGCTAGAGGAAATATTTTGGCCGATACATCTAACATTTTATTTTTCTATTCTGATTTGAAGAAGAGGCGAGAAGAGACAAAAAAAGAACTAGAGAGGATATGTAATGCTTACATACCTTTATATTATTTATCCTTAGATTTGGGCAAATTGGTTAATGCTTTACAACATTGGTTAGATGTTTATGATTATGAACAGGCTACATGACTCAGATCCTTGAAAGAACTAAAGAACTAGTTGAGACCAAAAGTGGACATCTTACAAAGGGCATAGAAGGATTTAGAAGTGGTTTTGGCAACCCCAAAGACAAGCCTAGTGGATGCAATGGAAGAATTCACAACACAAGTTATGACAACTACTAAGATCACTGAAACATTATTGCAAACATGGGATAATAATTTTACATTGATGAAGATTACTTTGAGTGACATTTTCTTAAAAATTGCAGTGAACACTCCTTGAAAAACTCTTATATTTATGTATATGTAGTTTTTGATGTAAATTTTGATATAATATATATTTATTTTACTTTTCAATTTGGCATTATTGTAAAAGGGGGAGTAGAAATATGTATGTGTTGTGAAAATTTTGTATGTATTGTTAAGGGGGAGTAGAAATATGTATGTAGAATTTTTGTAAGCACACTTAGTTGTAAAGTTGTAAAATTTTCTAAGTGTTGTCATCAATGCCAAAGGGGGAGATTATTGGCTTGATGACAATTTTTGTATTGGATGACTTTATGTGTTGTCATTGATGGCACATATACACACACATATGTTCACATTGTTATAATCATCTTAGTTAGTATAAATCAGTACTACTCCTAAGTCTTAGTACTGCAAACTGATATCATTTGTATAGAGAGGTCCAACTAGTAAATGTAGACAACCGGTATACGTAGGAATGATAATTGGTTTTGGTCATTTTAATTGACACCAGTTTGGAGATACTACAAAGATCAACAAAGAGGCAAATGGAGGACAATTGGTCTATGAGCTAGAAGCGGTTAACACTCAACCAATATCAGTGTTCCAACCGGTCTCACTGAGTGTGTGATGATTTATCACCGGTCATGATGAGTTATCCTTAACTGATAGATTTGGTGGTAATCTATGATGTGTTATGTAAGATTGTCCAAATACACTAAACCTAGGAAATTGTGATGAGGTTCTTGCGCTGACATGAAATCTAATGTTTATAAAATGATATTGTGATGAACTATTTTTATGATGCGAGATACAAGTGATGAGTTGATGTGATTTATTGAAGGAGTTGTAGAGTATGTTGATGATGTAGTATTGAGTGAGAAGAAGATGATCTATACAAGAAAGATGTGTTATTTCTAGATCATACCACCTATTGTTTTCTTATCACTACAACAGTTAATTCCACTAACTGGGTAAGATCTAACAAGGTTCTTTGTACAAATACTGTAACCTAGTGATCCATTAGTTTGGGTTTGAAACCCTCTATTGAGGTTACTCCTAAGAAGGTACTACCTTTAGCCGGGTATAGCTCATAATAGGGCTTTGCGATCTTTAATAGGTTTTGCTCCTAGCAGAGTACTTTGTAGACCTTAACCGGTCAGTTACCTATTTATGCAAATAGTTAACTTGTGAGTCTCATCTCACCGTGGTTTTTCCCAATTGGGTTTTGCACATATAAACACTTATATTATGGTTGATGTTTTACTTGTTGTGGATGCTTTTATATCACTTTGGATTGCATGCATAGTTTTAAGTAAACTAGTTAATTATTTTTACCGGTCTACATTTAAAGTGGTATTATTTTTTCTATCACTAATTCAACCCCACCTCTTAGTGATTTATAATTCTTTCACATCCACATGAAATAATAATGTCAAATGTAATATAATATGTCAAATATCCATAATTAAGCATCTAGCTTGCATATAAATCCACAATAATCTAATCCAAGCATCACAAAATAATCTATGCTATGAAAAAATAGTCGATTGAAGCACATTGAAAAGGATAAATCAGGGAGGGACACTACACAGGTATATTATGTCGGGTATCTACTATCGAGTACATTGCCATTGGGTATTTGTTGTCAGGTACATTACAATGGTATCAAAGCTAGTGATCTTACCAGCCTACTGGCTAATGTTGGATGTGGACAAAATCCCAATCACACTAGTACATTTAGAGCTGATTTCCGACGGCCGTTTGTCGGATTTTCGATGAATTTTCATCAGAGTGTCTACAAAATCCACCGTCGAAAACTTGACGTCGGATTGGTTGACGATTCCATGCCCATCGAAAATTAGACAATCCAATGGACTCTGTCGATGGTCAAATAAGTCATCGGTCGAAAGCTTGGTATTCATCATAATTCTGATGATGATCATTTTTATAAAAAATATAAAATTATCATCGATATAAAAGAGCCATCGAAGGAAGGAAACGCCGAAAGGACTCACCAAAGATAATAACTTCATTGACAAAAGATATCGAAGAAAGAAGAGAGGGTCTTCATCGATGGGAAAAGTTCTGAGGGAAAGAATACTATCGGTGCAACATAAAAAGGACCCACTGAAAGGAGCATTTTCATCAAAAGAATAATATCGATTAGACAAAAAGAAGCTACATCAATAAAAGATATCGATGAGGATATAGGTTTTGAGGAGGTTAAACTTCATGGACAAAAGATATCAAACAAAGCAGAGAGGGTCTTCATCGATGGGAAAAGTTCTCAAGGAAATAATACTATCGATGCAACATAAAAAGGACCCACTGAAAGGAGCATTTTCATTGAAAGAATAATATCAATCAGACAAAAGGAAGCTACATTAATAAAAGATATCGATGAGGATATAGGTTTTGAGGAGGTTAAAAGGCATGTTCTTGATATGCATGGTTTTGCCGATGTAACTTTATCGGTGAAGAACGATAAGGGAAAATAAAGAAAAGCTTCAGTGAGATAATAGACTCATTCATCGATGGGGCATAGTGATATCGATGAAAGAAGTATTTTGATGGAAAAATAAAGGACACCAAAGCCCAAGGTTTCTTCAACATAAGACCTGATGGATATCATATATGTTTCGATGAGGAGATAACCATACTAACCGAATACAGTATTTTGATGAAGGGAAAAAATAATTGATCAAAGTAATATTTGAAACAAAAGTATTGTCAACAGAAACAAAGAGATCGATGGACTAAAGAAACAAATGATCAAAAGACATATCCTCATCGAAATGATTATTGATTGCCACGAAAATCATAAACAAATCCTAGGGAAGGTCACATCACGATTAAATTCAAACATGTGCCCAAGTGACCATTGTCCAAAGCACCATTACTAACTGATTAAATACGCCATAAGTAGTGGATCAACCATCAAAGGGCACAACATTAAGGAATTCAGAAGCGATGAACTAAAAGCAAGAATTGGGTGAGTTCATAGATAAAGCTCAGTAATTCCAAGTAAGTTGTTTGCACACAGACCTCTTTTTCAAAATTCAAATGGAATCATCATCTAAAACTAATAAGACCAGAAAGGGAAAAGAACCTATCGCTACAAAAGAAAAACCTAAAAGATAGAAAAGGGAAGGGCATTCGTTGGCCGAGGACCTGATTGACCAGTGCCCATCATCCAGTTTGAGGTCCAAGAATATTAGAGCTAATAAGGAAGGCCTAAAGGACTGGTTTGAGGATCTTGGAGACATATGGATAGAGTTGAGAGGGTATGAATTATTCATATATGGGTACAACAAAAGAGTTTCTGCTCAACCTATCAACAATTTATGGTGATGGAACTTAGGAAGGTTAGTTGTGGCTAATGTATTCATGAATGTGGAGCTCATGAAGGCATTGCCAAACAATTATCACCCTAAAACCAGGACCATATATAACTACATGGGTGAGACAATTCTTGCAATCACAAGGAGGTTATTGACACTGTGTTCAAGTTGGATTGGGGATTTGAAGAATTGATTGACGTGAAGAAGTTAACAAGTGAATATTTTAACCTAGAGCACATCTACAAAACGTGGAGACTCCCTATACATAGACCTAAGAATGCAAGGTCCTTAGTGCCACTAGGTTAGGTTGACAAAGCTCCCTATGATGTCAACTCTTTCCATCCATATTTCAAGTATACCTATTACTATGTTGCCCAAGTGCTAGGGATAAAAGCCCATCCTTTGATGGATATTGCAGCCATAGTCATTTGTGCCTATTTGCAGTCTAAGGACCCTTGCTTCTTTGATTTTTCTGCTTATTTGGTTGAGGTTTTGAATCATGGGTTAGAAAATTTAAAGGGGGATGTCATCAATGATCATTTCAAGCATTATTCCTTACTCATGCATATGCTATTGTATGTGGGCCAAGATGAAGGGTTATGGCCAGAAGAGTTATGTGTCAGGACATATGACAATGCTGGAATGAGAAAACCAATGCAACTATGGGTTTCTTCATGGGACCAGAGGTATGTGAATAATCAATATTGGAATTTTGAGGAGTTCTTTGTCAAGCCATTAGATAGACTATTGGGATGCCCGTGCAATCATGCCCTTGCACTAGAGGTTGAAATATTCCTAAGACCAAAAGATTTCGCTGAAGATCCCTCAATTGAACACAATTGGGGAGATTGGTATTGTTTTTCAGACTGCAAATAAGTCAGGGTATACAGGTTCGAAGGGAGACCATACTTACTACCACTTACAGTCCCTAACAGAGTGGCTTGTCTAGAAATTGTGAGGTAACTATCAATAGTGAGTACAGAACATCTGACAAGCCATGGAAAACAATCAATTATACCTGGGTTGTTAGTATTTTCAGATTTTATTGTGAAAAGTTCAAAGAGTTAAGGCCTACTACAGACAAAATTGGATTATTATGGCATAACTATGGGGGATCCAAGGCCCAATTTCGATCCTGAAGGATACATAAGGATAGCCCGGTCATCACAAAAGCTGAAGGTTGGAGAGCATAAATCTTACCTACCGAATGACCTCATTAAGAACAGTGGCAGAGAAGAGGCCAAAGTGAAGTGAATAAAGTTTGAGAAAGAAATGCAGGCTTATAAATGGAAGCTTTATAGAAGGAAAATGGATGAGAATGTGCTACAAAAGATTGAAGACCCCTTGGAGTTGGCCAACAAACTTGTGGAGCATGAATTGGAAATACTTGAGGGAGTCCCGCCTCATGCTTTTAGGGATTACATTGATACTATTAGGAATACAGAGCCTTTGGCTCATATGTCTCCTTCTTCCACATCTAGCATCATTCCATTCACTCCTCGAGAGGATTACCGCCCTGGTTATGCAGAGGATTACCCCCCTGGTTATGCAGAGGATACACCAATAGACTTGGCAACAAGACAACTAAATGTTCGAGAAGTGGTTGACATCAGATTCCTAGAGCATGAGGATTTCATTGCTAATAGTGATTTCATTGCTTCCAAGGAGTTCACTGCATTCCTCTATCAACATAAAGGATCTCAAATTAGGAATAACATAAGAAATAGTGAAGAAGAGCAGCAACTTCAAAAGTTACAAGAGGAGATGGATCTTGTGATGAGTGAAATGAGACCTAAGAAAGGAAGATAGTTGCTTAAGGAAGCTGGTGTGCTATTATAATCTAGATGGGACATGAACTTTGCCTTGTTGTTTGATGGATTCCTCAAGAAATAGGACCCAAGTAGGCAAATGATGCCAAAAGAGATTGATAAACTCTTTAGAGGATCAGGATATTATCCAGATCAGAAGGCTCTTCTACAATGGGCTATCTATCCCAAAGATAAAGAACCTATATTGGTTGATACAAAAGAAGCTTTTGGACATTTGATGGTGTAGCAGGTTGGAAAGACTAATCCTAGAACAATTGCCAAACTAAATTTGGATGTTGCTAAACTAAACCAAGATCAGATAGAGTTTTTGGTCCAAGAAAATTGTACATACAAAAGCCGATATGAGAAAACTGATGAAGAAAAATAGAGGCTGCAAGCAAGATTGGTTCAAATTGATACAGGTACTAGTTAAACAGGGATGACATACGGTGTTGATAGAGATGCCATGGATGCCTTGATAGATGCTATGTATTGGAGGAATAGGGCCGAAAAGACATCTCGGCAACTAAAAATGGAACAACAAAAGATGGATGAGTTAGTTCTCGAGGTTGTTGACCATAGATTCAAAAGTATGATGCAGGTTGCAGAAATCTATTAGAAGACATACATTGGAATAATCAAAGCTATGAAAGAGCATGAAAGGCTCAGGTCTCGATTGGAAGGCTTGATGAATGACAAAAGTCTAATGAATCCAGGTGAGAAAATTGAAGCCAAGGCTCACTTGAAGTCCCATGATGAATTGGAAAATCAATTAAGGAAAGAGCATCAGAGGCTAGACGATGGGAATACCCCTAGGTGCACTCTTTTTACAGTAATGGTGAGTTAGTATAGTTGGAACGGTGGAAACAAGAGCTCAATGATGAGAAGAATTGACCAGTAGCAGAGTTGGATCGGGACAAAGATTAGTCACTTTGTGTTAACAATATTCTATCGAATCATTTCTAGATGGAAAATGACATGAGGACACTAAACAATGACATTCTAATGTATAAAGATGATAAGTACATTGAACACATAGAAATGCTGAACTTGTTTATCTTCCAGTTTGTTAACAAAAGTGCTAATTAATGGTTATGTGCTGAAAAGCCATGATGCTTGGTGATAATGTATACCCTCATATAAATGAGGGAATTTTTGTAACAATAAGGATCATTAGAGAAGAAGTAGAATATAGCCTCAGGCTTACTATTGTACCATTTTGTGAACATACATAATATAATCAGTCATCTTTCCTTTGTATATATGTTGTGGATTACTGGATCTTTCTGTAGGTAGTTGCTTGTGATATTATCTAAAGGAGATAAGGTTACTTGTGTTCTTCTAGTAAAACTTTGTGTTTTATATTGTGGATTTGAATAAAATATTTACTTGCGAATATAGTTTTGTATATAGTGTGCATGCATATTATCTCAACCATGGTGCACCTGCATATGTATATAGTTTTGTTTATAGGTGGAAAGCCCGAGGTTCAATGTTGAACTTGGTTGCTCTGATACCATATGTAATATTCCATTAATTCTATAAAAGAAAATAAATTGTGATCTATATTAAGATAAAAAATTGAGCATTTCAAAATAAAACATAACTACTTCAGTTGAAGGAGAAAACTAACTGAATGTTCTTCAACATAATAACAATCTAACTAGTTTATCTAAAAGGAAGGTAATTTTTAATGATAAAAAACATTGAACAAATATTATTAAGCTAATCAATATGAGAAAGGAATTCAAATGGCAAGTTTCATTTTTGAGGGAAGAGATAAAGGTTCAAAGGTTACTGTTATCACTATTTAAAAAATGGGTATTCTTTTCCATAATTGGCTAAGTCTATGAAATTCTTGGGTCTGGTATGGCCTTGTTACTTCTATTGCTTTGGGTCCTAAAGAGGGTTTAGGGTTTAGGTTTAATCACTTTCAAAATGTCTGAGAAAAAAACCTTATAATTCTCTTTCTATGTTACTTTATTCACTTAAGTAATGGGTCCTTTTTTCATGGAAAGTGTTCCCCTCATTGTTTTTTACCTAGGCGGTCCTTTTAAATGTTTTAATTTTTATTCACCTTTAAATTGCCTTTTCTAATGACTGTCGGGCCTTGTAATTGTTGTGCAACTCTCAGTCAATCGGATGGCTCACGTGGATTCACGAACTCAACATGCCTGAAAGTTACCTACCATGAACTAGCAAAAAGGTTTGGTGGGACCCAGCAATGAGGACTTCTTTCTTGGCTAAAGTGCAATCGGTTTGTAAAGAGATCAACAGCCCATGTTGATTCACAACCTAAAGATGCTTGTGGTTTACAAGTTGCGAAATGGCGAAAAGATGGTGGGCCCGGGTGAAGTGGTTAGTAGAAAGAGTAATAGCAGTGCAAGTCCCTGAGATCTGACAACCCGTGTTGTTTCATGAGATAAAGATAACTGAGTTTTACCCTTCTATGAAATAGTGAAAGTGTTTGGTGGGCCCAACGTCCAAGTCTTGTTTGAAGATTAAAGACCGATCATGTTCTATCTGATAGGATGGCCCTCATTATTTCATGAGATCAAAGCGCACATGTTTTAACTATTGCAAAATAGTGAAAGGTTGTGGCGGGTCCCAGAAGCAGACAGGTTTTCTAATGAGTAAAGAGTGAGTGGTTCAGAGAATAATCAATGGCCTGCATTGATTCGCAACCCAAAGATGCTCGAGAGTTAGTTTTCGTGAAGTGGCAAAATGACATGGCATTCCAAGTGAGCAGTCCAGGAGGTAGGGATCGCAAATCAAAAGGTGACACATGTCCTCTAGATCACGTAAATCAAAGAACAAACTTGGTGACCAAGTAGTGGGCCCCCATCGATGAGAAAAGGCTTTCAAAGAAACAATATCATCGATGCAAGATAAAGAAGATTCACTGAAAGAAGCATTCTCATTGAAAAAGTGATATCGATAAAACAAAAGAAAACTACATCGATGAATGATATCGATAAGGATATGAGTTTCAATGGGAGGACAAAAGAAGTCACCGAAGTCCAAAGTCTCTTTGACATGAAACCCGATGGACAACAAAAAGATTTTGATGAGAATGAGTTTCGAGGAGACTAAAAGGCATGTCTCCGATACACAAGGTTTCATTGATAGAAGCCATCTCTCTTTGGAAGAAATCATCATTTTCATTGATACCGTAATAACCCATAAGTTATCAAACAAGTCTAAAATCATTCTATCAAAGTATCTAAGATTTGAATAGTATAGATGAGACCTAGCGATGTCTCATCGATATAAAAAGGGCATCGAAGAAAGCAAATGCCGATGAACTTCAGAAAGGACTCATCGAAGACAGTTACTCCATCGATAAAAGATATCGAGGAAAGAGGAGATGGTTCTCATCGACAAGAAAGGGCCCACTTAAAAGGCATTCATCTCAAGATTGATCCAATGCTTGTCATTATTTCGTGGCCCTAAGATGCCGGCAGCTTAACCTTAGTGAAATGGCGAAAACCATTAGCCGTCAAGATGAGGCGCAGTTAATTAAAAGGATTGACGGTCCCAGTTGGAGTTAAAGGCCGTGTGATTTGAGTTTGATCTAACGCTTGGCATGGCCTTGCGAAGGAAAAGTGAATGACTATTAAAGTCTGCAAAGTGGCGAAAAGGAGGTGGGGCCCAACACTAAAGCAAAGAGATCAAACGGAGATAAAGGCGATGCAAGTTCTCGTGATCCAACAACTGGTGTTGTTTCGTGAAAGAAGAGAGCATGGGTTTTATGTTCTGCAAAATAGCAAAAGAGTGAAATAGAGGAAAGACTTAGAGGTATTATGACCCATTGGAGCCAGTTTTGATTTCGATTTGGCGACTTCAATTCTGAAAAGAAAGCCGAAGCATGCCGAGTTAATTTCTAAAACTTAAATGCCAACTTGTCCTTTTTGAGTCTGCGTCAACTTGATTGCTAAGTATTGTTTCATCGAAGTTTTTTGTAGGGCAAATTGTTGCAGAGTGATTTTCTTTAGGTGAATAATCAGGTTTCTTGTGCTTTTCTTGATAACTCTTGGTTTGTTCTCAAATACTGCTGTGTGATTTACTTCATTAGAGGTCTGTGCTAGTTGCTAGTGGTATAATTGTTTGACCAGAATGGCACCCATAAGAGAATTGATAGGGAAGGTGAATTACTAGGACTGAAATATCTGTGATGATTTTTTAGAGCAATTAACCATGTCCACCAATTCTAGGGCTAAGGCCAAAGAGCTAGTACCTAAGAACCCTCATCTAAATATTGGAGATGGCCTTTATGATAAGGGTAATTGCTTGAGGGACCCTGAAATAGGAATGTCAGGCTTAGGACTCTTCAAAGTCAGTTTTGGGTAGAGGAATTCCCCAGCTCCTTTGAATGGCATATGGGAGTAGGATGTAGGAAAGCTTGTGGTCCCAGGTGTTTTTATGAATGTAGATCTATTAGCCCTGATTGCACAAAATTATGACTCTGTGACAAGATGCATCAGGAACATAAAGGCATTAGTCTTGATTGAGATAAATGAAGATGAATTTAGGAAAGTGTTTAAACTTAGTGAGTCCTCCAATTTGTTAGAACCTATTGACTTTGAGTCATTAGCCCAGGTTTACAACACATAAAGGGATCATCTTAGAAGTGGCCCATTGAAAGAATTATTTGTAAAGATAGGGGGGTTAACAGTTGTAGGCCCCAATATAATGGAACCATTCTCTCTTAACCTATTCACTCTGAGAGATAAGGGTATGTATTGGGCATTATGCCATATTTTTGGAGAGGATGTCGAAAGGAGTATGCCAACCCATTATATGTTAATGATTGCACAAATTCTAAACCCCTCCCTAGCAATAACATTTGATTATGCCTCATACCTTACAGATACAATTCATAAAGGGCTAGTAGGAATCAAAAATGGTAAGGTGGATAGGCCATTTAGATGGTACTCCATGTTAATGCATATGTTTTTGTTCAAAGGAGCTGATTATTTTGGAAAGGATATGGACCTGATTAAGGTCAAGGATAAAGAGGAGATGCCAGTGCAATTGTGGAGTACTATTCTATCTTGGAATAGAGAAGATGCAAGTTATTTAAAGTTTGATAGACGCTTTGCATCTAAAATTAGGATTCTTCTATGCAGAGAAAACCCTAGAATTCCTAAGGCTCTTTTGGAGTTTCTCAGACCAAAGGAGTTTGTAGAGGATATCAAGATTGTTCAAAATTGGGGAGACATATATTTGTACCCTGTGTCTACTATTTTTAGAGTGTTTGGATTTAGAGGCACCCCCTTTTTACTACCCTATCAGGTCCCATTGAAGATAGGGATTGCAAAAGTCCTGAGACAAATTGGGGGAGTATAAGAAGCAGAGCTAACCAATAGAGGTAAAGGGACTAATTTCCCAACTATTACCATGGTTCAGCATTTTGTAATCACTAAGGGTGGATGGAGATTTTTTGAAGAATTCTTTAAGCCATATAGGCTATCTACTATAGTGTTAAGATGTGCAGACCCCGAGGATTTTTTCAATGGCATGTTCATAAAAAGAGCAGTGTGCAAAGGTAGGCCACATCAATTTCAGTTCCCAGAAGATCTAATTAGAAATGAATTCAACTTAGATGAGCAAGAACTAAGGAAGGAGAAGTGGGTGGCATATAAGAAAGCCCTTGATTTTATCCATCAATTTGACACTGGCTATGATCCCCTTTCTAGCTTCAATCCATTTGAGGAGAAAATAAAATTCCTGATTCTTTATTTTGAAGATCTCATGCAGACCTTAAAAGAAAAGAGGGAGGCCATAATGCAAAATGAGCCTGATAAGGCTAAGATGGTATTGGCTAAGCCTTCCTTTGCTAGAGATATCCCACCTGGTGACTATGTAATGCACAAAAGGTCAAAGTACACTATGATACTACCAATGACAAGTGAGCCTTCCACTTCAAAAGGGAAGAGGACAATTGAAGATGTCATTGACATGTAGGATTCCCCTAAGAAGCAGAGAGTGGGAAAGGAAATTGAAACTGATGAGCCTTAATATTCTCCATCTCAGTCTCCTATCCACATTGGAGATGAACAAGCTGTGGCTGAACAATTATTGTAGTTAGGGAGTCTCAGTGAGGTTGCCTATACCTATGAGGTGACCCAAGAGGGGATGCCCGAAGAGCCACCTAATGCTGAAATGGATTTGACTGATGGTGAGTTAAAGGGCCAAGAAATGGACCTTACTGTTAAGCAAGCTAGTGAAGAATTCCTAGCTGACAGTAATTTTGTCACATCAGGAGATTTTATACAATTTCTATGGAAGCAAAATATTGATCAATTCAAGACTATACGTGAACAGAGGAAAAGTGAACAGTCTCTTAAAAATACAACTCAGGTAGAAGAAGAGTTAAGCAAGAAATGATGGAGGAGTTCAAAGCAATCACCCCTGAGAAAGGAAGTGAAATGGTAGCAAAGGCTGGTGTGTTGATTCTCCCTGAATGGGATATAGCTAATGCCTTAGTGCTTGATGCAGTGAGGAAAGAAACAAAGCCTATGAAAGGAGTGACATTTAGCAAGTATAATGCTACTTTTGTCATGTGGTCTTTAAAGAAGGATGAAAACAAAAGAAGGAAGGATGCATCAGATTCTAGCCTCTTAGGAGGCATGATAGTTAAAAGAGTCCAAGACACATGGGTAGTGGAAGTGCAAGCACAGTCTTAGAGACTACAAAATTTAGTGTTGTGGTGGTAGAGAAAGAGGCACAAGAAAAGGCTAATCTCCAATTGAAGTTGGAGACTATTTTAAAAGCTTACAATGATGCTAAAGAAGGAATAGCCAACAGAGACAGCATAATTGCTAGACTCCAGAGTCAACTGGTAGGTCAATATCATCTCGGTGAATCTTCTACACTCATGATAGCCTCCTCTCCAGCAAGACCCCATCCTACTAGTCCCATCATTGAATATCCCCCTTCTCCTATGCCTTCTAGTTCCCAATTACCTGAAAATGTCCAACATGAGTTGGAAAAATTGAAACAAGCTTAGACATTGTATGCAAACAAATATGAGAAGAAGGTGAAAGCCACCATCTTGAAGTTTGCTAACTCAATCAAAACCTCCAATGTATACATAAATATGAAGAGGATTCTTGAGATTTTGATCAAATTCAAAGAAGAACAAGCCACTTTGGAACCAATCCTGAATAAGTGGGTGCCTAGAGGTAAAGAGTTATAGCTCATGTGTTTTTCCCATGTAGATGCAGAAGAGAATGACAATCTAAGTTCCACATGTGAGTTTATAAAAGAGATGAATATCCTTTCAGTGGAAGGAGTAGGTATAAAAAGAAAAACCCAACTTTATAGGAAAGAATATTCAAATCATAAATTTGAAATGTTTCCAAGAGGTTTCAATGGTCCTGTCCAGCTAAAGGAAGAGAAGACTTGGTTAAAGGAGGTGGACCACAATTTGTCCCTAAGGATCAATCAGATTATTAGTACTGATGAGACATCCTTATTTGTCCAAACAATTGAGGAAATTGAAAAAGTGAAATCTCATTATGGTTTCATAGAAACAGAGATTGGGCATGTACAAGTCACTTGGAAGTGGCTAGAAGATATGAAACAGAAGGCTGCTAGTTTTACTTGGCCTAGTGATGATGTGTATCAGGAGTGGAAAGATAAGTATATGGGACAGAAAGAAGATGCTCAAGAGCAGTTACAGGAGGTTTCAATAGAACAACAAGTAGATGAAGCTGCAGATGCTGAAAAGGACTTATAACCGCTTCTTGAAAATGACTGATTGTTTGTAACAAACTTTCTTTTGAAGGGTCCAAAGCTTGTATGCATCCATACTATTATAAATGGATACTAGGACTCCTAAAAAAATGATCACAAGTAATTATAAGAAAATGCTGCAGAAATTTATTTGAGCTTTTTTCTAGTCTTATGGAGAATACTCTGAGTTTTGTAATATTTTCTCAAAATTAATATCAATATACAGACTATCAACTTTTGAGCCTAAATTTTGTGTTGTCTTCTGGTCTACTTGTAAATATTTACTATTTTCAATATGAGTAATCTAGGGTTATTCATTTGAGTATGGATTGTAAGGCAATCTTAAATAGAGGCGTTTCTTAGCTTTTCTTTCCAGGAGGGAAATTAAATATGCATGAAGCATTTCTATCAGTAAATTCTTTGTGGGAGATTTTGAATTTGATGAATGCAGTCTAGTTTGATAAGGGTAAATTCTTATGTATGTCAGGCATATGTGGGGTTTTATAGAAGCCGAGGTGATGGGATGTGTAGAGATATTTGATTGTGGGAGTATTGTTTAAACTTAGATGACTCTGTGGCCTGGATAAGGCACTGGTATGCATACAAGAAACATCTAGTTCCATTAAGGCACAAGCATCAAAGTCAGAGGTTATGACAACTAGTGAAAAACATCAAGAACAAAAATTTTAGTCTCAAGCATTAGGAGTTGTAATAAAAAAACTTACAAGGATGAGGCATATTCATAACTTTTGTAGTCCCACCATGGATATCAACACTAGAAGCAACTCATATCTATTGGACCTTGCAATTAAGATTCAATATACATTATTCAATAAGATTAACTATGCAACATAATGAAATATTGAAAAGTGTGTTACCTTGTTGAGCTTCACTTGGTTTCGAGAATAGTTTAATATTCTCTACTTAATAGGGCCAACCACATGGAGGTGGAAGCTCATTTGGCCCCTCCCCCCCCCTAACATCACTCTAAATTCCCTGTTAACATCTTATAACATTCATTCATTAATTCTTTCTACCATTACTAAAATATAGCATTCATTCATTAATATCATGTAATGTTCATTAACACATAACATTGATTAACATTAATTAACACACAACATTCATCAATATTAATTAACACATATCATCCATAACCATTAATTAGCACATAATTACATTCACTAACACATAAAAATCAGTCATTATCAAATAAGTTAGATTATAATCATTTCTTTATTTGTTTTTTCTTTGAAGCTATGAAAAGACTAAGTGGAACATCTGTGTCTTCATCATTTCCCCCCTCTGCAGATGTTCTGCCAACTGCTCGTGATCTCAATGTATGCCTAGTCCTATACTAAGGATGAGGACACTGAAGCAAAGGGGGGTCCTCTACAATAACAAAGAAATGGGTTAAAAAAAAAAAAAAAAAATTTTATTGTTACAAGTATTTCATTAATTTAGAGAACATAATTGTTGTGCTCTTTACCTAATGGGGCCACATCATTTTGTGTAGCCTCAACCTCAACATGCTGAACACCCTCTAGATCATTTGGAGTTGAAATACTAAAGGTTACATTAATGTTGAACACCAATTGCAATTATATTTGTTTAAAGCAATAACAGTGGTCCTCTCTACCTGAGTGGGGAACATCATGTTCTTGATGTTGTGTACCCAGATCATGCTCCACTTGCTCACCACTGACTACATGCTCTAAAATATTAACAAAAAAGGTTACATTAATTACTACTCTAATTACAAATTAATATGTTTTATTGTATTAATAGCTAAATAAATAAATTTGAATAGCAAATGAATACCTCCACTACTGGGATGCACATCTGGACCTTCATGTGTAGGTGGTGTTTCACAATTAGCATGCTACATTCCAATGGCATGCTAATTGTTATCGTTGCTTGCTTATTTAAAACAAATATAGTCACTTTATGTTGGAACTCAACATCAATTAGATTATTAGTAAAGTATTCAATTTGAAACAACTTCCATTTAGCATATTTACCTGTGTGACGGATGCACTCGAATGTTGTATATGCCCACTCAATTCTTGTAGCCAATTAGCCACGGCTAAATAGCCTTGCTGGTAGGCAATTCTCTTGTCATCTTCTATGGGCACTCTATTGAATTCAGAGCCCTGCATTTTTGCTTGGTACCGTGAATTTTGATTGCATTGTTTGATAAAAAAAAAATGTTAGCAATTTATTAATATTTTGAGACAATATGGGAGTTTACATGAGATACTTACAATTCATGCAACAAGTTTCATGTAACCACCAGAGCCGAGTTTGTGTTTCCCGTGCTTTTCTTGCCTTGCCTTAGTTACCTTTGACGTGTCACTTAGTCTATAAAATTTTTGAAATATGTTAGATTATATGAATATAAAGAGTAATTAATTAGTACATAATTACATTCTTAATAGTATCCTGTACCTTCTTCTGGCATCTACTGGTGTATTTCCTTTCTTCCTTTCAATTCTCTCCTTGGCATCCAAAATCAGGTCCTTCTACTCCCTCTCTGGAATCATGGGGTCACGCTTGTACTTTAGGTTCCTCTCCAAATGGGTCCTATATTGGTCCCTCACATACTTTAGATATGTGCTAGCTTTTTCAAGGAGCTTGATTTTTTCAAAGGTGTCATTTTCAAACCACTCAACCATTTGGTTTGGCAATTCATCTTTTAACCTTTTTTCTTGGTCATTCCACCTTTTAAAGCAAAAACAAACCTATTAGATTCAGAAATGAACTGAGGCTACATTTATTACACTTCAAGAAATTGATCAAAGGAAAAGTATTCTAGCAATGATATGAAATCAAAAGTGGATAAGGGTTAGTTCACATATGATGTACCACCTTTTACGTATGGTGAGCCCAAATATCTGCAATGCAATGTCACTAAGATGTTTATAGAAAATATCATTGCCTGCAAAAAATTCATGGGATCATTAGTCCAAAATGAGTGATCATAAAGTAAATTACAATTAGAGTATATATAATAATAATTTTAAAGTACCTGGAACCTTTTGTGTCTTTAAGGGAAGCATTTCTTCATCGCTCACCACCAATGTGACCTGCAATGTTCCCGTACTAGCAATATGAGAAGATCCAGGAAATGATGCTATTTTATTAGCAGTAGTCACCTATGGTACATCCTCATGTGCATCTCCTTCTGCAAAATATGAATCCACTATGAAATGGCATTAGAATTCAAGAAAGAACGCTTGAAGGGAAATAAACACATGACAGAAGATAGAGAAAAAGAGGGATGTACCAATAGTGGGTGGGCCAATATGACGTGCACTAGAGGATGTCTACATGCTATGTGTTGCTGACATTGCAGTCGGCAATACAGGTGAGGGTGACCTTTGATGAGGTGGCATCGTCATTTGCATAGTAACATTGACAACACCTAAAAAATAATACATTAAATATATCAAACATTAAATATATGAAAAGTGCAAGAATTGTAAACAAGGATGAACCTTTATTTTGAAAATTGACAGTATGAAGTATGATGTGTTTTGGGTACTCAGAGTGATAAGCCAAGAAAGTGATAATACAAGAAAATCGTCATGACTTGATCCTACAACACCCTGATCATAGGAACGACTTTCATGAGGGCAGATAAATTGCTGTAAAAACAATACGTACATATTTTAGTTAATCACATAAAAAGAGAATAAAATATAAACCATTATTGAACTTTTGTTAGAATTAAAGCTTTAATTATTGCTTACTTGCAAGTTTTTTGCTATCTTATACAATAATTACACCCTCTATCGTATCTCATCAGTGGTAGGATGCATGGCTACCAAAGAAACAATCTCTTTTCTAATTTTTATAACAGGCATTTTAAAGAATTTCACAAGGTCTGTGGGATCTTCAGGGTCATCATTGCTTAACCCTAATGATTCTACATCCATAGAAAGGTGCTTAGGTACTGCAACTCCCTTTTCCTTTCCCCGAACATCCATCTGTGTCAAGAATATCATTAACAATTACAAAATTAGTATAAATCACTAAAAAAAAGAACATAATAATGTAACAGTTTGATTCTACCTAATTTGTACAATTACAATGAGGTTTACCTACTCGGTAGAAGTGTCGCAAGGTACATCTCTATCTGCGATATGTGATGGATCCATGTCGGCCTGTGACAAAGAAAAAATATAAAAAATGTTAGTGAAATTACATCATACACAATATGAACAACATGAACTTTGTAGACAAAAAGAGTATTAAATATTAAAAAGATGTTTTCATCAAAATCATTATAAATTTTTTAATTCCTTACCTTTACTTTATGTAGACTCTATAGGATCCTCAACTAAATGGTCACATAAATAGTCACATAGCTAATAAACAATCCAATTTCCATAAATAAACACAGTTTAAAAATTGTCACATAAATAGTCACACTCCCTATCTTCATCTCCATATTAAAAGGTGCATCATGAATTAATTATGTAATGGCATTAGAATTCAAAACAAAATGAATTAATTATGTAAAAAAAATTCTATCAAGAAGTCAATATTAAATAGGTAATATACTAATCGCATTCCTCATACATTTCATTCTTCATCATCATGAGCATCAAGGTCATCATCACCACCATCATCATCATCATCATCATCATCATCATCATCATCATCATCATCATCATCATCATCATCATCACCATCATCATCATCGTCGTCGTCATCATCATCATCATCATCAACATCTTTGCCATCATCATCACTATCATCACCATCACCATCATCGTCATCATCATCATCATCATCATCATCATCATCATCATCATCATCATCATCATCATCATCATCATCATCATCATCATCATCTTCTTGTTCTTCTTCATCATCATTGTGAAACTGTCGATCATGATCATCATCCACTTCATCTTCTACTTCTTCGGTATCTTCTTCTTCCATCACATTATACTTTATCGACCTTCCTGTTGGATCATGTCTAACAACAAATGACCAACCTAGTTTATGTGGAACCTCTAAGTAAAATACTTGCTCACATTGGCTTGGAAGAACATAGGGCTCATCCCAAACTGGTTCAAATGACCTTGTATTTAGCATTATAAAACCATTATCATGTTCAATAATAGTTCTATCAGGATCATTTTTATTCAATTGCAGCCTATACCATTTGATGACGAACAAAAGTAATTTGAAGGAATTAAAGTCACACTCAAGTATATCATCCAAAATGCCATAGTATCGATTTTGAGACTGTTGAGGATGAATGTCATTTCTCGATGAAATATTTGTCACCTCAAAGACTGCAGTGATGCCAGAATGACAAGTTTTGTTCATGTCATCCAACTTTTTTATGTGAAATTTATGATCATTGCATCACATAGCATTGTGGTGTTTGACCTGTGATATGTCAAACATGTAAAATTTATTGCATTGTGAGTTGATAAACATATGGGTGATTAATAAATTTATACGTACCTATTTATCTCTTAAACCATATGCTAAATCAATTTCCCTTTGCATAACATTGGAATCTCCATTATGATGTGCTTCTTTAACCAATGAAGTCACACCTTCCCATGTTAATGTGCATCCAGAATGTTGACAACGTTCAATCCATAGTCATCCAATCAAGATTATTTGCAATATACAAATGTAGTGCATCCCACTCTCGACCAACTATACAAAAAATAAATAAACATCTTACAATCGATTTATTTTGAAGATTAAGAATTAATTAACTACAATAGCATCTTATAATTACCTCTCACTTTCCTCAATCTACCTTTCCCCATCAAGTACTCCCCTTTGAATTTTTTAATGGTGTTGGGATCCCAAATGCGATCCACATGGATCTTTGCTGCAAACTTAGGAAGATATTCAGAAATGTACACCATAGTCTAGTATACCATAGAACCCTCAGGATGTGCTCTTTGTCGAACCAAAGCCTTCAAAAATTTCAAGTGCCTCTCAACCATCCACATTGACCTAGTGTGTACATGTCCACACAATTCAATCTCCTCAACTTGGTGTATGAGGTAGTGTTCTTGTGCATTGAAAAAAGCTGGAGGTAGATGCTTTTGCATTTCACACATTAAATGAGGAATTTTTCTCTTCCAATATTTTACATCGTCTTTATGGATTTCTTTACATGACAACCACCTACAAGGTATTCAAGAAGCAAAAAAATAAAAAAATATATTACATAAGAAATAAAACAAATCGCAAATATAATATCTATACAACGAACTAAACAAATATCACTACTTACCTCATGTATTTTCCAAGATCATATATGACTTGCTTGACATTATTGTCGAAGTCATCTGGGAGAGATAGAGGTAGAATGTACTGCAACAATTATAAAATTATCTTTTCATTTTTTTGTAACATAATGAAAAGTACACGTACGCGCAGTACTTAAATGCATACTAAAAACACAAGAACATGAATTACCTTAATGAAGGTATGCCAATCATGCATTTTCATCCCTGACCCAAATTCACTTTTCTTTGATATGAGATTGTTTTATGTTCGAAGCAAATCCTGTGGGAAATCGAATTTTTCGTATGACTTCTTTTATAGCATTGCTTTGCTGGTCCGTTAATAACCAAGGAAGCTCACTTATATTAATCTGGTCTCCATGGCTATTTGATTGAATGACATTTATCATTGCATGATTGGAATCCTGAATGTCACTACATATTTTGATAATTTTTTCTTTGTCACGCCTTCCATCCATATTTTCCATAATGTCTCTGTTATATTCTTTCCAATGTGCATACTATCAAACAAATGAACAATTTGTAACTGCTTGTAGTAGGGCAACCTACTAAATTGTCAAGGATAACTTTTTATTCCCTTAGGAAGGTGGTCATTTATGCCTTCATGACCTTCATGTTCATCAATCACATCATCAATAAACAAACAAAATATAAAAGATGTTTTATGACAAACCAATGGATGGAATGGCATTATCTTGACGATTAATTCTATTATATTCCAACTTCCATAGGTGAGGTGTCATTCTTCATGGCTTTGATGTATTCTCTTCTTTCTCATTGAAAAGATGTTTTTTAGTATTTCAATAATTATGATTTTTGTGGAGAAAGTGCCTATACTCATCAAACACCTACTTTCCTAAACATTTTGAATGACGAGATTTCATCTTTGGACCACAAATAGGGCATGCAAATTTTCCCTTTGTTTGAAGACCTACAAGATCATGTATAATTGGATTAAATATGATAATTTTTTGAATTATAATGTTCATGCACAACTTAAACACTATAACATACCACAAAAATGTGTTAGCCCTGGGACATCGTGTATTGTCCATAGAAGCATCGCATGGAATTGAAATTGTCTTTGTCATATTGGTCTAGAGTGTCATACATAGTGACACCATTCCATAACTCCAGCAACTCGTCGATAAGAGGCTCAATATATACATTCATATCTTTAAATTGGTACTTACCTAATCGAATGAACAAAAACATTACATAATTATTATGACCATTTTATTGCAATATTTATAATTAAATTTACATGACTATATTTAAATGATAAAATACCTAGAACAATCATTGCCAACATTATGTGCTCCCTCTTTATTGACATCCATGGAGGAATGTTATTGTTGATAACAAAAATAGGCCACACTGAGTAAACAGATCTCATCTCTCCAAATGGATTGACACCATCCGCTGCCAATGAAAGCCTGAGATTACGAGGTTCTTCTTTAAAGTGTGGCCACTTTTCCTCTATGTCCATAAATGCTGAACCATCTGCAAGCATTTGAATAAAGTCATCTTGACTTCTATTGCATGCATGGTAATCCATAAATTGTGCCAAGCTAGTGCACTTGAATAATCGTTGCATACGTGGAATAATGGGAATATAGCGAAGAACCTTGCGAGGAACCCTTTATGTTATTTGATCTGTTTGATATCTACTGATATGACATTCAGGGCATTTAGTTCAAAATTCATGTTGTTTGTGATATATAATATGATCATTGGGACAAGCATCTATTGCTTGATACTCCATTCCAATGTCTTTCATAACGGTAGATAATTCTCGATATGAGCGAGGTAGAATATTTGATGGTGGTAACAAAAACTCACCTATCAATCTATAGCAACAAAATATAAATTGTTATAATAAAGAATATTAATGGTACAACATGATTCACAGTTTATTATGATATATATGACATGCCTTAACATACGTGACATTGTTATGTTGGATAAACCATTCATAACCTTCAAGTTCACCAACAACAATACATCGGAGAGAAGAGTTGCCTATGAGCCTTCATAAAGGGCCTCAGATGCCTTCTCAAGTAGAGGGACATCATGAACAATGCCAAGGTCATCTTCATCTTCATGATTAGTTGCATGAGTACTAAATGAGTCATGGATCAATGTATTTGTACCATCATCTTCAATTGTGTTTTCTGGCTCATGATCATCATCTTCCATGGGATCATTATCTTCAACTTTGATATTCACACCTCCATGTTCATCCACTTCGAAAACCATATTCTCAGGGTTGTGTTGATCCATACCATGTGCTCTAGGGTGCTCGACCTATATAAAATTGATATAGATAAATAAACCGTGATCATGATCTCATCATCACGTGATTTATTATGTATATAAATTGTCAAAATGATATAATGAAAAAATTACCAATGGATGATAATCATGTCCACCTTGAATGTGACCATGCAGCCTACAATGTTTCTTCACTATTTTGATTAGGAGTCTTCTAGTCTTTAACCCCTTACAAATTTTGCATGGACAATAACATTTTCCATCACCTTTTCTTTTCAAGTTAGACCACAATCTAGCAATTGTCTCCTTATTTTGTTGTTTGTTGATATTGTCTGACATGGTCTTTCTTCACAGGCAAGAAAATAGAAATTATTGTCTAACATGGTCTTTCCCTCAGGAGCTGGCAGATCCTACTTCCATACTTTAATTCTATTTTCTCAAAGGACAATGCTAAAAATCCATGCATTGCAAGCAACTTTTTACAACTTTGTTGGTAGTGGTGGCATCACAGAGAGTTTACATCAATAAATGAAGAACATACCAATGCTTTTAATGCAGCAGTAGAAGTCTATCTCTTATTCAATATCTCTAGTGAAACCCCCATGATCTTTTGTTGGAGTAGAATTTGTTATATTCTAGAAAGGGTCTTGTCCTTTGTTGATGGGATATTCATCTACCTCAAGAAATAACTGTTATTTTCTCCAACAAGAAGTGGAACTAAATGAAGATCTAGCACCATGAAATTAATCCTCAAAAGGATTACTATAGTTAGTTTTGGTAGATAATGATCTGGGTAAAATACTAATGTGGCTTTACGAAACATTATGTACTAGCTTAGCATACTCTAACAACTTTGGTGTGACATGCTACATCCAATTAAGTCTCCATCGGTATCTCTATTGTGTTTATGGATTGGGATTCAATGTACTCTTTTTATACACAGATTTTACTTTCAACTGAGGAGGTTTGTATGTACTTACATGTCTTTTGATTGTATCCCTATTTCAAGAATTTATTCTATCAACAAATCATTTATTGTAAGTTGTACAAGTGGAAGCTTGAACATGCCTTCCATGCTAGCCTTGTTGATACATTCAACACCATCTTGTGCAACAAATCTTTAGAACTCCATTTTTCCAAATTGAAGAGTGAGTAGTAGGGACAATCTAGGACACTTACAAAGGTTTTTCAAGAGAGATAAATAGACCTAAATATTATGGCTTAATAATGATCAATAGGTAAACAGATAAGAAACTCTCAATATCAAAATGACTTTTTCAATTGTCTTTACTAGAAATTGATAGATCTGCTAATAATGGCTTTATGACTCTATGTCAACTTTAGACTCAATCCAAGAAGAGCTAGAACTAATATGCGATATCTAGATTTATGATCTCTATAATATAACAATCCCATAATTATTTTTCCATGCATCTATACCACAACACAAACATCATGCTAGTGTTCAGCCATAGCAATTGATATCCTAATTATAGAATGTGAAATATGCACATAACTATGAATAAAGATTAAGAAAAACAAAAAAAGATGCTTATTGCAAACATAAATGACTAATGGACAAGAATTGAATTCATTGTAGATAGTTTTGAATATCAAAATCAGTTATTTGTGTGCATTTAGTAACTCATGTACTTGTGGCCAACCATTTATCTCTTTCATAAATTAAACACTTGTTAATAACATTAAATGGCTGAGTAATTATGTTTTAGTTGAAATTGAAAATAAAATATTTTATTTCAGGACAGCTCACACTATTCCCTATCATATTTTAGACTCTCGGTTTTGTTAGTAGTGGTTTGATGTCTTTGGAGCTGATCATTGCATTTCTTTAGTTACATTTGCCAGCCTACTCCCAGCCTGTGCCAAAATGGGAGCTTTGGAACAGGGTATGGACATCCATCAAAGCATAAAAGATAGAGGAATTTTTTCAGAT
The DNA here is from genome assembly GCF_030272615.1 of Cryptomeria japonica. NCBI lineage: Eukaryota > Viridiplantae > Streptophyta > Pinopsida > Cupressales > Cupressaceae > Cryptomeria > Cryptomeria japonica. Next base: position 221,941,007 of record NC_081413.1, read on the forward strand.
GTAGTTGCAACTGCACAAAATGGATTTGTTGAGAAGGCTTTAGAAACTTTCAAGAAAATGCAATTGGCATGTGTAAAGCCAAATTCCATGACCATTGCTACTATCCTCCCTTCTTGTGCCAAAATGGGAGATTTGGAATAGGGTATGGACATTCATCGAAGCATAAAGGATAGAGAAATTTTGTCAGGTGTTGTAGTTGTAACTACCTTGCTAGACATGTATGCAAAATGTGGAAGCATAGACAAGGCATGTGAACTATTTGATAGAATGCCTGAAAGAAATGTTGTCTCATGGGCTGCAATGATTGTTGGATATGCACAAAATGGATTTGTCGAAATGGCTTTAGACACTTTCAAGCAAATGAAATTGGAAGGCATAAAGCCAAATTCCATAACCTTTGCCAGCATCCTCCCTACCTATGCAAAAATGGGAGCTTTGGAACAGGGTATGGACATTCATCAAAGCATAATGGATAGAGGAATTTTGTTAGGTGTTGTACTTGCAAATGCCCTACTTGACATGAATGAAAAATGTGGAAACATGGACAAGGCTCATGAATTGTTTGATATGATGCCGCAAAGAGATGTGATCTCATGTGAACAATCAACATGTGCATATACAAGAGGAAGGGATTGCTGACACAAAATTGAATGCTCACTCCTCAATCATAGTTCTATGGTTTTAAGAGATTAAACTAGGACAATTAACCACCACATGTATATTTTTTACAACATGAAATTAAAAACTAGGGCAATTTGAATCTACCTCCTGTGTGGGATTGCCTTCGACGTGGGTTTGATGTTCTTGGGGGTTGAAGTCACCACGGATGCCTATGCAGGATTGCAATTCACAAATGAATTCCCTGCCTCTTTTTTTATTTTGTAATGGCCGCTGTCGTCAGAATTACGATGAATGCGAGCACTTTTTTGAAAAAGGAAAATTCTCATTGCTAATGCCTTCTTCATCGAAACCAAATAGGTAATTTCCGTCGGAATTACGATGAATGCGGGCATTTTTTCAAAAAAAATCAAATTTGGCCACAATATAAATTCTTCGTCAGAAACCTCAGTCGAAAATCTAGTCCAAATGTATTAGTGCAGTAGATAAGATGGGGGAATAAAGCACAGAAATGATGACATTGCTACGAGAGCTAACATGAGGTCAACAACAACTCAGTGAGACCTTGGTGAAAGGACAACAACAACCTAGTGAGACTTTGGCAAAAGGACAACAACAAATTAGTGAAACACTTTGGCTTTTGGCAAAGGGAAGGAAAAATAGAAATTATAATGGACACAATGATCATTATATGAATGAGAGGTCCTATAGACAAAATTCCTACACATGCTCAATGATGCCAACATTTCCTCAAAGGACTAAACAACATGGAGAACAAGAGCCTACATTATTGGAGATGCAAGATTAGTTAAGGAAAGATTAGTTTGAGGCCAGATTTGGAGCAAAACTATCCTTCAAGGATTATGTGGACTTGCAGATGAGATATTCTAAGAGACATGGCCATCATAATAATAACATTAGGTAGAAGATCAAGAAGTTGAGCCTATGTACTTTTGATGGGTCTGACAAAATATTAGCATGATCGTGGTTACAAAAAGAAGATACTTACTTCTAGCTCAACCCAATGCCCGAAGATGAGGCAATCAAATTTGTAGCACTCCACTTGGAGGGATTCTCACGAATTCTGGCACCATGGAATGGTCAATCTTGGCCATGATCGAGTCACTTCATATGCCAATTTCATGGAGAAGCTCACAGACCACTTTGATGGGAAGGATCTAGAGCTTAACTTTAAGGAGTTGGCACAACAAAAATAGACCGGACCAATGAACAGTTACATCATAGAATTTTAGAGACTATCAACTTTTTGGTTATAGACATCTCTGAGAGGAGACTAGTCATGTTTTTCATCGATGGATTGATGGAACTCCTAAAGGGTTGGGTCAAAGGGTTCAACCCAAACCCACTCATTGAAGAAATTAAGAAGGCGTGTGACATGGCTACCTCATCCTCTTCCAAGAGTCACACACAAGCCAAACAACCCTCGCACTGAAGGACAAGGATTGTAAATCGTACCTGAAGAAGCGATGTGTTGGTAACCGAAAGATACACTACATTGAGGTGGTTTTTGACAGCGAGGAGGATAATGAAGAGTTTGAGCCCCAGAGGAAAAAGAGGAGGATGAAGAAAAAAATAACTGGCCGTAGAGGATTGCCACACTAGTATAGATGAGAGATACCCTTGCCTCTTTGTCAAGCACTCCAAGGTGCACTGTGTTTGATGCAGCCATAACCGGTGAAAACACTCAAAAGAGTCAACCGGCGTATGCAGCAAGAGAGACATGATAAAAGAAGTAAGAAAACATAACAAATTAATATAAACAAATCATATTCAAGTAATAGAACTTCCAGAAATCATCCAGTGATCATCAGATTATCATCAAAGAATATCTTGTAGTTAACTAGTTACATGCAAGCTTCAAGCCAAAAACAATCCAACCGAGACCCTAAAGATCAACCAAAGCATAATATGCGAATCTTAATCCTTATTCTAAGTTCTACTTCCTCTTCCCCTACAAATTATTATATAACATCATAATTATACCCACTGAAACATATCTAGGTCGGCCTCAAAAGATTACATTCACCAATGTAGGAAAATGAAATGTGTAATTAGGTCGGCCCTAAGATTTAAGAAGTCTTTCTAGAAAATAACAACCAAGTGATGCGGTTTAGTGAGAAGGTTAGGCACATGCCAAATAACATTGAACAAGACCCAAGATGGATCCACATGCTAAGAATCATGCCAGTAATGAAGGAAAACTAACCAGTAAGAAAAAGAACTGTCCCAGGAAACTGAGAAGCAGCCAACCTGAAGTGATAGCATGATGGAGAAGAACCCAAATGAACTAGAAATCTGGAATCAACCACATGAGACTGCTAGGAAATTTCCAATAATATCTGCCATGAAGAACAAGTAACTACTAGTACATACTAGTAAAACATAGAAAACTACACAAAAAACTGAGCAAGAAAGGAAAACATTTTTGGTTGATGCAATATTTCTAATCGACTGAGGATGCTCGTGCATTAGACAACCTAGGTAGAAAAAATGTTCCATGAGAGGAAACTAATGAACATCTAAAAGGATTCAGGATGAAGATCCCATGCTCATTTTTTATTCAAACATCTTCTTTATCTACCAACCTTTGTTTAGCTCTTTTAGTGCCTCAACCGATTCCTCCAATATCTAACCCTCTTGGTTTCTCTTTCCTTGCTTCTAATCAACACACTGTCTCTGTATAGTGCCTTCCTTCTTCTGCAACTCAGGATTTCTTCTGCCATAAGACTTCATCCGATTTGTCACCATGAGCTCTCTATCGACCAATATAATCTCATTCTACAACTGGTTCTATCAGATCTTTCTTCAAATCCTCAAGTATAACCTTTGAATAGGCTCCATCAATCCTTTTGGTATAAACCCTATTACTAGTTTCTCAGTAGTACAACTTCTCTCAGGACTCAGTTTCTTCACCTCCTTCTACTTCTCCTTGAAAGAAATCAATGTGAACTTTTGCCCATCCTTTTCAATAGTAACTAGATTTCTTCTATAGTCATAAATAGATCATCTATCGTACTGCCAAGGTTTTCCCAATAAGATATGATGGAAATTCATTGATATAATATCACATAAGACTTCATCTGTGAAAGGCTCAATATTGAAACTCACCCAACACTACTCCTTTATCTCTACCTTATGATCATCTTGTAACCAACTTACCTCATAAGGACAAGGATGTTCAAGCCTCTTCAACCCAAGCTTCTCAACCATCTCCTCAAATACTAAATTATTAGTACTTTCACTATCTACAATGAACTTGCAAAACTTACCACCTGATTTGCATATTGTCTAGAAAAGACTCTTCCTCTAAGTAGATCTGGTATCCTTTCTTCTGAACATAAGGGATTCTCCTTGCTCTGGTGCACAGTCAAATCCGGTACCATTCGATTCTTCACTTGCCACACAACTTCTTTCGATTCCTTGCTTACATTCATAGGATCTATGTCTAGTTTCTCCATACTTGAAATATTGGCCAAGAAATTCTCTACTGGTACTGTTGCTACCCTTCCTTCATGTCTTATGTTCTGGTTCTTTACTCCACTTAGGTTTTGACTCCTCTTCTTCAATCAATTTCTTCATACTATCACTCATCTTGAATTTCTCATTTCCCTTATTTGGTTGTCTTGTTCTCACCTTCTCCTCAGCCTTCAAGCCATGCTAGTAAGCTTTCTTAACTATTTAAACCTTCAACATACTCATCTCATCTTGAATGTTAAAAGAAATTCCATTGATGTACCTTTCCACCTTTTCTTTGTCCATCTCTCTATGTCCAGATCTGATTACCACCTTGTAGAATTCCTTGGTATATTCCTTCATAGTCATGTTTCTTTGTTTTAGGTTCTGTAATTTCTTGAACAACTCCTGTTCATTTTCTCCCAGTATGAACTTGGCCTTCAACCTTGCAACCATCTATCTCCAATGGGTGATCTTCAATTCACCATTCTCCACTCTTTCCACCACAAGGTAGCATGCCCTTTCAACTTGGTCTGTGCCAACCAGACTCTCTGCGGGTCCTTAACATCCTCAAAATCAAAGTAGTCATCCAACTCTTTGATCCAATCGATCAGATCCTTCAGGTTCAATGTTCCAAAAATGTTAGAAACCTCAACTTTATGCATTTTACTTTCTTGTGCCACTACTCTTAAAAATATTTCCTCCCTCTCATCTTCCGGTCCTTTAGCTTTCTCAAACTCTTCACAGACTTCTTGATACTTATCCTTAGAGTCAGGGTTTCTCCACAAACTAGCCAAAGCATTCTTGATTTCATTCCTCACTTCATTCTTGAAGTCTTCGACCATATGTTCTACCCTCTGGGGGTTTTTCATCCTCGACAGCATCTCTCCTTCCACTCTGGCAAACTACCTCAACTCAATAATCTAACTACCAGTTTCAATTACCTCCCCTTGAAAATCTCTTGAACACACATGCAGCTTGTGTCCAGTCAATGATCTATACACCTCAAGCAATGCCTCAAATGATTCTTCCACTAGTCAGTCCATAACCATCTTTGATACCAAGTTATGTAGCCATAACCAATGAAAACCCTCAAAAGAGTCAATCGGCTTATGCATCAAGAGAGACACAAGGAAAATAGTAAGAAAACATAACAAATTCATATAAATAGATAATATTCAAGTCATAGAACTTTCAGAAATCATCCGGTGATCATCAGTTTATCATCAAAGAACATCCGATAGTTAACCGGTTACGTGCAGGCTTCAAGCCAGAAACAATCAAACTGGGACCCTCAAGATCAACCAGATCATAATATGTGAATCTTAATCCTTATTCTAAGTTCTACTTCCTCTGCCCCTATAAATGATCACATAATATCATATTTATACCCACTAGAACATATCCAGGTCGGCCTCAAAAGATTACATTCACCAATGTAGGAAAATGAAACGTGTAATTAGGTTGGCCCTAAGATTTAAGAAATCCTTCCAGAGAATAACAACCAAGTGATGTGGTTCAGCAGGAAGGTCATCCACATGCCAAAGAACATCAGACAAGACCCAAGATGGATTCACATGCCAATAATCACACCGATAATGAAGGAAAACCAACTGGTAAGTACAAGAACTATCGCACGAAACCTAGAAGCAGCCAACCAGAAGCGATAACATACCAGAGAAGAACACAAATGAACTAGAAATATGGAATCAACCACATGAAACCACCAAGAAATTGCCAATAGGATCTACCATGAAGAACAAGCAACTACCAGTGCATACTAGTAAAAAACAAAAAACCAACTAACCAAGAAAGCAAAACATTTTTGGCTGATGCAAGATTTCTCATCAACTAGGGATGCTCCTACATGAATGTTTCAGGTTCATAGTGCACACAAGGGGCAATGAGTCATAGTCATGTTGGAGAGTGGGACTACTCTCAACTCTATCACCTCATCACTCATCACAAGGAGGGATTTGCATATGGAGGAGCATGAGGGGTTCAAATTCAAGGTGGCAGGATGAAATCTATCATCATGTACTCATCTGGTTTCGCAACTCAACATCACCATGGGGAACTACACAGTGATAGATTATTTCTTCATGGTTGATTTGGATTATATGGATGTCATCTTGGGCATTCAATGAATGGAGACCCTCGACCAATACACACACAATTTCAAGAGGATGTGTTTCTCATTCAAAGTGGATGGGAAGAAGGTGGTACAAGGGAAATTTCGGTGAAGTGGATGGAAGCGATTTTTAGACATAGTAATATCATCTAGGAAGAACAATGTTTGGTCTCAACCAAACCTTCGAGTGGGCAACAAGCCTACTACCATAATGAAAAGATTCAGGAAGTGTTAGGAAAGGATAGTTTTGTCTGTGCAAATATTCCACCTAGTATACCCCCACATAGAGGTTTTGAGCACATCATCGATGTCAAAGAGAGGAAGCTGAGGTCACACACCATCAAGGAGTACCTAGTTTTCTGGAAGAATCTACCATTTGAAGATACAACATGGGAGAGTGAACAGATCTTGGAGCATTTGAGTTTGAAATTGCTTGAGGGCAAGCAATTCTTGGGCCGAGAGGACTGTAATTTTCTTGAAATATTTAAATGACTCAATTAAATAATATCTTACAAACTCTTCAATTAATTAATTTAATGTAATAAATAACTCTTGTCAGCCTACTTGTAACCCTTTGCAAAACTTCTTGGAGCTCTTTATAAGGTCATGGTGGGCTTGTAGGAATGATACTAGATGTTTACATTCTCTTGCATATTTGAAATTCTAGCTGGAATTGAGTGTTCTGGTCACCATTTCAGATGTTAGCAACAACCAAGAAGGAAAACTCAAAGGGGGGGTGAATCATTTTTCACCAAATTAATCAAATTAAGCACAATCTTAGTTCTAAATGACTGCAACAAGAATAAAGATAAACACAATAGCACCAACACACATAACACCAAGATTTTGAAGTGAAAAACTCGGTTAAGGAAAAAACAATGGTGGGAACCTACCCACAATAAGATGATACTTTGGAATAGTATGTAAAAATATTATGATGGGAAATGAACATGCATTCAGGCACATTGCCTAGAGCTCATTGCTCTAAATAAGATGACCTAGAATGCTCCAACCCTTAGGGAAGGCTCACTACCTTACAATAAGATTTAGACTACAATCTCGATTACATGAACTGCAAATATAGAATCTGCTAATGCCTGATGATAATTTTGGTTAAGCACATATGTCTTCCCTGCAATAATCTCTGCTCAAACCACCACACCGAAGGATAAATTTTCTTATGCATACATACACCACTCTATGATAAAACCAAATAACATGACTATACTACCTATTTATACAATTCATCAACCTTGACTACAACGTCGGCTAAACCCTCAACCCTCAATTATAAAATTTCATCATATGATACATAAATGAACCACTGAACCAATATAATGATATACATGACATAGCATATACCTAAACCAAATCTCCAAACTTACATCACCACCAGAAATCTTGCCAAGATCAACCACAACACTCTATACCACCAATAATACTGTATAACATGAAGAATATAACCGGATTAGAAAAATCACCAAAAATATGCATAAGAATCAATGCAAAACACCAAGACAAATAGGACATGATTAGGAAACATCAACAATTAGAACCATCTGCAATAGCTGCACCAACACTACTTATGCAAATCTTCATCGATCAACACACTAACTCACAGGAACACTCAACGACAACAATTTGAACTAGAAAGATAACATGCAGAGCATCAAATCACAAACCATTTGAACTGAAGATACACATGAATATCTAAAAAATTCTCCCAAATCTGTAACCAAAGATATGATCATATCGGAGATAACCAAATCAAATACCAAATGTTGCCAACCACAAAATAGAAAGACTAAACTACAAACCACATCAAATAATATGATAGGGCAATCTTCTGGATCACTAAAAGCAATAAGGAATGAAGTAGAGATATTGGAGATACACCATTACTAAACCACAAATCCTCAAGCCAACCAAATCAATGCAATGCAATCACCAGAACACCAAACAGATCTCTGCAACATAGGAATATGTTGACATCAATGATAACAGCATATTCTATTAGCAACAATATTCAATATCGGACATGCAAGATCCTCCCTATTTTGGCCCCTGCAGTTTCAGTGGGAGTCATTCCTCACCCTAGTCTTCCATTGGAAATACTATTTTGATATTTTACTTTATGCTCCAAACTTGCGATGTCTTCTTGCTAAGACAAGTTTGTGAATATAGATATAATCTAGTAATACAAGTCTCCAAATGTTAGAAATCTATCTATGTGGTTTGTGCATGCCTTGATCTATGATCTACTGCATTACCTTGGATTATAATAATAGAATTCTATATTTATGAGTAGATCTAATATAATTCACAATTGTTTGTTGTCAAGTATTTGACGATGGTTATCTATCATTAGGTATATTATCATCAGGTATTTTCCATCAGGTATCTATGGTTGGGTACTTTGTCTTTGGGTACATTGTTGTCTAGTATTTTCCATCAGGTATCTACTATCAGGTACATTGTCATTGGGTAAATGGCCATCAAGAATTTTTCGTCAGGTATCTACTGTCGGGTGCATTTTCATCGAGTATTTTATGTAGGGTATCTATTGTCGCATACATTTCCATCACGTATTTGCCATTGAGTATCTATCGTCAGGTATATGACCATCAGATACATTACCATTGAGTGTTTCTCATTGGTTATCTACTGTCGGGTACATTATCGTCAGGTATATTTCATCAAGTACATTACATATTATATATAAATATTGTGGTGGCAAACATTTTTATTTCCAACTAATTTATCTTTCATTCAAACATAGTGGCAAATTAAAATCATAAACAAGAAAGTAATAGAAACATGTAACAATTAAATTTCTTTACATGTATGTCAAGGGTATAAGTTAGGTGGACTATATGATCTCTCATGGAGTACAATTATTGGAGTGTATATTATTGTATAATGGCAAGAAAAATTAGGGAAATCAAGAGTAAATTCTTATTGCAAGTCTTCAAACTAAATTAGTTTTTCTAGATCAAATCCTAAGTAAATTAGATTGAATCAACTAGGATAATTTTCATACTTACATTTAATTATTTGAGGCCACCATCAAAATTACTTTTAAAAAAATTCTCCACTCAAGTTATACATCCCTAGGATAACTAAGATAATTCAATTTTACTAAAAACACATACATATATCTATTTTATGGTAGAAATATATATGTACCTTATGGATTGAATATAAGATTTCAACATTGATGAATTATTCTCCAACACTATATTGGGAAACATGACAATGTGTCAAATGAATAATTTGGATCTACTTTAATGACCACTACTTGCTTGAGAATTTTTTAAATCACTAATTTTTTATTTATGCAAATCATGTATAAGTTGAATAGATAAAATTAATCTGGATATTTGGAAGGTCCTTAATGGTCAAATAAGCATTAAAATGTTATCACATTACACCAATACACAATGTAGAACATTAAATAAAAGAAATAATTGATAAGTCAAGTCATGAAGCACATCTTACCACGAAGTAATGAAGCACACCACACAAAGCAGAGTAATTTTTGTATGAAACCAATCAAAATAAACTATCTAAAAAGAGAAAGATTAAATAAATTATGCCTTCTAAAGGTTTGTTTGTATAATAATTCCTTCATTGAAAAACCAAACATGATATAAATTGGCTATATATGTTTTACCAATGTAGTTTATTTTCTTCCAACAATGGAGATTATAAAACACATACTTTACCTTGTACTTTATAGTAATTTTATTCCAAATATATGTTGTAAAATAGTAATTACAAATGAAAGTAGATTCTTTTGTTCTCAACACTACATTCTTCAAGTTTAAAGTACTCATTTCTTGAAAATTCATCTCCATATTCACATGAAGAAGGGAATGACATTAACAAGAAGAAAAAGCGAATTACATTTCAACATAAAAATCACATGGAGTATACATTTTCCGTATGTTAATTATTACATGATAAAATAGATGTCGTGATAGCCATTAATAGATGTAACAATGTATAAACTAAAACTCAGTTGATCATTTTGTAGAGAAAAAATATTTAACTATCAATGAGTTTGTTCCATCTATTGGCATCATCATTTGTCATGGAATTTAATTTATTATAACATCAATAATTTGAGAATGTTTTATTCCTCACAAATAGGGGTATGAAATGGTGAAATAAAATAAAAAAATCTATATTGGGTATGTTGACTTCTCTTTTGTTATTTGTCCTTGATGTCAAAACTAATGGCTTGGTTTGGCTTCTTGGTGATTGATATTGACATATGACATTGGAACTCTTGTTCATATTGAGATGGTTTATATTTAGTTTTGATGGTACTGATCTTTTGGCTCCATGTGTAGATTAAAAGACATCTTGATTACAGGGGTATGGCTCAATATTCAGGTGATTATTTTCAAATTGAAGATAATATACATTTGATTTCAATATATTTTATGATATACTTTGTATTCACTCACACGCATCTTTTCATTAGTCAGTTGAGCATTACATAACTTCATACAAACTGCACTTCATATTCAACTGAGTATCCTTGGTACAAGTTGTTTATCCATACATATTGCTCATATGTTTTTGGTGGTTGTCAAAATGGTAATCATGGTTCATCTAGCTCTTGGGTTATATTGATTTGCTTAGCATGAAATAATGCTTAGTATTAATCATTAAAGCAGATAATTCTTACTCTTTGGTATTGGGCTTACATAACACATAGCACTTTATACACTTTTTATAAGTGTCAGGTCCATTTCTGTTACATATCTTACTGATACTAAAGAGCAATTAAGTTGGCACTTAAGTCTACTTTGGTATATGATATCAAGCTCGAGTTAAGTGTATTATGTATTAACCTGTTGATTTTGATCAGTGTATTATCACTTGTTATCAAGCTCATCTGATTGATATGCATCATGACACCACTGGAACATGGATAGATATGTAGTATGACATGGAATTTGAAGATATTTGGTTATTGATGTGAATATTCTAATAGCTCATGGGTTCTGAGTTGGACATTATTATTTGGTAGTTGATTTAGCACATAATTATGTTGGTCATCCACATGTTTTGGTTTCATAATGATGTCTTTACCAGACTTGAATGGATTATTGAACTTTACAAAATTATTTTGAAACTATGTGAGAAAAAAATGGGGGGAGAAATCTTATTGCATTTTGTTCACCAAGGGTTTGTGAAACCCTAGCCGTCATTCACATTAAAAAACTTCACATCTTCTATGGCAGCATGTTTGGGAAATTAATCGAATGCAAGAAAATGAGAATAGTAGTTGACTTCTTAAAGTCAGAAATAGAGGCTTGGACAGGTTCTATGTTCTTTCTCTTTGACATTGGGCATTTCAGAAAACATGTTGAGTTGATACTCCACCATTGTAAAGAGTTGGTGTTTTGGATTGAATAAAGTGATAGGTTTTGAGTGGTTTTTAATACCACATGAGGGTTTTTCCACTCAAATTTTTTTTGTGTTATGTGGTCGCTCATGTGAATATCTATTATTGTTTGTATGATTTGGGTTCTTTCTTTCATATTCATTAAGTGTCATGCTCTGATACATTCATTGGTCATAATAATTTTATTAATATGCTCTTATATTGTGTTTGAACAACTAAATGAGTCTTGAAATTATGTTAAATACAGAGCAATAAAAGTATTATTCAATTAGTTTCTTAGGAACAATAAAAAAAAAAATTTTAAAAGGTTGATGCTTGTCAATTTGTCTAGTTGGTTTAAAAATGATGCATTGTCAAAAGATCACTATGAAAGCATGTATGTAAGTTAGTCTCATTCTTGCATCTTGTTAAAATCTGTCATTACTTTGATTCACCCCCCTCTTAGAGTAAATCCACTTCTAAGAAGTGGTATCAAAACATAGGGTCCTACATTAGGTCTTTCCTAGGATTGGTCCTGGTCTTGGAAGTCTTTCATCTATTACTAGAGCTCCATTATTTGATGGTTCTAATTATGTGTTTTGGAAAATCACAATGGAAAAATATATGATTTCTATAGACCTTGATGTCTGGAATATAGTTTGTAGCAAGTAGATTGTACTTGATACCATACCTACAAAACCCTGATGAGAAAAAGAAATATGAAATGAATGCAAGAGCCAAACATGCTATCTTGTGTGGCCTGACTAAAGATTCTTTGTCAAAATCATGTATGCAAGAGCCAAAGATGTTATCTTGTGTGGCCTGACTAAAGATATCTTTGTCAAAATCATGCATTGTAAATCTGCTCATGAAATCTAGGAAAAACTTGAAAATATTTATCAAGGAAATGAAAAGGTTAAAAACTTGGTCTGAGGAAATAAAAATGAAAGATGATGAAAAAGTTTTTGAATAATTTTTGAGGATTGACGAAGTTGTTAATAGTATGAGAGGTGAGGTTTAGGTGAAGAAGTAGATGGGTTTACAGTTGTTAAGAAGGTCATTAGAACCTTACGGCCTAAATATGGAACCAAGGTTTCAGCCCTTGAAGAAAAGAAGAACTTTAGCAAGCTTACCTTAGATGATCTTCAAGGAATATTAGCTTCTTTTGAAATGAGAATAAGAAAATTTGATAATTCCAATTCATAATTGAAAGAAATTGCTTTTAAAACATAAAAGAAAGAGGACATAGATAGTGAATCAGATTTGTCTGATTCGTTAGGGGCACTTCTAGTGAGAAAATTCAAAAAGAAATATAGAGAAAAATTGCCACTCAAATGTTTTAACTATGATAAGGCTAGTCATTAGGCAACCCAATATCTTCATGCTGATCAAAATAATGATGATGATCAGACTGAAAAGCATTACAAGAAAAAGCTCTTTAGTCCTAAAAGGAAATTTGACTTCAACAACTTCAGAAAGAAAAAGAGTCTATTCAGCAAAGAAGACTTTGATGATGAATCATATGATTCCTTAGGTGTTGAAGGTGAAACCTTATTTATGGCTAAAGTTGATGTGCAAAAAGATTCAAGCAGTCTACTAGATAATCAAACAAACAGTCAATCTGATCTAGGTAATTGTGAAATAAATCTTGACGGCGAATTTCTTTGTGCCCTACAAGAAATCAAAAGACTTAAGAAATAGATTGCTTCTCAAGAGCAAAATCCAAACAAGATGATTACATCTTTGCAAGTTGATTTAGATGACTCTAAAAGAGTTGTGGATAATCTCAAATTAGTTCTTTCCGATAAAGACAAAGAGATGAAAGCTCTTAAACATCAAGTTATATCTCTTACTAAGCAAGTTGAAGAGAATGAAAGAACTATTCACTTGAATAATATTCTTGGGAAACAAAAACATCATAGTGATACTAGTGAATTTTCAAAAACTATAAATCTGAACTTCAAGATAGATAGTAAAAAGCAGTCATTTGAGTATAAACAAAACAATTTCAGGTTTAACTCCTTTTTCAATGGGTATTGCTTATTTTGCAATAAATTTGGCCACAAAGTGAGTACTTGTAAATTCATGGTGTCTAGAACACCAAGATTTGGTTACAAACAATACATTTCCTTTCCAAATACAACTAGGTGTTTTAAGTGTAGTACTATTGGTCACACATCCAAATAGTACAAAAAGAATAAATAAGATACAAAAAAGGTTTGGAGATCCAAACTTATTCCAAGTATAGAACAATCCATGCTTGTGCAAACTGACTTTCTCTTGAATAAAGAGACATTATGGGTAGTTGATAGTGGTTGTTCCATCCACATGACAGGGGATAAGGACAATTTTTTACAACTTGAAGATTATGCTAGTGGTTTTGTGAAGTTTGGTGATAACTCAAGGATATAGATAAAAGGTAAAGGTTCCTTTATTCTCAATGATAATACACCTATTCATGATGTGTACTATGTAGAAGGTCTCAAACACAATCTTTTAAATGAAAGTCAAATTTCTGATAGTGGATACAATGTTTCATATAACTCACAAGGTTGTGCAATCAAGACTAAGTCCAATAAAACAATTGCAACTGGATTAAGAACACATGGAAATATTTACAATCTTCTTAACTCTTCTAATCTTGAAAGAAATGAAAGCATGTGTCTTATGGGTCAAGTTGAAGAAAATTGGTTGTGGAACAAATGTTTAGGGCATATAAACTTTGATAATCTGGTAAGAATCAATAAATACCAGAATGTACAAGTTTTACCAGTGCTGAGTAAACTAGAAAATATTATTCGTCTAGGCTATCTAAAAGGCAAGCAAACAAAGGTAAATTTGAAAGGAACACTCCTCAACTAAACCTTTGCAACTTGTACACACTAATTTGTGTGGTCCTACTAGAACAAGGTCATTAAATGGTGAGAGATACTTCATTTTGTTTGTTGATGACTACGCTAGAATGGTTTGGGTAGTTGTTCTTAAACATAAGTCAGATATTTTTCAAAGATTCAAAATCTTTCATAAAATGGTGTCAAGAAAGAATCAGATTTCAAACTTGTAGCGTCCTAAAATTATGACACTTGCAATTTCGACTGCATTTCGGTCTTCACGATGGCGATGCAACACGGAACCTGAATGGAGACCCCAAAACTTGCTCACGACACCAAAAACTGCATTTTCTTGCACCCTAGCCTGATCCTCCTTTGCACCCTACTGTCCCGGGAGGTGGGACCAGAGCGCCCAGCACCCTGGTCCTTCAGGACCAGGGCGCCCCCTGGTCCGCCAGGACCATGGCGCCCAGCGCCCTGGTCCCTGGCCCTATTTTGGGCCCGGTCTCCTATGGGGCTTCGGGTCTTTTTGTTTGCAAATTGGAAAATAACATTTCCTGGTCGGCCTAAGGTCAGGAAAATCAGTCTATCAACCCTAATTGACAAGTATATAAACTACATTTTCCTCTCCCATTTTGGTAAGATGGTAAGACTGAAAAGGGTGCAAAAGCAATATTCAAACATTCAAGCATTCAAGCATTCAAGCATTCCTTCAAACAATTGAGCATTCTAAGTCTCCATTCAAGGCTAAGTGTTGCATTCAAGACAAGGATTCAACCATTGAAGAGGAGATCACATACTACATACTACATACAACATATAACAACATCTATACCTTCGCATATAAGGATACAAACATCCTTACAACAAGGTACTAGTACTTGTTTTACATTACAAACATTTACATTTACAGCATTTCTCATTTCTTGGTTAATTCCAAAAGCAGGGTTTGACCTAAGGGCAAACCCCTAGTCCCTAACCCCCCAATCATCTTCGCTTTTCTGTGTGTAGGTTGCAGGTACACAGCTGAAATTGAAAATCTGGAATCCTTGTGCAGAGACGAACAGATCCCCCTTCGTTTCGCGGATTTTTCAGAGGGCCGTGTGCACGCCGGGCGCCATCGTCCCGTCAACTTTCGCTCAAATTTGCAGGACAACGCCGTATCGACATTTTACTGCTAATTCCAGGTCCACAGCTTCATCCTATATCCCTATCTCTGTTTATAAGCGAATCTTTCTCACTTTCTATGCATTCCTAGCTTAATTCTTCTATCAACATTCTTTACAAAAGAGGGTAGCCTTGTTGTCTTAACCCTTGAAACTCATTTAGAATCCAATCTTGCATTGTGTGGGATTGGATCTTGTGGGTTTCAACCCCTCTTTTGAATGTAAAGTCTCTCCTAAGTGAAAACCGTCAACCCTAGTCACCTCCCTTCTCTCTCCTTGGAGTTGGAAGAGGGGAGAGCAACTAGGGTTCGATTTTTCCACTTTACAAAACTTAAATGTCTGAGATCAGATAAAGGAGGTGACTTTACCTCACTAGTGTTCATTGATTATTGTGAACAACTTTGTATCACAAGGAAGTATGCTTCTACTAGGACACCTAAACAAAATGGGGTTGTCAAAAGAAAAAGAAGAACTATGAAAGAAATGGCAAGAACAATGCTAGATGAAGTCAAATTGCCTGATAAATTCTAGAAAGAAACCATTCAGAAAATAATTTATATCTTAAAGAGAGTGCAAATAAGAGTGAAATTCAATTGCATTCAATATGAGCTATGGTATGGTCATTCAGCTACTACCAAATATTTTGAAATTTTTGGTTCTAGATATTTTATAAAAAACAATGATAAAAATATTGGCAGCTTTCAATCTAAATAAGATGGAGGTATCTTTTTAGGATAATCTACACATAGTAAAACATATAAATGTTTCAATATGAGGCTGAATAAGATTGTTGAACTTATATATGTCACATTTGATGAGAAGTTGCTTCTAGATGATATTCATGTGCATGATGTTGAGGAGGAACCTACATTAGGACTTGATAGGTCTCCTAAATATGCTGCAATAGACAACACTCAATAGGAGGATTCTTCAAGCTCTAGAATAGTAACACCTCTAAATACACCCTTCAGGATTGTTGCCAAGAGGCATCCTCAAAATATTATTATTCGGGATAGAGATGCAGGAATTTTAACCAGAAGAAAAGAAAAACTAGAGGAACAAGATCAAAATGCTGAACACTTGTCTGGTAACTAAATTTGAGCCTCAAACTATTAATGATGTCTTAAATGATGACTACTAGTTGAAAGCTATGCAGGAAGAAATCAGCCAGATTGAGAAGAATAAAACTTGGGAATTAGTCCCAAGACCTGATGGTAAAAATATCTTTGGTGGTAAATGGATCTTTAGAAACAAATTGGATGAATGTGGAAAGGTGGTTCTAAATAAAGCATAGTTTGTGCTCAAAGTGTATGCACAATAGGAAGGTATTGACTTTGGTGAAACTTATGCACCTCTTACTCGAATTGAACCTATTAGAATATTTTTAGCATACTCATGTTTCAATAATTTTAAAGTTTATCAAATGGATGTTAAAACAACATTTTTGAATGTCTATCTTGATGAGGAAGTGTATATGTAACAACCTGAAGGGTTTATTGTAAAAGACAAATATGATCATGTTTACAAGTTAAAAAAGGGTTTGTATTGTCTTCAACAAGCTCCTAGAGCTTGGTATTCAAGACTGGATTCACATTTGATAGCAAATGGTTTCGTTAGAGGTGGTGCGGATAGAAATCTCTATGCCAAAAGGGAAGGTAATGATATTCTGGTTGTAGAAGTATATGTTGATGATATTATCTTTGGATCCAATAATAATGATCTCTCTAAAATGTTTTCAAAGATTATGGAATCAGAATTTGAAATGTTAATGTTAGTTGAACTAACATTCCTTCTTGGCCTTAAAGTTTCTCAACATGACCATGGAATATTTTTGTCCCAAACAAAATATGGAAAAGAAATGTTAAAAATATTTTAGATGGTTGATTGTCGTGTAGTAAGCACTCCAATGGTAACTAGCTATAAAATTTCTAAAGTAGATGAATCTCTCGATGTTGATCAAACTGAATATAGGTCTATGATAGGAACTTTATTATACTTAACTACATCAAGACCTAATTTAATGCAGTTAGTTTATATGGTTTCTAGATTCCAATCTTCTCCTAAATAGTCCCATCTTACAATTGCTCAAAGAATATTTAAGTGTATTCAAGGTACTCTTGATTTTGGTCTTTGGTATCCTAGAAGTGACGATTTTACTTTAATGGATTTTATTGATGTTGATTGGGTTGGTTGTCTAGATGATAGAAAAGCACAAGTGGTGTTGCATTTTTCCTTGGTGATTTCCTTGTGGCATGGCAAAGAAAGAAACAAGATTCTATTTCTCTTTCTACAACATAACCAGAGTACATTGTTGCTACATCTTGTTGTACTCAGCTACTATGGATGGCTCAAACTCTCTCGGATATGGGTATTAACATTGAAAAACCTATTCCTATATTTTGTGATAATACTATTTCTATAAGTCTATCCAAAAATCTAGTCAAGCATTCTCGACTAAAGCACATTTCTATTAAATTTAACTTTCTTTGTGTAAAGGTGTTGGCTAATGAAGTTACTTTGCAATATGTTCCTACTCAAGCACAAGTGGTTGATATCTTTACTAAGCCTTTAGCTATAGAAACTTTTGAAAGGCTTCGTTTATGATTGGGAGTTATCTCTCAGTCTCAACTTTCTTAAATTTCCATCATTTATTCAAGGGGAGCTTCTACACTCTCTCAGTAGCTTATTCCTACTTCCTATGGTTCTTATTTGTTGCTTCATGTTATATCTACATCTGGTTCCATTCAATTTTCATGGCATTCCATAGTTTTCCCCTTGTTCTTATGACAAAACAAGGGGAGAATTATTATTTTGTATACTTTGTTTCAAATGGCTCAATTTTTTTTGCCATCAAGGACAAAGGATGAGTTTCTTTACTTCTCTTTTTTTATTTGTCCTTAATGTCAAAATTGTTGGCTTGGTTTGGCACCTCGGTAATTCATATTGACATATGAAATTGGCACTCTTGTTCATATTGAGATGGTTTATACTTATTTTTTATGGTATTGATCTTTTGGCTCCATGTGCAGATTAAAAGACATCTTGATTATAGGGTTATGGTTCACTATTCAAGTGATTGTTTTCAGATTGAAGGTAATATACATTTGATTTCACTATATTTTATGATATAATTTGTATTGGCTCACACTCAGCTTTGCACTCATGAGTTGGCCATTGCATAGATTCATACAGACTGCACTTCATATTCAACTAAGTGTCCTTGGTGCAAGTTGTTTATCCATGTACATATTGCTCACATGTTTTTGGTGGTTGTCAAAATGGTAATCATGGTTCATCTAGCTCTTGGGTTATATTTATTTTATTAGCATGAAATAATTCTTAGTATTAAGCATTAATGGATTTCATTCTTACTCTTTGGTATCAGGCTTACATAACAAATAACACTTTATACACTTTTCATAAGTGTCAGGTCCATTTATGTTATATATCTTATTGAGATTAAAGTGCATTTAAGTTGGCACTTAAACCTACTTTGGTGTATGATATCAGGCTCATTAAGTGAATTAAATATTAACCTATTCATTTTGATCAGTGTATTATCACTTATTATCGATCTCATTTGATTGATAGGCATTGTGACACTACCGGCACATGGATAGATATGTAGTATGACATGGCATTTGAAGATATTTGGTTATTGATATGAGAAGTCAAATGGATATTCTAATAGCTCATGGGTTTTGAGTTGGACAACATTATTTGGCATTTGATTTAGCACATAATTATGTTGGTCATACACATGTTTTGGTTTCGTAATTATGTTTTTACTGGACTTGAAGTGATCATTAAATTTTGCAAAGTATTTTCAAACTATGTGAGAAAAAAAAAGGGGCTATGGAAGGATGTTTGTGAAACTAATCAAATGCAAGAAAATAAGAATAGCAGTTGACTTGTTAAAGCCAAAAATTAAGGTTTAGACAATTTCTATGTTCTTTCTCTTTGACATTTGGCCGATTTAAAACAAGGTAACATATTTACAAGCTCTTTGGTCATTTCACAATGAAAAATCAAAACAATGGTTCTTACTTTTGTTCGTTTAGTTGAAAGTAATAGTTTGAAGTTAAATCATTTCAAAGTGAAATGGAAAAATAGTTTTTCATTTTTTAAGGTAGTTCAGAGCTGTGATTCATTTATAATGAAAAAAGTTGAAATCAGTTAAGAGTTTGATAAGAAATGAAAAATGAAAGATTTTTTACTTTCATACTTTTGTGATTTCTTTTTCAAAAAAATAAATAATGTTGTTTCTTGGAAAGGAAGTTATAGTTCATTGTTTCAAAGGGGAAAATGAAATTTTGTTTCAACTATTTTTTGAGAGTTTCATTTATGTTAAACCCTACCTTGAGGGTTTGATTCTTGACTCAAGTATATACACTCTTTGACAAGGTTTTTATTGATGGCTTGGTATAAATTCATTTATTCAAGACATTGTTTAGTTCAATGATTGAAAAGAGGAAACACAACATTATTCAAGGTTTCACTTAGTTACATTTGAAATTTTGAAAAGATTGAAAGAGGGTTTTGTTGTCTCTAGTTTTCACAATAGAGAAGTTTAGTCAACTTGAGAGAAATTTTGTGGTACTATATATACAGTACATATTGTAATTGGCAACATTGAAAATCATACATTTTATTGTATTCACTGATGGTGTTAGGACTGCAAATTTGGTGCAGTTATAGGATCATTATTGAGTACAACCATAAATAGTGACTTTGAAATTTGAGTAGTTAGTGCTCCCATGAAGTTGGCATTTGAGAAAAGGTTTTCAATTTATACTCCACCATTGTAAAGATTTGGTGTTTTGGATTGAATAAGGTGATAGGTTTCGACTGGTTTTTATACCCCATGAGGGTTTTTCCACTTAGGAAAAATTTTGTGTTATGTGGTCTCTCATGGGAATATTTGTTATTATTTGTGTGATTTGGGTTCACGATTTCATACTACTTAAGTGTCATGCTCTAATACATTCATTGGTCATAATCATTTTGTTAATATGTTGTTATATTATGTTTGAACAGTTGCATGAGTCTTGAAATTATGTTAAATATAAAGAAGTAAAAGTATTATTCAATTATTTTCTTACTAACAATAAAAAAACATGCTTTAAAAGGTTGATGCTTGTCAATTTGTCTGGTTGGTGTAAAAATGATGCATTGTCAAAAGATCACTATGAAAGAATTTATGTAAGTTAGTCTTATTATTGCATCTTGATAAAAAAATTCATTACTCTGATTCAACCCCCTCTTAGAGTAAATCCACTTCCAACAGGGTATAGGTGATTTTATTGTCCACACCTCTAGATTTTGTTTATAATTTTTTATATAATATTATTATTTATTCAATAACTAATATATTTTAATAATGCAAGATATTTTAAGCTATCTTAATCAACCATGTCCACAAAATGCATTCAATAATTATCCATTTGTGTGCTTAGGTGTGATTATAATAATCATGTTCCATGAGATAATCTTGCTCACCAAGATTCAAAATATACCCCTTTCTCTCTTTGTCGATCTCCCTCTCCCTCTCGTCGTTCCTCTCTATCTCCATCTCTATATTCCTATCTCATTATATATCTCCCTTCTTCATATTATTATCTCTCACTACATCTCCCTCTCCCCCCTTTCTATTTCCCGTTATATCTATGTCTTTATCTCTTCCTCTTTTTATCCCTATTTGTCCCCCCTCTCTCAATATGTTTCCCTCCTTCTATATCACTCTACTTCTCATATATCCTCTTCATATTTATTAATCCTTCTCAATATATTTATATGTCACTCTCCCTCTCTATTTTTATCTCCATTTCTCTAACTTAGAGATTGTGGTGGTGGGAAAGCGAGATCAGGTGACTAGGACCTAATCCCACTTTTGCCAACACATTGAAAATATGAAAGAGCCTAGGAAGATAGATCACTTAGGCTACTTCTTGTGAGAAAGAGAGAGCCAAGGATCACCTCTTAGTGTTTCTATTCCTCTTGTTGTAAATGATGAGAAAAACCTGGGTTTGAATGATCAACTAGATTAGGAGATAAAGAATGAAGCAGAAATGAACTTGAATTTGATCAAACTTGCAGATCTAAAATTGAGATTCTGAAAGAATGAAAGGGGGAGGATTCTAGATGTGTACCTAATGCTACAAATTGAACAAAACTGACCTTGAGGAGGGTGCCACGCCACTGTCTTATTTCTGTAGATAGGAGGTTGTAACTGAGACACTACAAATATGAGATCCTGAAGCTGGAACCTACTAAAAATCACTAAAAAGAAGATAGACCATGGTGCCACACCATTGTCTTGGGTACGACTAGGGTAACATGCCCCTGTCCTAGGAAGATTAGGGAAGATCTGATGATTTTGAGTGGTTCTTGTGCCTTTTACTGAGCTAAAAGGGCCTCTAGATACCTGCTTCTGTACTTGCAACAATCCCCAAGGGAGAGATATTGCCACAAGATCTCGTATTATTCTTCAATGCCTTCAAGGATCCTAATTGGTGAAGAATGCTTGACAAATGCTTAATGAATGTTGTTGAATGTTGTTGAAGACTCCATATAGGCTTCTCTTTCACTAAATAGAAGGCTCCTTGTGCTCCAAAAACCTGCTCTTAGATTCTTAGAAAGATCCCTCCATCCCTTCAAATGAAGGAATAGAGATATTATGTATGAAACCCTACATCTTAATTTTGACTTAATTCCACCTTTAGGCCGACCTAAGAAGTGAATTTCTCGCCAATCTTTTGTCGTTAAGCATTATAATATCATAGAATTATGCTCCCGAAATTTTGGGAAAAAAGTCAAGGACCGTGGCGGCAATGCACATGGTCCAACCAACTTTTCACTAAATTTTTAGGGCCATTAGATATGCTGATATTAGAGCAAATCCCAAAGTTACAACTAGTTTCAAGGTGTTTTGATATTCACACAATCTCCCTCTATTTGATGAAGCATTTACTTCTAAACACTTTGAAGTATTTGACTTATGGCTTCCGATCATACCACAATTCATAAGTTGTCATTCTGCTACTTCCTCTCAGCTAAACTTGGTTCAATGTATATATAATAGTTTTTACTACTTCTTTCCAGTACATATCTGGTATGTTTGCTTCATTCAACATAGTTCTCTCCATCTCCTTGATAGTTCAGGTTTTCCTTTCTACAACACAATTTTCTTGTGTTGTCCTTGGAGCTGAATATTGTTTTCTGATTCCATGTCTCTCATAGTAGTCTTAAAAATCATATGATGTGAAGTCACCACCCCGGTCAGATCTCAAACACTTCATCTTACATCCACTTTCCTTCTCAACCATCTTCTGAAAGATTTCAAACCACTCATATGCTTGTGATTTGTCACATAGAAAGGTAACCCATGTCATTCTTGAAAAATCATCAATGAACAACATAAAGTATCTTTCATTGGCTAAAGCTCTTATTCTGGTTGGTCCACATAGATCAGTATGGACAAGTTCTAAGGGCCTTGAGGTGTTATGTTCTTTGGTCTCGAAGGTCACCTTAGTCTACTTACCTCTTAGACATTCATCAAAAAAGGTTCTTGTCGGTTTGGTGATCTGTGGTATATCCGTTACATAGCCTTTCTTTCTCACCTTAGCCAGATTATAAAAGGTTATATGGCCTATTATTTTGTACCACATCCATCTCTCATCTACTTGTCACATCAAGATTCGGGATTGGAAGCATTCTTTGATGTTGCATACATTTCCATTTGTGATTTTTCCTTCTGCAACAATTTGTCTAGTACTCTCCTTTCTTATCTAACAATTGGTAGAGTCAAAAGTGAACTTGTATCCTTTTTCACACATTTGACTCACACTCAACAAATTAATTTTTAGGCCTTCCATATAGTATACACCACGAGCCTTCAAATTCCCATCTATGTTCAGATTACGTTTGCCTTTTATCTTGATGGAAGAGTTATCTTTGAACCTTACTGAACCTCCATTCAAATCTTCAAACTTAATGAACTTCTTTTCATCTCCATTCATGTGATTAGAATAGCCACTATCAGCTACCCATAAATTTCTTCTTCCTACATGTAGGACAGTTTGGACAATTAGACTTGACTTAGCCTTATTCTTATCCTTTTCTACCCAAAACCATTTGGCTTCCTTCTCCTTTCCTGCAACACCTTTCTCCTCTGGTTTTGCTTCTAGTTTCTGATCCAATACTGACCTCTTTTTCTTAGTTATTATGAGTTTGCAATGCTTTGCAATGTGGCCAACATTTTGACAATGATAGCATTTCACATTGACATTGAAAGATGAAGTTGAAAAACTATTGTAGGATACCGACTGACCTCTCCTACATTCATAACTCCTATGACAAAACCCATTACACTAATAACAAATAACATTCATTTCCTGGAGTGTAGAAAATAGATTTCTACTTTCAAAACTATGATGGGGTTTATGCATTAAACTACAATTAGAAATTCTATATCCAAACTTAGTACATAGGTGACAGTAACCATGGAATTTGGGTACATACCAATCTTGTCTCTTTGGACTTGCAAATATTTGTCTCACCACATGTCTTCTTCTCATGTTATTGACTCTAGTGAACCCTTCATTATCAGCCTTGGACTTGCCTTTAGGATTTGAATTTCGGTACAATGAGTGAGGCTTCAAGTTCAAGGTTTGAGCATTTATCTTCACATGCTAATCTCTTGTAGCTTCAGCATAGGTCTTCTTCTCAGTAGCTTTGCTAACTGTAAAGGTTTGTTTTTATTTACATTCACTTGAAGAAGTAAATTGTATCTCCTTGCCAGGTGTGTCTTTGTTGTTGGAACTTTGTCCCTCTTCAAATCCTATATCTTTGGTATCTTTTGAGGTCTTCTGATTACTCAACATCTTGTCCAAGGCTTCAATATTTCTTTCATATTTTCTCCTCATCTTTACTTCATTCTTTCTCTATTCAAGCTCCCTTCTGAGCCTTACAATTTCTTCTTCCAGATTCTGATGCTCATTCCCCTTCTTTATCAAATAAGAGGATGTAACTTCACACATCCTTTTACGTTCTTCTAACTGGAGTTTTAGATCAGAAATTATTTTCTTGGACTCCTCCACAACTTTATCTAAATGATCTTGTTCTTCTATAGTAGCATAGTTACACTTCTTGAGTTCCCTTCTTGTTTCTCTCAACTCCCCAACAACCCCTATGAGCTCACCTTCCAATTCCACTTGAGCTTCAATTTCATCTTCATTAGCTCCATCAATTGGCTCATCTTGTTGCATGAAGAGATTAATTTCTCTTTTATCCTTACAATAGTCATCTTCTGAGGCACTTTTTTCATCTATAGCATCTTCTTCAAAAGTATACAGGTTGTTCTACTTCCAGTAGCTTCTTTTTTCTTGTCGGTAGGCTTTCTTCTTTTTATACTTACCTGAAGCTCTCTTCTTGCTTTGTTGCTCCTCTCCAGCATTCTCGTCATAGCGAAATTTTGAAGCAAAGTGTCCTTATTTTCCATAACTAAAACATTTGAAAGGAAATTTTCCTTTGTACTTACCGAACCCTCTTTTAAGCTTCCTTATGAAGTTTTCTTCCACTGTATCTAAGTCTTCACTAATTTATTCAAGAGAAATTTCTTCCTTACCCTTTTGATGGAGTTGAAAGGATCCTCTTTCCTTGAAGTTTCTTCATCGGTTGTTCTTATATCAAAAGCAGGTAGGGACCCAAATAACTCATCCATTGAAAAGGTTTTTAGATCCTTGGATTCTTCTATTGCAGAGACCTTTGTATCATACTTAGATGTGAGTGATCCAAGTACCTTTTTGATAATAACTTCATTAGATATATCCTCTCCAAAGTCTTCTAATAGTATTTACCATTTCATAAATTGTTTGAAGATAATAGACAATCTTTTCTTCATTTCCTTTTGAAGCCTTCAAGTTCAGCTCTTAGTGTTTGTGATTTAGCCTCCTTGAACTTGACATCTACTTCAAATAATCTCTTCAACTTATCCTAAGTTTCCTCGACAGAAGAGAAGTGTATAACCTTAACAAACTCATTATCAGACAATACACTAAGAATATCATGCTTGGCCTTGGCATTGTTTTCATACTCCTTAGCATCTGGATCTATATGGGAGCATAGGGATAATATACCCATTCTTCATAGATATCCAAACATTAAAACCTTGGGAAGATAGATAAGTTTCCATTCTTCTTCTCTAGAAGGCATAGTTGGCACCATCAAACATGGGAGCTTTGGAGGAGGAGGATTCATTCCTTGCCATTGTGTTCTTAAACTAGAATCTACCCAAGCTAGAGAAAGCTTTGACAAATAGAGAACCTAAGGCTCTCATACCAATTGTAGAATACAATCAATATAATGAAAAGAACCTTGTTATAAATGAGTTTTGTAACCTTTTCAACCTATTCACTCTTTCGGTTGAAGTATTTTCTGTTGCACTGCTTCTTTGGTACCGGATCTTAGTTCTCTTTGTTTGAATCCTCTTCAACTCAGCTTCTGCCTAGCCGGATCTCCTCCCACACTCTCTCTTCTCTCCTTCACTCTCTGCGCTATGTTACCGATTCAATATTTGTTAGTTTCATGGACACTTATGCTCTGTAATAGTTTATCGGTTACCGTAAACCTTTCCAATTAAACCCTTCTTGTTGGTTATTCTTCTATCACTCAGTCACTTCAATATTTTACTATCAACACTCAAATTGATCAACTCTTTTTTATCATGATCACTCTTTCTCATCACACATCCTCATCTCTTAAGTCTTTGATGTGCACATTTATACACATGCTTTCCCACCAAAGTAAAAACTCAAACTTTATGTGCTTAGGGTTTTCTCCACCGACCATGATCCATATCAAATAAGATCTCATCTTCTTGAATCGACAACCTGCAATAGTTAAAAAAAAGATTTGTTCTTATTTATTCTTCCAATGAACGTTTACTATATTTAGAATATAGGACCCTATTCATCAGTCTTGATTTTGTTGATCACAATAAATGATCTCGTTGTTTCCTTCTCCAGATCAACAAGTCAATCAGATGTCCTGCGTCGATCATAATATAAAAAAATAAAATCTCTGCCTTTTGATTTTCTTTAAACTTCAATCCTCTATAATTGATCCGTGATTTTTGTAGTCTTCATTTAATACTGACCTAGTCGGCAACTACCTCGATGATGTACCAATCACTTACCATTGCATGTTTGCCACCTAGAGTCCACATGACATCTCTATGAGCATCCAACTCACTTGACTGTGTTGGTTCAAACTTGGTCACTGACCAAACACACTACCAGTATACACTAACTCGTTAACCTTTATATCATTTACTACTCAATTCTGTTAGTTAGAACATGTTATCATTTATCCATGATAGTCCTCAACCATTTTATCAGAGTGGAAAACACTTCACATCCTTTCATCTTCTTATCCAGGTCCTTCAATTTGTCGCTTTACTTGCTTATTGGTTGACATACTTATTGGTGGACATAAACATGCCAACAATCTGCAATACTCCTACTTGCATACCGAAAACATCACCTTGTCAATTGACATCAATGACACACAATGCCAATAAGTTGGTTGTTGTTATTTGTAATAGTAAAGTTTCTTGTTAGAATAGGTCCAAAGAGAACTTGGTGGCTTTTAGATATGTAGATTTAAGTGTTACAATTTGAAAAACATGTTCATATGGCTTGTGTAATGTTTTAGTCCATTTTTTAGGTGATGATTTCATTGGCAAGTGGACTTATGATGTTTTGAGTTTTGTGTATTTTTTTTTGTAACTCAGGGTATCTGCACATCCCATCCCAATACCCAAACTTAATAAACCTTACCTTGTCTATTAACAAACACATTGGGCTTGGGAGAGGGGCAAGCTAGGGCAAGAGTAGTCCCTAGGGATGGACCAAGAAGCCTTCTATACAAACCCATCAAGTGAGTAAAAGGCCTCGGAGTCAAACACAAAACCAATGAGGAGAAAACCCATGACCCAATCCAACTACACTACCTCGCCATGCTTGAGTTTTGTGTTTTTATCTAGTTTGTTTTCTAGGTAATTATGGTGTTATATCCTACTTGGGTCATATTATTTTGGTTTTGGTTTTCTTTGGAGGACTATTCTAGTTTGTGTTTTGGGTCTTACCATCTTATGTGTAGGTCCACATTGTATAATTTACATTTAAATTTTATATTTTGGCCAAGTAGTTAACACAGTTCAATGTTTATCTACATGTTTCATTTGATGCCAATATTGGAAGATGTGTTAGCATGTGAAGCTCATTCAAATCATTCGGAAATAATATGTCATGATTTTTTTGGGTCCTCTCTATCTGTTATGGTGAATCAAAATGAATATTTTAGGTTTGGATGGCCAAATTCATGTAACATTGATTATCTTATTTGTGGTCGACCTAGTTAAGGGCTTAAATGATTTATCTTGTATATAAAAGGAGTGCAGATCTATATGAGTGAAGGTATGTAAGGAGTGTGAATTGGAAAACAATAAAGTTTTATGGGTTGCAAGGATATGTGATGTTGAGGATGTGCAAAAGTCAATTTTGAAAAGCTTTGCTGATAATATCTTCTATTTTGAGATATAGTTTGAATTTATATGTATTTTTTATGATCTTGGTTGCTTGACATAGTGGTTCAAGGACAATTTCATGATCACAAGATTCTATTTCTTTCAATTGATTTATTCCTTTGTCTGTCGAAATAGAATGAGTCTCTTGGCAACCTTCTATATCTTACCTTGAGATAACATGTTTTAGCTTTGTAAGTCATTTGTATCTTTCCCTAAGGTTGTGGACCCTAGTTTTTCAAGTCCTCTAAGGGGCATTGAGTTCCAAAGGCAACATTGTAATAAATTGTATTCATAATATTGTTAGTTTTATTCTTGGTGTGGTTTTTTCCTACTTGGGTTTTCCATGTAATTAGTGTTCATATGTTTGATGTGCATGGTACTTTCTTGATTTAATAATGTTGTGATTATATGGTTAATGTTTAAAGTTTAAATATTTGATACTAATTTGATTGGACTGATTCACCCCCCTATTCATGCTTTGGTGTCTTCAACAATCATAGCTTCATGATTGGCATTCATGTTAAAGAGTACCATATTGATCCACTTGTAAGTAACAAGATTCAACCCCAATCTTATTATTATATTGGTTCGTAAAAGAAATAGTAGGGGCTTAAATTTTTGAATTGGGAAGATCAATTCAATTATCATTTCTAGGCCCTTTTGAATAATTTGGCAATGTTTTTAGGGTCATAACGTGTGTTGTTTTGTGATACCACAAGAGAAATATCATATAGACAAATAGAAAGTTCAACTTAAGGAGAGTTGTATAAATAGGGATGATAAGAATCATTTAGAGATTATTGACGATAAAAGACCATATTATAAAGACACATAGTAGACTATAAATTCATTACATAGTCCTTACAATTCACCATATTATATATTTATTTTTACGACATTATATTTCCATTTCCCTAATTAAAATGTGTGTGTGTGAAAGTCTATAGAGGATTGATAATGCATATTAATGGATAATTTGGTGAAATTAAAAAGGTATTGGGGCTCCTAGAAGTTATTATGGTGGGGAAAGTCTAGAAGAAAATTTTGACAATGGAAATATGAAAAACGAAGGAATTACTCCAAATAATGTGGTTAGATTTATTCTAGAAGGTTCAGGAAGAAATAAGAAATATGAGATGAGATAAATATAGATGACAAAAATGGTATAAGGAGTGGTGCATCTGTATAGGGGGATCTATTTGATTTTGTTTTTTCTTTCTAGATTGACGTTGTTCTTGCCCTCATGAGAATAGATATGGTTGAGCCTTTCAAACAATACATATAGAAGAAATATATCCTTGTTAGATGAAGTATTGTATACATTTGAGATATTTCTAGGAGGGTGAGAGATAATTTGAGTAAGGCTATAATATGTTGTGATGTATTTAATGGGAAAAAGAATTTCAAAAGGAAAAAAGGGCGATTCAAATCTACACTTGTTGACTTTGATGTAAAAGGGGGAGAGAATTCAATATAATTCCCTTTTTTTTTTTATGTCAATGGGAGAGAGGTATACAAGTTTATTTTAGTTATCTTTACCATTGGTGGTAGACAAGTGTTGCCATCAATAACAAAGGGCAAGAATGTTGGTAACTTGACTTATTATGTTGTGTTTCATTGATCTCAACATGCCTTGTTTAGTCATTGATGTCAACCTATCTTGTGTTGTCATTAATGTAAATTAAGGATGATGTCATAGAAGTTTCAATACACAGGAAAGAGTATTTATCTATTTTGGTTTTGTTGAAGTATTTTTAAAAGGAGGGTATAATAGAACTTTCAATATATAGAAAACAATATTTAATTAGGAAAAATATTTAATGTGATAGTGGAAGAATGTCTTGTATTAATTTGGTAGGTAAAGATTATGTGTTATGAATCTTAATATAATCTCTATGTTCTTTGTATATTACACTACCAGATTTGCAGGTCCCTTGTTGTTTAGATGGAAGAGTTGTGTAGAACATAAGATATCACTAAGATGGGTGGAGTGGGGGGGGGTGTGAATAAGTGATTTTAAATAATTTCAAACAATGTGTGTAACCCATAGGATAATGAAAACACTAACAAGGAACTACACACAAGAGCACATCACATAACACTAGATATACGAGGAAAATCCAATGTGGGAAAACCTTGGTGAGATGTTGTTGGAGATCTACTGCTCCAATCCAACCTCACAATTAAATAATAGTTTGATAATTTTTTAGGGAACCAACCCAAGGAGCACCAACCCCTAACAATGTATGGGCACCTACCCAAAAAAGCACCAAACGCTAGTCTATTATGAGTACCAAATCAAGGAGCACCAACCCCTACACTAAGCACCCACTCAATGAAAGACAATGACATATAAAATAAATACAATGAAAAACACCTTGTTACAAATGAGTTTCTTAGAAGCTAGATCTCCTCTCACACTCTCTCTTCTCTCCTTCACTCTTCGCAGCTACCTTACCGGTTTAATATATGTCGGTTTGATGGACTGTTATGCTGTGTAATAGTTTATCGGTTACCTTAATCCTTGCTAGTTAAACCCTTCTTACTAGTTCTTCTTCTATTGTTGAGTCACTTCAATATTTTTCTATTTAAGCTCAGACTAATCAAATCTCCACTTGCATGATCACGCTTTCTCATCACACATCCTCATCTGCTTAAGTATTTAATCTGCACATTTATACACATGCTTTCCCGCCAAAACAAAAAGTCAAACTTTATGTGCCTAGGGTTTTCTTCACCAACCATGATCCATATGAAATAAAATCTCATCTTCTTGGATTCACAACCTATAACAATTCAACAAAATGCTTTGTCCTTATTTATTCTTCCAAGGAACGTTTACTATATTTTGCAAAATGGACCCTATTCATCAGTCTTGATTTTGTCGATCACAATATATGATCTAGTTGTTTCCTTCTCCAAATAAACAAGACGATCAGATGTCATGCATCGATCATAATATCAAAAAATAAAATCTCTGCCTTTCGAGCTTCTTTGAGCCACAATCCTCTGCAATCAATTCGTGATTTTCGTAGTCTTGATTTAATACTGACCTAGTCAATAACTACCTCGACGATTCACCATTCACCTACCACTGCATGTTTGCCACCTGGAGTCCACGTGACATCTCTATCAGCATACAACTCACTTGACTAAGCTGGTTCAAACTCGATCACCGACCAAACATACTACCAATATACACTAACTAGTTAACCTTCATATCGTGCACTTCTATGTTTTGCTAGTTAGAACATGTTATCATTTACTGGTGATAGTCCTCAACCATTTTTCCAAAGTGGAAAATGCTTCACATCATTTCATCTTCTTATCCACATCCTTCAATTTATCGCTTTACTTTCTTACCGGTTGACATACTTACCGGTTGACATCAATATGCCAACAATCTATAATACTCCAACTTGCATATCGATAACATCAACTTCTAGGTTGACATCAATGACAATACAATGCCAACAATCTCCCCCTTTGGCATTGATGTCAACACATAATGTCAACTCACATACACAACTGTACTCTTTCTCGCCCTTTGATAATAATGACAAAGGGCTCAAACATTAACTTAACTCCAGTTCACTATCCCCATCAAGCTAATTGCAATTTTTGTAGATAGACAAATTGAACAGACAACTCCCAAAATCTCAAACCTGTTGGTGGTGCATAATCTTCTTGTGAGTGTGATAATGACCTCACATATTAGAACTTCTAGAATTAACAATAGTCTTTACATCCAATCCCATAGTTTCTTGTACTACAACGCACACATCTGATCTCCTCCTGTGTACAACATATGGTCCAAGAGTCAAAAGATCTATAGCTGTAAACACCCCTTGAACCATAGATCTCCATATACATTTAAGTGCAGAAAGATGGTGGGACTACTCCTAACTTGTGTCATAGATACTCAAATGTGTTTTCCAGTAGAGGTTTTGTGAAGATATCAACAATTTGTTCATTTTTAGGGATATATTCTATATTTACCTCTTTCTCTACAACCTTCTCTCTAAAAAAATGGTATTTGATGGCAATGTGCTTTATCCTTGAGTGCATAACCAGATTTATTGAAATATTGATTGTGCTTGAGTTATCACACCATATAGGAATAGGGTCAGATATTTCTACCTGAATGACCTTGAGGGTCTACTTCATTCATAACACCCAAGAACAACATATAGCAGTAGCAATATATTATGCCTCAGTAGTAGGTAAGAAGATTGAATCCTACTTCTTGTTGTGCCATGAAACCAACAGGCTACCCAGGAAGAATGTTCCACCACTTGTTCTCTTCCAATCATCAATGCAACCTACCCAATTAGCATCAGTGTAGGCCTGCAAAGTGAAATCTCCTTGCTTTGGATACCATAAGCCATAATTAAGTGGACCTTGTAGGTACTTGAAGATCCTTCTGACTGCATTCACATGTGATTGTTTAGGTGTAGCTTGAAATCTTGCCACGATACATACTTCCTGCACTATATCTAGTCTTGAGGCAGTAAGATATAACAAACTACCAATCATGGATCTATATAGGGTTTGATCCACTTCCGCTGACTCATCAACCTTGCTCAACTTGCATCTGGTCACCATGGGGGTACTAACCGGTTTGTTGTCCTCCATTTGAAACTTCTTCAACATATCTCTAGCATACTTGATTTGAGAGATAAATATTCCTTTATCTTGTTGTGAAATCTACAAACCAAGAATATATGACAACTCTCCAAGTATTGACATCTCAAACTCTGATTGCATCTAATCAACAAACTCTTTACACAAGGTATCCTTGTTGCCTCCAAATATTATATAATCCACATACAAAATAACAATAATCATGTCATGTCCATCTTCTTTGATGTACAGATTACTATCTGCATTTCCCTTTCTGAAACCTTGCTCCCAAAGATACTTATCCAACTTTGAATACCATGCTCTTGGAGCCTACTTCAAACCATACAATGCCTTTTTCAATCAGTGCACAAAAGTTTCATCATCATGAAGTAGAAAACCTTCTGGTTGTTCTATGTATACTTCTTCTTCCAAATTACCATTAAGGAAGATAGATTTAACGTCCATTTGGTTTTTTTTCCTACTTTCTAAATTGAAATACAATTTGTAGATGTGAAATTAGGGAAAAACAATGAATAATTAAAGTATGCTATCAAAACAGATTGATACAAATGTCTCACAGAGCCACCAACTAAGATTTGGAAAAAAGAATATGTTTAGAACATGTTCTGAGAAGTTCAGCCTGATTTTTCAAGGCCTAGTAGCACACTTTCGCATTTGTCCTCCAAATTTTCCTCCATCAAAAGTTTAACCTGTTCATTACTATCAAATCTACCAAAATTCCTGAGTATAGCTCTGTTGTGATGTAATCATACATTACCCCATTAAAAATGGGGACCCCTCTTTTTCTTATCATTGTCGTAGAATAGGGTGTCTTAATTTAGTGTAAAGTTAGAGTATAAAATTAAAAACTTAAAAAATTGAAATAAAAAAATTAAAATTTCAAAAATATGAAAAAAAAATAAATTAAAAAATGTAAAATCAATAATAAATTAAAAAAATGAAAATTTTGACTCGTACAAAAAATACGTCGTGCATGGCCTTTGCACTTGTCAAGCTTTACTTTCACACACGTTGTGCATTGTTGTCACACACCTCCTTCGCATGTCGCATTTGCACCTTACTTTCAAATACACCGCGTTTTATTGTCACGTGCTACCTTCATGATCGTCGCGTGTTGCTTTTGCACATGTCGCGCTTTGCTTTCGCATGCATCACTTTCGTGCTTAATCATCACACATTGCCTTTGCGCTTTGCTTTCGCGCGTCACCTTTATATATTGCTTTCACGAAGCCTTTACACTTATGGATTTTTACATACGTCGCATGAAGCCTTTACACTTATGTGATAACATTGCGCTCTTCATACCTCGCGTGCATCACGCATTGAAGACTTAATCAATCAACGAAGAATAGATCTCGAGACGAATGAAGAATGAAGGAAATGATAATGCCTTGCAAACGCTTTACGAGCACTACCTCCACACTCACATTACGTGACATATTCTTCGCATTGCATTCAGCATGACAACTCAAGAAGTCAATGAAAGCACTTTCAATGAAACACATTCCGTATTCAAGTTCAATGAAGCTCACAAAATGAGGTTTGATGCATCTCAAATGTGAACAATTGTAAGACCTTTCGTACGTCAACAAACATGGACAATTAAGAGACATTTAACAAAAATGATGAACTATATTGCATTTGGTAATTCAAAGACATTTAATCTTCAGGTGATGACATTATATTTCCATTTTCCTAATTAACATATTCATGATGCAAAGGTACAATTTACAAATTAACATATTCTTGATGCAAAGTTACAATTTACAAATGTATAGTTTGTTCACTTCACATTTTCATATATTTTATATCAAGTTATTGAAGATGTAAGTAAGGACACTTATAAAAATAAATATAACTTAATTTTTTTTTTCAATAAATATTCTTTCTTAATGCGTATCCTTTATTTATATATTTATATATTTCTTTTCTTAATTGATACGTCCCATATAGCATTATTTACAAGAAAAACTTTAACGACTTAACTCATTTATTCATCTTCTAGTCATCATATTATTTGTTTACATTTATTAACGTGAACTCTTTTATAGTCATTTTATGTCCATCATGTTTTCATTGGTCCTTTACTATTTCACCTCACACGATGTTTAAGAATATCAATCAGTCTAACTCAACTCTTCTCACAATTGTAAATAAATATTATTTAAACAATGGACAAGAAATGAGGAGAGGAAGGAATTACAGAAAATAACAGGTTTTATTTGTCTAGTGATTTCAGTGGTTGTCCTTACGAGAGAGCAGCACATGTGCCCAGTTCTGTTCTTTGGCTGCTGTTTTTGGATCTGAATTTTTTCCAGAGACATTGATAATAAATATAAGGGAAAGCACAGCAAGCACCGTATTTATCTTCCCATGTTTAGGATTGAGAAAAATCTTAATGATCAATTTGTAGATGAATATGTTAATTAGACGAAGCAATTTACTCAGTTACCGTCCATTCTCGTATACCGCTTGCCATTGAAATTACAAGCTTCGACTGAGCAATTCTTCGATTTAATTAAAGAAATGCTGAAATAAACATGTCGAATTAAATTTTATTATCGATGTTGCCGTTGAAATGGTTTTTTTTGTCAAACTGGGTGACATGTTCCACACAAATAGATTATTTCATGGATCTTCTCTATGTGCAAGTGAAGGTGAGTATAAGAGAGTATTTTAAACAAGTTAAATTATTCAATCAGAATAAAATCAAACAAATAAGATAATGTCTAAAAGATATTCACAAAAGCATAAGAATGCAATGATATTTATATTGTAACTTATTGTTATACTAGTTGGAGTGGATATTTCTACATTAACACTTTTGATTAATGACATTTTTAATATATGATTATATGTAAGTAAAGAGGGGACAAATCTATATGTGCCAAATTTAACTTCAAATTCTACTACATTGTGAGAATTATTACCATGTCATATTATAATCAAATTGATTATGAAACTAGAAATTAAGTCGAAATTAAGTCGAAATTAAGATCTAGGGTTTCATACATAAGAGTTCTCTTTCTTCATTTGAAGGAATGGGATTGAATATAGAAAAAATCTATTGGAGCAAGCATTACGAGCATTCTATGTAGTGAAAGAGAAGCCTATGTGGAGTCTTCAACAAAATTCAACATCATTTCATCAAGCATTCATCATCAATTAGGAGCTTTGAAGACATTGAAGAGTAATAGGAGATCTTGTGGCAATATCTCTCCCTTGGGGATTGCTATTATTTCATGTTATTTTCATGTCTTCATATGAACCTCTTTAAATCAACTTGCATATTTACATTCATTCTTTGCATCACTTTGCATCATTGATTTAGAGCATTTACTTTGTCAATTACGAGCATTTAGGGTTTACTCTTTAGGGTTGCTCTAGATTGTTTGATTTCAATTTAGGTTCTTGCACACACAAGGTTCTAGCACACACATTTTCAGTACACTATCGGCTATTTGTGGAGGTGGAAATCACTAACACAGGGGTTTGACTGAGGCAAAACCTTATATAGCCACCTAAAACCCTATTTTTAGTTGCAGGTACGAGTATAGGATCCGATCCTCGCTACAATTTTTAGGTTTGACAAAGCACACAAACATAGTGCCGAAGATCAAATTTTAGCAGAAATCACTGGGATAGGGGCGTGGCACCCTAGTCCTTTCTAGCAAAGGGGTGTGGAATCCTTGTCCTCTTTGGGCACCCTAGTCCTACACCCTGGTCCTCTCTAGGCACCCTAGTCCCACACCTTGGTCCTTTATGGGTGCCCTGGTCCTCTTTGGGCATAGTGGTCCTTTCTAGGTTCCCTTGTCCTACACCCTAGTCCATCCAGTTTCAGGTAAAATTTGGCAAGGTGGAAGCTCGGAACATCATAATTGCATCCTCCCAGTTGCAGCTTTCTGTCAGATCATTAGGGACAATGGCGTGGCACCCTGGTCCCGGTCAATTTGTCTTAGTTTGTAGCATTAGATACACATAAAAAATCCTCCCCCTTTCATGCTTTCAGTATCTTAGTTTCAAATCTGGAAGTTTGTGCAATTCTGAGTTCATTTATGCTTCATTTTTTATCTCATAATCTACTTTATCATTCAAACCATAGTTTTTCTCATCATTTGCAACAAGAGGAATAGAAAACCTAAGAGATAATACTTGGATCTCCCTTTTTCACAAGAATTAGCCAAAGTGATCTATCTCCCTAGGTTCTTTCGTATTCTCAATGTGTTGGCTAAAGTGGGATTAGGTCCAAGTCGCCCGATCTCCATTTTCCCGCCCCACATTCTGGTGAACCCAACGTGAATCCAAACTTCTTTAATTCTGATTTATGTTCTCAGATATGAGTATTTTTTTCCATTTCAAATTTAAATTTACATTTACATGTTTCAATTTCTTGCAAATTTCAAAAAATTTAGAGGTTAATTTTTTTAAAACCCTAATTTTTCAATTCAAAATTGAACTTGTGGATAGCTAAATTTGTATCATTAATTTTAGATATGATTTAGGAACTCATTTCACTTATAATTTTTATTTTCTAAATCAACGTTTAGAGTGCTTGCATTGGTTAAAATTTAACATTTTCTTCTATTTTGCATATGTTATCATTTGAAAAAGGAAAATTTGTCATGATGCATTCATTTCTTAAATGCGATAATGGGTTAGCTTCCCCTGTTTCAATTTTTCAATCGCTTAAAGAACCTCCTCCTATGTATGACAACATTTTAGTTCCTAAAAGAGTTGTTACCCACCCCTTCAAAACTCTCCCATGTTCTGAAGATGAAGATTTGAAGAGTGATCTTGACAATTCTCCTAAAATGTGCCCTTCTCATCTAGCTATCGTAGAGGAAGAGGATGATATCAAAAACACTTTTCTTAATGTTACCTTACCTTACTTACATGATGGCCCTCTAAGTGAAAAGGTATTGATGGATATTGACTTATCTTCTCCTAAACGTGGTCTTACCAATGGGCGCATGTTAGTACAACAAGAGGTTATGAATACTTCTTCCAAAGATCTCCTTCCTAAGCATTAATCTTTAGATAAATATGTTCATCTCCCTCCTAAATAATACTCCCCTCATGAGGTTCATTTTGTGTAATAAGATGGTGTTGTCCCTACTTTTCCTTGTGACGTCATTTCCTCTTTTGATTCCAACAAAATTCCCACTAGAGATAATACATTAATGATAAATGCTTTCCCTTCTCCTAAAGTTTTCCTTACCCCTAAAGATGCCTTAGAGAAATAAGATCAAATCATAATAAATTTCCTCAATGCGCTCTCCCCTAAATATCCTATTGAAGACATTTTGAGAAAAGAGGATGATTTAAATACATATAGCGATTCTCTAATTTCTAAGGATGAAGAATTAATGAACAATGTTATTCCTTCTCCCAAAATTGGCAATAGAAATAAGGACATCTTTGTGCAAGATATTTCTAATACTTTTCCTAATGACCACACTATTTGGGATGACCATTAGAAGAAGGTGTTGATTATTCTCTCCCCCATGAGAGAACCCTAGCCAAAGGGGATAAAATCATGATTGATAACTCTCTTGATAGCATCTCACCTTCCATAAATCTCAATCATTTTTTTCTAAAGGCAAAGAATCTCCCTCTCCTCAACTTGGTTCTACTCATAAGGATACCCTAGTTCAAGATAAGATGGTTAACATGTATTTCAAAGATCTCCCTCTCAAAGGTGAGACTTTAAAGAGTAATGTTAATCCTTCTCCTAGAGAGTTTATTTCCCATGTAGATCCTTTGGTGATAGAGGATGAGATGACCTTTCCTGAAATGTCAATGCCTACTTCTAGTCTCCCTCCTTAAATTGGTCTTATCCTTGATCACATTTTAGTGCAAGGAGAGACTATCAACAATTCTTCCAACAATATTTTTCATTCTTCTTCTAAGGACACCATTGATATTCCTAAACCATCCTCAATCAATTTGATACATGTGAATGAAACACGTAATAAACCCCTCTTCATAGTTCAAGGTGCTTGTCCTTCTCAAAGTTCCCAACGTAAGCCTATTTTAGTGGTTCAAGGTGGTTATGCTGATGATTCATTTTGTACTCCTAAGAAACCTATTATTACTTTGCAAGGAGGTTATCCTACTAAGAGCCCTTATGAGTATGCTAAGAAAATTATTGGAGAGAGTTATAATACAGTTGTGCATACATACAACACAAGAAACAATAGGGAACCTAATCCCCTTCTAGTTATCCCAACTTCACTTCCTCCCTCTCAACCTAACCTTCAACAAGTACCCCGTATATAAAATATTAGCAAGGATTATGATCTCATTGAACAACTTAAAGACACTCCTGCTAAGATTTCTATTTGGGACTTGGTTCAAGATTCACGTGCTTATCATGGGATGTTACAAGATGCTTTGAAAAACTTAGATGTCCAACCTGCAATGACACCTAATAACATGTCCTTTGATTGATCCTGCAAACAAATCCAATCTCAAATTGTATTCACACAAGATGAGTTACCTTCTTGTAAAATTCAACATCAATATGATCCTCTTATGATTCTAGTTATTATCCATGATAGTGGTATAAGACGAACCCTTGTGGACAATGGATCTGGCCTTAATGTTTGTGGTGTGGATTTCTTGGATAAGATTAAAGTGGATCGTTCTCTCATTGAACCTGTTTCCATGACTATTCAAGGATTTGATAATGTTGCTAAACAATGTCTAGGTGTCATAACCTTGCCTATTAAGGCAGGTAATTTTGTGTTACCTACACCTATTCATGTTATGCCTGGTAATTTGACATATAACCTTCTATTAGGGAGACCTTGGATTCATAGTATGCAATCTATCCACTCAACTTTGCATAGGCAAGTCAAATTCATTTATAACAATACGACATACACCTTATTACTTGATACCAAACCTCAAGAACCATTAAAATTTGTATCTTTTTGTTCAAATACTTCCCATTCTTCTCCCAATCCTTCTACTTATTCAAATATATATATTTCCTTTAATGATGTTGTTCCTTCTAGTACTCCTGATTCTTCTACTCAATCAGAATCTCCTCCAGAGGATATCTTTTATCCTGAAAGAGTTCTCTCAAATGATGATTGGTAATATCTAGACTTTAACCCTACATTTGTAGGATAATATAGAGTATCTTGGAAAGGATCTAAGATTGAGAAGGAGAAATCTAAGGAGGAACCTAAACAACGACCCACCTTGCCTAAGCAACTAAGTAACAACTTTATGGCTGCTTCTAATTCAAATGATTCTTCAAATCCTTCCTCTAATTCATATAGCACTGAGACCTATGGGGCATCGCCATCTCTTTCTAATTTGGCATCCCTTTATGGTCCTAGTTTTCACATTTTAGCTAAGAGTGGCTATGATGGCAATAGTTGTGGTGCAAATGAACAAGGAATTCAAGTTCCTTTATAACATAATACACATGAATCTTGATTTGGACTTGGATATAATCCCTCTAAGCCCACCAAAGAATCTAAAACACCATCTCTCAATTTGAATGCTATATTTAGTAGTGATGATGACCTCACCTCAATTAAATCATCTTTTACTTCTTTCAACACTCATCCACCTCGTAAGGAAATCTTGGTGATGAACAAATATCTTTATGAATCTCCTCAAGAGATTTCTATTCCCACTTATGATATTTTATCTTCTACTCATTCTAGAAACCCTTCTTATAAAAATAAGGCTCTGATGAATTACACTTATCCCTTTCCCAAGATTTCTTGTGTGGAAGAAAATTATAAATTAGTGGCCTATTCTTCTCCTATAAACTTCTATCTTTCTAAAGACTCTTTAACATTCTTCATCTTATATATGTTTTTAATCTCACTTATAGTAGACCATTTAACATGTCATATTCAAATACCTCATTCAATCTATCATGTCTTTAAATAACATTAATGGCTATTATGTTGCTCATCATTATGTTGCATTGGTAGCTCACTTACTAGGGGCTCATTGTCATTCATGATGGTACAATTTCTCATGCAATCATACTTTTGGAAGCAATATAAAATCCTATTTCTATCTCATCTCATCTCCCTATATATGAGGGGCAAGAGTGATTTCAAACATCTCTCCTTCTTAAGATTAAAATTTCTCCTTTCTAAAGTAGTGTCTTCTATAAGGACTTCTTATTGATGGTAGAGGTGTATCATATTTTAATTTCTTCTCTCATATTGGAACAATCATCCGTAATGAGGATCTTAAGTACATATCCTTAATTGGGACCTCCTCCTTGGTGTTGGAAGTCTTTGATCATTCATCAATTTCTTTTCTTCATTGAGTAGTATCTTTTATAATAAACCCTTCTATTTTGTGTACGTGCATACCCCTGATGAGGATCTCTTGCCTTCTTTTAGAAGAGTCTTGTTATAAATAATTTCTCGTTGATTTCATCTCAATCTTCTTCTCTTTTCAAAACTCTTGCATTTATTCATTATAGAAGATGATATATTTTTCTAAGACAACTCCTCTTGAAGGTAGATGTCTTTTGAACAAAGATCTCTTCTCCTCCAAGGATCTCCTTTACACTTATATAGCAAGATATCTCTTTTGAACTATCTTATCCTTGCTTGAAGAGTATTCCCTCTCTTGCTTGGATTTGTGATATTTTTACATGATGGATATCTTCTTGGATTCGAAGGTAGGTATCCTTGTTCTACTTGCACACACACATGCATGAGGTTGAGTGGAACTAACGATGTTCTCACGCTCCTCCCTGACATGGATCACCTAGAAAGACTCTGTGGGCTAGTTTTCCATGTCCTTCTCTCCATGGTTCCTCTTCTCTTCTCATGGATCACCAAAGTATGTATTCACGCTTTCTATCTCTTCTTCCTTCTCTTTGCATTTGTTTCCATTTAAATCTTTCATCTTGTGTTCGATAGCTCTCAAATCCTCACTCTTTGTTGTGTTAGAATTGAGGCTTAGTTCTCTTTCTTATCAAATTATTCTCCATTAGTTTTTGATCTTTTATCAAATCTTCTTGTGATAATTTTTCATCAATCTTCTTTCACAATTCGATGTGGTAAACATGATACCCTGTTTCAACTCTTTAAAGTTAGCAAGCCGAAATAGTGGTGGGGCATATAGCTACCCTTTAATGCTCATCACCTTCCTTAGTAAGCATTTAGGTGATTTTTTTATTTTATCTAACATTTGTTTTTGTAGGGTGTGGATCCTAACAATATACTGCAGATACCACTGGGGGCTTCAACAAACAACTTGTCAATATATCCTTTTTTCATGAATATTTACTTTTCC
Organism: Cryptomeria japonica; assembly: GCF_030272615.1. Classification (NCBI taxonomy): domain Eukaryota; kingdom Viridiplantae; phylum Streptophyta; class Pinopsida; order Cupressales; family Cupressaceae; genus Cryptomeria; species Cryptomeria japonica. Next base: position 221,983,140 of record NC_081413.1, read on the forward strand.
TTACTTTAGCTTGCATATGCACGCAATGTCATATGATTGCTAAAGTGGGCGCTAAATATAGTATCGTAAATTGTACACCCTTGTTAGGGTGATACAATTTTACACTTAGGTTAGCACCCACCTTAGTGTGTCTTGCATCTTGCATTTCTTATTTTCCTTTAAGAATTTAATTAATTAATTTAATTAAATCTAAAGGGATGTTTCATCACTTCATACATCATAAAGGTGGGCCCTTTACCATAAGTGTTCCCCTGTTTTATTTTATTCCTCCAATAAATCATTTAATCATAAACCCTAATTATGTCCTATTTTGACATTTAAGGCCTGATTTTGCATATCAAAACACCTTGAAATCAGCTGTAACTTTGGGATTCGCTATAATATCATCATATCTAACGGGCCTTAAAATTTGGTGAAAAGTTGGTTGGATCGTGGTGGGAGTGCACATGGTCCTCAACTTTTTTACCAAAATTTTGGGAGCATAATCCTATGATATTATAATGCTTAACCCCAAAAGATTGGTAGTAAATTTAATTCCTAGGTAAAACTAAAGGTGAAATTAAGTTGAAATTAAGATCTAGGGTTTCATACATAAGAGCTCTCTTTCTTCATTTGAAGGAATGGGATCAAATATAGAAAAATCTCTTGGAGCAAGCTTAAGGAGCCTTCTATGTAGTGAAAGAGAAACCTATGTGGAGTCTTCAACAAAATTCGACAACATTCAACAACATTTCATCAAGCATTCATCATCAATTAGGATCCTTGAAGACATTGAAGAGTAATAGGAGATCTTGTGGAAATATCTGTCCCTTGGGGATTGGTATGATTTCATCTTATTTTCATGTCTTTGTATGAGCTTCTTTACATAAACTTGCATATTTAAATTCATACTTTACATCAATTTGCATCATTGATTTAGAGCATTTACTTTGTCAATTACAAGCATTTAGGGTTTACTCTTTAGGGTTGCTCTAGATTGTTTGCTTTCATTTTAGGAGCTTGCATACACACAAGGTTCTAGCACACACATTTTTAGTACATTGTCGGCTATTTGGGGTGGTGGAAATCACCAACATAGGGGTTTGACTGAAGCAAAACCTTATATATCCACCGAAAACCCTATTTTTAGTTGCAGGTACAAGTATAGGATCGGATCATTGTTGGAGTTTTCAGGTTCAACAAAGCACATAGACACAGTCCAAAAGATCAAATTTGAGCAGAAATCACTAAGACAGGGGCATGGCTCCTTGGTACTCCGTAGGGCAAGGGTGTCGCACCCTAGTCCTCTCTGAGTGCCCTAGTCCTGTACCTTGGTCCTCTCTGGGCGCCAGGGTCCTTTCTGGGTGCCCTAGTCCTCTTTGGGTTCCCTAGTCCTTTCTGGGTGCCCTAGTCCATTTTATTTTAGGTGAAATTTGGCAAGGTGGAAGCTCGGAACATCAAAATTGCATCCTCCTAGTTGTAGCATTTTGTTAGATCACCAGGGACAGTGGCATGGCACCCTGGTCCTAGTTAGTTTGGCTTAGTTTGTAGCATCATGTACACATCCAAGATCCTCCCCATTTGGTTCTTTCAGTATCTCAGTTTTCGATCTGCAAGTTTGTGCAATTCCAAGTTCATTTATGCTTCATTCTTTATCTCCTAATCTAGTTGATCATTCAAACTGTAGTTTTTCTCATCATTTGCAACAAGAGGAATAGAAACCCTAAGAGATAATCCTTGTCTCTCTCTTTTTCACAATAATTAGCCAAAGTGATCTATTTTCCTAGGCTCTTTTGTATTGCCAATGTTTTCCCTAAAGTGGGATTAGGTCCTAGTCACCCGATCTCACTTTTCCCGCCCCCAGAATATGTATCAAATTTTATTTTCTGAGATTGAAGGTAAATGGGAAATAAATCAGATTGGAGTATGTATCCACAAAGGAATAGATTGTAGATATCTTCACAAAGCCTTTTCCTGAGGATACTTTTGAGTATCTTAGAGCGAAGCTAGGGGTGATTGCCCCTTCTAATCAGAACTAAGGTATTCATATGCATCAATTGGGTGCATTTCATAGCCTTATCTTATGATCCAGATTGATGAGGTGGATGCTACTTAGGGGGAGTAGTCAGATGTTTTGATTTGTGAGTTTTGTGGTGCAAATATGTGTCTTTTCTATTGATGTCAAAGGGGGAGATAATGATGTGAAAAAATATGATTTAATATGCATGATCAAAGGGGGAGTTGTTGAGTGTTTCTTTGAGATTTTGGGTAAGATAATTCTTTCTTTGTCATTGATTGTTTTTCACATCATATGTTTCCATCAAAACCAAATCAGGAGATTGCTGGGATATTATTGGCTGAATGCTACAAATATGTTCTTGTAAGATATTTGAAGATGTTTGAGAGATGTTTTACCATTAATCTCAACATATGTTTTCTTGTCTAGTGTAGTGATGCAGTGAGTTTAGTATGTCAGTTTGTGTTGTATGTTGATGATCAATGTTTGCAAATTAAAGCATTTGTATAACATTATCTCTAGTTGATTTAGTCCAATATTTAAAGGTCCACATGAAGATTTGATTGAGTTATGAGTATCTATATTGTGGCCAGTTTCTCAATTGTTTAGTGATGTCTGAGTGTTAGTTTTTTTATCTGCATTGCTCTATCTCGTCCATTCAAGTGGTTTATGATTTGGAGGTTTGCAAGTGAATATTTCAATATGACAATCAGTTTATTTGGTCTTCTTGAGGTCTGGTATGATGATAACGATGATTCTAGTAATTTGAGATGATGTACATGTTGTTGTGGTAAATCTTGTTGCTTGTGTATGTTTCTAGATCATGTTTCATTCGTGTTGGTGGTCTGCATTGATAGTTGTGCATATTAATGATGATTTTCCTTGGTATATTGGTGTTCTTCATGTTATTGGCCGACATGATTATTGTAGGGTGTTACGGATATTCAAGGTCATGAGTTAGGTCCATGCTATGTCTTAGCCAACATTGTTTTGGTTTGCATGTGATATTTTGTATCTGAGAAATAACTATATCATTGTGATTGTTTTATGTGTGTTGAGTTAACCTTGGATAAGTCAATCAGTCAATGTCATGTATTAATAAATATAATAATCTTGTGTGAGGCATAATGTAGAGTGAGCGAATAATGTATTGATCTTTCAAAAGCAGAGAAGAAGTATCGAGAAGTAAGTGAAAGTTGTTATGTGCCTAACCAGAACTGTAATCAAGCATTGAAGATGCTATTTCTCAGTTCATGATTTTTTAGAAATGATTCGAATTTGTTTGTAAGGAAGTGAGCCTTCCCAAGGTTGTAGCCCTCCTTTTCTTATTATTTTGAGAAGTGAGATCTAGGTAGTGTGCGTAAATGCATGTGCATTTCCCATTGTAATATTTCTAATAGAGTGTAAAGCGGAAAAATCGCGATTGAACCCTAGTTGCTCTCCCCTCTTCCAACTCCGAGGAGAGAGAAGGGAGGTCGCTAGGGTTGATCGTTTTTCACTTAAGGGATAGACTTTACATTCAAAAGATGGGTTGAAACCCACAAGATCCAATCCCACACAAATGCAAGATTGGATGCTAAATGCGTTTCAAGGGTTAAGAAAGCAAGGCTACCCTCTTTTGTAAAGAATGTGCATAGGAGAATTAAGCTAGGAATGCATAGAAAGTGACAAAGATTCGCTTATAAGCTGAGATAGGAATATAGGATGAAGCTGCGGACCTGGAATTAGCAGTAAAATGTCGATACGACACTGTCCTGCAAATTTGAGAAAAAGTTGTCGGGACGATGGCGCCCGAGCGCCACGGTCCTCCGAAAAATCCGTGAAACGAAGGGGGATCTGTTCGTCTCTGCACAAGGATTCCAGATCTTCAATTTCAGCCGCGTACCTGCAACCTACACACAGAAAAGTGAAGACGATTGAGGGGTTAGGGATTAGGGGTTTGCCTTTAGGTCAAACCCTAGTTTTGGAATTAACCAAGAAATGAGAAATTGCTGTAAATGTAAATGTCTGTAATGTAAAACAAGTACTAATACCTTGTTGTAAGGATGTTTGTATCCTTATGTGCGAAGGTATAGATGTTGTTGTTTGTTGTATGTTGTATGTAGCATGTAGTAAGTGATCTCCTCTTCAATGGTTGAATCCTTTTCTTGAATGCAACACTTAGCCTTGAATGGAGACTTGGAATGATCAATTGCTTGAATGCTTGAATGCTTGAGTATAGTTTCCATGCTTTTTCCGTCATGTATGTCTCATGTCCAAATGAGAGAGAAAAATGTAGTTTATATACTTGTCAATTAGGGCTGATAGACTGATTTTCCCGACCTTAGGCGGACCAGGAAACAATAATTTCCAATTTGCAAACAAAAAGACCCGAGACCCCTTAGGAGACTGGGCCCAAAATAGGACCCAGGGACTAGGGCGCTGGGCGCCATGGTCTTGAGGGACCAGGGCACTGGGCGCCCTGGTCCTGAAGGACCAGGGCGCTAGGCGCTCTGGTCCCACCTAATGGGACAGCAGGGTGCAAGGAGGTTCAGGCCAGGGTGCTTGAAAAATGCAGTTTTTAGTGTCATAATCAGGTTTCGGGGTCTCCATTCAGGTTGCGTGTTGCGTCGCCATCGTGAAGACCGAAATGCAGTCAAAATTGTAAGTGTCACAATTTTAGGATGCTACATTTAGCCCCCACCTTAGCGGGAGTATGTATGTTCATACTTCTGGTAAAGTACAAGGAAACAACATTGAAAGACTTTCACCACGTCAAGGAGGCAAGACACACCAAGCCCCCAGTGGACTAAGGATCTTACGACTTCAATTGACAAAGTAAAAGGGAAGATCACGAGGGAGAACCATGACTATCAGTAGTAAGGTTCCCTCACTATGAGTCATTGAAGAGAAATACCGAAAATTTTCAAGGCAAAGCTAAGTTCGCCAAGAAATTTTCAAGTATCTTGAAGAGATAGACAGGGTGTATGCCCCCCTACGTTAAAGGGATCGCACACGCCTCAACGGGGGTGATTGATTTAACTTAGTGATACAAGTAAGAAATGAGAAAGGAAAGGAGCACGTTATCACAAGGATTTAGCCCCCAAGTGTGAGATAAACCCAAGGATAATAGACACAAAACACAAAGCACAAGGTGACTTTGCTTTCCTCGGGGTCAGTATGCTGTATGATAAGTCATGTATATATCATATGTTTGTATGCATAATTGTTCTTCATTCCCCAATCAAGGAAGGTCACCTAGAAGAAGGGAACACATGTGTCTTTTGAGTCAACATGAGAGAGACCAAAAGAGATCTCAACGCTTTGCATCGTCCTCAAGTAGACAATGCTAAGGACAACAAAGAGAAGAATGAGAATAACATATAGAAGAAGTAACAAAAGAGAGGAGGAGAGAACCTGCTATGCTAATGTAACTAGTCTAGCATGTCATCTACCTCCCGATCTTGCTGATCAATGTTTCGGGAAGGCAGGGAACACGCTAGAGGAGGAACATCCAACACAGCAGATGGAGCTATCACAAGATCCAAACAAGGGCTATGTTCATGTTCCAAGCCACGTTGTTCTTGTCTAGGAGCTAGGATAAGTGCTTTAGAAAATTCATTAGATAAATGGTTATCAATATCAACAAGTTCATATTCACTATCAGAAGAAAGAGGAGTAACATTTTCATCATGAATAACATTTTCATCTATATCATCATCAAGATTTATAAAAATAGGATCTTTAACTCGCACAGGATCAAGACCATCATGCATCTTATGTTTAGGAGATTTAGGCTCAATTTCCGGCTGAGGAGAAAATGAAATAATGCTTGTTGAAGGTGTTTTTGGAGATTGGGAAGTTTGAGAAGCAGCTGCTTGAGCTCTAAGACGATGCTTTCGTCGGCGTTCACGTGCAGAGTGATTTCGTCTAGTCTTAGTAGGAAGTGGAGAAGATTGAGGAGGAGGAATGTTCTCATCCTTATCACTTGGGTGTTTAGGTTGTGGTCTCTTAGGCTGGATAATAGGAGAAGAAGAAGGTCTCTTCTCTCTATAAAATGAAGGAGGAGGAACTGCTCCATATAAAGGAGGAATTTTTGGTTTAGGAAGAAGACCAAGTCCATCATGACGAGGAGGTATAGGTCTACTTTTAGAAGATTTATTAGGCATAGACATAGTCACATCCATAGGGATGGGTTGGGAATCTTCTTGAGGAAAGACATTAGTTTTATCTTTCAAAGGAAGAACTTCCTTCTCAAGAATGATAGGAATATCGAGTTTAGGTGTTCTAGGTTCACTTAAAGATAGGATCATATTTGTTTTCCACTTTTGATAAGATTTAACTAGATGATCACTTCGCGGAGGAAGAGATTAGAATTGTTTAGGCCAAAAAATAATCAATAGGAACACTAGAGGTTCTTTCAGCTGGTTTAAAGAGACTATGATTGACAGTAACAACTTCACCATTATGGGGAAATTTCAAACATTTATGAATAGGAGAAGCAATAGCTTTCATGGAAGATAGCCAAGGATAGCCAAGCTTCACACGAAATTGTTCGGACGAAGGAATAATAGCAAAGTTCACATCAAGGGATTTGTTATGGACCTCAATAGGCAATGTAATAGAACCAATTGCAGGAGAAGAAAATGCATTAAATAATTTCACAACCACATCTGTTTTGTCATAGATCACTTGATTCAATTGCAAAGTAAAAAGAAACTCTTCAGTAATAACATTAACCATGCACGAAGGATCAATAAGCACTCCACGGCAAAGTGTATTCTTGACTTTTGCAACTATGTATAAAGGACCATCAGGTGCCCTAATGGTTTCACTAGAATCAAATGTGATGGAAGGTTCTTTAGGGATTTCTTGCTGCTCTACAAAGTTAATCACATTCGGAGTCATAGACACAAGACCATCAGACGAGAGAGAGGAATCATTAGCCTCAATCGCATTAGAGGTATGAGAAGGTAATGGATCAGTAAAAATCTGAAGATTTTGGTTAGGAGGAGCTACAGATGTGTTGCCTTTATCATTCACTCTAGAAACAGAGGTAGTATTATTATCAATCAAATCTTGAATTTTACCCTTTAAAGAAAAACATTTTTCAGTATCATGCCCAGGCTGACGATGAAAGTGACAAAAAGCTTTGTTATCAAAATAAGGTGAAGTAATCTTTGCAGGATCAATTTTCCTTATAGGAGGAAGAGTAAGCACATTTTGTTCCAATAACTTATTCATAATACTATGCAATGATTCATTCAAAGGAGTATACTTTCTTTCTTTCTTGAAAAACTTAGAAATAGGAGGCACACCTGATGCTGCATTCACATTGTTGTTGATGATGTTTTCATTGAATTTGATGGAATCTCTGTTTGGTTTAATCTTTCCAAATGGTTGTTGACTACTATCACCCTTATCACTCAGAGCCATAGGATGTGATTGTTCCATTTGACTCACAGTCAGTTGATAATTGTGAAGAGTGGCACACAACTGTTGGAAAGAAGTAAACTCAGAAAACAGAAGTTTGTCTTGAATATCTTTTTGCAAATTAGAAATAAAGATTCTTTGAATATCATTGTCAGGCACTGGAAAAGAAATTTGAGCATACAAATGCTTATATCTACCAATGAAATCAGTCACTTTTTCTTTAACACCTTGTTTACAATGCATTAAATCAATCAAAGTAACTTTAGGACTTATATTGTTTTGAAATTGTTGAATGAAAGCATTTGCAAATTGTTCGAAAGAAGTAATAGAATAAGAAGGCAACGAGCAATACCATTGTAGGGCTTTGTCTCTTAATGTTCTAGTAAACAGTTTTGCAAGCAATCTTGGGTCATAAGCAAAATCAGTGCAAATTGTTTGAAAAGTCTTAACATGTGTTAGAGGATCTCCTTTACCATTATAAAGCTCCAAATGTGGGATTTCAACATGTTTAGGGGGAATAGCTCGAACAATGTCAAGAGAAAGTGGGCTCGCAACATCAAATGTGGGCACACTAAACTTAGATTGATTCATAGAGGCAATTTGTTGCTGTAAAGAAGAGACAGTTTGTGCAAGATTATTAATGGTCGCTTCAGTCGAAGAATTCATATTGGATGTGTTAGATTGAGATGGAGGTGTTATGTTATTGAAAGAAGGTAGAGAGTAAGGTGGTGGGACTCTATGATAGTTAGTCATAGGGGATGATTGGACAAGAGGAACACTACAAGGAGGAATGGAATGGTTAAATGAATTGCCCCCTTGCGTCATGTTCATTTGTGGAGATGTAATAGGGACACTCATTGAAGGAATGAATGAAGAAGTCGGATTGAATGAAGGAAGTGGGTTGATTGAAGAAGAAGGATTGCCCCCATGACTAATGATCACAGGAGGAAGATCTTGTATTGAAGTAGTCATTATGTTTGATGTAAAGGTAGGTATGCTAGCAATAGAAGTTGTCAAAGGAATAGAATGATTGACTTGAGTGGAAGGTTGTGTATAACCTAAAGTTTCGGCACAACTCTTTATAGGCATCACATTCGAATCCACAATGTGTGCAATACCACGCAAAATATCAATTCCATTCTTATCACTTTGAAGCATGCATTTTAAACCCTCAATTAAAGGAAGAGCTTGACTATCGTGGTATTCATGAGACATCCATTGGTGAAAATCATCAAATTGATTATCCAATTTTGAAAGTTGTTCTACAAAAACCTCATGGAGAGCTTCTTCATCATTAGGAGGATTAGAGGAATTACCCATGTCCTCATTAAAAAGGCTATTCAAATTAGGTTCCATCTCCTCGGTAGTTAAACCTCGGAAAGACTTAATTCTACGGCTTCGTCTAATGGGAATAGTGGAAGTAGGGCTTATTGTTGTAAAACTCATGCACTAGAAAGAGAGAGAAGATTTTGATTTTAGAGGTAGCAATTTTCAGTAAAACCAGTCAATCTTCTAGATTTAAGCTGTTAAATGCAACCACGACAGTCTCCCGAAATTTCGGAAAAAATGTCCGGGACCGTGGCGCTCGGAGTGCACACGGTCCTTGCAACTTTTTTCGAAATTTGCAGGGATGAAAGTTATGATGATTTTAGAGCTAATCTGAAAAAATTGAGTGATTATACGATCTGTAGATAGGCCAAATTAAAGTTGCAATCTCAAAATTGAACCCTACCCAGATTGTCAAAAAAAATGCAAAATTTGAATTTTGAAAAAGAGAGGGAAACTGAAATTTTGAATTTTATGATTTTAGAGGGAATGTTAAGAGCAATGCAAATTTTGAAATTTAAAAATTCACTCAATTTCACGCAAAATTCAATTTTGAAAGCGGAAATCAAAGTTGTTGTAAGTAAGCACTTAATTTCAAAAGTCGCAAAATGCAAGAATTTGAATAAAGCACTGAAATTTCGAATGAATGCAAACACACTTTTCAGATTTAGGACAGTAAGAAACACAATTTTGACATGAATTTCAGTTTCAATGATTTTTGAATGTTTAGAAGCCTTAAACCAAGCAATCACAAGGCCAACTTTGACTATAATTTTGAAAGTGTTATAATTGATAAAATCAGCCAAAATTCTGGATTTTAGCAGGAAAATACAGTAAGATCTTGCTCCCGAAATTTCGAAAAAAATGTCGGGGATGATGGCGCTCAGAGTGCATATGGTCCTCGCAACTTTTTTCCAAATTTTCAGGGATGAAAGATATTGTGATTTTATTGCGGAATCCAAAGTTACAGCTGATTTGGAGATGTTTTGATCAGTGAAATTGTCGGACAAAGGTTGAATCAAGAGGGTTTCAAAAATTAGGGTTTTGACACTTAACCACTTAATTTTCAAAATCAAAGCACAAATATGATTTGATAATTTGTAATAGAAGAGCAGATCTGAAACAAGCATTAACAATTAAATATTTCACAAGTTCAATTTTCAAAAAGAAAATTTAGGGTTTTTATGCAATTAACCTCTAAAATTTGCAAAAGATCAAACATGGAAATGTAATCAAGGAATCCAATTTTCAGATCTAATCATGAAAAATCAGAAAGGATGTTCACGTCGGGTTCACCAAAATGTAAAGCGGAAAAATCGCGATCGAACCCTAGTTGCTCTCCCCTCTTCCAACTCCGAGGAGAGAGAAGGGAGGTCGCTAGGGTTGATGGTTTTTCACTTAAGGGATAGACTTTACATTCAAAAGAGGGGTTGAAACCCACAAGATCCAATCCCACACAAATGCAAGATTGGATGCTAAATGCATTTCAAGGGTTAAGAAAGCAAGGCTACCCTCTTTTGTAATGAATGTGCATAGGAGAATTAAGCTAGGAATGCATAGAAAGTGACAAAGATTCGCTTATAAGCTGAGATAGGAATATAGGATGAAGCTGCGGACCTGGAATTAGTAGTAAAATGTCGATACGGCGCTATCTTGCAAATTTGAGCAAAAGTTGTCAGGACGATGGTACCCGAGCACCACGGTCCTCCGAAAAATCCGTGAAACGAAGGGGGATCTGTTCGTCTCTGCACAAGGATTCCAGATCTTCAATTTCAGCCGCGTACCTGCAACCTACACACAGAAAAGCAAAGATGATTGGGGGGTTAGGGATTAGGGGTTTGCCTTTAGGTCAAACCCTGGTTTTGGAATTAACCAAGAAATGAGAAATTGCTGTAAATGTAAATGTCTGTAATGTAAAACAAGTACTAATACCTTGTTGTAAGGATGTTTGTATCCTTATGTGCGAAGGTATAGATGTTGTTGTTTGTTGTATGTTGTATGTAGCATGTAGTAAGTGATCTCCTCTTCAATGGTTGAATCCTTGTCTTGAATGCAACACCTAGCCTTGAATGGAGACTTGGAATGATCAATTGCTTGAATGCTTGAATGCTTGAATGCTTGAGTATAGTTTCCACGCTTTTTCCGTCATGTATGTCTCATGTCCAAATGAGAGAGAAAAATGTAGTTTATATACTTGTCAATTAGGGCTGATAGACTGATTTTCCTGACCTTAGGCCGACCAGGAAACAATAATTTCCAATTTGCAAACAAAAAGACCCGAGACCCCTTAGGAGACCGAGCCCAAAATAGGACCCAGGGACCAGGGCGCTGGGCGCCATGGTCCTGAGGGACCAGGGCGCTGGGCACCCTGGTCCTGAAGGACTAGGGCGCTGGGCGCTCTGGTCCCACCTCCCGGGACAGCAGGGTGCAAGGAGGTTCAGGCCAGAGTGCTTGAAAAATGCAGTTTTTAGTGTCATAATCAGGTTTCGGGGTCTCCATTCAGGTTGCATGTTGCGTCGCCATCGTGAAGACCGAAATGCAATTGAAATTGCAAGTGTCACAATTTTAGGACGCTACACAGAGTATACCTATTTTGTGGGTTTTTCCACTGTGGTTTTTCTCTTAACCGGGTTTTCCAAGTCAAAAATCCTAGCGTTATGCATGTTCATGTTATGATGGTGTCTCATATTTTAATTTTTATTTATCAGATCTGAGTTTTAAGTAAGTTGTTGCAAGTTTTGGAGAAAATTGATTCACCCCCCTCTCAGTTGTCTACTCTTTTTTCATCACTTTGTTGGTGTGGTAAGTAGGATTTATGCTTTCAAAGAAAAGGAGAAGATGAATATGACATATGTGACAAAATCAAAAGAAAAGGTGGAAGACAAAAGTGACAATGGGTTTGGACCCTCTCATGGTGTTGATTCTTCTTCCAATAACTAGGACACTCTGCACTATCTAAGAGAAAGAGAAAATCTTATCACCTCCATTGTCGTTTTGATGCTAAAGATGTTTTTAGCTCAGCAGATTTTGTATTATCTACCTTATCATCGATGAGGATGTAAAGTTATATAGAGGACTGATAATGCATATTAATCGATAATTTGGTCAAATTACAAAGATATTAGGGGGTCCTAGAAGATATTATGGTGGGGCAAGTCTAGAAATTTTTATAATGAAAATATGACAAATGAAGAAATTACTCCAAATAATGTGGTTACAATGACTCTAGAAGATTCAAGAAGAAATAAGAAATATGAGATGAGACAAATATAGATGACACAAATGGTATAAGGAGTGGTGCATCTATATAGGGGGGCCTATTTGGGCTCTTTTTTTGCTTTCTAGATTGATTTTGTTGTTGCCCTCAGGAGAATAGACATGGTTGAGTCTTTCAAAAAATATATATAGATAAAAGATATCCTTGTTAGATGAAGTATTGTAGTCATTTGAGATATTTTTGGAAGGTTGAGGGATAATTTGAGTAAGGCTATAATATGTTGTGATGTATTTAATGGGAAAAAGAATTTCATAAGAAAAAAAAGAGCTATTCAAATCTGCACTTGTTGACTTTGATGTAAAAGGGGGAGAGAATTCAATATAGTGCCCTTTGTTTTTTATGTCAAAGGGAGAGAGGTATACAAGTTGAGTTTAGTTATCTTTACCATTGGTGGTAGACAATTATTGCCATCAATGACAAAGGGGAACAATGTTGGTAAGTTGAATTATTATGTTGTGTTTCATTGATCTCCACATGCCTTGTTTTGTCATTGAGATCAACCTATCTTGTCTTGTCATTAATGTCAAGTAAGGATGGTGTAGTAGAAGTTTCAATATATAGGAAGGAGTATTTATCTATTTTGGTTTTGTTGAAGTATTTTTAAAAGGATGGTATAATAGAACTTTCAATATGTAAAAAACAATATTTATGTAGGAAAAAAAATTTAATGTGAGAGTGGAAGAATGTCTTGCATTCCTTTGGTATGTAAAGATTATGTGTTATGACTCTTAATATAATGTCTATGTTCTTTGTATATTACACTATCAGACTTATAGGTCCTTTGTTGTTTAGATGGCAGAGTTGGTTGTTGTTATTTGTAATAGTAAGGTTTCTTGTTAGATGTTTGATGTGCATGGTGCTTTCTTGATTTATTACTATTGTGATTATATAATTAATGTTTAAAGTTTAAAGGTTTGATACTAAGTTCATTGGACTGATTGACCCCCCCTATTCATCTTGTGGTGTGTTCAACAATCATATCTTCATTATTGGCATTTATATTAAAGAGTGCCATATTGATCCACTTGTAAGTGACAAAGATTGAACCTCAATCTTATTATTATGTAGCTTCACAAAAGAAACAGGACAGGCTTAAATTTGTGAATTGGGAAGATCAATTCAATTATCATTTCTAGGCCCTTTCGAACAATTTGGGAGTGTTTTTAGGGTCAGAATGTGTGTTGTTCTGTGATACCACAAGAGAAATATCATATAGACAAATAGAAAGTTCAACTTAAGGAGAGTTGTATAAATAGGGATGATAAGAATCATTTAGAGATTATTGACGACAAAAGACCATATTATAAAGACACAGTAGAATATATATTCATTACATTTATATTCCTTACAATGCACCATATTATACATTTATTTTGATGACATTATATTTCCATTTTCCTAATTAACATGTTCGTGATGCATAGGTACTATTTACAAATATATATTTTCTTCCCTTCACTTTTCCAAATATTTCATATCAACTTATTGAAGATGTAAGTAATAATGCTTATTATTAATAGTTTAATTTTTTTTGTTGATAGATATTACTGTGCACCTTTTATTTATATATTTGTTTTATTTTCTGAGCATCATATCTCTATTTTCCTAATTAATATACCCATAACTCAAAGATAGCTTTCCAAATGCATATTTTCTTCACCTCACTTTTGTCATGTTTTATATACAAAATTATAAAGAATGTAAGTAATGATGATCATCATTAACAATTTAAACAATCATTTTACAGAAAATACTTTCAACATATACATGATATATTTATATAATTAATTTACTTCGTGACATTATATTTCTTTACTTAATTGATATGTAAAAACACCTTTTAAAAATACAGATTATCCTCATTTGCATTCTACACCATCTTATATAGCATTATTTACATGAAAAAACTTCGACGACTTAACTCATTTATTCATCTAGTCATCTTATTAATTTTTTACATTTATTAACGTGAACTCTTTTATAGTCATTTTATGTCCATCTTGTTTTCGTTGGTCCTTTACTATTTTACCTGAGACGATGTTTAAGAATATCTATCAGTCAACTCAACTCTCGTCTCAATTGTAAATAAATATTTATTTAAACAATGCAACCATCAAACAAGTGGTTACAGTTTTAATCGCCATTCATGAATTATTACGGTCTAATAAATGAATGGATGAACATGAAATGAGGAGAGGAAGGAATTATAGAAAATAACATGTTTTTTTTGTTGTGTGAGCATTGTCTAGTGATTTCAGTGGTTGTCCTTACGCTGAAACTTGGAAGCAGCACCTTCAACATTACGAGAGAGCAGCACATATGCCCAGTTCTGTTCTGATACAATAACGTTTTCTTTGGCTGCTGTTTTCGTAAAAGCTCCATGTTCAATGGGGGGATCTGAATTTTTTGCGGTGACATTGACAATAAATATAAGGAAAAGCACACCAAGCACTGTATTTATCTTCGTGCGCAGCGAACTTCCCATGTTTAGGATTGAGAAAAATCTTAATGATCAATTCGTAGATGATTATTGAGATGAAATCCAATACATTACTGCGACCCATTTATAGGGGAGCCATAATTGAAAACCATACTTGAACTGATTCTTTCCACTCTCAGGTATTCAAAGTCCCACGGCGTATTCTAGACGAAGCAATTTACTCAATTACCGTCCATTCTCGTATACCGCTTGCCATTGGAATTATAAGCTTCGACTGAGTAATTCTTCGATTTAATTAAAAATATTCTTAAATAAATAAGTTGAATTAAATTTGATTACCGATGTTGCTGTTGAAATGGGTTTTCGTGGGTCAAACTGGGTGACGTGCTACACATATATACTAGCAGTTGCACGTTTTGTTGTGCGTGCAATGGGTAGCCGATAGGCTGGCTATTTTCGAGCATCCGTGAGTAAAGGAAAAGATGTAGCTGACAAGGTACCTTGAGACAGTCTAATGAGATAGAGTTTTCCAAACGATCAATGGTAAATTCCTGTAAAACAGTAAGGAGTGTGCGGGTTATTCCCACCACCACAACCCTTCCCCTCACTCCGTTCTGGTTATTCCCGCCACCACAACCATCCATATCCCTCTCATGGTTCGGTCACAGTAAATCCCTCCCTTTGTTCGTTTCACCCGGCTAGCGTAGAGGAACAAGCGCGAGAACTCGCTAGCAAGGTGGGGATGATGGCCCAGGAGACTATTGTACAGGAAGAAGCTTATAAGCCAAACTCTTATCGTCAAGGAGGGAGGGCTTATCAGCCTATCAATAGAAGTACGATACGAGGTAGACCAGCCCAACAACTAGCACGAGGCCGGTGTAACTTATCTATACTATTTGGAAGGGTTAGGTCGCTTGCTTGGATGGGGACTACTTATTCTTCTTTAGGTCACTTTTTTATCTATCTTATATATGTGAGATCAATGTATAGGAGCTCAAGGTGTTTGCATAAATGCATTAGTAAATATGGTTACTTGCTATAAAGGAGCCGGCCCCAATGCTATATCGTAGTAGCAATTGTGTAGTCGGCAAGAACCGTCCAGGGTTAGATAGGAGTGAAACCCAAGAAAAAGAGAGGACACTTTTTATTCATAATTTGATCTTTTAATAGACTCTGAATTCATTTATGACGCTTCTCGGAAATAAGTTATAAAGGCTTTTAAGGCATTTTAGTTTTCCTCACTTGGATACGCCTTCACTTGGCCGCGAGCTTGTATCCTTTATGTCGGTAACTAGAGATAACATAAAGAGAATACACGCCTCCTTGGAATGAAGACCATATCTTCCAACCTTTCTACAATTCCCTGAGATCGCTATCACTCTCTTACTTAAAGGTAAATAGTACGAGCGCCCCCTAATGTTTCCTTCGTATTTCCACCGCGTGGAAAGTTCCATTATTAATTATTTGAAATTGACCTTAAGAAATTCGGTAGAAGTAGTTCATGTACCCCAGATTTTATACGTAACATGCCCTTCATGCAGGAACCCTATGATTCCCTTCCACTGTCATGTGTCACTTCATTAATGTGCCTGCTAGTATAAGCTAGAATAAGTTATAGATTTGCTGGTAGAGATCGATCCGACGAACAAAAGTTCTGCTCATCGATCTCTAAGTGCTGCTAATCGATCTCTTGCTGCCGCAGATCGATCTATTGGTGCTGGTAGAGTTCTGCTCATCGATCTCTAAGTTCTGCTAATCGATCAAGCATGTCCCCTTTCTCGAAGGTCTTAAGAAAGAGTGCTTTCAATGCAGGGAAGGAAGGCCCACCTCAACTAAGCGATGCAATTTCACCGCTAGCGATCGCCTTCCTTTCTCTTAAGACTGTTAGGGATAGGTGAAACTTGCATCGCTTCGGGGTAACTAACTCTGATTCTTATCCTCTGTTCCACCCAACTGTTAAAGTTGTCATTCATTGAGGCAGCAGCCCAGAAGAGTCCTACCAATCTTAACGAGAACGAGGTGGGAAGTATCTAGCAGAATGATCCATCGATTTGGGCTTTCTATCTCCGGTTCTGAATTATGAAATGGCCCTATTGGTCACATTGGACTTCTCTTTGTCGGGCATCGGGCGATAACTCCGAAAGCTATCAAAACTAAACATCTAAAGTCTTTACGCATTGATAGGAGTTTACAAACAAATCAAGATAAGCCAAACCTGCAGGCATCCGCTTGCTTCGAAAGCAGACTATGCCTTAAAAGTGCATTGATACAGAGCCGGCTTTCTCGCCTCTCGATTGTTGTAGCATGATGCAAGCCGGTGATTCCAACTACCTTCCTCCCACCCACCCCAATCTATAGCCGGGTGGGAGGGAATCATAGGGACCCGGGGGTATAGCTTGAGGGGCGATCAATCTCAGTTCCAGATGTGGCGAGAAACGAGGCTCCAACTGATGCGTGAAACCAACCCATATGAACCTAGCACGGGAGAAGCTGCTTCGACCAGTGGTGGTGTCCATACCGAGATAGATAGATTCATTGAAGTGGGTGGGTGGGAACTATAGTTGACCGAGCAGAGGAATGAATGTTTGGCCAATGGACTTAGCTCAATTCCTCCATCTGGCCCATACGTAGATGATAAGAGACTGGCAACTTCTCATACCAAATTCAATTCGAATCACTACCTTGACGGGCACCATGGTGCAAAAGTAGTTTAAACGCTAGCGATGCTTTATGCCCATGACTTATCCATTCCTCTCCGGCTTCCCCTTCGGCTATTGTTGTGGCACATTCCAACATATCCAACCCTAGTTCACCTTCCCCAGAGCTCCCCCTATTTTATATTATTGGGTACGCAGTGCATCAGAAGCTGCCTTTCTTTGTCCTACTGGTCTCGCTCTAAAGTATCGATCTTCAATGCAGGAGCCGGGAGAGGGGATAAAGGAAGGAATGAAGGAATGGTGTGATTGGAGCCCCTCGACTTGTCTGAACTTAAGAGTTGAAATCCCTCTCCACCATCCATCCATTGATCATATTACGTATATAATAAGTGATACCGCAACCTTGGGAAAAGAGAAGAAGTTTTTATCTTAAGGACTGAAGTTCAACATGTGGAAGGATTTGCCCTATTCCGATCGAAGGCACTCGACCCTACAATCTTTGCTTTGAGACTTTAGCCGTGATTTAGAGTTCCGATACTGCCTTCTCCCGCGGCTATAGCTGCTTTTGAACATCGATATCTCTGGAAGGGCTGTAGTTTCTTTAGGCAACTCTGAAGACTGCTTGTTAAGCATTGCAAGAAACTGGAACAGTCATCTTAGGATCGTCAGCTCCAGCTTTCAGGGTCGAGTTTCGTTCCAGACATAACTGACAAATCTAGCCAACCAACCCCCATAGAATAGTAGGAGTAACAGGTCTGCACTCTAGCCGATTCGGGCCGACCTAAATTAATTTGAGCGATGGATGAATAGGTCCCATGGTGGGGTTTATTCTTATTCTGCATCAGAGTTTGCACACTTTTGGGGCCGACACCAACATAGCCATTAGAGCGGATTTATTTGGGTTACAGTTAGCGGATGGGTCCAGACCTATCTGGGCCAACTTCATAATTAATCCGATTTAGGGCATTTCGGTCCTGGCAGTTAGGTCAGATAGGACCTGACCTATGCGGAATTCGGTCCGAAGCAATCCTCTATATAAGGAGGTTGAGCTCATTCATTCAAACACACAATCAGGAAACACAATTCATTCCGAATCAAGGAAGCATTCGAGGAGCGAAGTAGTTCGACGAGAAGACTTATCGCAGAGGAGTGAACTTGGTTGTCCTCCCACCTTCTAAATCTGCGAGGCTACTTTCTCATGAGCCGGGGGCTCTATTGTAATCCGATCTGGGTCAAGTGTTTTGATAAGGGTTGACATAACTGGGGGCAATTTGTATTCTTCAATACAACATCCTATCCTTCTATTGTATCTTTTCCATATAATAAGGGAATCTGGGCAACTCGCCCCACCCTCATCTTGGTCCGTGTTCTATTTTGACAATTTTGCATTGGGATTGATCTATTCTATGCACATTCCACATTAGTGCATTGGTGAGGCATAGTACGAGATCTTGTTTCATTAGGCGACTTAGCTTGCGAATCCGTTAGGATCGTGAGTGCCGCATGGGTTAATCCCAAACCCTGTGACAGTAGGGGCCTCCCTGCCACCCTACTATATCTCCTCCCCACCTGACCCCCTTCTAATGTAAGTTGGCCTAAGCAAAGCTATCTCCAAACATTACAAATTCCATTTCATATAGGTGGGAAATCTAGGAATGGCTTTTCACTTAGTCGAGCAGTAGGAAAGTGTGACTTTTTACGCCAGATATATATATATATATATATATATGGAAAAGTGTATGCATTTGGAAGAGAGAGGTTGGCGATTCCCTTGGAACATCCGCCTGCATCTTTAATATAGAATACCATGCCTTCGTCCACCTCCGAAAGGCGAAAGAAGGACAAATAGAAAGGAAGGTGCGTAAGTCCCTCTTGAAATGCACTTATTTTCTCTGGTTTAAGTCAACCCATCATGCAACAAGCAAACAACTGACCAACTACATTCAAATCCTCTCCTTTCATTGCTCAACCTTCCATACAATAGGGTTATAGGCCGGCTAAATCTATGAATGTGCTTTCCAGTCCCTACATTGGCAAAATTCAGAGAAATCTGTTCCTTTCTGAGAGATAGATGGCTCCGTGGGACCTAGAGATGATCACTGAAGTTGCTAATCCATATATAATGACATGTCATCTTCCCTAGGGGCAAGGGAATTGTACCCCATTTTCCCCAACATTTCTCTATTGATTTTGGTACGTCTTAAAGGTGGCTGGCGGGAGCTGCTAGCAATGTTCGTGCTTGCGATTGATTACTTCATTCCCTCTCCCCGACTCCAATTTGTTTAAAGAAAGAAAGACCGGTAAATATAGTTTCGCACCCACCCACCCCTACAATTCTATGGGGTTCCAAGGGTTCGAAAGGCTAGTGCCTACCTAAAGTTCTGGAACCGATATCTATTCCTAAGGCTGGAATCCAAATCTTTTAGTCGTAATACCAACTTACCATGATGACTCTTATCTGCTGGAGAGGGACTTATGAAAAAAAAAAAAAAAGCTGCTTGAGGGCCTTAATCCCTCTACATCATGGCTGGGAAGAATGACAGAAAGAAAGGTCTTCAGTTTTCCAGTATTGGGCCTACCTTCGTTCGCTCCGTAGCTCTTGTGTGCTGGAGAGGATCAAAGGGGAAAGCCAGGAACTTCCCTAGAACCAATCCACTCTCTCTACTGATCAAAGAGGGACTTAGCTCGACTTTAAATGCCATTCGATTCATCTTCCTCCCACCCAGAACTATAGCTTCTCACCCACCCACTAAAGTTTGGATCTCCCAGCACCTTAGCTTTCCAGGTCGAGTTCAGAAAGGCATTCTCAACTCTCATTCTTCATTTCATGGATAATAAAGTTGGGCCCTCTCGCCCCCCCCCCCCCCCCCCCCCTCTATATAGTTTATCAAAGAAGGGCAGCTTGCCAGTTGGGGAGAAGGCTACAAGCATTCATTTATGGGGCTTCCATCCTTCCTTCCTTCCTCAACTCCACTGGAAGCCCGATATCGGTACACATGTAGTGAACAATTCTCCCACCTAGGAAAACATTCAACCACAAAGCCTTCTTTATTTCTATCTTATGGGTTTGTTCAAACCAATGGTGACTCAACTAAAAGGCATTCGCCCTGGTTGCTAGTATAGTTTTATAAGGGGAAATGGTATTCATGGATTTGGTTTCTCTATCTTCATAGGCTGACTTACACTTCCCAAGATCGGGAGAAAAGGATTCAGTAGCTTGAAGTCGACCCATCAACTAATCTACTAAAGCGGGGGAGGCCACCTGCCCAAGCGGGGGGTTAAGGCTGATTTCTTCATTGCTTTCGGAGGTCGACCCCCATTGGTAACAGCTCAATGGAAGGACTGTGCCAGAGAGGATAAGAGTGACTTTTCTGTTCGAAGACCAGAAGGCTAGGAGAGATGAAAGTGGGTCATGCTATTATAGCCATAATATGATCAGATACATCATTTTAGGTAGGAGCTTGGCCCTAGACTGGTGTGAAGCACTTGTATGTGGGATATATATATGAGAGGTAGATTAGAACCATGACGTTGGGAGGCTGCAGTTGGGGGGCCCAATTTTATATTATTGCAGCTCCCTTTCTCATACTTAGAAAGCATTCAAACCTGTTGCTTCTGGTTGTGAATCGTCCACTTCAGGGCTTTCCGGGCTGTAGCCCCTAATAACCTAGAGCTGCCCCTCCTACCTATATCGCAGTTATTCGACCTGATCCCTTGAAAGTGGGGAAAGAAAGAGAACTCTTCGAGAACTAAAGAATTCCTCAGTTCTGAAATGAACCTACCTCGAATCCCCTACCGACCTAAGAATGGGATATGAATCCCCATCTAGTTGAGTTTAACCTAATCTTAGCAACCCAGTGGTACCTGTCGATCTACCTATTGTTGTTGACTCATTCACTGACCTCCCTTTCCAAGATGCTTGGATTTGTTAGCCTCAACCCCTGGAACACCTGACCTGCCAGGTGGATGGGAATAGGAATCATTAAAGAAATTTCCTCAATTCATGACCAACCCTACAATCGAATCGATCTCGTAATTATTAGAGGAAAGCCAATTATAGTTGTTACGTATCAAGATAGATCGATATTGGACATGCCCTCCTATATTATTGTCCAAGATATATCATTTTTGTGTCAAGGATCGATTTGTCCTTCCACCATCAACAATGGGGAGATCGATATCTAGCACGCCCTTCTATATTTGGGTTGTCGAAAATATGTTGTTGCAAGTTTTGGAGAAAACTAATTCACCCCCTCTCAGTTGTCTACCATATTTCATCACTTTGTTGGTGTGGTAAATAGGATTGATGCTCTTAAAGAAAAGGAGAAGATGAATATGACATATGTGAGAAAATCAAAAGAAAAGGTGGAAGAGAAAAGTGACAATGGATTTGGACCCTCTCACAGTGTTGATTCTTCTTCTCATAACTAGACACTTTGGACTATCTAAGAGAAAGAGAAAGAATCTTATGACCTCAATTGTGGTTTTGATGAGCTAAATAAGTTTTTAGCTTAGCAGAGTTTGTAGTATCTACCTTATCATCGATGAGAATGTGAAAGTCTATAGAGGATTGATCATGCATATTAATGGATAATTTGGTCAAATTATAAAGATATTGGGGGTCCTAGAAGCTGCTATGGTGGGGTAAGTCTAGAAGAAAATTTTGATAATCAAAATATAAGAAATGAAGGAATTACTCCAAATAATGTGGTTAGAATGATTCTAGAATATTCAAGAAGAAATAAGAAATATGAGATGAGAGAAATATAGATGACAAAAATGGTATAAGGAGTGGTGCATCTGTATAGGGAGAGCTATTTGGGCTTTGTTTTTTCTCTCTAGATTGACATGTTGTTGCCCTCAGGAGAATAGATATGATTGAGTCTTTCAAAAACTATATATGTAAAAAAGATATCCTTATTAGATGAATTATTGTAGTCATTTGAGATATTTTTGGAAGGGTGAGAGATAATTTGAGTAAGGATATAATATGTTGTGATGTATTTAATGGGAAAAAGAATTTCCAAAGAAAAAAAGAGCTTTTCAATTCTGCACTTGTTGACTTTGACGTAAAAGGGGGAGAGAATTCAATATAGTGCCCTTTGTTTTTTATGTCAAAGGGAGAGTGGTATACAAGTTGATTTTATTTATCTTTACCATTGGTGGTGGACAAGTGTTGCCATCAATGACAAAGGGGAAGAATGTTGGTAACTTGAGTTATTATGTTGTGTTTCATTGATCTCCTCATTCCTTGTTTTGTCATTGATGTCAACCTATATTGTGTTGTCATTAATTTCAAAGTAAGGATGGTGTAGAAGAAGTTTCAATACATAGGAAAGAGTATTTATTTATTCTAGTTTTGTTGAAGTAGTCTTAAAAGGATGGTATGATAGAACTTTCAATATGTAGAAAACAATATTTAGGTAGGAAAAAAAAATCAATGTGATAGTGGAAGAATGTCTTGCATTCCTTTGGTATGTAAAGATTATGTGTTATGAATCTTAATATAATTTATATGTTCTTTGTATATTACACTATCAATTTTGTAGGTCCTTTGTGTTTTATATGGTAGAGTTTGTTGTTGTTATTTTTTATAGTAAGGTTTCTTGTTAGAACAGGTCCAAAGAGTGCTTTGTGGCTTTCAGATATGTGGATTTAAGTGTTGCAATTTGCAAAACATGTTAATACGGCTCATGTAATGTTTTAGTCCAGTTTTTAGGTGATGATTTCATTGGCAAGTGGAGTTATCATGTTTTGAGTTTTGTGTTGTTTTTTTTGGTAAATCAAGGTATCCCCATATCCCAACCCAATGCCCAAACTTGTTAAATGATCGTGTGTGAAAATCTATAGAGGATTGATCATGCACATTAATGGATGATTTGGTGAAATTACCAAGATATTGGGCTCCTATAAGTTGTTATGGTGGGGCAAGTCTAGAAGAAAATTTTGATAATGGAAATATGACAAATTAAGGAATTACTCCAAACAATGTGGCTAGAATGATTCTAGAAGATTCAAGAAGAAATATGAGATGAGATAAATATAGATGACGAAAATAGTATAATGAGTGGTGCATGAAATATGAGATGAGAAAAATATAGGTGACAAAAATAGTATAACAGGGGGTGCTTCTGTATAGGGGGATCTATTTGGGCTTTGTTTTTGCTTTCTAGTTCACGTTGTTGTTACCCTCGAGAGAATAGATATATATAGAAGAAAGATATCCTTGTTAGATGAATTATTGTAGTCATTTGAGATATTTCTATAAGGGTGAGAGATAATTTGAGTAAGGCTATAATATGTTGTGATGTATTTAATGGGAAAAAGAATTTCAAAAGAAAAAAAAGGCTATTCAAATCTGCACTTGTTGACTTTGTTGTAAAAGGGGGAGAGAATTCAATATAGTGCCCTTTGTTTTTTATGTCAAAGGGAGAGAGGTATACAAGTTGAGTTTAGTTATCTTTACCATTGGTAGTACACAAGTGCTTCTATCAATAAAAAAGGGGAATAATGTTGGTAACTTAAGTTATTATATTGTGTTTAACTGATCTCTACATGCCTTGTTTTGTCATTGATGTCAAGCTATCTTGTGTTGTCATTAATGTCAAAGTAAGGATGATGTAGTAGAAGTTTCAATACATAGGAAAGAGTATTTATTTATTCTAGTTTTGTTGAATTATTTTTAAAAGGATGGTATAATATATCTCTCAATATGTAGAAAATTATATTTAAGTAGGAAAAAAACCTTAATGTGATAGTGGTATAATGTGTTGCATTCCTTTGGTATGTAAAGATTATGTGTTATGAATTTTAATATAATGTCTATGTTATTTGTATATTAAAAATTATCATATTTGTAGGTCATTTGTTTTTTAGATGGCAGAGTTGTGTATAACACAAGATATCACTAAGAAAGGGGGGGTTAATCAGTGATTATAAAAAAATTCAAAGAATGTGTGGAACTGGTAGGATAATGAAAACAATAATAAGAAACCACACACAAGAACACATCACATAACACTAGATATACGAGGAAAACCCAATGTGGGAAAAACCTCAATGACAAATGTTGCTAGAGATCTACTATTCCAATCCAGCCTTACAATGAAATAACAATTTTACAATGTTTTAGGGCACCCACCCAAAGGAGCACCAACCCCTACACTGAGCACCCACTCAGTGAAAGACAATGAGATATAAAATCAATACAATAAAAAGCACCTTGTTACAAATGAGCGTTGTAACCTTTGCAACCTAATCACTCTGTCGGATGAATTATTTTCTATCACATTGCTTCTTCTCTACAGGATCTCAGTTCTCTCTATATGAATCCTCCTCAACTTAGATTCTTCCTTGCTAGATCTCAACTCACACTCTCTTTTCTCTCCTCCACTCTTTGCATCTACCTTACGGGTTCAATATCTATCAGTTTGATGGACTGTTATGCTCTGTAACAGATTACCGGTTACATTAAACCTTGTCAGTTAAACCCTTCTTTCTGATTCTTCCTTTATCACTCAATCACTTCAGTATTTTTCTATCAATGCTCAAACTGATCAACTCTCCTCTAGCATGATCATTCTTTCTCATCATAGATCCTCATCTTCTTAACTCTTTGATCCACACATTTATACACATGCTTTCCTGCCAAAATAAAAACTCAAACTTTATGCGCCTAGGGTTTTCTTCACTAAACATGATCCGTATCAAATCAAATCTCTTCTTCTTGAATTGACAACCTGGAATAGTTCAACAAAAATAATTCTCCTTATTTATTCTTCCAATGAACGTTTACTATATTTAGCAAATTTGAACCTGTTCATCGGTCTTGATTTTGTCAATCACAATAAATAATCTAGTTGTTTCCTTCTCCAGATCAACAAGATGATTAGATATCATGCATTGATCATAATATCAAAAAACTAAATCTTTGCCTTTTGATCTACTTTGAGCTACAATCCTCTGCAATCAATCTGTGATTCCCCAGTCTTCATTTAATACCAACCTAGTCAATAACTACCTCAATGATTCACCATTCACCTACC
Organism: Cryptomeria japonica; assembly: GCF_030272615.1. NCBI lineage: Eukaryota > Viridiplantae > Streptophyta > Pinopsida > Cupressales > Cupressaceae > Cryptomeria > Cryptomeria japonica. Next base: position 222,008,293 of record NC_081413.1, read on the forward strand.
ACTGCATGTTCACCACCTAGAGTCCATGTGACATCTCTATTAGCATCAAACTCACTTGACTATGTCAGTTCAAAATCGATCACCGACCAAACATACTACCGATATACACTAACCGGTTAACCTTCATATCGTGCACTTCTTTGTTTTGCTGGTTATAACATGTTATCATTTACCGGTGACAGTCCTCAACATTTTTGTGAGAGAAGAAAACACTTCAGATCCTTTCATCTTCTTATCCGGATGCTTCAATTTGTCGCTTTACTTGCTTACTGGTTGACATCAACATGCCAACAATCTGCAATACTCCTACTTGCATACTGATAACATCAACTTGTCGGTTAACATCAATGACAACACAATACCAACAATCTCCCACTTTGGCATTGATGTCAACACTTAGTGTCAACTCACATACACAACTGTACTCTTTCTCTCCCTTTGACAACAATGAAAAAGGGCTCAGACACCAACTTAACATTGGTTCACTCTCCCCATCAAGTTGATTACAATTTTTGTAGATAGATAAATTGAATAGACAACTCCCAAAGTCTCAAACCTGTCGATGGTGCATACTATTCCTCTGAGTGTGTTACTGAGCTCGAGTAGCAGAACTTCTAGAATTAACAATGGTCTCTACATCCAATCCCATAGCTACTTGTACTGCGACACACACATTTGATCTCCCCCTGTGTACAACATATGGTCCAAAAGTCAAAAGATGTATAGTTGTGAACTCCCTCTGAACCATAGATCTCCATACATATTTAAATGCAAAAAGATAGTGGGACTACTCCTAACTTGTGTCTTAGACATTCAAGTGTGTTTTCCAGTAGAGGTTTTGTGAAGATATCAGCAATGTCATTCAAGGTCTGTTTCATTCATAATACCTCAGAAGAAAAGTTAGCAGTAGTAATATATTCTGCCTCAACAGTAGATAAGAAGATTGTATCCTACTTCTTGTTGTGCCATGAAACCAATCGATTACCCAAAAAGAATATTCCACCACTTTTTCTCTTTTGGTCATCAATGCATCCTACCCAATCAGCATCAATATAGGCCTGTAAAGTGAAATCTCATTTTTTTGGATACCATAAGCCATAATTAAGTGTTCCTTATAGGTACTTGAAGATTCTTCTGACTGCACTCACATGTGACTATTTAGGTGTAGCTTGAAATCTTGCCACCATATATACTACCTACACTATATCCATTCTTGAGGTAGTAAGATATAACAGACTACCAATCAGGGATCTATGTAGGGTCTGATCCACTTACAGTGACTCATCAACCTTACTCAACTTGCATCTGGTCACCATGGGGGTACTAACCGGTTTGTTGTCCTCCATCTGAAATTTCTTCAACATATCTTTGACATACTTGATTTGAGAGATAAATATTCATTTATCTTGTTGTGAAATTCGTAAACCAAGAAAATATGACAACTCTCCAAGCATTGACATCTCAAACTCTGATTGCATCTAATCAGCAAAATCTTTACATAAGGTATCCTTGTTGCCTCAAAATATTATATAATCCACATACAAAACAACAATAATCATGTGATGTCCATCTTTTTTTATGTACAAATTACTATCTAAATTTCTCTTTCAGAAACCTTTCTCCCAAAGATACTTATCTAACCTTGAATACCATGCTCTCGGAACCTGCTTCAAACCATACAATGCCTTTTTCAATCGGCACACAAAATTTCATCATCATGTAGTAGAAAAACTTTTGGTTGTTCTATGTAGACTTCTTCATCCAAATTACCATTAAAGAAGGAAGATTTAATGTCCATTTGATATACCATGTATCCTTTGTAGGCAGAGAATGCTAAAAATATTCTAATAGCCTCAAGTCTTGCAACCGGTGCAAATGTTTCTTTAAAATCAATTCCTTCTACTTGAGAATACCCTTTGCACACTAATATTGGTTTATGCCTGACGAACTTACCTTGTACAATCATCTTATTCCGATAGACCCATTGAGTAATAATGACATTTTTATCTGTTGGTCTAGGAACTAAAGTTCCCAAGTCTTGTTCTTTTCAATCTGTTGCAGCTTTTCTTTCATTGCATCCATCCATTTCTCATTTTTGCTGGCCTCATTAAATGTTTTGGGTTCCATTTTAGTCATGAGGCAAAAATTCACTTGTTCATTGGTCCATGCAAGCCCTCTTTTAGTTTGCACAATATCATATTTATTTCCTATAATCTTCTCTTCTAGGTGATTTTTCTGCACATATCTATTAGGGCTCTTGTTGGGTGCCTCTTCCTATTCACTTTCTGATTGTACGTCATCTTCATCACATGAGTGATCATATCGGTTTACTCATGTTTGTCTGGCTTTAGGTAAGTCTTCAACAACTATTACATGCACACTCTCAATGACTTCTCAGTCTTTTATTGTAGCATCTATAGGCCTTAATATGATATGAGTAACCCAAGAAAATACCTTGATCACTCCTAGAGTAAAAACCACCTAAATCATCTCCATCTATTTGATGAAGCATTTACTTCTAAACATTTTGAAGTATTTGACTTTTGGGTTCCGATCATACCACAATTCATAAGGTGTCATTCTGCTACTTCCTCTAAGCTAAACCTGGTTCAATGTATATACAATAGTTTTGACTGCTTCATTCTAGTACGTATCTAGTATGTTTTCTTCATTCAACATAGTTCTCTCCATCTCCTTGATATCTCGGTTTTTCCTTTCTACAACACCGTTTTCTTGTGGTGTCCTTGGAGCTGAATATTGTCTTCTGATTCCATGTCTCTCATAGTAGTCTTCAAACTCATATGATCTGAAGTCACCACCCTGGTCAGATCTCAAACACTTCATCTTACATCCACTTTCCTTCTCAACCATTTTTTGAAAGATTTCAAACCTCTCATATGCTTGTGATTTGTCACGTAGAAAGGTAACCCATGTCATTCTTGAAAAATCATCAATGAACAACATAAAGTATCTTTCACTAGCTAAAGCTCTTGTTGTGGTTGGTCCACATAGATTAGTATGCACATGTTCTAAGGGCCTTGAGGTATTATGTTCTTTGGTCTTGAAGGTCACCTTAGTCTTCTTACCTCTTAGACATTCATCAAAAAAGGTTCTTGCCAGTTTGGTGATCTGTGGTATATCCCTTACATAGCCTTTCTTTCTCACCTTAACCAAATTATTAAAGTTTATATGGCCTAATATTTTGTGCCACATCCATCTCTCATTTACTTGTCCCATCAAGATTCAGGATTGGAAGCATTCTTTGACATTGCATGCATTTCCATCTGTGATTTTTCCTTCTGCAACAATGTGTCTAGTACTCTCCTTTCTTATCTGACAATTGGTAGAGTCAAAATAGAACTTGTATCCTTTGTCACACATTTGACTCACACTCAACAAATTAATTTTTAGTCCTTCCACATAGTATACACCATGAGCCTTCAAATTCCCATCTATGTTCAGAGTATGTTTGCCTTTTATCTTGATGGAAGAGTTGTCTTCAAACCTCACCGAACCTCCATTCAAATCTTCAAACTTGATGAACTTCTTTTTGTCTCCATTCATGTGATTGGAATAGCCACTATCAGCTACTCATAAATTTCTTCTTCCTACATGTAGGACAGTCTGGACAATCAGACTTGACTCAGCCTTATTCTTATCCTTTTCTACCCAAAACCATTTGGCTTCCTTCTCCTTTCCTACAACACCTTTCTGCTCTGGTTTTGCTTCTGGTTTCTGATCTAGTATTGACCTCTTTTTCTTAGTTATTTTGAGTTTTCCATGCTTTGCAATGTGGCCAACATTTTGACAATGATAGCATTTCATATTGACATTGAAAGATGAAGTTGAAAAACTATTGTACGATACCGACTGACCTCTCCTACATTCATAACTCCTATGATCAAACCCATTACACTGACAACAAATAACATTCATTTCCCAGAGTGTAGAAAATGGATTTCTACTTTCAAAACTATGATGGAGTTTATGCATTAAACTACAATTAGAAATTTTATATCCAAACTTAGTACACAAGTGATAGTAACCATGAAATTTGGGTACATACCAATCTTGTCCCTTTGGACTGACAAATCTTTATCTCACCACATGTCTTCTTCTCATGTTATTGACTCTAGTGAACCCTTCATTATCAACCTTGGACTTGCCTTTAGGATCTAAATTTTGGTACAATGAGTGAGGCTTCAAGTTCAAGGTTTGAGCATTTCTCTTCACATGCTAATTTCTTGTAGCTTCAGCATAGGTCTTCTTCTTAGTAGATTTGCTGACTGTAAAAGTCTATTTTTCTTTACTTTTACTTGAAGAAGTAAATTGTATCTCCTTGCCAGGTGTGTCTTTGTTGTTGGAACTTTGTCCCTCTTCAAATCCTATATCACTATTATCTTTTGAGGTTTTCTGATTACTCAACATCTTGTCCAAGGATTCCATATTTCTTTTATATTTTCTCCTGATCTTTACTTCATTCTTTCTCTATTCAAGCTCCTTTCTGAGCCTTACAATTTCTTCTTCTAGATTCTAATAATCCTTCTCCTTCTTTATCAAATCAGAGGATGTAACTCCACACATCCTTTTACGTTCTTCTAACTAGAGTTTTAGATCAGAAACTGTTTTCTTGGACTCCTCCACAACTTTCTCTAAATGATCTTTCTCTTCTATAGTAGCACAATTACACTTCTTGAGTTCCCTTCTTGTTTCTCTCAACTCCCCAACAACCCTTATGAGCTCACCTTCCATGTCCACTTGAGCTTCAATTTCTTCATCTTCATTAGCTCCATCAACTAGTTCATCTTGTCGCATGAAGAGATTAATTTCTTCTTTTTATCCTTACCCAAAGGTCTCCTGGTGCTTTGTTGCTCCTCTCCAGCATTCTCATCATAGGGACATTTTGAAGCAAAGTGTCCTATTTTTCCTCAGCTAAAACATTTGAAAGGAAATTTGCCTTTGTACTTACCGGACCCTTTTTTAAGCTTCCTTATGAATTTTTCTTCCATTGTATTTGAGTCTTCACTAATTTATTCATGGGCAATTTCTTCCTTACTCCTTTTATGGATTTGAAAGGAGCCTCTTTCCTTCAAGTTCCTTCACTGGTTGTTCTCATCTCAAAAGCAAGTAGGGACCCAAATAACTCATCCATTGAAAAGATTTTTAGATCCTTGGATTCTTCTATTGCAGAGACCTTTGTATCATACTTAGATGTGAGTGATCTAAGTACCTTTTTGACAATAACTTCATTAGATATATCCACTCCAAAGTTTTCTAATAGTATTTACCGTTTCTTCAATTGTTTGAAGATAATAGACAATCTTTTCTTCATCTTTCCTTTTGAAGCCTTCAAGTTCAGCTCTTAGTGTTTGCAATTTAGCCTCCTTGACCTTAACATCTCCTTCAAATATTCTCCTCAACTTATCCTAAGTTTCCTTCGCAGAAGAGAAGTGCATAACCTTAACAAACTCATTATCAGACAATACACTAAGAATAGCATGCTTGGCCTTGGCATTGTTTTCATACTCCTTCTTAGCATCTGGATCTATACGGGAGCATTAGGGATAATATACCCATTCTTCACAAATATCCAAACATCAAAACCTTGGGAAGATAGATAAGTTTCCTTTCTTCTTCTCTAGAAGGCATAGTTGGCACCATCAAACATAAGAGCTTTGGAGGAGGAGGATTCATTCCTTGCCATTCTGTTCTTAAACCAGAATCTACCCAAGCTAGAGAAAAATTTGACAAACAAAGAACCTAAGGCTCTCATACCAATTGTAGAATATAATCAATATAATGAAAAGAACCTTGTTACAAATGAGTTTTGTAACCTTTGAAACCTATTCACTCTGTCAGTTGAACTATTTTTTGTTGCACTGCTTCTTTTGTACTAGATCTTAGTTCTCTTTGTTTGAATCCTCTTCAACTCAGCTTCTACCTAGCCGGATATCCTCTCACACTCTCTCTTCTCTCCTTCACTCTCTGCGCTACGTTACCAATTCAATATTTATCAGTTTCATGGACTGTTATGGTCTTTTACAGTTTACCAGTTACCATAAACCTTTCTAGTTAAACCCTTCTTGTTGGTTCTTCTTCTATCACTCAGTCACTTCAATATTTTACTATCAACGCTCAGACTGATCAACACTTTTTTATCATGATCACTCTTTCTCATCACACATCCTCATCTCTTAAGTCTTTGATGTGCACATTTATACATAGGCTTTCCCGCCAAAATAAAAACTCAAACTTTACGTGCTTAAGGTTTTCTTCACTAACCATGATCCGTATCAAAAAAGATCTCATCTTCTTGAATCGATAACCTGCAATAGTTCATAAAAAAGATTTGTCCTTATTTATTCTTCCAATAAACGTTTATTATATTTAGAATACAGGACCCTGTTCATCTGTCTTGATTTTGTTGATCACAATAAATGATCTCGTTGTTTCCTTCTCCAAATCAACAAGTCAATCAGATGTCCTGCGTCGATCATAATATCAAAAAATAAAATCTCTGCCTTTTGATTTGCTTTAAACTTCAATCCTCTGCAATTGATCCATGATTTTCGTTGTCTTCATTTAATACCGACCTAGTCAGCAACTACCTTGCCGATGTACCATTCACTTACCATTGCATGTTCACCACCTAGAGTCCATGTGACATCTCTATGAGCATCCAACTCACTTGACTGTGTTGGTTCAAACTCGGTCACCGACCAAACACACTGCTAGTATACACTAACTGGTTAACCTTTATATCATTTACTTCTCAATTTTGTCAGTTAGAACATGTTATCATTTATCTGTGATAGTCCTCAACCATTTTATTAGAGTGGCAAACACTTCACATCCTTTCATCTTCTTATCCAGGTCCTTCAATTTGTCGCTTTACTTGCTTATTGGTTGACATACTTACTGGTAGACATCAACATGCCAACAATCTGCAATACTCCTACTTGCATACCGGAAACATCACCGTGTCAGTTGACACCAATGATACGCAATGCCAATAAGTTGGTTGTTGTTATTTGTAATAGTAAGGTTTCTTGTTAGAACATGTCCTAAGAGCACTTGGTGGCTTGTAGATATGTAGATTTAAGTGTTGCAATTTGCAAAACATGTTCATGTGGCTTGTGTAATGTTTTAGTGCATTTCTTAGGTGATGATTTCATTAGCAAGTGGACTTATGATGTTTTGAGTTTTGTGTTATTTTTTTGGTAACTCAGGATATCTGCACATCCCATCCCAATACCCAAACTTAATAAACCATACCTTGTCTATTAACAAACACGTTGGGCTTGGGAGAGGGGCAAGCTAGGGTGAGACTAGTCCCTAGGGATGGACCAAGCAGCCTTCTATCCAAACCCATCAAGTGAGTACAAGGCCTCGGAGTCAAACACAAAACCAATGAGGAGAAAACCCATGACCCAATCCAACTGTACTACCTCACCATGCTTGAGTTTTGTGTTTTTATCTAGTTTGGTTTTTAGGTAATTATGGTGTTGTATCCTACTTGGGTCATATTATTTTGGTTTTGTTTTTCTTCGAAGGATGATTCTAGTTTGTGTTTTGGGTCTTACCATCGTATGTGTAGATCCACATTGTACAATTTACATTTAAATTTTATATTTTGGACAAGTAGTTAACACAGTTCAATGTTTATCTAAATGTTTTATTTTATGTCAATCTTGGAAGATGTGTTAGCATGTGCAGCTCATTCAAATCACTTGGAAATAATATGTCATGATTTTTTTGGGTCCTCTCTATCTATTGAGGTGGATCAAAATGAATATTTTAGATTTGGATGGCCAAATTCATGTAACATTGATTATCTTATTTGTGGTCAACCTAGTTAAGGGCTTAAATGATTTATCTTGTATATAAATGGAGTGTAGATCTGTATGAGTGAAGGTATGTAAGGAGTGTGAATAGGAAAACAACAATATTTTATGGGTTGCAAGGATATGTGATGTCAAGGATGTGCAATAGTCAATTTTGAAAAGCTTTGCTGATAATATCTTCTATTTTGAGATATAGTTTGAATTTATATTTATTTTTTATGATCTTGGTCACTTGACATAGTGGTTCAAGGACAATTTCATGATCACAAGATTCTATTTCTTTCAATTGATTTATTCCTTTGTTTATCGAAAGAGAATGAGTCTCAAGTGGCAACTTTCTATATCTTACCTTGAGACAACATGTTTCAGCTTTGTAAGTCATTTGTATCTTTCCCTAAGGTTGTGGAGCCTAGTTTTGCAAGTCCTCTAAGGAGCATTGAGTTCCAAAGGCAACATTATAATAAATTGTATTCATAATATTGTTAGTCTTATTCTTGGTGTGGTTTTTTCCTACTTAGGTTTTCCAAGTAATTAGTGTTCATATGTTTGATGTGTATGGTACTTTCTTGATTTATTACTGTTGTGATTATATAGTTAATGTTTAAAGTTTAAAGATTTGATACTAATTTCATTGGATTGATTCACCCCCCTATTCATGCTATGGTGTGTTCAACAATCATAGCTTCATGATTGGCATTTATGTTAAAGAGTACCATATTCATCCACTTGTAAGTGACAAGATTGAACCCCAATCTTATTATTGTTTTTGTTCGCAAAAGAAATAGTAGGGGCTTAAATTTTTGAATTGGGAAGATCAATTCAATTATCATTTCTAGGCCCTTTTTAATAATTTGGGAGTGTTTTTAGGGTCATAACGTGTGTTGTTCTATGATACCACAAGAGAAATATCATATAGACAAATAGAAAGGTCAACTTAAGGAGAGTTGTATAAATAGGGATGATAAGAATCATTTAGAGATTATTGACGACAAAAGACCATATTATAAAGACACATAGTAGAATATAAATTCATTAAATATATATTCCTTACAATTCACCATATTATATATTTATTTTTACGACATTATATTTCCATTTTCCTAATTAAAATGTGTGTGTATGAAAGTCTATAGAAGATTGATAATGCATATTAATGGATAATTTGGTGAAATTAAAAAGGTATTGGGGCTCCTAGAAGTTGTTCTGGTGGGGCAAGTCTAGAAAAAAATTTTGACAATGGAAATATGAAAAATGAAGGAATTAGTCCACATAATGTGGTTAGATTTATTCTAGAAGATTCAAGAAGAAATAAGAAATATGAGACGAGAGAAATATAAATGACAAAAATGGTATAAGGAGTGGTGCATCTGTATAGGGGGATCTTTTTGATTTTGTTTTTTCTTTCTAGATTGACGTTTTTCTTGCCATCATGAGAATAAATATGGTTGAGTCGTTCAAACAATACATATAGAAGAAATATATCCTTGGTAGATGAAGTATTGTATTCATTTGAGATATTTCCTGAAAGGTGAGAGATAATTTGAGTAAGGCTATAATATCTTGTGATGTATTTAATGGGAAAAAGGATTTCAAAAGAAAAAAAGGGCTATTCAAATCTACGCTTGTTGACTTTGATGTAAAAGGGGGAGAGAATTCAATATAGTTCCCTTGTTTTTTATGTCAAAGGGAGAGAGGTATACAAGTTTAGTTTAGTTATCTTTACCATTGGTGGTAGACAAGTGTTGCCATCAATAACAAAGGGCAAGAATGTTGGTAACTTGAGTTATTATGTTGTGTTTCATTGATCTCAACATGCCTTGTTTAGTCATTGATGTCAACCTATCTTGTGTTGTCATTAATGTAAATTAAGGATGATGTCATAGAAGTTTCAATACACAGGAAAGAGTATTTATCTATTGTGGTTTTGCTGAAGTATTTTGAAAAAGAGGGTATAATAGAACTTTCAATATGTAGAAAAAAATATTTAAGTAGGAAAAAAATTTAATGTGATAGTTGAAGAATGTCTTGCATTCCTTTGGTAGTAAAGATTATGTGTTATGAATCTTAATATAATGTCTATGGTCTTTGTATATTACACTATCAGATTTGTAGGTCCCTTGTTGTTTAGATGGAAGAGTTGTGTAGAACAAAAGATATCACTGAGACAGGGGGGGGTGTGAATAAGTGATTATAAATAATTTCAAACAATGTGTGCTACCTGTAGGATAATGAAAACACTAACAAGGAACCACACACAAGAGCACATCACATAACACTGGATATATGAGGAAAACCCAATGTGGGAAAAATCTTAGTGAGAAATGTTGTTGGAGATCTACTACTCCAACCCAACCTCACAATTAAATAATAGTTTTACAAATTTTTAGGGCACCAACCCAAGGAGAACCAACCCCTAACAATGTATGAGCACCTACCTAAAGAAGCACCAATCGCTAGTCTATTATGAGTACCAAATCAAGGAGCACCAACCCCTACACTGAGCACCCACTCAATGAAAGACAATAAGATATAAAATAAATACAATGAAAAACACCTTGTTACAAATGAGTTTCTTACAAGCTAGATCTCCTCTCACACTCTCTCTTCTCTCCTTCACTCTTCGCGGCTACCTTACCGGTTTAATATATGTCTGTTTGATGGACTGTTATGCTGTGTAATAGTTTACTGGTTACCTTAATCCTTGCTAGTTAAACCCTTATTACCGGTTCTTCTTCTATCGATCAGTCACTTTAATATTTTTCTATTTATGCTCAGACTAATCAAATCTCCTCATTCATGATCACGCTTTCTCATCACACATCCTCATCTACTTAAGTATTTGATCTACACATTTATACACATGCTTTCCCGCCAAAACAAAAACTCAAACTTTACGTGCCTAGGGTTTTCTTCACCGACCATGATCCATGTGAAATCAAATCTCATCTTCTTGGATTCACAACCTATAACAATTCAACAAAATGCTTTGTCCTTGTTTATTCTTCCAATGAACATTTACTATATTTCGCAAAATGGACCCTATTCATCGGTCTTGATTTTGTCGATCACAATAAATGATCTAGTTGTTTCCTTCTCCAAATCAACAAGATGATCAGATGTCAAGCATCGATCATAATATCAAAAAATAAAATCTCTTCCTTTTGATCTTCTTCTAGCCATAATCCTCTGCAATCAATTCGTGATTTTTGTAGTCTTGATTTAATACTGATCTAGTCGATAACTATCTCAACGATTCACCATTCACCTACCACTCCATGTTTGCCACCTAGAGTCAACATGACATCTCTATCAGCATACAACTCAATTGACTATGTCGGTTCAAACTTGATCACTGACCAAACATACTACCAGTATACACTAACCGGTTAACCTTCATATAGTGCACTTCTCTATTTTGCTGGTTAGAACATGTTATCATTTACTGGTGATAGTCCTCAACCATTTTTCCAGAGTGGAAAATGCTTCACATCATTCCATTTTCTTATCCACATCCTTCAATTTGTCACTTTACTTTCTTACCAATTGAAATACTTACCAGTTGACATCAACATGCCAACAATCTGTAATACTCCAACTTGCATACCAATAACATCAACTTGCCGGTTGACATCAATGACAACACAATGCCAACAATCTTCCCCTTTGGCATTGATGTCAACACATAATGTCAACTCACATACACAACTATACTCTTTCTCCCCCTTTGACAACAGTGACAAAGGGCTCAGACATTAACTTAATGCCGGTTCACTATCCCCATCAAGCTAATTGCAATTTTTGTAGATAGACAAATTGAATAGACAACTCCCAAAGTCTCAAACCTACCGATTGTGCATAGTCTTCCTCTAAGTGTGATAATGACCTCACATAGTAGAACTTCTGGAATTAACACTAGTCTTTACATCCAATCCCACAGTTTCTTGTACTACAATGCACACATTTGATCTCCTCCTGTGTACAACATATGGTCCAAGAGTCAAAAGATCTATAGCTGTAAACTCCCCCTGAACCATAGATCTCCATATACATTTAAGTGCAGAAAGATGGTGGGACTACTCCTAACTTGTGTCTTAGATACTCAAATGTGTTTTCCAGTAGAGGTTTGTGAAGATATCAACAATTTGTTCACTTGTAGGGATATATTCTATCTTTACTTCTTTCTCTACAACCTCCTCTCTAAAAAAATGGTATTTGATGGCAATGTGCTTTATCCTTGAGTGCATAATTAGATTTATTGAAATGTTGATTGCACTTGAGTTATCACACCATATAGGAATAGGGTCAGATATTTCTACCTGAATGTCCTTGAGGGTCTGTTTCATTCATAACACCTGAGAACAACATATAACAACAACAATATATTATGCCTCAGCAGTAGGTAAGGAGACTGAATCCTACTTCTTGTTGTGCCATGAAACCAACCGGTTACCCAAAAAGAATGTTCCACCACTTGTTCTCTTCCAGTCATCAATGCAACCTACCTAATTAGCATCAGTGTAGGCCTGTAAAGTGAAATCTCCTTGCTTTGGATACCATAAGCCATAATTAAGTGTTCCTTGTAGGTACTTGAAGATCCTTCTGACTGCATTCACATGTGATTGTTTAGGTGTAGCTTGAAATTTTGCCACCATACATCCTTCCTGCACTATATCTAGTCTTGAGGTGGCAAGATATAATAGACTACCAATCATGGATCTATATGGGGTTTGATCCACTTCCGCTGACTCATCAACCTTGCTCAACTTGCATCTGGTCACCATGGAGGTACTAACTGGTTTGTTGTCCTCCATCTGAAACTTCTTCAACATATCTCTGACATACTTGATTTGAGAGATAAATCTTCCTTTATCTTGCTGTGAAATCTGAAAACTAGGAAAATATGACAACTCTCCAAGTATTAACATCTCAAACTCTAATTGCATCTGATCAGCAAACTCTTTACACAAGGTATCCTTGTTGCCTCCAAATATTATATTATCCACATACAAAATAATAATAATCATGTCATGTCCATCTTCTTTGATGTACAGATTACTATTTGCATTTCCCTTTTTGAAACCTTGCTCATAAAGATACTTATCTAACCTTGAATATCATGCTCTTGGAGCCTGCTTCAAACCATATAATGCCTTTTTCAATCGGTGCACAAAATTTTCATCATTGTGAAGTACAAAACCTTCTAGTTGTTCTATGTAGACTTCTTCTTCCAAATTACCATTAAGGAAGACAAATTTAACGTCCATTTGGTTTTTTTTCCTCCTTTCTAAATTGAAATAGGATTTGTAGCTATGAAATTAGGGAAAAACAATGAATAATTCAAGTATGCTATCAAAAACAGATTGATAGAAATGTCTCACAGAGCCACAAACTAAGATTTGGGCAAAAGAATATGTTTAGAACATGTTCTAAGAAGTTCAACCTGATTTTTCAGGACCTAGTAGCACACTTTCACCTTTGTCCTCAATATTTTCCTCCATCAAAAGTTTAACATGTTCATTACTATCAAGTCTGCCAAAATTCTTGAGTATAGCTCTATTGTGACGTAATCATACATTGCCCCATTAAAAATGGGGACCCCTCTTTTTCTTATCATTGTTGTAGAATAGGGTGTCTTAATTTAGTGTAAAGTTAGAGTCTAAAATTAAAAAACCCCAAAAAATTAAAAACTTAAAAATTGAAACAAAACAATTAAAATTTCAAAAATATGAAAATATAAAAAGAATTAAAAAATGTAAAAATGTAAAAACAATAATAAATTAAAAAAATGAAAATTTTGACTCATACAAAAAATACGTCATGCATGGCCTTTGCACTTGTCAAGCTCTACATTCACACACGTTGTGCATTGTGGTCACACACCACCTTCGCATGACATGTTTGCACCTTGCTTTCAAATACACCGCATGTTATTGTCACGTGCTACCTTCATGATCGTCACATGTTGCTTTCACATATGTCGCATTTTGCTTTTGCACGAGCCGCTTTCACGCTTAATCATCACACATTGCCTTTGCACTTTGCTTTCGCGCGTCACCTTTACACATTGCTTTCACGAAGCCTTTACACTTATGTGATAATGTTGCGCTCTTCATACCTCGCGCGCATTATGCATTGAAGACTTAATCAATCAACGAAGAAGAGATCTCGAGACGAACGAAGAACAAAGGAAACGATAATGCCTTGCAAACGCTTTAGGAGAGCTACCTCCACACTCACATTATGCGATGTATTGTTCGCATTGCATTCAGCATGACAACTTAAGAAGTCAATGAAAGCACTTTCAATGAAATGCATTCCGTATTCAAGTTCAACGGAGCTCGCAAAATGAGGTTTGATGCATCTCAAATGTGAACAATTGTAAGACCTTTCGTACATCAACTGACATGGATGATTAAGAGACATTTAACAAAAATGATGAACTATATTGCATTTGGTAATTCAACGACATTTAATTTCCAGGTGATGACATTATATTTCCATTTTCCTAATTAACATATTCATGATGAAAAGGTACAATTTACAAATGTATAGTTTGTTCACTTCACATTTTCATATATTTTATATCAAGTTATTGAAGATGTAAGTAAGGACATTTATAAAAATAAATATAACTTAATTTTTTTTCAATAAATATTCTTTCTTAATGCGTATCTTTTATTTATATATTTATATATTTCTTTTCTTAATTGATATGTCCCATATAGCATTATTTACAAGAAAAACTTTTAACGACTTAACTCATGTATTCATCTTCTAGTCATCATATTATTTTTTTACATTTATTAACATGAACTCTTTTATAGTCATTTTATGTCCATCATGTTTTCATTGGTCCTTTACTATTTCACCTCAGACGATGTTTAAGAATATCAATCAGTCTAACTCAACTCTTCTCTCAATTGTAAACAAATATTTATTTAAACAATGCAACCATCAAACAGGTGGTTACAGTTTTAATCGCCATTCATCCTCGAAACCTAAGATGAATTATTACAGTCTAATAAATGAATGGATGAAGAAGAAATGAGGAGAGGAAAGAATTACAGAAAATAACAGGTTTTATTTGTTGTGTGAACATATTCTAGTGATTTCAGTGGTTGTCCTTACTCTGAAACTTGGAAGCAGCACCTTCAACATTACGAGAGAGCAGCACATGTGCCCAGTTCTGTTCTGATACAATAACGTTTTCTTTGGCTGCTGTTTTTGTAAAAGCTCCATGTTCAGTTGGGGGATCTGAATTTTTTCCAGAGACATTGATAATAAATATAAGGAAAAGCACAGCAAGCACCGTATTTATCTTCATCCGCAGCGAACTTCCCATGTTTAGGATTGAGAAAAATCTTAATGAATATTGAGATGAAAACCCATTTATAGGGGAGCCATAATTGAAAACCATACTTGAAGTAATTCATTCCACCCTCAGGTATTCAAAGTCCCACGGCGTATTCTAGACGAAGTAATTTACTCAATTACCGTCCATTCTTCGATTTAATTAGAAACTTCGACTCAGCAATTCTTCGATTTAATTAAAGAAATGCTGAAATAAACATGTCGAATTAAATTTTATTATCGATGTTGCCGTTGAAATGGTTTTTTTTGTCAAACTGGGTGACATGTTCCACACAAATAGACTATTTCGTGGATCTTCTCTATGTGCAAGTGAAAGTGAGTATAAGAGAGTATTTTAAACAAGTTAAATTATTCAATCAGAATAAAATCAAACAAATAAGATAATGTCTAAAGATATTCACAAAAGCATAAGTATGCAATGATATTTATATTGTAACTTCTTGTTATAAGAGTTGGAGTGGATATTTCTATATTAACACTTTTGATTAATGACATTTTTAATATATGATTATATGTAAGTAAAGGGGGGACAAATCTATATGTGCCAAATTTAACTTCAAATTCTACTATATCGTTAGAATTATTACGATGTGATATTATCATCAAACTGATTATGAAACTGGTAAGTTCAAACACATCAACACAAAACAAAACCAGATTTATATGCAAACCTTGATGCAGAAAACCATAGGGAAAATAGATGCTTGAATTTATGCTTGGATCCACCACCCATAACGAGAGTTGCAAAATGATAATGAACTTGCAATTTAACTTTCATCTGACTCCACATGTGAGAAATAATGTGGAAACCACCTTATTTAGAGGTAGCTCACTGAAATTTTAGATGGGATATTAGTAGAGATTTTAGTGAGAATTATTACATCTCTAGTACAAGGACTAGTTGGTCGCACCAAGTTGAAAAAGATAGTTATTGCCTATAGAAACATGTCAACAATGTCTTGGGACAAACTTGTGAAATAGTAATATGGATGACATAAAGAAAGAAAAATTGTCTTGTGTTTTGGGACAAGTTATGTCAAGATAAATTTTTTGACAGTATTGGATTACATAATTTGGAAATAAGGAATATTGCATTAGAAGTATAATTAACTTAAAATATGTATGCAAAACCATTTTCAAAATGGATTATAATAATGAGGGTCATGTATCTTGATTCAAATTCCCTAGAAAGAGTTTTTACTATAGCAAACCCAATGGGAAGTTAAAAAATGTAGAATTTTATCATGCTTTGCAATGATTTTATCTATTCCTATTTACCGTGTTCTTTCAGTAATTGAGAACTGATTTTTTTTTTGAAACAATCATGGAATTGGTATTTATCCTTGTCTACAGTAGACAGGCTTTAGCAGGAACATGCCTATTTAAAAGGTTGAATGGGGTACCAAACTAAAAGATTATGTCATAATTGGTATTTCTTGGAGAGGTTTTCACAATTTATTGTTTCCTTAGTAACAAAAATATTTACTTCAATCTATTCTAGATTAAAGAAATGCTATTTTACCAACTTTGAAGATAAATTTTTTTGGGCCACTTCTAAATCTTTTGAGTACACTGTGAAACAAGGATGTAAAAATTTGACGTTGAAAGATAGATTTTTTCTTGAAAGTTGGCACTACAAGATATGCTAGAATTCTACAACTCTTGCATATATCTTCCATACCACACACTATATATTCATATACTAATATTAGTTTCTTGATATTATATTTTTATTTTCCTAAATAAGATGTCCTTGATCCAAAGACACCTTTTACAAATGCATGTTTTCTTCACTCCACAATTTTTAGAGGATATGTATAAAATTGTGAAGGATATAGGTAATTTGATGACCATCTTAAAAAATGCAAATATTCTTTTATAAAAAAACGTATCTTATTATTCACCATATATTTAAACATTTATTTTATGTGCTTAACATTATATTTTTATTTGATGGGGTGACCAAAGGAAATCTTAGGCCGACAGTTTGTGGGGGAGTTGCTCATGATTACAATGGTAGGATTGTCTCAGTAGTGATACTCCCACTAGGCACCTAGACAAACTATTATGCTGAGGCAAATGTGGTCTACATTGGGCTGAAAAAGGCTCTTCGTGGAGGGTTCAATAAGGTATGGTTGGAAAGTGATTCGCTAAATATAATCGACTGTTTGATTAAAAAGACAACCCCCAGTTGGACAATTAACCACATAATGCAGAAGTGCTTTGAAATGAGTGCTAAACTTGAAGAAATTCAAATCTTTCACATTTTTAAGGAGGGCAACATGCTTGCAGACCACATGGCAAACCTTGGCATTGCTAGGGATGATGAAAAATGGTGGTGGGAAGGAGAATCCTTTCCATTTTATTTATGTGAATTGGTGCGGAAGGACACCAAAAATATCTCTCTAATAGAGCATTAATGATTATAACTTTTCACATGTGTAATGTCATACCTAGAAAGACATGGCGAAGACCTTCCCAATTTTTCCTATGGGTCTGGTTTTTTATCGCCTATTTCAAGCCTGGTTTTAGAGGAAACGATAAAAATTATAGAGGTAATAATTATATGGGGGAGAGAATAATAGAATGGAACCATCCTCGTGTGAGATACGGGAGAAAAATGAAGAGGTATGGAGGGAAGTTGTGGATGGTGGTGTGGAACCATATGTAAGAAAACTCCATATATAAGAGTAGGGTATGCTAGATTGGATAAGTATCTGATGAAGCTAGGATTCAACAAAGGTACTACTGATAGTAATTTGTTTTTCAAGATTGATAATGATAACAATATAATTGTTGAAGTTTCTATTGATGACATTATTTTTAGAGGAAATGATAGTTTGTGCAAGAAGTTTGCTGATGAAATGCAAAATGAATTTGAGATGTCTATGATTGGTGAAATGAAATTCTTTCTAGGATTGCAAATTACACAATCAAAAAAAGGGATCTTTATATCTCACTCCAAGTATGTGAAAGAGTTGTTAAAGAATTTTGGATTAGATGATTCAAAGATAGTTGGTACTCCTATGGTGACCAGATGTAAGCTAACTAAGGATGATGATTCCCCTAAAGCAAATTAGACTAGATACAAATCAATGATTGGTGGACTACTTTATTTGATTCAGACAAGACCTGATATCACGAATGTTGCTTTTCTTATTGATATATTTCAAGATAATCCTAAGGAATCTCAGGTTGTTGTTGTGAAAATAAATTTTTAGATATTGGAAGGGCATAGTTGATTTTGGTTTATGGTATCCTAAAGATGACGATTTTACTTTGAGTTCTTTTATTGATGCTAATTGGAAAGGTGATGTTGATGAGTAGAAGAGTACTAGTGGTGGTGCATTGTTCTTGGGAAAGAGATTGGTTTCATGGCTAAGTAAGAAGCAAAATTCCATTTCCTTATCTATTGTAGAGGTGAAGTATATTGTTACTGCTAATAATTGTACTCAGGTAGTATGGATGAAGAAAATATTGAAAGATATCAGAGTAGTATTTGATGAGACCATTTCTATCTACTTTGATAATTCAAGTTCTATTACCATTTCTATGAATCCAGTGTTGCATTCAAACACTAAGCATATATGTGTAGTGTCGTAAATTATACACCCTTGCTAGAGTGGTACAATTTCACACTTAGGCTAGCACCTGCCTTAGTGTGTCTTGCATCTTGCATTTCTTATTTTCTTTTAAGAATTTAACTAATTAATTTAATTAAATCTAGTCATATTTCATCACTTCATACATCATAAAGTTGGGCCTGTTACCCTAAGTGTGCTCCTTTTTATTTTATTCATCCAATAAATTATTTAATCATAACCCCTAATTATGTCCTTTTTCAACCTTTAAGGCCCAATTTAGCATATCACAACACCTCAAAATCAGTTGTAACTTTGGGATTCACTCTAATATCATCATATCAAACAACCTTGAAAATTTGGTGAAAAGTTGGTCGGACTGTGGTGGGAGTGCACATGGTCCTCGATTTTTTTCTCAAAATTTCGGGAGCATAATCTTATGATATTATAATGCTTAAGCCCAAAATATTGGTGAGAAATACATTTATTAGGTCAGGGTAAAGGCAGAATTAATTCAAAATTAAGATCTAGGGTTTCATACTTAAGAGCTCTCTTTCTTCATTTGAAGGAATGGGATCGAATATAGAAAAAATATATTGGAGCAAGCATAACAAGAATTGTATGTAGTGAAAGAGAAACCTATGTGGAGTCTTCAACAAAATTCAACATCATTTCATCAAGAATTCATCATCAATTAGGAGCTTTGAAGACATTGAAGAGTAATAGGAGATCTTGTGGCAATATCTCTCCCTTGGGGATCGGTATTATTTCATGTTATTTTCATGTCTTTGTATGAACCTCTTTACATCAACTTGCATATTTACATTCATTCTTTGCATCACTTTGTATCATTGATTTAGAGCATTTACTTTGTCAATTACAAGCATTTAGGGTTTACTCTTTACGGTTGCTCTAGATTGTTTGATTTCACTTTAGGTTCATGCATGCACACAAGGCTCTAGCACACACATTTTCAGTACACTATAGGATATTTGTGGAGGTGGAAATCACTAACATAGGGGTTTGACTGAGGCAAAACCTCATATACCACCCAAAACCCTATTTTTAGTTGTAGGTACAAGTATAGGTTCCGATCCTCGCTGCAATTTTCAGGTTCGACAAAGCACACAAACACAGTCCTGAAGATCAAATTTTATTAGAAATCACTAGGATAGGGATGTGGCACCCTGGTCCTTCCTAGCAAAGGGTTTTTGCACCCTTTTCCTCTTTGGGTGCCCTAGTCCTACACCCTAGTCCTCTGTGGGCACCCTAGTCCTGCACCTTTGTCCTTTTTGGGTGCCCTATTCCTTTTTGGGAATCCAGGTCCTCTTTGGGTGTAGTGGTACTTTCTGGGTTCCCTGGTCTTGCACCCTGGTCCATCCAATTTCAAGTGCAATTTCGCAAGGTGGAAGCTCAGAACATCATAATTGCATCCTCCCAGTTGCAGCTTTGTGTCAGATCATCAAGGACAGTGGCATGGCACCCTGAACCTGGTCAGTTTGTCTTAGTTTGTAGCATTAGGTACACATAAAAAATCCTCCCCCTATCATGATTTCAGTATCTTAGTTTTAGATTTGGAAGTTTGTACAATTCTGAGTTCATTTATGCTTAATTCTTTATCTCATAATCTAGTTTATCATTCAAACCCTAGTTTTTCTCATCATTTGCAACAAGAGGAATGGAAAACCTAAGAGATAATCCTTGGATGTCCCTTTTTCACAAGAATTAGCCAAAGCGATCTATCTCCCTAGGTTCTTTCATATTCCCAATGTGTTGGCTAAAGTGGAATTAGGTCCTAGTCGCCCAATCTCCATTTTCCCAACCCCACATTCTGGTGAACCCAATGTGAATCCAAGCTTATTTAATTCTGATTTATGTTCTCAGATATGAGTATTTTTTTCTATTTCAAATTTAAATTTACATTTACATGTTTCAATTTCTTGCAAATTTCAAAAAATTTACAGGTTAATTTTTTTAAAACCCTAATTTTTCAATTCAAAAATGAACTTGTGGATAGCTTACTTTGGATCATTAATTTCATATATGATTTAGGAACTCATTTCACTTATAATTTTTATTTTCTAACTCAACATTTAGAGTGCTTGCATCGATTAAAATTGAACATTTCCTTCTATTGTGCATATGTTATCATTTGAAAGAGGAAAATTTGTCATGATGCATTCATTTCTTAAATGTGATAATGGGTTAGCTTCCCTTGTTTCAATTTTTCCCTCACTCAAAGAACCTCCTCCTATATATAACAAAATTTTAGTTCCTAAAAGATTTGTTACCCACCCCTTACAAACTCCCCCATGTTCCAAGGATGAAGATTTGAAGAATGATCTTGACAATTCTCCTAAAATGTGCCCTTCTCATCTAGCTATCTTAGAGGAAGAGGATGATATCATAAATACTTTTCTTGATGTTACCTTACCTTACTTACATGATGCCCCTCTAAGTGAAAAGGTATTGATGGATATTGACTTATCTTCTCCTAAACTTGGTCTTACCAATGGGGGCATGTTAGTACAACAAGAGGTTGTGAACACTTCTTCCAAAGATCTCCTTCCTAAGCATTAATCTTTAGAGAAATATTCTCATCTCCCTCCTAAATAATACTCCCCTCATGAGGTTCATTTTGTGCAATAAGATGGTATTATCCCTACTTTTCCTTGTGATGACATTTCCTATTTTGATTCCAACAAAATTTCCACTAGAGATAATACATTAATGATAAATGCTTTCCCTTCTCCTAAAGTTTGCCTTACCCCTAAAGATGCCTTAGAGAAAGAGGATCAAATCATAATAAATTTCCTTAATTCTCTCTCCCCTAAATATCCAATTGAAGACATTTTGAGAAAAGAGGATGATTTAAATACATATCATGATTATGTCCTTCCTAAGGATGAAGGATTAATGGACAATGTTATCCCTTCTCCCAAAATTGGCAATAGCCATAAGGACATCTCTGTGCAAGATATTTCTAATACTTTTCGTAATGACCTCACTATTTGGGATGACCCATTAGAAGAAGGTGTCGATTATTCTCTCCCCCATGAGAGAACCCTAGCTAAAGGGGATAAAATCATGATTGATAACTCTCTTGATAACATCTCACCTTCCATGAATCTCAATCATTTTTTCTCTAAAGTTAGAGAATCTCCCTCTCCTCAACTTGGTTCTACTCATAAGGATACCCTAGTTCAAGATAAGATGGTTAACATCTATTTCAAAGATCTCCATCTCAAAGGTGAGACTTTAAAGAGTAATGTTAATCCTTCTCCTCAAGAGTTTATTCCCCATGTAGATCCTTTGGTGAGAGAGGATGATATGACCTTTCCTAAAATGTCAATGCCTACTTCTAGTCTCCTTCCTAATATTGGTCTTATCCTTGATAATATTTTAGTGCAAGGAGAGACTATCAACAATTCTTCCAATAATATTTTTCATTTTTCTTCTAAGGACACCTTTGATATTCCTAAACCATCCTGAATCAATTTGATACATGTGAATGAAACACCTAATAAACCCCTCTTCATAGTTCAAGGTGCTTGTCCTTCTCAAAGTTCCCAATGTAAGCCTATCTTAGTGGTTCAAGGTGGTTATGCCAATGATTCATTTTGTACTCCTAAGAAACCTATTCTTACTTTGCAAGGAGGTTATCCTACTAAGAGCCCTTATGAGTATAATAAGAAAATTATTGGAGAGAGTTATAATACAGTTTCTCATACCCACAACACAAGAAACAATAGGGAACCTAATCCCCCTTTAGTTATCTAAACTTCATTTCCTCCCTCTCAACCTAACCTTCCACAAGCACCTCATATATAAAATATTAGCAAGGAGTATGATCTCATTGAATAACTTAAAGCCACTCCTCCTAATATTTCTATTTGGGACTTGGTTCAAACTTCACGTGCTTATCATGGGATGTTACAAGACGCTTTGAAAAAATTAGATGTCCGACCTACAATGACACCTAATAACATGTCCACTTTGATTGATCCTACAAACAAATCCAAAGGTCAAATTGTATTCACACAAGATGAGTTACCTTCTTGTGAAATTCAACATCAATATGATCCTCTTATGATTGTGGTTATTGTGCGTGATAGTGCTATAAGACTAACCCTTGTGGACTATGGATATGGCCTTAATGTTTGTGGTGTGGACTTCATGGATAAGATTAAAGTGGATCATTCTCTCATCGAAATTGTTTCCATGACAATTCAAGGATTTGATAATGCAGGTAAACAATGTCTAGGTGTCATAACCTTACCTATTAAGGTAGGTCCTTTTGTGTTACCTACACCTATTCATGTTATGCCTGGTAATTTGATGTATAACATTCTGTTAGGGAGACCTTGGATTCATAGCATGCAATCTGTCCCCTCAACTTTGCATAGGCAAGTCAAATTCATTTATAACATTATGACATACACCTTATTAGCTGATACCAAACCTCAAGAACCATTAAAATTTGTATCTTCTTGTTCAACTACTTCCCATTCTTCTCCCAATCCTTCTACTTATTCAAATACATCTATTTCCTTTAATGATGTTGTTCCTTCTAGTATTCCTGATTCTTCTACTCAATCAGAATCTCCTCCAGAGGATATCTTGCATCTCGAAGGAGTGCTCTCAAATGATGATTGGGAATCTGTAGACTTTAACCCTACATTTGTAGGATAATATTGAGTATCTTGGAAAGGATCTATGATTGAGAAGGACAAATCTAAGGAGGAACCTAAACAACGACCCACCTTGTCTAAGCAACTAAGTAACAACTTTGTGGCTACTTCTAATTCAAATAATTCTTCAAATCATTCCTCTAATTCATATAGAACTAAGACCTATGGGGCATTGCCATCTCTTTCTAATTTGGCATCCCTTTATGGTCCTGGTTTTCACATTTTAGCTAAGTGTGGCTATGATGGCAATGGTTGTGGTGCAAATTAACAAGGAATTCAAGTTCCTTTATAACATAATACACATGAAGCTTGATTTGGACTTGGATATAATCCCTCTAAGCCCACCAAAGAATCTAAAACACCATCTCTCAATCCAAATGCTACATTTAGTAGTGATGATGACCTCACCTCAATTAAATCATATTTTACTTCTTTCAACACTCATCCACCTCGTAAGGAAATCTTGGTGATGAACAAATATCTTTATAAATCTCCTCAAGAGATTTCTATTCCCACTTATGAGATTTTATCTTCTACCTAAAAACCCTTATAAAGATAAGGCTCTGATGAATTACACTTATCCCTTTCCCAATATTTCTTGTGTGCAAGAAAAGTATGAACTAGTGGCCTATTCTTCTCCTATAAACTTCTCTCTTTTTAAAGACTCTTTAACATTCATCATCTTATACATTTTTTTAATCTCACTTATAGTAGAGAATTTAACATGTCATATTCAAATACCTCATTCAATCTATCATGTCTTTAAATAAGATTAATGGCTATCATGTTGTTCATAATTATGTTACATGGGTAGCTCACTTACTAGGGGCTCATTGTCATTCATGATGGTACAATTTCTTGTGCAATCATACTTTTGGAAGCAACATAAAATCCTATTTCTATCTCATCTCATCTTCCTATATATGGGGGGCAAGAGTGATTTCAAGCATCTCTCCTTAAGATTAAAATTTATCCTTTGTGAAGTAGTGTCTTCTATAAGAACTTCTTATTGATGGTAGAGGTGTATTCATATTTTAATTTCTTCTCTCATATTGGAACAACTATCCCTAATGAGGATATTAAGTACATATCCTTAATTCAGACCTCCTGCTTGGTGTTGGAAGTCTTTGATCATTCATCAATTTCTTTTCTTCATTGAGTAGTATCTTTTATAATAAACCCTTCTATTTTATGTACATGCATATCCCTGATGAGGATCTCTTGCCTTCTTTTAGAAGAGTCTTGTTATAAATAATTTCTCTTTGATGTCATCTCAATCCTCTTCTCTTTTCAAAACTCTTGCATTCATTGGTTATAGAAGATGTTATATTTTTCTAAGACAACTCCTCTTGAAGGTAGATGTCTTTTGAACAAAGATCTTTTCTCCTCTAAGGATCTCCTTTACACTTATATAGAAAGATATCTCTTTTGAACTATCTTATCCTTGCTTGAAGAGTATTCCCTCTCTTTCTTGGATTTATGACATTGTTGCATGATGGATATCTTCTATGTGTCGAAGGTAGGTATCTTTGTTATACTTGCACACACATGCACGAGGTTGAGTGGAATTAACGATGTTCTCACTCTCCTCCCTGACATGGATCACCCAGACAAACTCTGTGGGCTAGTTTTCCATGTCCTTCTCTCCATGGTTCCTTTTCTCTTCTCATGGATCACCAAAGTATGTATTCATTCTTTCTATCTCCTCTTCCTTCTCTTTGCATTTTTTTCCATTTAAATCTTTCATCTTGTGTTCAATAGCTCTCAAATCCTCACTCTTTGTTGTGTTGGAATTGAGGCTTAGTTCTCTTTCTTACCAAATTATTCTCCATTAGTTTTTGTTCTTGTATCAAATCTTCTTGTTAGCATTTTTCATCAATTTTCTTTCACAATTCGATGTGGTAAACATGATACCCTATTTCAACTCACTAAAGTTAGCAAGTAGAAATAGGGGGGGGGCATATAGCTACCCTTGAATTTTCATCACCTTCCTTAGTAAGTATTTAGGTGATTTTTTTATTTTATCTAACATGTGGTTTTGTAGGGTGCACATCCTAACAATATACTCCAGATACTGTTGGGGGCTTCAACCAAAAACTTGTCGATATATCCTTTGTTCATGAATGTTTACTTTTCCTTACTTTAGCTTGCATATGCATGCAGTGTCATATGACTGCTAAATTGGGCACTAAATGTAGTATCGTAAATTGTACACCCTTGCTAGGGTGATACAATTTCACACGTAGGTTAGCACCCGCCTTAGTGAGTCTTGTATCTTGCATTTCTTATTTCCCTTTAAGCATTTAATTAATTAATTTAATTAAATCTAAACGGATATTTCATCACTTCATATATCATAAATTTGGGCCCTTTACCATAAGCGTTCCCCTTTTTATTTTATTCCTCCAATAAATCATTTAATCATAAACTGTAATTATGTCCTATTTCGACCTTTAAGACCCGATTTCACATATCAAAACACCTTGAAATCGGCTGTAACTTTGGGATTCAGTATAATATCATCATATCTAATGGTCATAAAAATTTGGTGAAAAGTTGGTCGGACCATGGTGGGAGTACACATGGTGTCACGAACCCTATTTTTCCATAATTATTTAATTAGGGAAATAATGTTTATTTTTCAAATGAAATTGAAATGAAATGAAAATAGAACTGTCGAATGTATTGAAATGATTTATATATAATTGAATGATCAGTAATAATCTTTATTGTAAATTGGGATCATCATTGCTAATGAGCGCTTGAGTGCAAGTGAATGCAGGAATAGGTGAACAATGATGAAGGCGAGAACATGGTTCAGGTAGAGTTGTCTTAGCTCTTGTATTTTGTTAGAATAGATAGAATCTCTCACACATCACATTAGGATTTATAATTTGCATCTTGAAAATATGGATGATTTAAATGACCTTATGTGAGTGTTTGTTCAAATTGAAATGATGAATTTGGAATGACTAGTAGATTGATTTAAATAATTATACATGTGCATTGATTGCATGATGTGAGTGGTGTTTGAATTAAATCTAAGTTGTATCACTGATTGCAAAATATTATGCTTTATTGTTAAAAGAGATAAGATATGTAAATGATTCGAAAATGAATATTGACTATAGGTTTATATGTTCTTTGTATGGAAATATGTGAATTATCAAAACTATAATTAATGTTTGATTTTCAATATATATATATATATATATATATATACGAAGGTGAATATAGTTCATGTTTAATTATATTGATTATTTTAATATGATTAATTGGAAGTTGAATAAATTAGAGTTTACGATATAACGTACCATATATCAAATGATTATTGTCTTTTGTACAAAAAGAAATGCATCTTTATTAAGGATCATTTTTATATTGATGCAAGTTAAATATACTTGGTAGTTAATAACTTTGATTTTATCGAACACACATATACGTATATATTTTGAGGTGAATTTGTAAATTAAATTTATACAATCGTTGTTTTACAATACAAACATGATTATTCATAAAATGTATTTATTAATATTCGCATGTATATAAATTAGGATTATATATTAATCATTTAAATGTTTAAAGTTTAATATTTATTTTGCAACTATAATATAGTCGCATATTATAATAGAAAGGTGGCGAGTTTAGTTGCTAGGAGATAGCGACTAGATGTCGCATGGCAGTTAGGGTGGCCGACTAGACAAAAACTATCAGCTAACTCCAACCTAAGGACAATGACTATGTTCCAATCTAGCTAGGAGTCGATAGGTGGCAATAGACTAAAACGTAGGCTTAGACCATTAGTTAAATGCAAAATTTAGCTAGGTACCGACATTGGTGCAGATCATAATGATAAACCAGGCAAGACCATTGGTTTAATGCAGAATTCAGAGGTTTCAACATGGAGACAATGGCTTAGAACTAGCAGCATAAACAAGGAACTCACTCATGACAACTCAAAGTGTTTGGAAGACAAGTCTAACTTGCCAACCTCTCCATTGAGTGGGTAAACTACTATAGTCACGATGAATGAGAGAAGAAGCCCACGTTAAACTGCATATAACACTTCATTCCACGTAGAAAAGGAATCAACTAGTGGTGTCCACGTTGAATAAAGTTTAGTAGACCTCTATCGGTGGCAAATAACTGCAGGAAAGAGTAGCTTATTACTGTAGTAAGTAATGAGATAATAGGCATGTGGTGCCATGAATCTAGGAATGTCAACAATAGGAGGCAAATGCATAGTTAAATAATGCACTAGAACAACAAAAATTTCATCAAGAAATGCCATCTCTATTAGACGTGGAGATGTGGGAGAAGAATTAAACAAAGAATCAAGTAAAAGACTTCAAATTAACATCTACCACTGAGCCTCTAAATGAGGAGAGATTGTAGGAAAAATAAGGATAAATAGAGATGTAGGATAGGAAGATGGACATACTCATGAAAGGGGAGACGATAGAATCATGGAGGAAAGAAGAGAATAGAAAGTTAGAGGAAGCAAGTTAGAGGAAGCAAGATAGAGGAGAGCAAGAACCTAGAAGAGCGACAAGAGATTAGAGAGAATGGAATAGAGGAGATTTTGATCTGTTTACAACAGAGTCATAAAAGATCAACAATGATCATCTCTGATTTTGTGTCGAATTTGGGGGTTAGGGTCTTGAATGAGTGTTAGTTGCTTTGTTATTATCAGAGAAATTTTCAGAATATAGAATGGATAAGGACTAGGAAATAGAGAGCTCATGAGATAGAAGAGCACCGAGAAGGAAAACATTGCAATCCGGACGTATTGCCGACAATTTGAAGTTATCAAAGATCATAATAGACTTGGACCGCGCTTCTTGAGGTATGCTCAAATCTAGTATGTTTTGTTGAAGAGATTAAGAGATAAAGAATGATCTAGTTTTAGAATTATGAAATATTTTAATGGAAGATTTAGAGTCACAAAATGAATCATTTTTAATTGTTTAAATTATGATCATGCAAATATAGATGCAATAATGATATATTTTCAAAAAGAGTGTTGATAAAACTTAGTAAAACCCTCAGAAATTAGATCACCTAGTCCTCTAGGAACAAAGTAAGAGGATAGAGAGAGAAACTCTGATATTGAACTACAAAGAAGATGAAATATTAGGATTATGACTTATTAAATAGTGAAGTTCATTTTGATATCACAAGAAAAGACTTACACTTTCAAATTTGATCCTTGCATGAAAAGTAAAGATGGTTATCAGGTGTCTCATTTGAAAAGCCATATAGATAGGTGCTTTATGAATTTTGATCATGTTAGATTGATGATATGGAAAATTAGTCAAATCAGTAAGTTGAGTTCTTAAATCATGGAAAGTCACATATTAGTATTAAACTAAATATGATGTTTTGAGAAAAGAGGTAAATGAACCAAGACACATGGAAAGACAGAGAGCTTAACCGATATAAACTTAGATTTCTAAACCATAAGAAATGGAATGCATGTTAATGATTATGCTATTTAAATGTTTTGATAATTGAATAAAAGAATGTGTACTCATTTTATTCAATTTATATGTAAGATACATACATGTGTTGCACCTTCTTAATATTTTAAGCTTGTCTTTAAATTTCTTGAAAGATAGAAGCAAAAGATTGTTTTCTTTCAGATATATATTTGTTTATCTATGAAAGATTGCTTCTTGTCAAATAGGATTAGATTAACAAAAGATTGGTTCTCTCTATTTCTATACAATGAAAGATTGTCTTCCTTAAACATTATATTAATAACTTATGAGATATAGGAAGCTAGAATTGAAAAGGCAAAAGATTGTCTTCTCTATATTTTTATTCTAGATTTATGTGAACAAAGCTAGATAGGCTTGTGCTTGTGGAAAGTTACCTTCCAGGATGGGTGCCAAATGTGGATTATAGAGAGAATAGTTGCTTTTTCCAACTATCTATTTTTGCTTTGCATGGCATTATACTCGGCCGAGTAATAAAATTGAATTAACCATTGAAATAGATGGAATTATTTTATTTTATCCTCTCTAGCATATCCTAGATTGATAATGAATGCTTGTTTCTTAAAACAATTAGAAAAAATGAAAATGCTTATATCATCTAGGCACGCACCAGATTCCATCTTGCCTTTCGAATTCTTTTGCTAAGAAATTCGTGCAGGGTCGGGTATTCTTGATTGACCAAGAATTTCGAGGAAGCGTAAGATTCAAGGTTGGGTGGAAAAAGTGCCTGAATCTTGTTCTCGTCTTTATGCTAAAGATTGCATTTGGCGATAGCTTGGGTTGCAGATCAATGGATGCATCTCACCCTTTAATTTGTATTATTTATTATTGAACTTATGGCAACTTCAAATGCATAAGTATTGTATGATTGAGATACTACTTTTATCGATTTATTGAATAAAGAATCTTTATCTTTTATAGAAAATTCATGTTTATTACGATCTAAATGGAATGATCGAATGAAGCTATGGATGGAAAAATGGAATGGAATAGATTTATTAACTAATTAATGAGTTAATTTAAGAATAAAGAGTATTTTGGCTATTATTGAAGTTAGCATGATTTACGCCTTTACACATGGTCCTCAATTTTTTTACCAAAATTTCGGGAGAATAAACCTATGATATTATAATTCTTAACCCCAAAAGATTGGTGGTAAATTCAATTCCTAGGTCAGACTAAGGGTGGAATTAAGTCGAAATTAATACCTAAGGTTTCATACATAAGAGCTCTCTTTCTTCATTTGAAGGAATGGGATCAAATATAGAAAAATCTATTGGAACAAGCTTAAGGAGCCTTCTATGTAGTGAAAGACAAACCTATGTGGAGTCTTCAACAAAATTCAACAACATTCAACAACATTTCATCAAGCATTTATCATCAATTAGGATCCTTGAAGACATTGAAGAGTAATAGGAGATCTTGTGGAAATATCTGTCCCTTCGAGATTGGTATGATTTTATCTTATTTTCATGTTTTTGTATGAGCTTCTTTACATCAACTTGCATATATAAATTTATACTTTACATCAATTTGCATCATTGATTTAGAGCATTTACTTTGTCAATTACAAGCATTTAGGGTTTAATCTTTAGGTTTGCTCTAGATTGTTTGCTTTCATTTTAGGAGCTTGCATACACACAAGGTTCTAGCACACACATTTTTAGTACATTGCCAGCTATTTGGGGAGATGGAAATCAGCAACACAGGGGTTTGACTGAGGCAAAACCTTATATATACACTAAAAACCCTATTTTTCAGTTGCAGGTACAAATATAGGATCCGATTGTTGCTACAATTTTCAGGTTCGACAAAGCACATAGACATAGTCCAAAAGATCAAATTTGAGCATAAATCACTAAGATAGGGGCATGGCACCTTGTTCCTGCCTAGGGCAGGGGTGTGGCACCCAGTCCTCTCTAGGCGCCCTAGTCCTGCACATTGGTCCTCTCTGGGTGCCATAGTCCTGCACATTGGTCCTCTCTGGGCACCCTAGTCCTGCACCCTGGTCCTCTCTAGGCACCCTCATCCTTTCTGGGTGCCTTGGTCCTCTCGAGGAACCCTAGTCCTTTCTGGGTACCCTAGTCCATTCTATTTCAGGTGAAATTTGGCAAGGTGGAAACTCAAAACATCAGAATTGCATCCTCCTAGTTGTAGCTTTTTGTCAGATCACCAGGGATAGTGGCATGGCACCCTAGTCTTGGTTAGTTTGGCTCATTTTGTATCATTATGTACACATCCAAGATCCTCCCCATTTGATGTTTTCAGTATCTCAGTTTCAGATCTGCAAGTTTGTACAATTCCAGGTTCATTTATGCTTCATTCTTTATCTCCTAATCTAGTTGATCATTCAAACTGTAGTTTTTCTCATCATTTACAACAAGAGCAATAAAAATCCTAATAGATAACCCTTGGCTCTCTCTTTTTCACAAGAAGTAGCCAAAGTGATCTATCTACCTAGGCTCTTTCGTATTCCCAATGTGTTGGATAAAGTGGGATTAGGTCCTAGTCACCCGATCTCGCTTTTCCCACCCCCATAATATGTATCAAGTTTCATTTTTTGAGAGTGAAGCTAAATGGGAAATAAATCAGATTGGAGTATGTACCCACAAAGGAACAGATTGTAGATATCTTCACAAAGCCTTTTCCTAATGATACTTTTGAGTATCTCAGAGGGAAGCTAGGGGTGATTGCCCCTCCTAATCAGAACTAAGGTGCATTCATATGCATCAATTGGGTGCATTTCATAGCCATATTGTGTGAGCCAGATTGATGAGGTGGATGCTACTTAGGGGGAGTAGTCAGATGTTTAGATTTGTGAGTTTTGTGGTGTAAATATGTGTCTTTTCTATTGATGTCAAAGGGGAAGATAATGATGTGAAAAAATGTAATGTAATATGCATGATCAAAGGGGGAGTTGTTGAGTGTTTCTTTGAGATTTTGGGTGAGATAATTCTTTCTTTGTCATTGATTGTTTTTCACATCATATATTTCCATTAAAACCAAAGAAGGAGATTGTTGGGATATTATTGGCTGAATGCTACAAATATGTGCTTGTAAGATATTTGAAGATGTTTGAGAGATGTGTTACCATTAATGTCAACATATTTTTTCTTGTCTAGTGTAGTGATGTAGTGAGTTCAGTATGTTGCTTTGTGTTGTATGTTGATGATCAATGTTTGCAAATTAAAGGGTTTCTATAACATTATCTCTAGTTGATTTAGTGCAACATTCAGAGGTCCGCATGAAGATTTGATTTAGTTATGAGTATCTATATTGTGGCCAGTTTCTCAGTTTTTTAGTGATGCTAGAGTGTTAGTTTTTTGATCTGCATTGTAATATGTTAATATGCGGATTTGGGAATATGTTTGGGACATTGATCTGTCTCTCCAATTCAAGCGGTTCACAATTTGGAGGTTTGCAAGTGAATATTTCAATTTGACAATCAGTTTATCTGGTCTTCTTGAGGTCTGGTATGATGGTAATGATGATTCTAGTAATTTGAGTTGATGTAGATGTTGTTGTGGTAAATCTTCTTTCTTGTAGATGTTTCTAGATCACGTTTCATTTGTGTTGGTGGTCTGCATTGATAGTTGTGCACATTATTGATGATTTTCCTTGGTATATTGGTGTTCTTCATGTTATAGGCCAACATGATGATTGTAGGGTGTTACAGATATTCAAGGTCGTGAGTTAGGTCCATACTATGTCTTAGCCAACATTGTTTTTGTCTGCATGTGATATTTTGTATTTAAGAAATAACTATATCATTGTGATTGTTTTATGTCTGTTGAGCTGACCTTGGATAGGTCAATCAGTCAATGTCATGTATTAATAAATATAATAATATTGTGTGAGGCAATAATGTAGAGTGAGCGAATAATGTATTGACCTTTCGTAAGCAGAGAAGAAGTATGGAGAAGTAAGTGAAAGTTGTTATGTACCTAACCAGAACTATAATCAGGCATTGAAGATGCTATTTCTCAATTCATGATTTTTGGAATTGGTTTGAATTTGTTTGTAAGGAAGTGAGCCTTCCCAAGGTTGTAGCCCTCCTTTTTTTATTATTTTGAGAAGTGAGCTCTAGGTAGTGTGCCTGAATGCATATGCATTTCCCATTGTAATATTTCTAACAGAGTATAGCTATTTTGTGTGTTTTTCTACCATGGTTTTTCCCTTAACCGGGTTTTCCAAGTCAAAAATCCTAGTGTTATGCATGTTCATGTTATGATGGTGTCTCATGTTTTCATTTTTATTTCTTAGATCTAAGTTTTAAGTTAGTTGTTGCAAGTTTTGGAGAAAATTGATTCACCCCGCTCTCAGTTGTCTACCCTATTTTCATCACTTTGTTGGTGTGGTAAATAGGATTGATGCTCTCAAAGAAAAGGACAAGATGAATATGACATATGTGACAAAATAAAAAGAAAAGGTGGAAGACAAAAGTGACAATTGGTTTGGACCCTCTCACGGTGTTGATTCTTCTTCCAGTAACTAGGACACTCTGCACTATCTAAGAGAAAGAGAAATAATCTTATGACCTCCATTGTGGTTTTGATGCTAAAGATGTTTTTAGCTTAGCGGAGTTTGTATTATCTACCTTATCATCGATGAGGATGTGAAATTATATAGAGGACTGATCATGCATATTAATCGATAATTTGGTCAAATTACAAAGATATTGGGGGTTCCAAGAAGATGTTATGGTGGGGCAAGTCTAGAAATTTTGATAATGGAAATATGACAAATGAAGGAATTACTCCAAATAATGTGGTTACAATGATTCTAGAAGATTCAAGAAGAAATAAGAAATATGAGATGAGAGAAATATAGATGACACAAATGGTATAAGGAGCGGAGCATCTATATAGGGGGACCGATTTGGGCTCTATTTTTGCTTTCTAGTTGATGTTGTTCTTGCCCTCAAGAGAATAGATATGGTCGAGTCTTTCAAAAAATATATATAGAAAAAAGATATCCTAGTTAGATGAAGTATTGTAGTCACTTGAGATATTTCTGGAAGGGTGAGGGATAATTTGAGTAAGGCATTTATATTAAACAGTGCCATTGTTAGAAAAAAGATATCCTTGTTAGATACTAAGTTCATTGGACTGATTCACCCCCCTATTCCTCTTGTGGTGTGTTCAACAATCATATCTTCATGATTGACATTTATATTAAAGAGTGCCATATTGATCGACTTGTAAGTGACAAAGTTTGAACCTCAATCTTATTATTATGTTGGTTCACAAAAGAAACGGGAGGGGCTTAAATTTGTGAATTGGGAAGATCAATTCAATTATCATTTCTAGGCCCTTTTGAACAATTTGGGAGTATTTTTAGGGTCAAAATGTGTGTTGTTCTATGATACCACAAGAGAAATATCATATAGACAAATAGAAAGTTCAACCTAAGGAGAGTTGTATAAATAGGGATGATAAGAATGATTTAGAGGTTATTGACGACAAAAGACCATATTATAAAGACACATCGTAGAATATAAATTCACTACATATATATTCCTTACAATGCACCATATTATATATTTATTTTTATGACATTATATATCCATTTTCGTAATTAACATGTTCGTGATGCATAGGTACTATTTACAAATATATATTTTCTTCACTTCACTTTTCCAAATATTTCATATCAACTTATTGAAGATGTAAGTAATAATGCTTATTTTTAATAGTTTAATTTTTTTTGTTGATAGATATTACTGTGCACCTTTTATTTATATATTTGTTTTATTTTCTGAGCATCATATCTCTATTTTCCTAATTAATATACCCATAACTCAAAGATAGCTTTCCAAATGCATATTTTCTTCACCTCACTTTTGTCATGTTTTATATACAAAATTATAAAGAATGTAAGTAATGATGATCATCATTAACAATTTAAACAATCATTTTACAGAAAATACTTTCAACATATACATGATATATTTATATAATTAATTTACTTCATGACATTGTATTTCTTTACTTAATTGATATGTAAAAACACCTTTTAAAAATACACATTATCCTCATTTGCATTCTACATCATCCTATATAGCATTATTTACAAGAAAAAGCTTTGACGAATTAACTCATTTATTCATCTTATTAATTTTTTACATTTATTAACGTGAACTCTTTTATAGTCATTTTATGTCCATCTTGTTTTCGTTGGTCCTTTACTATTTTACCTGAGACGATGTTTAAGAATATCTATCGGTCAACTCAACTCTCGTCTCAATTGTAAATAAATATTTATTTAAACAATGCAACCATCAAACAGGTGGTTACAGTTTTAATCGCCATTCATCCCCGAAACCTAAGATGAATTATTACGGTCTAATAAATGAATGGATGAACATGAAATGAGGAGAGGAAGGAATTACAGAAAATAACAGGTTTTATTTGTTGTGTGAGCATTGTCTAGTGATTTCAGTGGTTGTCGTTACGCTAAAACATGGAAGCAGCACCTTCAACATTACGAGAGAGCAGCACTTTTGCCCAGTTCTGTTCTGATACAATAACGTTTTCTTTGGCTGCTGTTTTTGTAAAAGCTCCATGTTCAATGGGGGGATCTGAATTTTTTGCGGAGACATTGATAATAAATGCAAGGAAAAGTACACCAAGCACCGTATTTATCTTCATCCGCAGCGAACTTCCCATGTTTAGCATTGAGAAAAATCTTAATGATCAATTTGTAGATGAAATCCAATATATTACTGCGACCCATTTTTAGGGGAGCCGTAATTGAAATACTTGAACTAATTCTTTCCACCCTCAGGTATTCAAAGTCCCACGGCGTATTCTAGACGAAGCAATTTACTAAATTACCGTCCATTCTCGTATGCCGCTTGCCAGTGGAATTATAAGCTTCGACTAAGTAATTCTTCGATTTAATTAAAAATATTCTGAAATAAACAACTTGAATTAAATTTGATTACCGATGTTGCTGTTGAAAAGAGTTTTCGTGGGTCAAACTGGGTGATGTGCTACACATATATACTAGCAGTTGCACCTTTTGTTGTGCGTGCAATGGGTAGACGATAGGCCGGCTATTTTCGAGCATCCGTGAGTAAAGGAAAAGATGTAGCTGATAAGGTACCTTGAGACAGTCTAATGAGATAGAATTTTCCAAACGATCAATGGTAAATTCCTGTAAAACAGTAAGGAGTGTGCGGGTTATTCCCACCACCACAACCCTTCCCCTCACTCCGTTCTGGTTATTCCCGCCACCACAACCATCCATATCCCTCTCATGGTTCGGTCACAGTAAATTCCTCCCTTTGTTCGTTTCACAAGCGTAAGAAATAGCTAGCGAGGTGAAGATGATGGCCCAGGAGACTATTGTACAGGAAGTAGCTTATAAGCCAAACTCTTATCGTCAAGGAGGGAGGGCTTCAATAGAAGAAGTACGATATGAGGTAGGCCAGCCCAACAACTAGCACGAGGCCGGGGTAACTTATCTATACTATTTGGAAGGGTTAGGACGCTTGCTAGGATGGGGACTACTTATTCTTCTTTAGGTCACTTTTTTATCTATCTTATATATGTGAGATCAATGTATAGGAGCTCAAGGTGTTTGCATAAATGCATTAGTAAATATGGTTACTTGCTATAAAGGAGTCGGCCCCAATGCTATATCGTAGTAGCAATTGTGTAGTCGGCAAGAACCATCCAGGGTTAGCTAGGAGTGAAACCCAAGAAAAAGAGAAGACACTTTTTATTCATAATTTGATCTTTTAATAGACTCTGAATTCATTTACGACGCTTCTCGAAAATATGTTATAAAGGCTTTTAAGGCACTTCAGTTTTCCTCACTTGGATACGCCTTCAGTTGCCCGCGAGCTCGTATCCTTTATGTCAGTAACTAGATATAACATAAAGAGAATACACGCCTCCTTGGAGTGAAGACCATATCTTCTAACCTTTCTACAATTCCCTTAGATCGCTGTGACTCTCTTACTTAAAGGTAAATAGTAGGAGCGCGCGGATAATAATATGCCCCCTAATGTTTCCTTCGTATTTCCACTGGGTGGAAAGTTCCATTATTAATTATTTGAAATTGACCTTAAGAAGTTTGGTAGAAGTAGTTCATGTACCCCAGATTTTATACGTAACATGCCCTTCATGCAGGAACCCTATGATTCCCTTCCACTGTCATGTTTCAGTTCATTAATGCACCTGCTAGTATAAGCTAGAAGAAGCTCTAGATTTGCTGGTACAGATCGATCCGAAGAACAAAAGTTCTGCTCATCAATCTCTAAGTGCTGCTAATCGATCTATTGGTGTTGGTAGAGTTCTGCTCATCAATCTATAAGTTCTGCTAATCGATCAAGCAAGTCCCCTTTCTCGAAGGTCTTAAGAAAGAGTGCTTTCGATGCAGGGAAGGAAGGCCTACCTCAACTAAGCGATGCAATTTCACCGCTAGCGATCGCCTTCCTTTCTCTTAAGACTGTTAGGGATAGGCAGAAACTGCATCGCTTCGGGGTTACTAACTCTGATTCTTATCCTCTATTCCACCCAGCTATTAAAGCTATCATTCATTGAGGCAGCAGCCCAGAAGAGTCTTACCAATCTTAACGAGAGCGAGGTGGGAAGTATCTAGCAGAATGATCCATCGATTTGGGCTTTCTATCTCCGGTTCTGAATTATGAAATGGCTATGTTGGTCGCATTGGACTTCTCTCTACCAGGTATCCGGCGATAACTCCAAAAGCTATCAAAACTAAACATCAAAAGTCTATGCGCATTGATAGGAGTTGACAAACAAATCGAGCTAAGCCAAACCTGCAGGCATCTGCCTACTTCGAAAGCAGACTGTGCCTTAAAAGTGCATTGAAATAGAGCCGGCTTTCTCACCTCTCGACTATTGTAGGACGATGCAAGCCGGTGATTCCAATTACCTTCCTCCCACCCACCCCAATCTATAGTCGGGTGGGAGGGAATCATAGGGTCCCGGGGGTATAGCCTGAGGGGCGATCAATCTTAGTTCCAGATGTGGCGACAAATGGGGCTCCAACTGATGCGTGAAACCAACCCATATGAACCTGGCACGGGAGAAGTTGCTTACATACCCGGATAGATAGATTCATTGAAGCGGGTGGGTGGGAACTAGAGTTGACCGAGCAGAGGAATGAACGCTTGGCCAATGGACTTAGCTCAATTCCTCCATCTGGCCCATATGTAGACGATAAGAGATTGGCAACTTCTCATACCAAATCCACTTCGAATCACTACCTTGATGGGCACCATGGTGTAGAAGGAGTTTAAACGCTAGCGATGCTTTATGCCCATGACTTATCCATTCCTCTCCGGCTTCCCCTTCGGCTATTGTTGCGACACATTCCAGTATATCCAACCCTAGTTCACCTTCCCTAGAGCCCCCCCTATTTTATATTATTGGGTACGTAGTGAACCAGAAGCTGCCTTTCTTTGTCCTACTGGTCTCGCTCTAAAGTATCGATCTTCAATGCGGGAGCTGGGAGAGGGGATAAAGGAAGGAATGAAGGAATGGTGTGATTGGATCCCCTCGACTTGTCTGAACTTAAGAGTTGAAATCCCTCTCCACCATCCATCCATTGATCATATTACGTATATAATAAGTGATACCGCACCCCTAGGAAAAGAGAAGAAGTTTTTATCTTAAGGACTGAAGTTCAATATGTGGAAGGATTTGCTCTATTCCGACCGAAGGCACTCGACCCTACAATCTTTGCTCTAGGACTTTAGTCATGATTTAGAGTTCCAATACTGCCTTCTCCCATGGCTATAGCTGCTTTTGAACATCGATATCTTTGAAAGGGCTGTAGTTTCTTTTGGCAACTATGAAGACTGCTTGTTAAGCATCACAAGAAACCGGAACAGCCATCTTAGGATCATCAGCTCCAGCTTTCAAGGTTGAGTTTCATTCTAGACATAATTGATAAATCTATCCAACAAACCCCTTTAGAATAGTAGGTGTAACAGGTCTGCACTCTAGCCAAGTTGCGCTGACCTGCATTGATTTGAGTGACAGACGAATAGGTCCCATGGTGGGGTTTATTCTTATTCCGCTTCGAAGTTTGCACACTTTTGGGGCCAATGCCGACATAGCCATTGGAGCGGATTTATTTGGGTCCTGGCAGTTAGCGGATGGGTCCGGACCTATCCGGGCTGACTTCATAATTAATCCAATTTAGGGCATTTGGGTCCTAGTGGTTAGCTCAGATAGGACCTGACCTATGTGGAATGGGTTCGAGGCAATCCTCTATATAAGGAGGTCAAGCTCATTCATTCAAATACACAATCAAGAAACACAATTCATTCTGAATCAAGGAAGCATTCGAGGAGTGAAGTAGTTCGGTGAGAAGACTTAGTGCAAAGGAGCGAAGTTGGTTCTCCTCCGGCCTTCTAAGTCTACGAGGCTACTTTCTCATGAGCCAAGGGCTCTATTGTAATCCGATCTGGGTCAAGTGTTTTGACAAGGGTCGACATAATTGGGGGCAATTTATATTCTTCAATACAACATCCTATCCTTGTATTGTATCTTTTCCATATAATAAAGGAATCTGGGCAACTCGCCCCACCCTCATCTTGATCCATAATCTATTTTGTCTATTTTGCATTGGGATTGATCTGTTCTGTGCACATTCCGCATTAATACATTGGTGAGGCATAGTCCGAGATCTTATTTCATTAGGCGACTTAGCTTACAAATCCGTCAGGATCGTTGGTGCCGCATGGGTTAATCCCAAAGCCCATGACACTAGGGGCCTCTCTCCCACCCTACTATATCTCCTCCCCACCTGACCCCCTTCTAATCTAAGTTGGCCTAAGCAGAGGTATCTCCAAACATTACAAATTCTATTTCATTTAGCTAGGAAATCTAGGAATGGATTTTCACTTAGTCGAGCAGTAAGAAAGTGTGACTTTTTACGCCATATATATATATATATATATATATATATATATGGTAAAGTGTATGCATTTGGAAGATAGAGGTTGGCGATTCCCTTGGAACATCTACCTGCATCTTTAATACAGAATACCATGCCTTGGCCCACCTTCGAAAGGCGAGAGAAGGACAAACAGAAAGGAAGGTGCATAAGTCCCTCTTGAAATGCACTTATCTTCTCCGGTTTAAGTCGACCCTTCATGAAACAAACAAACAACTGACCAACTGCATTCAAATCCTCTCCTTTCACTGCTCGACCTTCCATACAATAGGGTTATAGGTCACCTAAAGCTATGAATGTGCTTTCGAGCCCCTACATTGGAAAAATTCTAAGAGATTTGTTCCTTTCCGAGAGATAGATGGCTCTGGGGGACCTAGAGATGATCACTGGAGTCGCTAATCCGTATATAATGACATGTCATCCTCCCTAGGGGCGAGGGAATTGTACCCCATTTTCCCCAACATTTCTCTATTGATTTTGGTACGTCTTAAAGGTGGCTGGCACGAGCCACCTGTGATGTTGGTGCTTGCGATTGATTGCTGGTAACTATAGTTTCCAACCCACCCGCCCCTACAATTCTATGGGGTTTTAAGGGTTTGAAAGGCTGGTGCCCACCTAAAGTTCCTGAACTGGTATCTATTCCTAATGCTGGAATCCAAATCTTCTAGTCGTAATAGCAACTTACTATGATGACTCTTATGTGCCAGAGATGTACTTATGAAAAAAAGAAAATAAGCTGCTCGGGGGCCTCAATCGCTCTACATCTTGGCTGGGAAGAATGACAGAAAGAAAGGTCTTCAGTTTTCTGGTATTGTGCCTACCTTCGTTCACTTCATAGCTCTTATGTGCCGGAGAGGATCAAAGGGGAAAGCCGGGAACTTCCCTAGAAGCAATCCACTCTCTCTATTGATCGAAGAGGGACTTAGCATGACTTTAAGTGCCATTCCCTTCATCTTCCTCCCACCCGGAACTATAGTTTCACACCCACATGCTAAAGTTTGGATCTCCCAACAGCTTAGCTTTCAAGGTCGAGTTCAGAAAGGCATTCTCAACTCTCATTCTTCATTTCACAGATAATAAAGTTGGGCCCTCCTGCCCCCCCCTCTATATAGTTTATCAAAGAAGGACGGCTTGCCGGTTGGGGAGAAGGCTACAAGCATTCATTTATGGGGCTTCCATCCTTCCTTCCTTCCTCAACTCCACTAGAAGCTCGATACCAGTACGCATGTAGTGAATGACTCTCCCACCTAGGAAAACATTCGACCAAAGAGCCTTCTTTATTTCTATCTTACGGGTTGGTTCGAACCAACGGTGACTCAACTAAAAGGCATTAGCTCTGGTTGCTAGTATAATTTTATAAGGGGAAATGGCATTCATGGATTTGGCTTCTCTATCTTCATAGGAAGACTTACACTTCCCAAGATTGGGAGAGAAGGATTTAGTAGCTTGAAGTCGACCCGTCAACTAATCTGTTGAAGTAGGGGGGGCCACCCACCCAGGTGGGGGGTTAAAGTTATTTTCTACATTGCTTTCGGAGGTCGACCCCCATTGGTAACAGCTTAACGGAACAACTATGTCAGAGAGGATAAGAATGACTTTTATGTTCAAAGACAAGAAGGCTAAGAGAGATGAAAGTGGGTCATGCTATTATCGATGTAATATGATTGGATACATCATTGTAGGTAGGAGCTTGGCCCCAGACCAGTGTGAAGCACCTGTGTGTGGGATATATATACGGGAGGTAGATTAGAACCATGAGGTTGGGAGGTTGCAGCCGAGGGGGCCAATTTTATATTATTGCAGCTCCCTTTCTCATACTTCGAAAGCATTCAAACCTGTTGCTTCTGGTAGTGAATCATCTAGTTCAAGCCTTTTCGGGCTGCAGCCCCTCCTACCTATATTGCAGTTGTTCAACCTGATCCCTTGAAAGTGGGGAAAGAAAGAATACTCTTCGAGAACTAAATAATTCCTCAGTTCTCAAATGAGCCTACCTTGAATCCCCTACCGACCTAAGAATGGGATATGAATCCCCATCTAGTTGAGTTTAACCTGTTCTTAGCAGCCCAGTGGTGCTTGTCAATCTACCTATTGCTATTGAGTCATTCACTGACCTGCCTTTCCAAGATGGTTGGATTCGTTAGCCTCAACCCCTGGAACCAGAACCATCCTTGTCCCACCTTTGTAGTTGCATAATCAATCTATGAACACCTAGCCTACCAGGTGGATGGGAATAGGAATCATTAAAGAAAGTTCCTCGATTCATGACCAACCCTAGAATCGAATCAATCTCGTAATTATTAGAGGAAAGGCCAATTATAGTTGTTACGTATCAAGATAGATTGATATCTGACACGCCCTCCTATATTATTATCAAAGATAAATCATTTTTGTGTCAAGGATCGATCTGTCCTTCCACCATCAACAATGGGGAGATCGATATTCGGCACACCCTTCTATGTTTGGGTTGTCAAAAATATGTTGTTTCAAGTTTTGGAGAAAACTGATTCACCCCCTCTTAGTTGTCTACCCTATTTTCATCACTTTGTTGATGTGGTAAATAGGATTGATGCTCTTAAAGAAAAGGAGAAGATGAATATGACATATGTGAGAAAATCAAAAGAAAAGGTGGAAGAAGAAAGTGACAATGGATTTGGACCCTCTCACGGTGTTCATTCTTCTTCTAGTAACCAGACACTTTGCACTATTTAAGAGAAAGAGAAAGAATCTTATGACCTCAATTGTGGTTTTGATGCTACAGATATTTTTAGCTTAGCAGAGTTTGTAGTATCTACCTTATCATCGATGAGGATGTGAAAGACTATAGAGGACTGATCATG
The DNA here is from genome assembly GCF_030272615.1 of Cryptomeria japonica. Lineage (NCBI taxonomy): Eukaryota > Viridiplantae > Streptophyta > Pinopsida > Cupressales > Cupressaceae > Cryptomeria > Cryptomeria japonica. The sequence goes on from NC_081413.1 coordinate 222,051,053, forward strand.
CATATTAATGGATAATTTGGTCAAATTATAAAGATATTGGGAGTCCTAGAAGATGCTATGGTGGGGTAAGTCTAGAAGAAAATTTTTATAATCGAAATATAAGAAATGAAGGAATTACTCCAAATAATGTGGTTAGAATGAATCTAGAATATTCAAGAAGAAATAATAAATATGAGATGAGAGAAACATAGATGACAAAAATGGTATAAGGAGTGGTGCATCTGTATAGGGAGAGCCATTTGGGCTTTGTTTTTTCTCTCTAGATTGATGTTGTTGTTGCCCTCAGGAGAATAGATATGATTGAGTCTTTCAAAAACTATATATAGAAAAAACATATCCTTGTTAGATGAATTATTGTAGTCATTTGAGATATTTCTGGAAGGGTGACAAATAATTTGAGTAAGGCTATAATGTGTTGTGATGTATTTAATGGGAAAAAGAATTTCCAAAGAAAAAAAGAGCTTTTCAATTCTGCACTTGTTGACTTTGATGTAAAAGGGGGAGAGAATTCAATATAGTGCCCTTTGTTTTTTATGTCAAAGGGAGAGTGGAATACAAGTTGAGTTTAGTTATCTTTACCATTGGTGGTAGACAAGTGTTGCCATCAATGACAAAGGAGAAGAATGTTGGTAAATCGAGTTATTATGTTGTGTTTCATTGATCTCCTCATTCCTTATTTTGTCATTGATGTCAACCTATCTTGTGTTGTCATTAATTTCAAAGTAAGGATGGTGTAGAAGAAGTTTCAATACATAGGAAAGAGTATTTATTTATTCTGGTTTTGTTGAAGTAGTCTTAAAAGGATGGTATAATAGAACTTTCAATATGTAGAAAACAATATTTATGTAGGAAAAAATAATTAATGTGACAATGGAAGAATGTCTTGCATTCCTTTGGTATGTAAAGATTATGTGTTATGAATCTTCATATAATTTATATGTTCTTTGTATATTACACTATCACTTTTGTAGGTCCTTTCTATTTTACATGGTAGAGTTGGTTATTGTTATTTTTAATTGTAAGGTTTCTTGTTAGAATAGGTCCAAAGATTGCTTGGTGGCTTTCAGATATGTGGATTTAAGTGTTGCAATTTGCAAAACATGTTAATATAGCTCATGTCATGTTTTAGTCTAGTTTTAAGGTGATGATTTCATTGGCAAGTGGAGTTATCATGTTTTGAGTTTTCTGTTGTTGTTTTGTGGTAACTCAGGGTATCCTCATATCCCAACCCAATGCCCAAACTTGTTAAACGTTCATGTGTGAAAGTCTATAGAGGATTGATCATGCATATTAATGGATGATTTGGTGAAATTACCAAGATATTGGGCTCCTATAAGTTGTTATGGTGGGGCAAGTCTAGAAGAAAATTTTGATAATGGGAATATGACAAATTAAGGAATTACTCCAAACAATGTGGCTAGAATGATTCTAGAAGATTCAAGAAGTAATGAGAAATATGAAATGAGATAAATATAGGTGACGAAAATAGTATAAGGAGTGGTGCATGAAATATGAGATGAGAAAAATATAGGTGACAAAAATAGTATAACAGGTGGTGCATCTGTATAGGGGGATCTATTTGGGCTTTGTTTTTGCTTTCTAGATTCACGTTGTTGTTACCCTCAAGAGAATAGATATATATAGAAGAAAGATATCCTTGTTAGATGAAGTATTGTAGTCATTTGAGATATTTCTATAAGGGTGAGAGATAATTTGAGTAAGGCTATAATATGTTGTGATGTATTTAATGGGAAAAAGAATTTCAAAAGAAAACAAGGGCTATTCAAATCTGCACTTGTTGACTTTGTTGTAAAAGGGGGAGAGAATTCAATATAGTGCCCTTTGTTTTTTATGTCAAAGGGAGAGAGGTATACAAGTTAGGTTTAGTTATCTTTACCATTGGTGGTACACAAGTGCTGCTATCAATAACACAGGGGAAGAATGTTGGTAACTTGAGTTATTATATTGTGTTTCACTAATCTCAACATGCCTTGTTTTGTCATTGATGTCAAGCTATCTTGTGTTGTTAGTAATGTCAAAGTAAGCATGATGTAGTACACGTTTCAATACATAGGAAAGAGTATTTATCTATTCTAGTTTTGTTGAATTATTTCTAAAAGGATGGTATAATAGATCTTTCAATATGTAGAAAATTATATTTAAGTAGGAAAAAAATGTTAATGTGATAGTGGTAGAATGTGTTGCATTCCTTTGGTATGTAAATATTATGTGTTATGAATTTTAATAATGTCTATGTTATTTGTATATTAAACATTATCATATTTGTAGGTCATTTGTTGTTTAGATGGCAGAGTTGTGTATAAGACAAGATATCACTAAGAAAGGGTGGGGGAAGAATTAGTGATTATAAAAAAATTCTAAGAATGTGTGGAACAAGTAGGATAATGAAAACAATAATAAGCAACCACACACAAGAACACATCACATAACACTAGATATATGAGTAAAACCCAATGTGGGAAAAACCTCATTAACAAATGCTAGTGGGGATCTACTACTACAATCCAGCCTTACAATGAAATAGGAATTTTACAATGTTTTAGGGCACCCACCCAAAGGAGAACAAACCCCTTATCTATTATGAGCATCAACTCAAGGAGCACCAACCCCTACATTGAGCACTCACTCAGTGAAAGACAATGAGATATAAAATCAATACAATGAAAAGCACCTTGTTACAAATGAGCATTGTAACCTTTGCAACCTAATCACTCTGTCGGATGAATTATTTACTATCACACTGCTTCTTCTCTATAGGATCTTAGTTCTCTCTATCTGAATCCTCCTCAACTCAACTTCTTTCTTTCTGGATCTCACATCACACTCTCTATGCTCTCCTCCACTCTTTGTGTCTACCTTATGGGTTCAATATATGTCAATTTGATGGACTATTATGCTCTGTAACCGATTACCTGTTACATTAAACCTTGTTAGTTAAACCCTTCTTTCTGATTCTTCCTCTATCACTCAATCACTTCAATATTTTTCTATCAATGCTCAAACTAATCAACTCTCCTCTAGCATGATCATTCTTTCTCATCATAGATCCTCATCTTATTAATTCTTTGATCTACAGTTTTATACACATGCTTTCCCACCAAAATAAAAACTCAAACTTTATGTGCCTAAGGTTTTCTTCACTGACCATGATCCGTATCAAATCAAATCTCTTCTTCTTGAATTGACAACCTGCAACAGTTCAACAAAAATAATTCTCCTTATTTATTCTTCCAATGAACGTTTACTATATTTAGTAAATTGGACTGTGTTCATCAGTCTTGATTTTGTCAATCACAATAAATAATCTAGTTGTTTCCTTCTCCAGATCAACAAGATGATCAGATTTCATGCGTTGATCATTATATCAAAAAATTAAATCTCTACCTTTCAATCTGCTTTGAGCTACAATCCTCTACAATCAATCTATGATTCCCCAGTCTTCATTTAATACCAACCTAGTTGATAACTACCTCGATGATTCACCATTCACCTACCACTGCATGTTCACCACCTGGAGTCTGCATGACATCTCTATTAGCATCCAACTAACTTGATTGTGTCAGTTCAAACTCGATCACTGACCAAACATACTTCCGGTATACACTAACCAGTTAACCTTCATATCCTGCACTTCTCTGTTTTGCTGGTTAGAGCATGTTATCATTTACCAGTGACGATCCTCAACCTTTTTGCAAGAGCAGAAAACACTTCAGATCCTTTCATCTTCTTATTTGGATCCTTCAGTTTGTCACTTTACTTGTTTACTGGTTGACATCAACATGCCAACAATCTGCAATACTCCTACTTGCATACTGATAACATCAGCTTGTCGGTTAACATCAATGACAACACAATACCAACAATCTCCCACTTTGGCATTGATGTCAACACTCAATGTCAACTCACATACACAACTGTACTATTTCTCCCCCTTTGAGAACAATGACAAAGGGCTCAGACACCAACTTAACACTGGTTCACTATCCTCGTCAAGCTGATTGCAATTTTTGTAGATATATTAATTGAATAGACAACTCCCAAAGTCTCAAACCTGTCGGTGGTGAATACTATTCCTCTAAGTGTGATACTAACCTTGAGTAGCAGAACTTCTAGAATTAACAATGGTCTTTACATCTAATCCCATAGCTACTTGTACTGCAACACACACATTTGATCTCCCCCTGTGTACATATGGTCCAGAAGTCAAAAGATGTATAGTTGTGAACTCCCCTTGTAGCATAGATCTCCATACACATTTAAGTGCAGAAAGATAGTGGGACTACTCCTAACTTGTGTCTTAAACACTCAAATGTGTTTGCCAGTAGAGGTTTTGTGAAGATATCAGCAATTTGTTCACTTGTAGGGACATATTTTACCTTTAGTTTTTTCTCTGCAACCTTATCCCTAAGAAAATGGTATTTGATGGCAACGCGATTTGTCCTTGAGTGCATAACCAGATTCATTGAAATGTTGATTATGCTTGTGTTATCACATAGGATAGGAATAATGTCAAATATTTCTACCTGAATGTCATTTAGGGTCTGTTTCATTTATAATACCTGAGAACAATAGGTAGCAACAGTAGATAATGAGATTGTATCCTACTACTTGTTGTGCCATAAAACCAACTAATTACCCAAAAAGAATGTTCCACCACTTTTTCTCTTTTGGTCATCAATGCATCCTACCCAATTAGCATCAATATAGGCTTGCAAAGTAAAATTTCATTTTTTTGGATACCATAAGCCATAATTAAGTGTTCCTTGTAGGTACTTGAAGATCATTTTGACTACATTCACATGTGACTGCTTAGCTGTAGCTTGAAATCTTGCCACCATATATACTGCCTACACTATATCCATTCTTAAGGCAGTAAGATATAACAGACTACCAATCATGGATATATGCAGGGTCTGATCCACTTACAGTGACTCATCAACCTTGCTCAACTTGCATCTAGTCACCATGGGGGTACTAACTGGTTTCTTGTCCTCCATCTGAAACTTCTTCAACATATCTCTGACATACTTGATTTGAGAGATAAATATTCCTTTATCTTGTTGTGAAATCTGCAAACCAAGAAAATATGACAACTCTCCAAGCATTGACATCTCAAACTCTGATTGCATCTGATCAGCAAAATCTTTACACAAGGTATCCTTGTTGCCTCCAAATATTATATAATCCACATACAAAACAACAATAATCATGTGATGTGCATCTTTTTTTATGTATAGATTACTATCTGCATTTCCCTTTTAGAAAGCTTGCTCCCAAGATACTTATCTAACCTTGAATACCATGCTCTTGGAGCCTGCTTCAAACCATACAATGCCTTTTTCAATCGGCGCACAAAATTTTCATCATCTTGCAGTAGAAAACCTTTTGGTTGTTCTATGTAGACTTCTTCATCCAAATTACCATTAAAGAAGGAAGATTTAATGTCCATTTGAAATACCTTGTATCCTTTGTAGGCAGAGAATGCTAAAAGTATTCTAATAGCCTCAAGTCTTGCAATCGGTGCAAATGTTTCTTTAAAATCAATTCCTTTTACTTGAGAATACCCTTTGCACACTAATATTGGTTTATGCCTGACGATCTTACGTTCTACAATAATCTAATTCCGATAGACCCATTTAGTACAAATGACATTTTTATCTGCTGGTCTAGGAACTAAAGTTCCCAAGTCTTGTTCTTTTCAATCTACTGCAACTTTTCTTCCATTGCATCCATCCATTTCTCATTTTTGCTAGCCAGATTAAAGTTTTTGGGTTCCATTTCAGTCATGAGGCAAAAATTCACTTGTTCATTGGTCCATGCAAGCCCTCTTCTAGTTTGCACACTATCATATTTATTTCCTATAATCTGCTCTTCTGGGTGATTTTTTTGCACATATCTATTAGGGGTCTTGTTGGGTGCCTCTTCCTGTTCACTTTCTAATTGTACCTCATCTTCATCACATGAGTGATCGTATTGGTTTACTTGTGTTTGTCTGGCTTTAGGTAAGTCTTCAACAACTATTACATGCACACTCTCAATGACTTCTCAATCTTTTGTTGTAGCATCTATAGGCCTTAATATGATTTGAGTAACCCAAGAAAATACCTTGATCACTCCTAGAGTAAAAACCACGTAAACCATCTCCATCTATTTGATGAAGCATTTAATTCTAAACACTTTGAAGTATTTGACTTATGGCTTCCGACCATACCACAATTCATAAGGTGTCATTTTGCTACTTCCTCTCGGCTAAACCTGGTTCAATGTATATACAATAGTTTCGACTACATCTTTCCATTACATATCCGGTATGTTTGCTTCATTCAACATAGTTCTCTCCATCTCCTTGATACTTCAGTTTTTCCTTTATACAAAACCATTTTCTTGTGGTATCCTTGGAGCTGAATATTGTCTTCTGATTCCATGTCTCTCATAATAGTCTTCAAACTCATATGATGTGAAGTCACCACCTCGGTAAGATCTCAAACACTTCATCTTACATCCACTTTCCTTCTCAACCATCTTCCAAAAGATTTCAAACCTCTCATATGCTTGTGATTTATCACGTAGAAAGGTAACCCATTTCATTCTTGAAAAATCATCAATGAACAACATAAAATATCTTTCACCGGCTAAAGCTCTTGTTCTGGTTGGTCCACACAGATCAGTATGCACAAGTTCTAAGGGCCTTGAGGCATTATGTTCTTTGGTCTTGAAGGTCACCTTAGTCTACTTACCTCTTAGACATTCATCAAAAAAGGTTCTTGCCAGTTTGGTGATTTGTGGTATATCCCTTACATAGCCTTTCTTTCTCAGCTTAACCAGATTATAAAAGTTTATATGGCCTAATATTTTGTGCCACATTCATCTCTCATCTACTTGTCCCATCAAGATTCAGGATTGGAAGCATTCTTTGACATTGCATACATTTCCATCTGTGATTTTTCCTTCTGCAACAATCTGTCTAGTACTCTCCTTTCTTATCTGACAATTGGCAGAGTCAAAAGTGAACTTGTATCCCTTGTCACACATTTGACTCACACTCAGAAAATTAATTTTTAGGCCTTCCACATAGAATACACCACGAGCCTTCAAATTCCCATCTATGTTCAAAGTATGTTTGCCTTTTATCTTGATGGAAGAGTTGTCTTCGAACCTCACCGAACCTCCATTCGAATCTTCAAACTTGATGAACTTCTTTTGTCTCTGTTCATGTGATTGGAATAGCCACTATTAGCTACCCATAAATTTCTTTTTCCCACATGTAGGAGAGTCTAGACAATCAGAGTTGCCTCAACCTTATTCTTATCCTTTTCTACCCAAAACCATTTCGCTTCCTTCTCCTTTCCTGCAACACCTTTCTGCTCCGGTTTTGCTTCTGGTTTCTAATCTAGTAATGACCTCTTTTTCTTAGTTATTTTGAGTTTGCAATGCTTTGCAATGTGGCCAACATTTTGACAATGATAGCATTTCATATTGATAGTGAAAGATGAAGTTGAAAAACTATTGTAGTATACCGATTGACCTCTCCTACATTCATAACTCCTATGACCAAACCCATTACACTGATAAAAAATAACATTCATTTCCTAGAGTGTAGAAAATGGATTTCTAATTTCAAAACTATGATGGGGTTTATGCATTAAACTACAATTAGAAATTATATATCCAAACTTAGTACATAGGTGACAGTAACCATGGAATTTGGGTACATACCAATCTTGTCTCTTTGGACTTGCAAATATTTGTCTCACCACATGTCTTCTTCTCATGTTATTGACTCTAGTGAACCCTTCATTATCAGCCTTGGACTTGCCTTTAGGATTTGAATTTCGGTACAATGAGTGAGGCTTCAAGTTCAAGGTTTGAGCATTTATCTTCACATGCTAATCTCTTGTAGCTTCAGCATAGGTCTTCTTCTCAGTAGCTTTGCTAACTGTAAAGGTTTGTTTTTATTTACATTCACTTGAAGAAGTAAATTGTATCTCCTTGCCAGGTGTGTCTTTGTTGTTGGAACTTTGTCCCTCTTCAAATCCTATATCTTTGGTATCTTTTGAGGTCTTCTGATTACTCAACATCTTGTCCAAGGCTTCAATATTTCTTTCATATTTTCTCCTCATCTTTACTTCATTCTTTCTCTATTCAAGCTCCCTTCTGAGCCTTATAATTTCTTCTTCCAGATTCTGATGCTCATTCTCCTTCTTTATCAAATAAGAGGATGTAACTTCACACATCCTTTTACGTTCTTCTAACTGGAGTTTTAGATCATAAATTGTTTTCTTTGACTCCTCCACAACTTTCTCTAAATGATCTTGTTCTTCTACAGTACCACAGTTACACTTCTTGAGTTCCCTTCTTGTTTCTCTCAACTCCCTAACAACCCTTATGAGCTCACCTTCCAAGTCCACTTGAGCTTCAATTTCTTCATCTTCATTAGCTCCATCAACCGGTTCATCTTGTCACATGAAGAGATTAATTTCTCTTTTATCCTTACAACAGTCATCCTCTGAGGGACTTTTTTCATCTAAAGCATCTTCTTCAAAAGTATATAGGTTGTTCTACTTCCGGTAGCTTCTTTTTTCTTGTTAGTAGGCTTTCTTCTTTTTATCCTTACTCAAAGGTCTCCTGGTGCTTTGTTGCTCCTCTCCAGCATTCTCGTCATAGGGACATTTTGAAGCAAAGTGTCCTATTTTTCCACAACTAAAACATTTGAAAGGAAATTTGCCTTTGTACTTACCGGACCCTCTTTTAAGCTTCCTTATGAAGTTTTCTTCCACTATATCTGAGTCTTCACTAATTTATTCATGATCAATTTCTTCCTTACCCTTTTGATGGAGTTGAAAGGAGCCTCTTTCATTGAAGTTTCTTCACCAGTTGTTCTCATATCAAAAGGAAGTAGGGACCCAAATAAGTCATCCATTGAAAAGGTTTTTAGATCCTCAGATTCTTCTATTGCAGAGACCTTTGTATCATACTTATATGTGAGTGATGTAAGTACCTTTTTGACAATAACTTCATCAGATATATCCTATCCAAGTCTTCTAATAGTATTTACCATTTCATCAATTGTTTGAAGATAATAGACAATCTTTTCTTCATCTTTCCTTTTGAAGCCTTCAAGTTCAGCTCTTAGTGTTTGTGGTTTAACCTCCTTGACCTTAACATCTCCTTCAAATAATCTCTTCAACTTATCCTAATTTTCCTTGGCAGAAGAGAAGTGGATAACCTTAATGAACTCATTATTAGACAATACACTAAGAATAGCATGCTTGGCCTTCGCATTATTTTCATACTCCTTCTTAGCATCTAGATTTGTATAGGAGCATTAGAAATAATATACACATTCTTCATAGATATCCAAACATCAAAACCTTGGGAAGATAGATAAGTTTCCATTCTTCTTCTCTAGAAGGCATAGTTGGCACCATCAAACATGGGAGCTTTGGAGGAGGAGGATTCATTCCTTGCCATTGTGTTCTTAAACCAGAATCTACCCAAGCTAGAGAAAGCTTTGACAAACAAAGAATGTAAGGCTCTCATACCAATTATAGAATAAAATCAATATAATGAAAAGAACCTTGTTACAAATGAGTTTTGTAACCTTTGCAACCTATTCACTCTGTCGGTTGAACTATTTTCTGTTGCATTGCTTCTTTTGTACCAAATCTTAGTTCTCTTTGTTTGAATCCTCTTCAAATCAGCTTCTGCCTAGCTGGATCTCCTCTGACACTCTCTCTTGTCTCCTTCACTCTCTATGCTATGTTACCGATTCAATATTTGTCGGTTTGATGGACTATTATGCTTTGTAACAGTTTACTAGTTATCGTAAACCTTTCCGGTTAAACCCTTCTTGTTGGTTCTTCTTCTATCACTCAATCACTTCAATATTTTACTATCAACGCTCAGACTGATCAACTCTTGTTTATCATGATCACTCTTTCTCATCACACATCCTCATCTCTTAAGTCTTTGATGTGCACATTTATACACATGCTTTCCCACCAAAATAAAAACTCAAACTTTACGCGCTTAGGGTTTTCTTCACCGACCATGATACGTATCAAATAAGATCTGATCTTCTTGAATCGACAACCTACAATAGTTCAAAAAAAAGATTTGTCCTTATTTATTCTTCCAATGAACGTTTACTATATTTAGAATACAGGACCCTGTTCATCAGTCTTGATTTTGTCGATCACAATAAATGATCTCGCTGTTTCCTTCTCCAGATCAACAAGCCAATCAGATGTCCTGCATCGATCATACTATCAAAAAATAAAATCTATGCCTTTTGATTTGCTTTAAACTTCAATCCTTTGCAATTGATCCATGCTTTTCGTAGTCTTCATTTAATACTGACCTAGTCGGCAACTACCTCGACAATGTACCATTCACTTACCGTTGCATGTTCACCACCTAGATTCTATGTGACATCTCTATGAGCATCCAAATCACTTGACTATGTTGGTTCAAACTCAGTCACTGACCAAACACACTACTAGTATACACTAACTGGTTAACCTTTATATCGTTTACTTCTTAATTCTGTTGGTTAGAACATGTTATCATTTATCCATGATAGTCCTCAACCATTTTATCAGAGTGGTAAACACTTCACATCCTTTCATCTTCTTATCCAGGTCCTTCAATTTGTCACTTTACTTGCTTATCGGTTGACATACTTAATGGTGGACATCAACATGCCAACAATCTGCAATACTCCTACTTGCATACTAGAAACATCACCTTGTCGGTTGACATCAATGACACACATTGCCAATAAGTTGGTTGTTGTTATTTTTAATAGTAAGGTTTCTTGTTAGAACAAGTCCAAAGAGCACTTGGTGGCTTTCAAATATGTAGATGTAAGTGTTGAAATTTGCAAAACATGCTCATGTGGCTTGTGTAATGTTTTAGTCCATTTTTTAGGTGATGATTTCATTGGCAACTGGAGTTATGATGTTTTGAGTTTTGTGTTTTTTTTTGGTAACTTAGGGTATCCGCACATCCCATCCCAATACCCAAACTTAATAAACCTTACCTTGTCTATTAACAAACGCGTTGGGCTTGGGAGAGGGGCAAGCTAGGGTGAGACTAATACCTAGGGATGGACCAAGTAGCCTTCTATCCAAACCCATCAAGTGAGTACAAGGCCTCAGAGTCAAACACAAAACCAATGAGGAGAAAACCCATGACCCAATCCAACTGCACTACCTCGCCATGCTTGAGTTTTGTGTTTTTATCTAGTTTGTTTTTTAGGTAATTATGGTGTTGTATCCTACTTGGGTCATATTATTTTGGTTTTGGTTTTCTTTGGAGGATGATTCTAGTTTGTGTTTTGGGTCTTACCATCGTATGTGTAGATCTTCATTGTACAATTTACATTTAAATTTTATATTTTGGTCGAGTAGTTAACACAGTTCAATGTTTATCTACATGTTGCATTTGATGCCAATCTTGGCAGATGTGTTAGCATGTGCAGCTCACTCAAATCATTTGGAAATAATATGTCATGAATTTTTTGGGTCCTCTCTATATATTGAGGTGGATCAAAATGAATATTTTAGGTTTGGATGGCCAAATTCATGTAACATTGGTTATCTTATTTGTGGTCGACCTAGTTAAGGGCTTAAATGATTTATCTTGTATATAAAAGGAGTGCAGATCTATATGAGTGAAGGTATGTAAGGAGTGTGAATTGGAAAAGAACAAAATTTCATGGATTGCAAGGATATTTGATGTCGAGGATGTGCAAAATTCAATTTTGAAAAGCTTTGCTGATAATATCTTCTATTATGAGATATAGTTTGAATTTATATTTATGTTTTATGATCTTGGTCGCTTTACATAGTGGTTCAAGGAAAATTTCATGATCACAAGATTCCATTTCTTTCAATTGATTTACTCCTTTGTCTGTCGAAAGAGAATGAGTCTCTTGGCAACTTTCTATTTCTTACCTTGAGACAACATGTTTTAGCTTTGTAAGTCATTTGTATCTTTCCCTAAGGTTGTGGACCCTAGTTTTGCAAGTCCTCTGAGGAGTATTGAGTTCCAAAGGCAACATTGTAATAAATTATATTCATAATATTGTTAGATTTATTCTTGTTGTGGTTTTTTCCTACTTGGGTTTTCCATGTAATTAGTGTTCATATGTTTGATGTGCATGGTACTTTCTTGATTTATTACTATTGTGATTATATAGTTAATGTTTAAAGTTTAAAGATTTGATACTAATTTCATTGGACTGATTCAGCCCACTATTCATGCTCTGGTGTGTTCAACAATCATAGTTTCATGATTGGCATTTATGTTAAAGAGTACCATACTAACCCACTTGTAAGTGACAAGATTGAACCCCAATCTTATTATTATGTTCGTTCCCAAATAAAATATTATGGGCTTAAATTTTTGAATTGGGAAGATCAATTCAATTATCATTTCTAGGCCCTTTTGAATAATTTGGGAGTGTTTTTAGGCTCATAACGTGTGTTGCTCTCTGATACCACAAGAGAAATATCATATAGACAAATAAAAAGTTAAACTTAAGGAGAGTTGTATAAATAGGGATGATAAGAATCATTTAGAGATTATTGACGACAAAAGACCATATTATAAAGGCACATAGTAGAATATAAATTCATTATATATATATATTCCTTACAATTCACCATATTATATATTTATTTTTACAATATTATATTTCCATTTTCCTAATTAAATTGTGTGTGTGTGAAAGTCTATAGAGGATTGATAATGCATATTAATGGATAATTTGGTGAAATTAAAAAAGTATTGGGGCTCTTAGAAGTTGTTTTGGTGGCGCAAGTCTAGAAGAAAATTTTGACAATGTAAATGTGAAAAATGAAGGAATTACTTCGAATAATGTGGTTAGATTTATTCTAGAAGATTCAAGAAGAAATAAGAAATATGAGATGAGAGAAATATAGAAGACAAAAATGGTATAAGGAGTGGTGCATCTATATAGGGGGATCTATTTGACTTTGTTTTTTCTTTCTAGATTGACATTGTTCTTGCCCTCATGAGAATAGATATGGTTGAGCCTTTCAAACAATACATATAGAAGAAATATATCCTTGTTAGATGAAGTATTGTATTCATTTAAGATATTTCTAGAAGGGTGAGAGATAATTTGAGTAAGGCTATAATATGTTGTGATGTATTTAATGGGAAAAAGAATTTCAAAAGAGAAAAAAGGCTATTCAAATCTATGCTTGTTGAATTTGATGTAAAAGGGGGAGAGAATACAATATAGTTCCCTTTTTTTTATGTCAAAGGGAGAGAGGTATACAAGTTCAGTTTAGTTATCTTTACCATTGGTGGTAGACAAGAGTTGCCATCAATAACAAAGGGCAAGAATGCTGGTAACTTGAGTTATTATGTTGTGTTTCATTGATCTCAACATGCCTTGTTTAGTCATTGATGTCAACCTATCTTGTGTTGTCATTAATGTAAATTAAGGATGATTTCATAGAAGTTTCAATATATAGGAAATAGTATTTATCTATTCTAGTTTTGTTGAAGTATTTTTAAAAGGAGGGTATAATAGAACTTTCAATATGTAGAAAACAATATTTAAGTAGGAGAAAAATTTAATGTGATAGTGGAAGAATGTCTTGCATTCCTTTGGTAGGTAAAGATTATGTGTTATGAATCTTAATATAATGTCTATGTTCTTAGTATGTTACACTATCAGATTTGTAGGTCCCTTGTTGTTTAGATGGAAGAGCTGTGTAGAATAGAAGATATCACTGAGACGGGGGGGTGAATAAGTGATTATAAATAATTTCAAACAATGTGTGCAACCCATAGGATAATGAAAACACTAACAAGGAACCACACACAAGAGCACATCACATAACACCAGATATATGAGGAAAACCCAATGTGGGAAAAACCTTGGTGAGAAATGTTGTTGGAGATCTACTACTCCAATCCACCTCACAATTAAATAATAGTTTTATAGTTTTTTAGGGCACCAAACCCTAACAATATATGGGCACCTACCCAAAGAAGCACCAACTGTTGGTCTATTATGAGCACCAAATCAAGGAGCACCAACCCCTACACTGAGAACCCACTCAATGAAATACAATGAGATATAAAATAAATACAATGAAAAACACCTTGTTACAAATGAGTTTCTTAGAAGCTAGACCTAATCTCACACTCTCTCTTCTCTCCTTCACTCTTCGCGACTACCTTACCGGTGTAATATATGCCAGTTTGATGGACTGTTATGCTGTGTAACAGTTTACCGGTTACCTTAATCCTTGCCAGTTAAACTCTTCTTGCTGGTTCTTCTTCTATCACTTAGTCACTTCAATATTTTTTTATTTATGCTCAAACTAATCAAATCTCCACTTGCATGATCACGCTTTCTCATCACACATCCTCATCTGCTTAAGTATTTGATCTGCACATTTATACACATGCTTTCCCATCAAAACAAAAACTCAAACTTTATGTGCCGAGGGTTTTCTTCACTGACCATGATCCATGTGAAATCGAATCTCATCTTCTTGGATTCACAACCTATAATAATTCAACAAAATGCTTTGTCCTTATTTATTCTTCCAATGAACATTTACTATATTTTGCAAAATGGACCCTATTCATCAGTCTTAATTTTGTCGATCACAATAAATGATCTAGCTATTTCCTTCTCCAGATCAACAAGATGATCATATGTCATCCATTGATCATAATATCAAAAAATAAAATCTCTGCCTTTCGATCTTCTTTGAGCCGCAATCCTCTGCAATCAATCCGTGATTTTTGCAGTCTTGAATTTATACTGACCTAGTCGATAACTACCTGGACAATTAACCATTCACCTACCACTGGATGTTTGCCACCTGGAGTCCATGTGACATCTCTATTAGCATACAACTCACTTGACTACGTCAGTTCAAACTCGGTCACCGACCAAACATACTACCAGTATACACTAACTGGTTAACCTTCATATCATGCACTTCTCTATTTTACTGGTTAGAACATGTTATCATTTACTGGTGACAATCCTCAACCATTTTTCTAGAGTGGAAAACACTTCACATCATTTCATCTTCTTATTCACATCCTTCAATTTGTGATTTTACTTTCTTACCAGTTGACATACTTACCGGTTGACATCAACATGCCAACAATCTATAATACTCCAACTTGCATACTAATAACATCAACTTGCCGGTTGACATCAATGACAACACAATGCCAAAAATCTCCCCCTTTGGCATTGATGTCAACACATAATGTCAACTCACATACACAATTGTACTCTTTCTCCCCCTTTGACAACAATGGCAAAGGGCTCAAACATTAACTTAATGCTGGTTCACTATCCCCATCAAGATAATTGCAATTTTTGTAGATAGACAAATTGAATAGACAACTCCCAAAGTCTCAAACCTACCGGTGGTGCATAATCTTCCTCTGAGTTTGATAATGACCTCACATGGCAGAATTTCTAGAATTAACATTGGTCTTTACATCCAATCCCATAGTTTCTTGTACTACAACGCACACATATGATCTCCTCCTGTGTACAACATATGATCAAAGAGTCAAAAGATCTATAGCTATAAACTCCCCCTGAACCATAGATCTCCATATACATTTAAGTGCAGAAAGATGGTGGGACTACTCCTAACTTGTGTCTTAAATACTCAAATGTGTTTTTTAGTAGAGGTTTTGTGAAGATATCAACAATTTTTTCACTTCTAGGGATATATTCTATCTTTACTTCTTTCTCTACAACCTTCTCTCTAAAAAAATGGTATTTGATGGCAATGTGCTTTATCCTTGAGTGCATAACTAGATTTATTGAAATTTTGATTGCGCTTGAGTTATCACACCATATAGGAATAGGGTCAAATATTTCTACCTAAATGTCCTTGAGGGTCTGTTTCATTCATAACACCTAAGAACAACATATAGCAGCAACAATATATTATGCCTTAGCAGTAGGTAAGGAGACTGAATCCTACTTCTTGTTGTGCCATGAAACCAACCAGTTACCTAAAAAGAATGTTCCACCACTTGTTCTCTTCCAGTCATCAATGGAACCTACCCAATTAGCATCAATGTAGGCCTGTAAATTGAAATCTCCTTGCTTTGGATACCATAAACCATAATTAAGTGTTCCTTGTAGGTACTTGAAGATCCTTCTGACTGCATTCACATGTGATAGTTTAGTTGCCGCTTGAAATCTTGCCACCATACATACTTCCTGCACTATATCTAGTCTTGAGGTAGTAAGATATAACAGACTACCAATCATGGATCTATATAGGGTTTGATCCACTTCCGCTGACTCATCAACCTTGCTCAACTTGCATCTGGTCACCATGGGTGTACTAACTGGTTTGTTGTCCTCCATCTAAAAATTCTTCAACATATCTCTGGTATACTTGATTTGAGAGATAAATATTCCTTTATCTTGGTGTGAAATCTGCAAACCAAGAAAATATGACAACTCTCCAAGTATTGACATCTCAAACTTTGATTGCATCTGATCAGCAAACTCTTTACACAAGGTATCGTTGTTGCCTCCAAATATTATATAATCCACATACAAAACAACAATAATCATGTCATGTCCATCTTCTTTGATGTACATATTACTATCTGCATTTCCCTTTATGAAACCTTGCTCCCAAAGATACTCATCTAACCTTGAATACCATGCTCTTGGAGCCTGCTTCAAACCATACAATGCCTTTTTCAATCAATGCATAAGAGTTTCAACATCGTGAAGTAGAAAACCTTCTAGTTGTTCTATGTAGACTTCTTCCAAATTACCATTAACGAAGATAGATTTAACATCCATTTGGTTTTTTTTCCTCCTTTCTAAATTCAAATAGGATTTGTAGCTATGAAATTAAGGAAAAACAATGAATAATTGAAGTATGCTGTCAAAAACATATTGATACAAATGTCTCACGGAGCCACCAACTAAGATTTGGGCAAAAGAATATGTTTAGAACATGTTCTAAGAAGTTCACCTTGATTTTTCAGGACCTAGTAGTACACTTTCGCCTTTATCCTCCAAATTTTCCTCCATCAAAAGTTTAACGTGTTCATTACTATCAAATCTGCCAAATTTCCTGAGTATAGCTCTGTTGCGATGTAATCATACATTGCCCCATTAAAAATGGGGACCCCTTTTTTTCTTATCATTGTCATAGAATAGGGTGTCTTAATTTAGTGTAATGGTAGAGTCTAAAATTAAAAAACCCCCAAAAATTAAAAACTTAAAAAATTGAAATAAAAAAATTAAAATTTCAAAAATCTGAAAACATTAAAAAATTAAAAAATGCAAAAACAATAATAAATTAAAAAAATGAAAACTTTGACTTGTACAAAAAATACGTCATGCATGGCCTTTGCACTTGTCAAGCTTTACTTTCACACACATTGTGCATTGTGGTCACAGACCACCTTCGCATGTCGCGTTTGCACCTTGCTTTCAAATACACCACGTGTTGTTGTCACGTGCTACCTTCACGATCGTCGCGTGTTGTTTTCACATATGTCGCGCTTAATCATCACACATTGCCTTTGCGCTTTGCTTTTGTGCATCACTTTTACATATTGCTTTCACGAAGCCTTTACACTTACGGTTTTTTACATACTCTGCACGAACCCCTTACACTTATGTGATAATGTTGTGCTCTTCATACCTCACACGCATCATGCATTGAAGACTTCATCAATCAACGAAGAAGAGATCTCAAGACGAACAAAGAACGAAGGAAACGATAATGCCTTGCAAATGCTTTATGAGCGCTACCTCCACACTCACATTACATGACGTATTCTTCGCATTGCATTCAGCGTGACAACTCAAGAAGTAAATGAAAGCACTTTCAATGAAACGCATTCTGTATTCAAGTACAACGAAGCTTGCAAAATGAGGTTTGATGCATCTCAAATGTGAAAAATTGTAAGACCTTTCATACGTCAACAGACATGGACGATTAAGAGACATTTAACAAAAATGATGAACTATATTGCATTTGGTAATTCAAAGACATTTAATCTTTAGGTGATGACATTATATTTCCATTTTCCTAATTAACATATTCATGATGCAAAGGTACAATTTACAAATGTATAGTTTGTTCACTTCACATTTTCATTTTCATATGTTTTATATCAAGTTATTGAAGATGTAAGTAAGGACACTTATTAAAATAAATATAACTTAATTTTTTTTTCAATAAATATTCTTTCTTAATGCGTATCTTTTATTTATATATTTATATATTTCTTTTCTTAATTGATATGTCCCATATAGCTTTATTTACAAGAAAAACTTTAACGACTTAACTGATTAATTCATCTTCTAGTCATCATATTATTTTCTTACATTTATTAACGTGAACTCTTTTATAGTCATTTTATGTCCATCATGTCTTCATTGGTCCTTTACTATTTCACCTCAGACGATGTTTAAGAATATCAATCAGTCCAAGTCAACTCTTCTCTCAATTGTAAACAAATATTTATTTAAACAATGCAACCATCAAACAGGTGGTTACAGTTTTAATCGGCATTCATCCCCGAAACCTAAGATGAATTATTACAGTCTAATAAATAAATAATAGATGAACAAGAAATGAGGAGAGGAAGGAATTACAGAAAATAACAGGTTTTATTTGTTGTGTGAACATATGCTAGTGATTTCAGTGGTTGTCCTTCCGCTGAAACTTGGAAGCAGCACCTTCAACATTACGAGAGAGCAGCACATGTGACCAGTTCTGTTCTGATACAATGACGTTTTCTTTGGCTGCTGTTTTTGTAAAAGCTCCATGTTCAATGGGGGGATCTGAATTTTTTCCGGAGACATTGATAATAAATATAAGGAAAAGCACAGCAAGCACCGTATTTATCTTCATGCGCAGCGAACTTCCCATGTTTAAGATTGAGAAATATCTTAATGATCAATTTGTAGATGAATATTAAGATGAAATCCAATACATTACTGCAACCCATTTATAGGGGAGCCATAATTGAAAACCATACTTGAACTAATTCTTTCCACCCTCAGGTATTCAAAGTCCCACGGCGTATTCTAGACGAAGCAATTTGGTCAACTAGCGGTTGGACCTGGTAGAGCCAGTGATGATAAGAACCTGAAAGCGTATTTTAGACGAAGCAATTTACTCAATTACCGTCCATTCTCGTATACCGCTTGCCATTGAAATTAGAAGCTTCGACTGAGCAATAAACATATCGAATTAAATTTTATTATCGATGTTGCCGTTGAAATGGGTTTTTTTTTTGTCAAACTGGGTGACATGTTCCACACAAATAGATTATTTCGTGGATCTTCTCTATGTGCAAGTGAAGGTGAGTATAAGAGAGTACTTTAAACAAGTTAAATTATTCAATCAGAATAAAATCAAACAAATAAGATAATGTCTAAAAGATATTCACAAAAGCATAAGAATGCAATTATATTTATATTGTAACTTCTTGTTATACTAGTTGGAGTGGATATTTCTACATTAACACTTTTGATTAATGACATTTTTAATATATGATTATATGTAAGGAAAGGGGGGACAAATCTATATGTGCCAAATTTAACTTCAAATTCTACTACATCGTTAGAATTATTACCATGTCATATTATCATCTAACTGATTATGAAACTAGAAATTAAGTTGAAATTAAGATCTAGGGTTTCATACATAACAGTTCTCTTTCTTCATTTGAAGAAATGGGATCGAATATAGAAAAAATCTATTGGAGCAAGCATAACGAGCATTCTATGTAGTGAAAGAGAATCCTATGTGGAGTCTTCAACAAAATTCAACAAAATTCAACATCATTTCATCAAGCATTGATCATCAATTAGGAGCTTGAAGACATTGAAGAGTAATAGGAGATCTTGTGGCAATATCTCTCCCTTGGGGATTGGTATTATTTCACGTTATTTTCATGTCTTCGTATGAACCTCTTTACATTAACTTGCATATTTACATTCATTCTTTGCATCACTTTGCATCATTAATTTAGAGCATTTACTTCATCTATTACAAGCATTTAGGGTTTACTCTTTAGAGTTGCTCTAGATTGTTTGATTTCACTTTAGGTTCTTGCATGCACACAAGGTTCTAGCACACACATTTTTAGTACACTATCAACTATTTGTGGAGGTGGAAATCACTAACATAGGGGTTTGACTAAGGAAAAACCTTATATAGCCACCCAAAACCCTATTTTTAGTTGCAGGTACAAGTATAGGATCCGATCCTCCCTGCAATTTTCAAGTTCGACAAAGCACACAAACACAGTCTCGAAGATCAAATTTTAGCAGAAATCACTAGGATAGGGGCGTGGCACCCTGGTCCTTCCTAGCAAAGTGGTGTGGCACCGTTTTCCTCTCTGGGTGCCCTAGTCCTACACCCTAGTCCTCTCTGGGCACCCTAGTCCTACACCCTAGTCCTCTCTGGGCACCCTAGTCCTGCACCTTGGTCCTTTCTGGGTGCCCTAGTCTTTTTTGGGTGCCTTGGTCCTCTTTGGGTGTAGTGGTCTTTTCTGGGTTCCCTAGTCCTGCGCCCTGGTCCATCCAGTTTTAGGTGAAATTTGGCAAGGTGGAAGCTCGGAACATCATAATTGCATCCTCTCAATTGTAGCTTTCTGTCAGATCATCAGGGACAGTGGTGTGGCACCCTAATCCTGGTCAGTTTGTCTTAGTTTGTAGCATTAGGTACACATAAAAAATCCTCCCCCTTTCATGCTTTCAGTATCTTAGTTTCAAATCTGGAAGTTTGTCTAATTCTGAGTTCATTTATATGCTTCATTCTTTATCTCATAATCTAGTTTATCATTCAAACCCTAGTTTTTCTCATCATTTGCAACAAGAGAAATAGAAAACCTAAGAGATAATCCTTGGATCTCCCTTTCTCACAAGAAGTAGCCAAAGCGATCTATCTCCCTAGGTTCTTTCGTATTCCCAATGTGTTGGCTAAAGTGGGATTAGGTCCTAGTCACCCGATCTCCATTTTCCTGCCCCCACATTCTGGTGAACCCAACGTGAATCCAAACTTCTTTAATTCTGATTTATGTTCTCAGATATGAGTATTTTTTTCTATTTCAAATTTAAATTTACATTTACTTGTTTCAATTTCTTGCAAATTTAAAAAAATTTAGAGGTTAATTTTTTTATAAACCTAATTTTTCAATTCAAAATTGAACTTGTGGATAGCTAAATTTGTATCATTAATTTCAGATATGATTTAGGAACTCATTTCACTTATAATTTTTATTTTCTAATCAACATTTAGAGGGCTTGCATTGGTTAAAATTTAACATTTCCTTCTATTTTGCATATGTTATCATTTGAAAGAGGAAAATTTGTCATAATGCATTCATTTCTTAAATGTGATAATGGGTTAGCTTCCCTTGTTTCAATTTTTCAATCACTTAAAGAACCTCATCCTATCTATGACAATATTTTAGTTCCTAAAACAATTGTTACCCACCACTTCAAAACCCTCCCATGTTCTGAAGATGAAGTTTTGAAGAGTGATCTTGACAATTCTCCTAAAATGTAACCTTCTCATCTAGCTATCCTAGAGGAAGAGGATGATATCATAAACACTTTTCTTAATGTTACCTTACCTTACTTACATGATGCCCCTCTAAGTGAAATTTATTGATGGACATTGACTTATCTTCTCCTAAACTTGGTCTTACCAATGGTGGAATGTTAGTACAACAAGAGGTTATGAATACTTCTTCCAAAGATCTCCTTCATAAGCATTAATCTTTAGAGAAATATGTTCATCTCCCTCGTAAAGAATAATCCCCTCATGAGGTTCATTTTGTGCAATAAGATGGTATTGTCCCTACTTTTCCTTGTGATGTCATTTCCTCTTTTGATTCTAACAAAATTCCCACTAGAGATAATAACTTAATGATAAATGCTTTCCCTTCTCCTAAAGTTTGCCTTACCCCTAAAGATTCCTTAGAGAAAGAAGATCAAATCATAATAAATTTCCTTAATGCTCTCTCCCCTAAATATCCTATTGAAGATATTTTGAAAAAAAAGGATGATTTAAATACATATAGTGATTCTCTCCTTCCTAAGGATGAAGAATTAATGAACAATGTTATCCCTTCTACCAAAATTGGCAATAGCAATAAGGACATCTTTGTGCAAGATATTTCTAATACTTTTCCTAATGACCTCACTATTTGGGATGAACCATTAGAAGAAGGTGTTGATTATTCTTTCCCCCATGAGAGAACCCTAGCCAAATGGGATAAAATCATGATTGATAACTCTCTTGATAGCATCTCACCTTCCATGAATCTCAATCATTTTTTCTCTAAAGGTAAAGAATCTCCCTCTCCTCAACTTGGTTCTACTCATAAGGATACCCTAGTTCAAGATAAGATGGTTAACATCTACTTAAAGATCTCCCTCTCAAAGGTGAGACTTTAAAGATTAATGTTAATCCTTGTCCTAGAGATTTTATTCCCCATGTAGATCCTTTGGTGATAGATGATGATATGACCTTTCCTAAAATGTCAATGAATACTTCTAGTCTTCCTCCTAAAATTGGTCTTATCCTTGATAATATTTTAGTGCAAGGAGAGACTATCAACAATTCTTCCAACAACCTTTTTCATTCTTCTTCTAAGGACACCTTTGATATTCCTAAACAATCCTCAATCAATTTGATACATGTGAATGAAACACCTAATAAACCCCTCTTCACAGTTCAAGGTACTTGTCCTTCTCAAAGTTCCCAACGTAAGCCTATCTTAGTGGTTCAAGGTGGTTATGCCAATGATTCATTTTGTACTCCTAAGAAACCTATTCTTAACTTGCAAGGAGGTTATCCTACTAAGAGCCCTTATGAGTATGCTAAGAAAATTATTGGAGAGAGTTATAATACGATTTCTCATACCTACAACACAAGAAACAATAGGGAACCTAATCCCCCTCTAGTTATCCCAACTTCACTTCTTCCCTCTCAACCTAACCTTCCACAAGCACCTCGTATATCAAATATTAGCAAGGATTATGATCTCATTGAACAACTTAAAGCCACTCCTGCTCAAATTTCTATTTGGGACGTGGTTCAAACTTCACGTGCTTATCATGGGATGTTACAAGATGCTTTGAAAAACTTAGTTGTCCCACCTACAATGACACCTAATAACATGTCCACTTTGATTGATACTACAAACAAATCCAAAGCTCAAATTGTATTCACACAAGATGAGTTACCTTCTTGTGAAATTCAACATCAATATGATCCTCTTATGATTGTGGTTATTATCCATTATAGTGCTATAAGGTGAACCCTTGTGGTCAATGGATCTAGCCTTCATGTTTGTGGACTGGACTTATTGGATAAGATTAAAGTGGATCGTTCTCTCTTCAAACTTGTTTCCATGACTATTTGAGGATTTGATAATGTTGCTAAACAATTTCTAGGTGTCATAACCTTGCCTATTAAGGTAGGTCCTTTTGTGTTACCTACACTTATTCATGTTATGCCTGGTAATTTGACATATGACCTTCTATTAAGGAGACCTTGGATTCATAGCATGCAATCTGTCCCCTCAACTTTGCATAGGCAAGTCAAATTCATTTATAACAATAGGACATACACCTTATTAGCTAATACCAAACCTCAAGAACCATTAAAATTTGGATCTTCTTGTTCGACTACTTCTCATTCTTCTCCCAATAGAATCTTGTTATCTCTCCCTCTCCCTCCCTCTTCCCCCCTCAGATTATATCAATAGTTATTACCAACCACTTTGGTAAAAAAAATTGTAACATATTGTCATGTCTTGGTATTTAAAGATATCTAATATTATACTAAATCATATGATGTAAGAACATAAAGCTTAAACAAGGAGAACTTATTTAGCATGCAAGTTGCTTATATACAAATGGTTTATATTTTGATTCTTTCCCCTTTAGGCTATTATATTTGCTAAATCTCTCTATCTCTCCCTCCCTCAGTGCCTCCTATCCCTTATCTATGTCTAATACTCTCCCATTCACTTCACATATATCTCTATCCCTCGCTCTGTCTATCTCCCCCTCTATATCTCTATATCTACTTCTCTCTATTTGTTTAAATCTCATAATTTTTCTCTCCCTCTCCCCTGTTCTCTATATCTCCTTATATCTCTATATCTCTATCTCTCTCTATCATTGATTTGGGCTTTATGTGTTAGTTCTTTTCTTCTTCTACAATTGTTTTGATTGTTGAGATTTCTCTTGGGGTGATTGTATATTGTTGCTTCTGTTATAATACATTCTCATTGATATTCCTACTAAAAGAAAATCTCTTTATCTTCTGTAACTCTCTGCATTTAAATATTTTATTATTAGTGAGAATTTTAGGTAAAATAGATTTATCTTTTCTTCCAAGATGATAACTAAAATATTTTTCTAAAAAAATATTATAAAAATTACAATGATTTTAACAATACGTCTCTAGGGTAATAGGTGCACCATCTTTTATTCAGAATTCAATTGCACCATGTTTTATTCACAATTCAATCAATTATATCTGTCGAATTAATGGAAATGAAATAGTGAATGAAGGGAACATTAGGAGATGATCCAATTTTATTTTTTCTATTTAATAAAAAAATAGAAAAGAAGAGGAACGAGTATGGATTTCAGTGCCTGTCATTTTGTACACACTCTAAAGAAACGTCTTGAACATTAGGATACAGATTGAGATGTGGCTTGTTTGGGTCTGATAAAACAACTTTTGATGGGCATTCTGGCACGTGGCTGAGTTGGACATGCACCCACTTTCTGCCATTTCAGAGGACTTTTGTGCAATGCATATATCCTAATCTATGGCGAATTCATCAAATCCTATGGTGCATTCATAATTTTTCAGCGTATTTGAATCACTCTACAACACATATGAGAAACAAAATAATGCATTTGACAGGTAAAACAATGCATATACTTAATGAAATAGCGCATATGTCCTTTTAGCACATTTGCTCAGAAAACTCACACAGAAACATGAAACTTAGGAAAATAAAATAAAATGATTCAAGTATCAAAAATTTACAAATAAAGGCTCAATAGAGATGCCCAGATCATAGGAAACAAATGATATAAATAAAACACTGAACCATAAACCATAATAAAAGATTTCTCAGAAATGGTGGACACGACATTGATCCAGAACACATAAAACTATATAGAATAGATAATTTCTTGACTCCTCCAACAACAACAAGGATGTAATAGAAACCAAATCTCAAATCCTATCCAAAACATAACTCACAGGAAGCCAAGAATGCACAGACAATGTTTGCAAAGTTGGTCATTCCCAGTTGTGCACAACTACATTACATAATATTTTCCCCAATCCATATAATGTAAAGTAGAGAATATATTATATATGATGAAAAATCAAATTTAAACTATACAAACCTACATGAAATATTCTTCACAAAACTCCCGAGAATACGTAGAAAAGACAATCTTTTTAAAATAGAAAATGAAAGAGCAAGAAATCTTCCGACCTAGTGAAAATTTGAAAATGAAAGGATGGATTTGCTGAAGAAGATCCAACAAGTCACAATCCAAATTCCTCCAAACAATCCAAATCCAAAATCACTGAAAAACACTTAGCGAGCCAACCCCCAGAATATCATAGTAAAGCAAATAAATAGAAAACCAGGCCAAAACCATAGAATATGTCGACAAATCAATATAACATCAAAAATAATATTTCTTACCAAGCCATAAAAAAACCCAAGGCAGAAATAAATAAGATATTATTGAATTAACTTACCCAATAATTTAGGCAATAGAATAAGAGGGTAAGTACAAATATATATTAATTATCCCAAAGTGTAAAAAGATAAATAATAATAATACTCATGGGCACAATCTATACAAAGCCCAATAAATAAATATAATAAACCAAGGGCTATAAATAAATTAAAGCCATAAATAAATAATCAAAGGCTATATAACAATATTAATAATTCATAAAGACAATAAATAATAAATATCCAATGATGTAAAATCATTTAATCAATTAATAACTAAATCAATCAATAACATAACACTCCAAGCATAACATCAAAAAGGCATCCAAGAGATCACTCAACACTGAACAACAACTCATGCACGACTGAAAAGGGTAATCAATCTTAGACCTAGAGTGTAGCATGGGATTTTATGTCATCTTCGATGAACTTATCATTGGGATAAGACAGACTCAGACCTGTGAAGCTAGGTGGATTCTATGTGTAGTACCTTCAAATCATGCATCCACAAAGCCATGATACAACATATACTATATATAATACAAGCGAGTGATAAAGAATCACAATGACACATCCTGCTTGCAATGAGTGATGTGACATCGTCCCTATCATGAAGACAATAGAAGACACTCACAAAAAATCAAGCAATATCATAATCGATCTCACATCAATAATTAGGGTTAGTACATCATAAAATATTCTTAGACCATCATAAGAGAGTATTAACAACAAATACAAAGAGATACATATAAGTCATCAAATGAGCACATATCATCATAGTAACCCATATAACAATCCATAACCTCGTCATCTTGTTGGCTTGATGATGATTTTAATATTGGATGACTTTATGTGTTGTCATTGATGGCACATATACACACATATGTTCACATTGTCATAGTCATCTTAGTTAAGACAAACGGGTACTACTCCTAAGTCTTTGTATTGCAAACTGGTATCATTTGTATAGAGAGGTCCAACCGGTATATGCATGAATGCCAATTGTTTGTTGTCATTTTCATTGACACCAGTTTGGAGAGACTACGAAGATCAACAAAGAGGCAAATGGAGGACAATCGGTCTATGAGTTGGAAGCGGTTAATACTCAACCGTTATTGGTGTTCTGACTAGTCTCACTGAGTGTGTGATGAGTTATCACCGGTCGTGATGAGTTATCTGTAATCGATAGATTTGGCGGTAATCTGTGATGTGCTATGTAAGATTGTCCAGATACACTGAACCTAGGAAATTTTGATGAGGTTCTTGAGCCAACATGAAATCTAATGTCTATAAAATGACATTGTGATGAACTATTTTTATGATGTGAGATACAAGTGATGAGTTGATTTGATTTATTGAAGGAGTTGCAGAGTATGTTGGTGATGCAGTATCGAGTGAGCAGAAGAGGATCTATACAAGCAAGATGTGTTATTTCTAGGTCATACCACCTGTTGTTTACTTATCACTACAATAGTTAAATCCCCTAACTAGGTAAGCTCTAACAAGCTTTGTTGTACAAATCCTCTCACTAGGTGATCCATTAGTTTGGGTTTGAAATCCTCTACTGAGGTTACTTCTAACAGGGTACTACTACCTTTAATCGAGTATAGCTCCTAATGAGGCTTTGGGATCTTTAACAGGATTCACTCCTAGCAAATCACTTTGTAGACCTTAATTGGTCAATTATCTATTTCTGCAGATATTTAACTTGTGAGTCCCATCTCACTATGGTTTTTCCTAGTGGGGTATTCCACGTATAAACACTTGTGTTATGGTGGACGTTTTACTTGTTGTGGATGCTTTGATATCACTTTGGATTGCATGCATAGTTTTAAGTAAACTGGCTAATTGTTTTTACCGGTTTGTGTTTAAAGTGGTATTATTTTCACTATCATTGATTCACCCCCCCCTCTCAGTGCTTTCCAAGTCTATAAATTGGTATTAGAGCCTAAATTCCTTAAGGCTTAATCACTTGGAAGGAAACCCTAAATCCACTATGGGAGATATGAGTTATATAGAGATGGCTAGAGTGCTAGATGCAACCAAGTAAGAGCTTGAAACCCTAAGAGGCAGATTTAAAGCTTCACAAGTTAAAAAGAGTGAGCTGACTGAGGAACTATTGGATATCTCTGACAATAGTTCTTCAGATGAGGCCAACATTGATGCAGTAGCTGAAGAAGTGGTAAAACTGAATGGTGAAAAGCTAAATCTGAGGAGAGAACTTGAAGCAAGGAGGGCAGCTGAAGACCTAATCAAAGATAGAGATCATGAGATTTCTAAGATCAAACAAGAAAATGCATCTTTGTATGAACATTGGCATGAGGAGAAAGAAGAGAAAGAATCTTTACAGTTAGATATTTAAATGGCAATGTCTCTAAGAGAGACTCTAACAAAGAACAATGAATATCTTACCAAAGAGCTTAGTGAGGCCAATGGGAAGCTTGAAAAATTTAACAAGAGTTCTTCTATCTTGGATGAGAAGATCCAATCTTACAGGATGAAAGCTGACACATCTGGACTAGGATTCAATACATCTAAGAAAGGAGAATCATTCGGTACCAAGAGAAACATGCAAAAAGATAAAAGTGCTCCTAAGGCTAGGAAGCCTACTGGTAAGAAAGTTTTCAAATCTGTTTGCTTTATCTATCACAAACTTGGACATACTGCTAATGTGTGTAGAAGCAAACCTAATGTGAACACATGCTAGAATGCTAATGCTAGATATGTGTCTAGAATATTTGAAGGTCATTGTTACACATGCAACATGTATGGACATAGATTAGTTGAATGCAAATATGGAGCGAACATTCTGGCACCTCACATGAATCCAAGACCTATCGATGACTGGAGAAGGACCTATGGGATGGAAAAGGTAACAAATGTGATTTGCACAACTTGCAATAATTATGGACATGTGACTATGAGCTACAGAAGGAGAACTTAAAGAGGTAATACAGGACCTTGGAGAACATATGGGATGGCCTTCTATCATTGTCACAAACTAGGACACATGGCTAAGTTTCGTAGAACCAAGAAGAACAAACCGGTTAGCCACTATGAAGATCAGAAAGGTAAGCAAAAGGTTGATGTTGAGGAAACCAGAGCGAAGATGAACAAAATATGGAAGAACAAAAGTGAGGACAAGTCTGCAAAAGAATCTAAACCTTCACCTACAGTGGAGAATCCTGCACTAGAGAAATGAGCTTTTCATCAAGCCTAAGGGGAGCATAGCGGTAAACCTACGTGTGGACCCCTTGAAGAATGTATGGTAAGAGATTTTTTCATTTCAAGTTGTATTATGAGAATTCTTGATATTATTATCTATCGATTTTCTAAGGATTACCAACCGGTTATATACCTATCAGTATAGGTGAGTTTGTTACCCTATCAGTTGTGCAATTAATGTAGTGGGTAAGTTTATAAAATAAAGTTTTACTAAGTTACTTTTACCCTAATTGCATTTGAAGAAGAGTTTTTGAGCACCTACAGATCGTAACACAGAATTGTTTTATGGGTGTGCATTAAGAGATCAATTGGAAACCCTACCAGCACAAAGATAATAAGGTATTATTTTGTTAATCTCTCTCAAATCAAGATTATCTAGAATGGCATCGTCGTCTACACTAGCAAAGAGACTTATTAATACTGTTGAATCTATGGAGTCTATGGAATTAGATAAAATAGAATCATATAATGCATTATCTCAAGTTCCTAATAGTGTGATGATCAAAGGTGATTTATCCAATTGTAAAGACTATAAAATTGAGGATCTAGGATCACTATCAATTTATTCACAACTCAAACCTTTGTATGATAAGAGTGCAAAAATCAAACCTGAATACATTAGGGTTTATGAAAAGGGTTTTCATAATGCATCATATTTTATTGAAGATTTTGAGGAAGAGCATGTTAGGATTATCCTTAGTCATGCGCATGGAGATAATATGTATCTTGATAGGTCACACACAATCACAAAGGAATAAATTCATGCAGTGATTGGTTTCTAGAAAATTGGTAAAGTAACAAAACTGTGGACAATTTTAGAAGAGACTATGATTGCACTGACTCTGACCACCATTGACGTTCATGCTATATCGGTCAACAACATTGTAGATCCAACAATCATATTTGCAACTATGGTCATTGGTTATCGGATATTCCACTCCAACAGGATGCACAATGTACCATCTACTATTGTGCATGCCGCCTACATGATGATTGTAGAGAATGCAAATTATGACTTGTGTGAGGCGATGAGAAGCCAATTGATGGTAAGGTTAAAATCAATTAAGAATGACAATAGTCAAAAATTCAAATATGGTCAACTATTGATTGGTCTATTCTTCTATTTTCAGAATTTCCTACTAGGAATCGGTGACGTTCAATGGTCTAAGGACATACCGGTTACAACTCAAATCAAAAATAGCATTAAGGTTGTGAAGAACACATTTCCTATTGCCATGAACATATATTTCATTGAGTTTCAAAAGAAGATGAGAATGAGGTTAAGGCTACTTGATGAAGTGGTAAAACACTTTGAAAAGACATATGTTTCACTGTAACCACTGACTTTTGCCTTATGGAGGCCATTGAACCTAGGGAGGAAGAGATGGAAGAAATGAGTTATGAAGTCAACTATGACTTATTAATTGCTTATGCCAACAAATTTTTGGTATCTCCTAAGGATAAGAAGAACAAAAGACTAGGAACTTACTAGGAAAGGAATGCACCTACTCAACCTAGTAGTGCCCAATTTTATGATGTATGAAGTGATGAAATATGAATTTATATTTAATTAAATTAATTAATTAAATTCTTAAAGGGAGATTACAATTCAAGATGCAAACAAACTAACACGGGTGCTGACCTAAGTGTAAAATTGTACCACCCTAGCAAGGGTGTACAATTTACGACACTACATTTATCCCCCACTTAGCGGTCATATGACACTATGTGCATATGAAAGATAAAGTAAAGAAAAGTAAAAATTCATGAAAAAGGATATATCCACAAGTTGTCGAATGAAGCCCCCAGCGATATTTGCAGTACACAATTAGGATCCGCACCCTACAAAAAAACACAAGTTAGATAAAATCACAAAAATCACCTAAATGCTTAATAAGGAAGGTGATGAAAATTTGGGTAGCTATATGCCCCCCCCTATTTCAGCTCGCTAATTTTAATGAGTTGAAATAGGGTATCATGTTTACGACATCGAATTGTGAAAGAAAATTGATGACAAATGCTCACAAGAAGATTTAATGCAAGATCAAAAATTAATGAAGAATCATTTAGTAAGAAAGAGAACTAAGCCTCAATTCCAACACAACAAAGAGTGTCAGGATTTGAGAGCTCTCTAACACAAGATGAAATATTTAAATGGAAACAAATGCAAAGAGAATGAAAAAGAAAAGGAACCATGGACAACTCACCCCTAAAACTAGGTGATCCATAGAGAGAAGGACATGGAAAACTAGCCCATAGAGTCTCTTTGGGTGATCCATGTAAGGGAGGAGAGTGAGGACACCGTTAGTTCCACTCAACCTATTGCATGTGTGTGCAAGTACAACAAGGATACCTACCTTCGACACCAAGAAGATATACATCATGCAACAATGTCATAAGTCCAAACAAGAGAGGGAATACTATTCAAGCAATGATAAGATAGTTGAAAAGAGATATCTTGTTATATAAGTATAAACGAGATCCTTGGAGGAGAAGAGATCTTCGTCCAAAAGACATCTACCTTCAAGATAAGTTGTCTAAGACAAATATACCATCTTCTAGAATGAATGAATGCAAGGTTTTCCAAAAGAGTAGAGGATTGAGGTGACATCAAAGAGAGATTATTTATAACAATACTCTTCTAAAAGAAGGTAAGAGATCCTCATCAGGGATATGCACGTGGACAAAATAGAAGGGTTTATTATAAAAGATACTACTCAATGAAGAAAAGAAATTGATGAATGATCAAATACTTCCAACACTGAGGAGGAGCTCCCAATTAAGGATATGTACTTAAGATACCCATTAGGGATGATTGTTCCAATGTGAGAGAAGGAATTCAAATATGAATACACATATACAATCAATAAGAAATCCTTATAGAAGACACTAGTTCACAAAGGGGGAATTTTGATCTTAAGGAGAGATGTTTTAAATCACTCTTCCCTGCCATATATATAGGGAGAAGAGATGAGATATAAATAGGCTATTATGTTTCTTCCAAAACTATGATTGTACGTGAAATTGTAACATCATGAATGACAATGAGCCCCCGATAAGTGAGCTACAAATGTCACATAATGATTAGCAACATAATAGCCATTAATCTTATTTAAAGATATGATAGATTAAATGAGGTATTTGAATATGGAATGTTAAATGCTCTACTATAAGTTATATTAAAAACATGTGTAAGATGATGAATGTTAAAAATTCTTTAGAAAGAGGGAATTTATAGGAGAAGAATAAGCTACTAGGTCATACTTCTCTTGCACACAATAAATCTTAGGAGAGGGATAAGTATAATTCAATAGAGCCTTATTCCTAGAAGAAGAGATTTTAGACTGAGTAGAAAATAAAGTCTGATAAGTGGGATTAGAAATCTCTTGAGGAGATTCAAAAGAGATTTGTTCATCACCAAGATATCCTTATGAGGGGGATGAGTGTTGAAAGAAGTAAAAGATGATTTTATTGAGGTGAGGTCATCATTACTACTAAATATAGCATTCACATTGAGAGATGGTCTTTTAGATGCTTTGGTGGGATTAGAAGGATTATATCCAAGTCCAAATCAGAAGGAGATGGTGATGCCTCATAGGTCTCAGTGCTATATGAATTAGAGGTAGGATTTGAAGAATCATTTGAATTAGAAGCAGCCCCAAAATGGTTACTTAGTTGTTTAGACAAAGTAGGTTTCTCTTTATCTTCCTCCTTAGATTTATCCTTCTCATTATTAGATGTATTTGAAGAAGTAGAAGGATTGGAAGAAGAATGGGAAGTAGTTGAACAAGAAGATCCACATTTTAATGGTTCTTGAAATTTGGTATCAGCTAATAAGGTGTATGTAGTATTGTTATAAATGAATTTGACTCGCCTATGGAATGTTGAGGGGACAAAATGCATGCTATGAGTCCAAGGTATTTCTAATAGAAGGTTATATGTCAAATTACTAGTCATAACATGAATAGGTGTAGTTAACACAACAATACCTACTGTAATAGGCAAGGTTATGACACCTAGACATTGTTTAGCAACATTATCAAAGCCTCGAATAGTAAGAGAAGAAGGTTCAATGAGAGAATGATCCACATTAATCTTATCCAATAAATCCACACCACAAATATTAAGGCCGGATCCATTGTCCAAAAGGGTCCGTCTGATAGGACTATCATGGATAATAATATAGCACTATCATGGATAATAACCACAATAATAAGAGGATCATATTGATTTTGGATTTTAGGAGAGGGTAACTCATCCTAAGTGAATACAACTTGAGCTTTAGGTTTGTTCATAGGATCAATCAAAGTGGACATGAAATTGGGTGTCACTGCAGGTGTGACATCTAAGTTTTTCAAAGCATCTTGTAACATTCCATGATAAGCAGGTAAAGATTGAACTAAATCCCAAATAGAAATCTTGGCAGGAGTAGCTTTAAGTTGTTCAATGAGATCATACTCCTTGCTAAGATTTGATATATGAGGTTCTTGTGAAAGAATAGGTTAAGAGGGAAAAAGTAAAGTCAAGATAACTCGAGGAGGACTAGGTTGCCTATTGTTTCTTGTGTTGTAAGTATGAGCAACTGTATTATAACTCTCTCTAGTAATTTTCGTAACATACTCATCAGGGCTCTTAGTAGGATAACCTCCTTGCACAATAATAATAGGTTTCTTAGGAGTGCAAAAATAATCATTAACATAACCACCTTGAACCACTAAGATACCTAGCTTACGTGGGGAATTTTGAGAAGGAAAAGCACCTTGAACTGTGAAGAGGGGTTATTAGTTGTTTCATTCACATGTATCAAATTGATTTAGGATGGCTTAGGAATATCAAAGGTGTCCTTAGAAGAAGAATAACCACTATTGTTGGAATAATTGTTGATAGTCTCTCCTTGCACTAAAATGTTATAATGGATAAGATCAATTTTAAGAGGGAGACTAGAAGTAGGCATTGATGTTTTAGAAGAAAGAGTATTACTAGGAAAAGTCATATCATCCTATATCATCAAAGGATCTACATGGGGAATAGACTCTCTAGAAGAAGGATCAACATTACTTTCTAAAGTCTCATCTTTAAGAGGGAGATCTTTGAACAAGATGTTAACCATCTTATCTTGAATTGGGATATCCTTATGAGTAGAACCAAGCTGAGGAGAGGGAGATGGTTAATTTTTAGAGAGAATGATTGAGGTTCATGG
Source organism: Cryptomeria japonica (assembly GCF_030272615.1). Taxonomy (NCBI): domain Eukaryota; kingdom Viridiplantae; phylum Streptophyta; class Pinopsida; order Cupressales; family Cupressaceae; genus Cryptomeria; species Cryptomeria japonica. The sequence continues at coordinate 222,085,311 of NC_081413.1, forward strand.
AAGGTGACATGCTATCAAGGGAGTTATCAATCATGATTTTATCCCCTTTGGCTAGGATTCTCTCATGGGGTAGAGAATAAACAACACCTTCTTCTAACAGTTCATCCCAAATAGTGAGGTCATTGAAAGGAATATGCTGCACAAAGATGTCCTAATTTTTATTGCTAATTTTGGGAGAAGGGATAACATTGTTCATTAATTCTTAATCCTTAGGAAGGAGAGCATCAATACATGTGTTTACATCTTCTTCTTGCCTCAAAATGTGTTCAATAGGATCTTTAGGGGAGAGAGAATTAAGGAAATTGGTCATGGTTTTATCTTCTTTCTCTAAGGCATATTTAGGGGTAAGACAAACTTTAGGAGAAGGGAAATCATTTCTCATTAATGTATAATCTCTAATAGGAATATTGTTGGAATCAAAAGAGGAAATGCCCTCACTAGAAAACGTAGGGACAATACCATCTTCTTTCACAAAATGAACCTCATGAGGGGAGTATTATTTAGGAGGGAGATGAACATCTTTCTCCAAAGATTCATTCTTAGGAAGGAGATCATTGGAAGAATTGTTCATAACCTCTTTGTTGTACTAACATGCCCCCATTGGTAGACCGAATTTAGGAGCAGATAAGTCAATGTCTATCACTTAGAGAGGTATCATGTAAGGAAGGTAAAGTAACATTAAGAAAAGTATTTATGATATCATCCTCTTCCTCTAAGATAGCTAGATGAGAAGGGCACATTTTAGGAGAATTGTCAAGATCAATCTTCAAATCTTCATCCTTAGAGCAAGGGAGAATTTTGAAGGGGTTGGAAACAACTCTTTTAGGCACTAAAATTTTGTCATAGATAAGAGGTGGTTCAATAAGAGATGGAAAAATTGAAACAAGGGAAGCTAACCCATTATCACATTTAGGAAATGAATGCATCATGACTAAAAATTTCCTCTTTCAAATGAAAACATATGCAAAATAGAAAGAAACGTTCAATTTTAACCAATGCAAGCACTCTAAATGTTGATTTATAATAATAAAATTTATGAGTGAAATGTGTTCCTATATCAAATCCGAAATTATGGATCCAAATTAAGCTATCCACAAGTTCAATTTTGAATTGAAAAATTAGGGTTTTAACAAAATTAACCTCTAAATTTTGAAATTTGCAAGGAATTGAAACTTGTAAATGTAAATTTGAATTTAAAATAGAAAAAATTCTTAGATCTGAAAACATGAATTAGAATTAAAGAAGGTTGGAATCACGTCGGGTTCACCAAAATATGGTGGTGGGAAACAGAGATCGAGTGACTAGGACCTAATCCCACTTTTGCCAACACATTGGGAATATAAAAGAGCCTAGAGAGATAGATCACTTTGGCTACTTCTTGTGAGAAAGAGAGATCCACTTTTACCTCTTAGAGTTTCTATTCCTCTTGTTGCAAATGATAAGAAAAACTAGGGTTTGAATGATCAACTAGATTAGGAGATAGAGAATAAAGCACAAATGAACTTGAATTTGAACAAACTTGCAGATCTGAAACTGAGATACTAAAAGCATGAGAGGGGGAGGATTCTGGATGTGTACCTGATGCTACAAATTGAACAAAAATAACCTGGACTAGGGTGCCATGCCATTGTCTTATTTTTGGAGACAGGAGGTTGCAACTGAGATATTGCAAATCTCAGATCTTGAAGCTATAACCTGCTAAAAATCACTGAAAAGTAGAGGGACCATGGTGCCACACCACTTTCCTAGGTAGGAATAGAGTGCTACACCCCTATCCCAGGAAAATTAGGGCAGATCTAATGATTTTGGGTGGTTCATGTGCCTTTTTCTCAGCTGAAAGTGCCTCTAGGTACTTGTTTCTGTAGTTGCAACAATCCCAAAGGAAGAGATATTGCCACTAGATCTCCAATTATTCTTCAATGTCTTCAAGGATCCTAATTGGTGAAGAATTCTTCATAAATGCTTGATGAATGTTGTTCAATGTTGTTCAAAGTTGTTGAAGACTCCACATAGGCTTCTCTTTCACTACATAGAAGGCTCCTTGTGCTCCAAAAACCTTCTCTTAGATTCTTAGAAAGATCCCTCCATCCCTTCAAATGAAGAAAGAGAGATCTTATGTATGAAACCCTAGATATTATTTTTGACTTAATTCCACCTTTAGTCTAACCTATGAATTGAATTTCCTACCAATCTTTTGGGGTTAAGAATTATAATATCATACAATTGTGCTCCCAAAATTTTGGGAAAAAAGCCAACCATGGCGGGAAAGCACATGGTCCAACCAAATTTTCACCAAATTTTTAGGGTAGTTAGATATGAGGATATTAGAGCGAATCCCAAAGTTAGTAGATTTCAAGCTGTTTTGATATGCGAAATCGGGCCTTAAAGGTCGAAATAGGACATAATTAGGGTTTATGATTAAATGATTTATTGGAGGAATAAAATAAAAAGGGGCACACTTAAGGTAAAAGGTCCAATTTTATGATGTATGAAGTGATGAAATATGACTTTAGATTCAATTAAATTAATTAATTAAATTCTTAAAGGGAAACTACAATGCAAGATGCAAACACACTAAGGCGGGTGCTAACTGAAGTGTGAAATTGTACCACCCTACCAAGGGTGTACAATTTATGACACTACACATACATTTTATATTTCTCCCATATCTTTATTTCTATTTATCTCTCACATTCTTATACACACACTTTATGTTTCTCCTTCTCTATCTTTATCTCTATCTCTCCGCCTCTCTCCATAATTTGTCTCTATCACCTCTTATATCTCGCTCTTTCTCTTTGCATATAATATCTTGTTGGCCATTTGGTGGAATTGATTATGTGTTGCATTGATATTTTGTCACTGATGCTAACACTAGCTATTTGGATGCTTTACCAGTACCCTTCTAGTCTTGGTAGGTTGAGTGGTTTCTAGTTGATTTGGATCCAACATGATTCGGTAGGCTTCGATATAGTTTGGTGATGGAATTGGCCTGTTCATGATACTCATGCCCATATCCGATCAATCAGTTTTGGTTTGGTGATTGGATGCTATCCTGGTTGCTTAGAAGCTTAGTTTCTGGTTCTGGCGAGTGTTTCACTGGTAAAGCTTTTGATGAAGATCTTTGATGAATTGCATAAGTGGTGTTGGTTCAGCTTCTGTTGGTGATCATGTTCAAGAATTGGCAGATGAAGATCACTATTATAGTGTGTGGACATATAATTGTTCCCCATTTATCTAGGTTATGGATTGGCTTTAATGTAACGTGTGGATAGGACCTCTCGATGTATTTCTTGGATGTCTTATGTGTTGGATATTATTTGTTTGGTCTAAGGCCAACATGGTTCATAATTATGTAATTGGTTTATTATCTGGTGGCTAACCTAATTGTTTATGGATGAGGGTTTGTATATATAGATGTAAGATCTCATTGTAGATCATCATGGTTATGGTTAGAGGTCATGGTCAAGGAATGTAATGTGCGAATAATGTAATATCATTTAGGTAGAGGATTTGGTCGATCATTGGAGATCGGATTAGGTGTATGTAAGAGGATTTAGTCCTCCGATATTGAGCTTAGCTGGAACTGTACTCAGGCATAGGAGATTTTATCTTTTGTAGTTCAACACTTTTTAGGATTGTAGTCTGGATTTCTTTGTAGTTAGGGAGGCTCCTTTTGTGATGAGCAATGCGCTCTAGGATGTTGGCCTTCTTGCAAGTGCAAGCCCCTCAATTGTAATTAACATACTTACTGCAGAAGTATTGTCTGACTATGGGTAGGCTTCTCACTATGGTTTTCCTATTTACCTGATTTTCCATGTACAAATCTCTGTGCCATGTGGATGGTATTTATTTTGTGATTATTGTTTATGCTTAGTTGGTTTAACTGCTATTCCAAGATTAATGTTTTGGGTTCTAGTATTAAAGTTTAAATTGCTAATAGTTCTGGTAATATGTGACAGCTGACTCACCCCCCTCTTAGTTGTCTTCCAATTATTTGAATTGTCTAACATATCTATCTGTCTTTATGCCTCTCTCTGTCTCTATATATATACACATACACATACACATACACATACACATACACATATGCATATGCATACACATACATATAAACACACACACACACACACACACACACACACACACACACACACACACACACACACACACACACACACACACACACACACACACACACACACACACACACACATAACTTCCTCTCCCTCTCCTTCTCTATCTATCTCTATATTTATCTCTCTCCCTTTATATCTATCTTCAAAAAATATCTCTATGTTATCCAAATGCCTAAAATCATACCATGACATAAATTTTCATACAAAAATTATACCATATGAGAACTGGAAAACTAGTCGAGATGAAAATTACAATTAAAAAAAATGAGAAACACTGAAGGATAAAATGTAATATATTGAATAACTTAGGAACATGTACATATATATAAGATCACTACCAACTATAATAAAAAGTAGTAGTAGCTAGGTTATACCTATAGGATATTGTATGGAAAATTTATATACATCCAAAATCATTATCTTAACAACTATGAATCTAAAAAAACATGTCAATATGATTATATCATGTAAAATATTCTATAGTCACAAAGTGCTCATAGAATTGTAATCAAACTGTCATCATTAGATAATAATGCAAAAATGGTGAACATATTACCACTAATTATGAGTATGTATACTCACCACAAGAAACCAATATAATAATTAGAAAGAAGTCTATAAGTGCACCTATGCAACACAACACCTGCTATAATTTTGTACAAAAATAAATCCAAAGTTCCTCAATGTATCCTCAATGAAATACAAAGTTATGAATGAGTACCATCCTCAACACAATGAATAACATGAGTGAGCATATTACATTGGATCTCACAATAATAAAAAAATTAATTACAACTCATTCTCAATGGTAATTCTATTATCGTCATCCTTTATACAATAATATTTTTTATTTCATGACAATATAGTCATTTCATGGAGGTAGAGAAACCCCATATTATAAACAATTAGAAAGGGGCTTTGCATCTTCTAATCCTTGTATGTAACACTCCAATTTGTGATAAAATCATCCATACAGTTTGCTTGTCTTAACACACATATTACCAAAAATAACATAGCTCTATAAAAGTAGGTTTGAAAAAATAGGATTCTTTTACTTCATAGACATGCTGAATACACTCTATTTAAAAGGTTTGAGCAATTAACAAGCATTGCTCCATTATGAGGCACAATCAAATCAACTATATGATTGAAGGTGAAAGTTTTCTTGGATATATTTTATGTAATGATAGTGACTTGAATGGTGTAAATCTATACAATAATAAAAAAATAAATTACAGCTCATTATCAATAACCATTCTATTATCATCATCTTTAATAAACAATAATAATTTTAATTTCATTACAACATAGTCATTTCATGGAGGTAGAGAAACCCCATATTATAAACTATTAGAAAGGGGCTTCTCATCTTCTAATCCTTGTATGTAACACTCCAATTTGTGAGAAAATCATCCATACAATTTGCTTGTCTTAACACATATATTACAAAATATAGCATAGCTCTGTAAAAGTTGGTTTGAAAAAATGGGGTTCTTTTACTTCATAGACATGTTGAATACACTCTATTTAAAAGGTCTGAGCAATTAGTGAGCATTGCTCCATTATGAGGCACACTCAAATCAACCATAAGATTGAAGTTGAATGTTTTCCTAGATATATTTTATGTAATGATAGTCACTTGAATGGTGTAAGCTATACAATAATAAAAAAATAAATGACAACTCATTATCAATGACCGTTCTATTATCGTCATCCCTTATAAACAATAATAATTTTCATTTCATGACAATATAGTCATTTCATGGAGATAGAGAAACCCCATATTATAAACAATTAGAAATGGACTTCTCATCTGTTAATTCTTGTATGTTAAACTTCAATTTGTGAGAAAATCATGCATACAATATGCTTGTCTTAACATATATATTACCAAAAATAACACAGCTCTATAAAAGTTGGTTTGAAAAAATGGAATTCTTTTACTTCATAGACATGTTGAATGCACTCTATTTAAAAGGTTTGAGCAATTAATGAGCATTGCTCCATTATGAGGCACAATCAAATCAACTATAAGATTGGAGTTGAATGTGTTCCTAGATATATTTTATGTAATGACAATAACTTGAATGGTGTAGAGATATATATAATTTTAAATGAACCACATGTGAACTAACATTGTCACTTTCAAAGGCACTACCACCGCTATCAAATTTACCTCTGAAATGGGTGGCAAATGCAAGAGTTTACCAGCAGGAGCAGCAGGGCCTCTCATTTCATGCCTCTGAGCCCCTTCACTGGACATGACGAGCACCATGATGCCCTTAGCATCGCTTCTCTAATTCTTACCCACACAAGGATTCATCTTCTCACATTTGATCTTGGGCGTGATGGGAGGCTCCTGTGTCTTGGTAAGTTGCTTCATTTCAGCCCGTAAACTCTTGAAGTGCTTCAATTCTTCTTCATAGTCACCAACCGAGACAAGCCACAGGTTGCTTCTATAAAATAGGGGAGGGGTCAGCGGTTCGACTTTGCTGGGCGACAAAACTATAAGAAAGGAACCCGCATCTCTCCATCTTCTTTCAATCACAAGCTCCTTTGCCAACTCATTCACACAAGTTGGAAGAGTTGGAAAACATCTTTCTCTCTCCCCCTCTCTCGCTCTATTCCAGAAACACAAAAAGATTATGAAATTTGCAGTCTATTGTTCATCCTTAAAGAATTAACACTGGGTGAATCTGCAATAGAATTTTAATAGTCATTGGACCCATTTACAGCAGTATCAAAAGCAACTCCATTTATAGAAAAAATTTCACTTGCTGCGAATTCCTCCTTTATTTTTTGAGACTCTTCCTATGTAATAGCCACATAGATTCCAACCAAAAATCTAGGGTTTTATTCCTCATGAAAAAGGCATCATTTTTTATAGGGGATAATTCTATGAAGTCTTTGTTTTTAGTAATCATCCTCTCTGTCAACAATCCTCTGTGGCTTCTTAAATCTTAAATCCTAGATCATCATTCTCCAAAGGGTGACACAATAGAGGCTCTATTTTCTCCTCCAAACTCTTCTCTTCTTCTCCTTTCTCTCTTTAATTCCTCCAAATAAACACATTGATTGGGCTTCCTCTAAAGAAATGCTACATAGAGAATACAGTAAGTAGCTTGGGTAATCATGGGCTTAAATTCATTCGCTACATGAAAGAGGAAAATGCCTGGGAATCCCATCTACCCAATTTTAGCTTGTATGTAACTGAGTTGCAGTGAGCCCAAGTCTAAAACCGTATAGTCCTCGCCTTCTGACTACATAGATGCCTTGCAACCACCAACTTCAAGCCACAAAAATAAGCAATAACCAGCCAATTTAAGTGACAAAATTTCCTTCATGAACCAATCAATTTAATATGACAGCCATAGATTCGATGGGATTTACAAATATACCAACACATGGAAGCATTGCCTTCCTCATGGGTACTGCCTACTCTGTTTTAAATCCTCTGATCTTAAAACCTGCACCTTGTAACTGGACTGATACCAATTGTTAAAACAAAAGACAAATTGGAAACACACAAATTATACACAACACAGTATTTAACGTGGCTCACCAATTTGACTACATCCACCAGAAAGTAGAACAAAGATCCTTTTATTATTATTGCAGCTTCCATACATAGGACTTTGCTCTCATATATATAAAATAATCCTCAACAGAAGACAAACGGACAAAGATAATATGAAAGATTAAAAACATTGTCAAGCAAATAGATAAATGCTTGTTTTGTAGGGTTTCTTCATGTTTATGGCAAGTGGGCATTTGGGAACAGAGTTTGGGCGAACACAAAAGCAAAGAAGAACAGTAATGAAGTAGACTATCAACAAAGAACAAAAGGCATACCAGAGGTCCATAACTAATAAGTGGATTGAAGTGCAGAGACGTCATGAGATATGCAGAGCTTGGATGTTACGAAGCTTCTTATCTGTGGATGTGGCATGGACTATAGACTATAGTTGGCATACTCTTCAACGCCCACATCTTATCTGCAGGCAAAATAATAGAACCCAATTGCCAACTGTTCATTTTAGCCATTCTTGCTCTACAGCCTTCTACACAGACGGTGATCGCCAAAAACGAGTACCCGAGACCACTGTTTTTTCAGCCTTCACTTTGGAAATCTTGGGTTCTTTCACATTGGTATTCTTTCGCATTGGTAAGAACGAATGCTTCTGCCAGCAATC